>NC_037332.1:21875000-22500000 GCF_002263795.3 Bos taurus | reverse complement strand
TACACTAATAGTATAGTAGTAGAGAGTGATCAAATGTGTACAATAATTTATCTATTGATTATATAGGAATTGAGTTTGTCAATAAGTATATACAATTACAAGCTAACAAAATAGTTAAAAATTAGTATCTGAGAATATATAAATATATGAAGGCAAGGTCAGGTAAAAAGATAGAATAAATATTTAGACTGGAAGGTTTAACAGGGTTAATAAAATGAGCTGTAAATGTGATTCTCAGCTTGCCAGGGGCCAAAACAAAAATAAATATATGATCTGTTATGTGATGGTCATTGACCTGAGGGAAAAACACTACAGTCTTCTGGGGAAAAGAGGGCTGTTCATGGTGCTCTTTTTTTCTGGAAAAAATTTCTTTGCAGGGAGAGAACTTATTTTCTCCCTGACTCCTTGAGTAGCTTGGCCACCTTACAAAACCTTCAACATTAGAAGTTTGGAGATTCTGTTCCCACATCTCTCCAACTCTCCTGCCTCTTCTCCCCTCTTTCCTCCTCTCCCCTCCCCTCGCCATGTATCCTTCTTGTCTCTCCTGAAATTTCTATCTCACTGCAATTAAACAGTAAACTTCAAGTGTGGTTTTTCGCGGAGCTAGGGCAGTGGTGGGGGAAGGTCTAAATCTGGCAGGTCCTAATGTGGTGGTGTGTGCAGTGAGAACAGTCCGACAGCCCAGCTTCAGCATCACTCCACACTCCTGGACTGAATGACTTCATCTCCTGGCTGCTCAGTTTTCATGTCTACAGGGAGCAGCTAATGCCAGCTTCAAAGGGCAGCTGAGAAGCTGACTGTGAACACCTGGGGCTGTACCTGGCTGAGCCTCTGTCCCGTAAATATTCTTTCTTACAGGTATCTTCCTCCCTCTCAGAACTGGCATAAGGATCCATGGAGATAGTTTGTGTGTTTGAAAAATTCTAGTAAATGTGTGAGCATGTGTATATTCTAGAGGTCCAAGAAGAGGAGAGACCCACTCTTCTAGCTTAACCAACAGCGAGGGAAGAAAGAATTGGTCGATTAATGATCTCCTCCCCTGAATGTTATTTATTTACCTAAACCAAGACAACAAAGAATGGAATCATAGCCTCTAATCTTTTCATTATATATATATTATATATAATGTATGGGGATTCCTAGTGGTGCTAGTGGTAAAGAATCTGCCTTCCAAAGCAGGAGATGTAGGAGACGTAGGTTTGATCCCTGGGTCAGGAAGATCCCCTGGAGAAGGGAATGGCAACCAACTCCAGTATTCTTGCCTGGAGAATTCCATGGACAGAGGAGCCTGATGGGTTTCAGTCCATGGGGCTGTGAAGAGTCAGACACAACTGAGCATGACACACACAAACACCACACTATATATATATATTTTTTAATTAATTTATTTAATTGAATGATAAATGCTTTATAGAATTGTGTTGGTTATGTGTACATACAAGTAGTTTAAAAGTATTTATGCAATATATTTTTAAAAATCCCCATTTCTGCAAAATAATAATAAGACAGTGCATCAGTGGTACATGCAAGTCAAAACAAAACAGGAAGTTATGGAACCAGCGGTATTCTTGGCCAATGGTCAGGAATGACTTCACCCTTGAGCTTTGATTGGAGTCACCCACCATCACAACCTTTTTACTGAAAATCTAGACTGAGACTTGGCTGAACTGAATTACTGCCAGAGTCTTCTTTCTTTAAAATTCTCATAATTTTTGTTTTCTCTCTTTTGCTAAATTTCTGTAGTAAAATTAAAAAATGAACCCTATCATCCCTGAGTAAATTCTTCTTGCCTTTTTTAACTTATTTAAGCCAGATTTTTCCATTTCAGAAGGTCCTGAGGAATATGCAGTTTCTATAGGGGCCGCCTCAGTTATGGTGGTTTCTATGACAAAGCCTTGGGAGTGACAAAGGATTTATATTGCCTGCTGGTTAGCGGCACAGTGCACAGAGGGACATGATTATTTGCACAGTGATTTCCTCTAGTTTTTTTCTGCTGAAAGAAAATACCCTGGTAGCCCACCAAATCTAAAATTGGATATTCTGTATGTATCTCATTATGGTTTTGTGGACAAAGGAACTAAAAACAATGGTAGTTTAAAAATAAAATGGCTTTGTTTCCTCTGGCTGTGTCAGAAATGTAGACTGTTTCACGGAGGAGAAAAGTGTACTAATTGTGTGGTTGTAACACACTAGCAAAAATGTCTCTAGCACCGAGCATTATGTAAAGGCTGAGTGGAAATATACAGAGAAATCCAGATTTTTATCTCTATTTAAGAATATTTCGATTTAGTAATCTGTAGATATTATTGAGAAAGGCTTTAATGATCAATATCCATCCAGAATTGACTGGAAAACAATTCCGTTTTGAACATCTGGCATTTCACGGGGTTCAGCAGTTTTCTGTCTTCACAATTTCTAAACTTGGAATAGTAACCCCAAAGGCAGCCAGTGGAGGCAGTTCTTTGTGGTCTGTGAAGCTTTGTTGCACAATTCTGCATTGGAATTGGTGAACGGACATTTCTAGCTCTGGGAGGCTGACACAGTGTTTACTATGGTTTCTGCATAGTATCTATGTAACACGTAATAAAGATGAACATATCCTTTCCTCATTGCTTACTTGTGCTTACTATGTTTAGCACAACTCAAAGTCTTTCACCTGTATCATTTAAATCTGAATTGGTATTATTAGTATTCCCATTTTACAGAAGAGAAATTGAGGTTCTGAAAGTTTAAGTGTGTATTTTGGAGAAGGAAATGGCAACCCATTCCAGTGTTCTTGCCTGGAGAATCCCATGGATGGAGAAGCCTGGTAGGCTGCAGTCCATGGGGTCGCACAGAGTCGGACACGACTGAAGCGACTTAGCAGCTGCAGCAGCAGCAGTGTGTATTTTGGAGCACACATTACAATCCAGGAGCCTCTGGCTGTGGATTTGTTCCTCTAAGTTGCTCCATGTGTTGCATCTCAATGTCTGCTTAATAGTTACTGTATTATCAGTAGGATAGATGAGTGAAGACTGGTTTGTGGTCCTAACTCTCCAGCTTTTTTTGTGGGTGACCTGTGTGGCATGTTATTTATTCTTTGACTTCGGTTTCCTAATCAGTCAAATGTAAAGAACTGAACTGGATGGTTTTTAGAATTTCCTTTATCATCCTGTTGTATGAGTCTATGATTAATATAAATTATTTGGGCAGTCTGGATAATTTGAGTAAGCAATGACTGTTGCAATCTGCAACATAGTGTTTTATAAAGCAGAATGACTTAACCATGATACAGGGCATGATAGACAGTAGAAAGTACCCTGGACTTTCTGATGACCTTCTGGAAGGAAGTCCAAGGATCAGTGCCTTGCAAGGAATGAGTACTGCACAAATGTTTGTTGGAAAGCTATGGAGAACCTGCAATCTATTTAGGTGCATGATATAAACAGAGTATTTTTATGCTTATGATCATAAAGAAGGCTGAGCACCAAGAATTGATGCTTTTGAAGACTCTTGAGAGTCCCTTGGACAGCAAGGAGATCAAGCCGGTCAATCCTAAAGGAAATCAACCCTGAGTATTCACTCAAATGACTGATGCTGAAGTTGAAGCTCCAATACTTTGGCCACCTGATGCAAAGAACCGACTCATTGGAAAAGACCCTGATGCAGGGAAAGATTGAGGGCAGGAGGAGAAGGGGGCAACAGAAGATGAGATTGGATGGCATTACCAACTCAATGGACATGAGTTTAAGTAAACTCTGGGATGCTCCTTATTGCCAAATTCAGACTTAAATGGAAGAAAGTAGGGAAAACCACTAGACCATTCAGGTATGACCTAAATCAAATCCCTTACAATTATACAGTGGAAGTGAAAAATAGATTCAAGGGATTAGGTCTGATAGACAGAGTGCCTGAAGAACGATGGATGGAGGTTTGTGACATTGTACAGGAGGCAGTGATCAAGACCATCCCCAAGAAAAAGAAATGCAAGAAGGTAAAATGATTGTCTGAGGAGGCCTTACAAATAGCTGTGAAAAGAAGAGAAGCGAAAGGCAAAGGAGAAAAGGAAAGATATACTCATTTGAATGCAGAGTTCCAAAGAATAGCAAGAAGAGATAATAAAGCCTTCCTCAGTGATCAATACAAAGAAATAGAGGAAAACAATAGAATGGGAAAGACTAGAGATCTCTTCAAGAAAATTAGAGATACCAAGGGAACATTTCATGCAAAGTTGGGCTCAATAAAGGTATGATATGGACCTAACAGAAGCAGAAAATATTAAGAAGAGATGGCAAGAATACACAGAAGAACTATACAAAAAAGATCTTCATGACCAGGATAATCACGATGGTGTTATCATTCACCTAGAGCCAGGCATCCTGGAATGTAAAGTCAAGTGGGCCTTAGGAAGCATCACTACAAACAAAGCTAGTGGAAGTGATGGAATTCCAGTTGAGCTATTTCAAATCCTAAAAGATGATGCGATGAAAATGCTGCACTCCATATGCCAGCAAATTTGGAAAACTTGGCAGTGGCCACAGGACTGGAAAAGGTCAGCTTTCATTCCAGTCCCAAAGAAAGGCAATGCCAAGGTATGCTCAAACTACTGCACAATTGCACTCATCTCACACACTAGTAAAGTAATGCTCAAAATTCTCCAAGCCAGGCTTCAGCAATATGTGAACAGTGAGCTTGCAGATGTTCAAGCTGGATTTAGAAAAGACAGAGGAACCAGGACTGAATTGCCAACATCCATTGGATCATCAAAAAAGCAAGAGAGTGCCAGAGAAACATCTACTTCTGCATTATTGACTATGTCAAAGCCTTTGACTGTGTGGATCACCACAAACTGTGGAAAATTCTTAAACAGATGGGAATACCAGGAATATACAATGGAGAAAAGACAATCTCTTTTTAACAAGCGGTGCTTGGAAAACTGGTCAACCATTTGTAAAAGAATGAAACTAGAACACTTTTTAACACCATACACAAAATTAAACTCAAAATGGATTAAAGATCTAAATGTAAGACCAGAAATGATAAAACTTAGCCAGAGGAAAAAATAGGCAAAACACTCTCTGACATAAATCACAGCAGGATCCTCTATGACCCACCTCCCAGAGTAATGGAAATAAAAGCAAAAATAAACAAATGGGACCTAATTAAACTTAAAAGCTTTTGCGCAATGAAGGAAACTATAAGCAAGGTGAAAAGACAGCCTTCAGAATGGGAGAAAATAATAGCAAATGAAGCAAATAACAAAGAATTAATCTCAAAAATATATAAGCAGCTCCTGCAGCTCAATTCCAGGAAAATAAACGACCCAATCAAAAAATGGGCCAAAAACTAAATAGACATTTCTCCAAAGAAGACATACAGATGGCTAACAAACACATGAAAAGATGCTCAACATCACTCATTATCAGAGAAATGCAAATTAAAACCACAATGAAGTACCATCTTATGCCGGTCAGAATGGCTGCTGTCCAAAAATCTACAAGCAATAAATGCTGGAGAGGGTGTGGAGAAAAGGGAACCCTCTTACACTGTTGGTGGGAATGCAAACTGGTACAGCCACTATGGAGTACAGTGTGGAGATCCCTTAAAAAACTGGAAATAGAACTGCCATACGACCCAGCAACCCCACTGCTGGGCATAGACACCAAGGAAACCAGAATTGAAAGAGACAAGTGCATCCCTATGTTCATCGCAGCACTGTTTATAATAGCCAGGACATGGAACCAACCTAGATGTCCATCAGCAGACGAATGGATAAGAAAGCTGTGGTACATATACACAATGGAGTATTACTCAGCCATTAAAAAGAATACATTTGAATCAGTTCTAATGAGGTGGATGAAACTGGAGCCTATTATACAGAGTGAAGTAATTCAGAAAGAAAAACACCAGTACAGTATATTAACACATATATATGGAATTTAGAAAGATGGTAACGATGACCCTATATGCAAGACAGCAAAAGAGACACAGATGTAAAGAACAGCCTTTTGGACTCTGTGGGAGAAGAAGGCAAGGGTGGGATGATTTGAGAGAACAGCGTTGAAACATGTATTTTATCATAAGTGAAATAGATCGCAAGTCCAAGTTTGATGCATGAAACAGGGTGCTCAGAGCTGGTTCACTGGGATGACCCTCAAGATGAAATGGGGAGGGAGGTGGGAGGGGGGTTCACAATGGGGAACACATGCACACCCATGGCTGATTCATATCAATGTATAGCAAAAACCACTACAATATTGTAAAGTAATTAGCCTTCAATTAAAATGAATAAATTAATTAATCAAAAAAAGAGATGGGAATACCAGACCACCTGACCTGCCTCCTTAGAAATCTGTATGCAGGTCAAGAAGCAACAGAACTGGACATGGAACCACAGACTGGCTCCAAATTGGGAAAGGAGTACATCAAGGCTGTATATTGTCACCTTGCTTATTTAACTTATATACAGAGTACATTATGAGAAATGCTGGACTGGATGAAGCACAAGCTGGAATTAAGATTGCCAGGAGACATATCAATAACCTCAGATATGCAGATAACACCACCCTTATGGCAGAAAGTGAAGAAGAACTAAAGAGCCTCTTGATGAAAGTGAAAGAGAAGAGTGAAAAAGTTGGCTTAAAGCTCAACATTCAGAAAAACAGGATCATGGCATCTGGTCCCATCACTTCATGGCAAGTAGATGGGGAAACAGTGGAAACAGAAATTTTATCTTTTTGGGCTCTAAAATCACTGCAGATGGTGACTGCAGCCGTGAAATTAAAAGACGTTTGCTCCTTGGAAGAAAAGCTATGACCAAACTAGACAGTATATTTATTAAAAAGCAAAGACGTTACTTTGCCAACAAGTCTAGTCAAAGTTATGGTTTTTCCAGTAGTCATGTATGAATGTGAGAGTTGGACTGTAAAGAAAGCTGAGTGCTGAATAATTGATGCTTTTGAACTGTGGTGTTGGAGAAGACTCTTGAGAATCCCTTGGACTGCAAAGAGATCCAACCAGTCCATCCTAAAGGAAATCAGTCCTGAATATTCATTGGAAGGACTGATGCTGAAACTCCAATACTTTGGCCACCTGATGTGAAGAACTGACTCATTTGAAAAGACCCTGATGTTGGGAAATATTAAAGGCTGGAGGAGAAGGGTACAACAGAGGATGAGATGGTTGGATGGCATCACCGACTCAACAACAGGAGTTTGAGTTAATTCCGGGAGTTGGTGATGGACAGGGAGGCCTGGCATGCTGCAGTCCGTGAGATTGCAAAGTCAGACACAACTGAGCGACTGAACTGAACTGGGAGATAGTGAGGGACAGAGAAGCCTGGCGTGCTGCAGTTCATGGGGTCACAAAGAGTCAGACACGACTGAGTGACTGAAGAACAACTCCTCTGTGTAAAGCACTTTTCTGTACTCTAGGCAAGCACCAGTGAACACACTAGCTATACTTTTCTGACATTGTGACATATCTGACCTTGTGCTGCTCATATTTTAGTTGGTGGAAACAGATGATAGAAAAAAAAAAACCTGAACATGTGGAATGTTTAGGGGCTTCCCTGGTGGCTCATATATAGGATATAGACAGTGTTAAGTGCTATGGAGAAAAATTAGGCAAGGAAAGAGGAAAAGGAGTGCAGCAGAGAGTGTTATTGCAGTCTAAGGTAGGCTGGCCAGGAACACTCTCATAGTCTCATGGAGAAGGTGGTTTCTGAGGAAGGACTTGAAGGAGGTGAGGGAGTGAGCTCCTTGGCTCAAAGAAGGATGAGAGTTCCTGGCCAAGGGGATGGCAAGTGAGAATTCCCAAGGACAGAGCTATGTCCAAGGCCGTGGAGCAACGGTTTGGTGTGCAGCAGGGCATCAACCAGGAGCTGGGAGAGGAGTCGTAGGAGATGCTTTTGGTAGAGAAGGGTCTGATAGGGTAACCCCTTTGCCCTGTGAGCATGGGAAGCCATTTCAGGATTGTCAGTGGAGGACTGTTGTAATCTGACTTAGATTTTTCAAAGGATATGCTGGCCAGGGTGTGAACAGACTGAAGAGCAAAGTCACAAGCAAGAGGTCATTTCACTGTTCCATGCATGAGGTGATGGTGAGTTGAAACAGGTTCCCAGTGTAGAAGTGTCCAGAAGGGGTCAACCTCAGGTTCTCTTTTGAGGGTACCATTGACAGGATTTACTGATGGGTCAGATATAGGATGTTGAGTGAGAGAGATGAGTTAAGGATGGCTCTAAGGTTATCGACCTGATAAACTGATGGAGTCGCCATTCATTCAGAGACTGGACGGCACAGGTTTGAGGGGAATGGTTAGGAGTCAGGGACTGGCATGTGAAGTTTAAGATGCCTGTTAGAAATTTTAGTGAGATAAAGAGTTGGCATATGGATACACAGGACTGGAGTTGCCAGGAGAGGACTGGGTTAAAGGTGTAAATTTGGAAAGTGTGTAAGTATAAATAGTATATGTAGGTCCAAAGGACTATGTAATGGAAAGGATGCTAATAAAAAATGATTGAGATATAATATTTCCTGTTAAAGGGTGAAAGGCATGGAAATAAAAATAATTAAAATAAGAAGGAAGAATGTCACAAGTACTTAATAATTAAAGGAAAAAAAGTTGCCATAAAATGGTATACTGGGAATTATGAAGATGCAGTGAACACAATCAGTGGAACATGATACAGTTGAATGTGATCAAAATGCTTCCTCAAGAAATCAAAGAATGCTTCAGAAAGAAGACTGGATTATTTAGTCACTATTAAAGGGAAAATAGAAATTTTGACAGGAAGAAATGGGTGGAGAAATACAACTGAGGCCAAAAGGTGGCTGTTAGTAAAAGTACCAAGAATGTGCGGAATGTGACTATAGTTGGCGAGTAATGAGAATTAAGGTTTTTGCCAGATCCTTGTCTCTATGGAACCTTAAATGCCATATGAGGAGGAGAGCTGTTTAGCAGACTGTGTGGTACCACTTACTAAACTTTTTGTTAAATAGTTGTATAACGTACATATTGAAAAATGCATAAATCCCAAGTGTATAGCTCTATGAAATTTTACCACACAAAAATACTTGTGTAACCAACACTTCAATCAGAAAACCACCAGCACCCCAGAAGCCCCACTATTCTATCCCTGCACACAAAGGAAACCACAGTTCCGACTTCCAGCACTGTCGATTAGTTATGCCTGATCAAGCCTTATCTAAATGGCATCATTCAGTATTACTCTCTTGTTTCTACCCTTTTTCAATCATTGTGTTTGTGACGCTTATATGTATTGTTGTTAGTAGCAGTAATTTGTTATTTTTCATTTCTGTAAATAATGCAGTTTATTTTTTGAATCTACTATTGATGAGCACTTGGATGGTTTTCACGTTTTGGCTATATATATGTTATGCTACTGTGAAGACACCTGTGCATGTCTGTTGCTGAACACATTTTTCTTGGACATTTGCTTGAGAATAGAATTGTTGGCACTCAGGTAATATAAATGCTCAGCTCTGGTAGGTAATGCCAGTCTTCCAAAATGTTTTTACCAACCATCATTAAACTACCACTAGACTGCGTGAGATTGGAAAGGGAAATGGCAACCCATTCCAGTGTTCTTGCCTGGAGAATCCCAAGGATGGGGGAGCCTGGTGGGAGGCCGTCTATGGGGTTGCATAAGAGTCAGACACGACTGAAGCAACTTAGCAGCAGCAGCAGCAGCAGACTGCTTGAGAATTACAGTTTCTTCACATTCTTGCCAACACTTGGAATTGTCAGACTTTCTAAGTTTTAAGCCATTCTGGTATGCATAGTGGTAGGTGGTTATAATTTTCATTTGCATTTTCATGATGACTAATAATATTCAGCACCTTTTCATGTGTTTAATTATAGTTGATATTCGTAAGTGCTTATTCAAGTTTTTTGTCAGTTTTTACTCGGTTGTCTTTTACATGCAGATTCATAGGTGTACTTTATATCTTCTGGATACAAGTACTTTTACAGATCTGTACGTTGCAAGTATCTTCTTTAAGTCTCAGTGCATTTTCACTCTCTCAGTAATGTCCTTTAATAAACACACATTCTTAATGAAGTCCCAAGGATTATCAAGTTTTCTTTAAGCTTTATGTTTAAAGATAAAACTTGATACCTTCCCCCCCTATATATATTATACATTCAGTTCAGTTCAGTTCAGTTCAGTCGCTCAGTCGTCTCCGACTCTTTGCGACCTCACGAATCGAAGCACGCCAGGCCTCCCTGTCCATCACCATCTCCTGGAGTTCACTCAAACTCACGTCCATCGAGTCGATGATGCCATCCGCCATCTCATCCTCTGTCGTCCCCTTCTCCTCCTGCCCCCAATTCCTCCCAGCATCAGGGTCTTTTCCAATGAGCCAACTCTTCGCATGAGGTGGCCAAAGTACTAGAGTTTCAGCTTTAGCATCATTCCTTCTAAAGAACACCCAGGGCTGATCTCCTTCAGAATGGACTGGTTGGATCTCCGTGCAGTCCAAGGGACTCTCAAGAGTCTTCTCCAGCACCACAGTTCAAAAGCATCAATTCTTCGATGCTCAGCTTTCTTCACAGTCTAACTCTCGCATCCATACATGACCACTGAAAAACCATAGCCTTGACTAAACGGACCTTTGTTGGCAAAGTAACGTCTCTGCTTTTCAATATGCTATCTAGATTGGTCATAACTTTCCTTCCAAGGAGTAAGCGTCTTTTAATTTCATGGCTGCAGTCACCATCGGCAGTGATTTTGGAGCCCCAAAAGATAAAGTCTGACACTGTTTCCACTGTTTCCCCATCTATTTCCCATGAAGTGATGGGACCAGATGCCATGATCTTCGTTTTCTGAATGTTGAGCTTTAAGCCAACTTTTTCACTCTCCTCTTTCACTTTCATCAAGAGGCTTTTTAGTTCCTCTTCACTTTCTGCCTTAAGGGTGGTGTCATCTGCATATCTGAGATTATTGGTATTTCTCCCAGCAATCTTGATTCCAGCTTGTGCTTCATCCAGCCCAGCGTTTCTCATGATGTACTCTGCATAGAAGTTTGCATACAGACATAAAGCATCCTTTCTAGACACACCCAGAATAGTATTTAATCAAGTACCTGGGTACTATGTGTCCCAGTCAACATGACACAAAAAATTAACCATCACAATTATATTACAATTAGAAATCTTATTTTTCATCATAAAATTAATACATGCAGTTATGGAATTTTGGAGAACTGATAAAAGGGTCTCACAACTGAAAACACAGTATCTGGCACTTAGTAAATTCTCCAAGAGTGTATGATAAATGAATGAAGGTACTAGGAAAGAAAACTTCGTTAATGTATTAGTGCTTTTTTGTCTATCTTTTTTTTGGGTTTTATACACTTTTGATAATATTTGATGTATTTTAAAATCACCTATTATTTGGACTGTTTGATTTTCAAAGTGTTGAGTCACTTCTTTCTACTGAACGAGTGTGAAGATTTATCATTTGGTGTTTTCTCATCTTCCAAGTAACATGATGTGAAGATGAAGCATGGGTTTATCAATCCCTCCTGCAGCAAAATCTCTTCATGATAATTTTTTCCTGGATATATGTCTGTTTTGTCTAATGGAAAGTAGCTGAGGTGTGTAGTCGAGCAGATTTTGGGGAATTTCTATAATTATCAGGAAAACTCAGGAATTGTCTGTTAATGTGAATTTTCTGGCAGTGTGAACTGTGTGAGTAAGAAAACACCTATTTTGATTTATTTGACTTTGGCTCCAGTTCCATGGGATTTGGGCTTTCTGTGATTGGGTCTAAATAAGGAGAATCATATGAAAAAATGAAAGATCAGAAAGCATGACTCAGTGCCTTGTTGGACAGGAGACCAAAGCCACAAAGTGCCTCAGGCAGAAGAGCAATTCGTTAATTACCAGTGAAAGAAAAGTTGAGTCCAGGGTACAATGTTTTTCTTGAAGAGGTGAGGAGGGCTTGGCCGTTCGAGTGGCAGAACCAAAAACAAACATGTACATCTAGATATTTACTTTGTTACCAATGCATGGGTTTCATAAGGCATTTTTGCTTTCTTCACCATAGTTTCTCTACTGTAAAATGAAAAAGACATTTATGGGATTTAACTTCGACAGCTTAATTCTAAAAATCATATTTTTAAAATACCAGTTATGGAAATCAATTTGTTCAAAATATACATTGGGCAGCTATGATGTACACAATATCATATTTGTTTTTACAAAACGCCAAAGCAGTGTAACCCTCCTGCTTTGCTCTGAATGTGTCCCCGCAAATTCATATGTTGACATTCTAACTCCCAAGGTGATGATGGTATTTGCAGGTGGGTGTTTGGGAGGTGGTTAGATCAGGAGGGTGGAGCTCTCACAAATGGCATTAGAGCCCTTATACAAGAGGCTCCTCAGAGTTCCCTTGCCCCTTTGCATTTTGTGAGAGAACAGGAAGTCTGCAGCCTGCAACCTGGACGGCCTTCATGAGAACCGGCCATGCTGCTACCCTTATCTTGGACTTTCAGCTTCCAGACAGTGAGAAATAAATTCCATTTGAAAAATAAGCCACCTAGTCTGTGGTAGTTTGTTATATATAGCAGCCTGAATGGACCAAGATACCTTCCTATTTCTGTGGTACCTCAAGCCAGGCTCTGCACACAGCAGGTGCTCAATAAGTGTTATAGGAGGGTTCCTACCCCCACGAAGCTTACATCTATTTAGGAAAAATACAAGACACAGTTACAGATTCGACAGTGACATGGCAGTCCTCCAGCCATGTGATACACCTCAGACTTTGAACAAGCATCAGATGAGTGTCCAGGTGGAGAGAACCGGTAGGCAAAGGTGGCCTAGGAAGCTTTCTGGGCCCAACAGGGAACTGTGATTCAAACAGGTGGGAAGAGGAGAAAGGCGCTCGGGCACAGCACGCAGCCACTGGCAATCATGTGGGAGTGGAGCGCCCACCTGCAGCAAGGAGCTTCTTTTAGAGATGTAGTGGGAGATACAGCTGCAAGAATCTGGGCTGGCTGTCCTGGCCCTGGGCTACAGAATAGAAATTTTGTTCTTTATCCTGTGAAGAGCGGCTGCCTTTTGTTTTTGAGCAGAGGAGTGACAAGATTGAACTGGCATTTTTAGAAAGTTCTGCGAGCTGTCAACAAAAGGAATGAATGGGAGAGAACCCAAACCAGAAGCAGGATACTCAAGAGATTTATAGCAGATGAGGGTCTAGTTTTGCGAAGTGGAAAGAGAAAGTGGATATGTAATTTAAAAGCTTTATTAGTGATCAAACTAATAGAAAATTAACAGTTTGGTAACCTTGGGAAGGTGAAGTGGGAAAAGGAAGAACGAAGGAGGATGACATTTGAAACTCAGGTGTCTGGAAGCATAATGTTAGCCTTTGACAGAAGTAAGCTAAGGAGGATGACATTTGAAACTCAGGTGTCTGGAAGCATAATGTTAGCCTTTGACAGAAGTAAGCTAGAAGAAGAAAGGGAAGCCAGACAAAAGGCAAAGTGGATTATTTCATTTTTACACTAATATATCATGATTAATGGTAGAGCATCTTGTTCAGTGTTTATATAATATAGTTTGCTGGATGCTATCCCTGGGATGGTAAATCATTTGTGACGATGCAGTAGTCTACTGGAAATCCACAGTTGGTTAGAGATATGCACATACAGGTAGAATGTGAGGGCAAGGCTTGGGAATAGCTTATAACATCTCCCACATGGAAGTGTGCAGAGCGGACGGCACAAAATGACTCATTTTAATCTTCCATTTAGTTCTCTTAGTAATTTGTGTTATTTAGTTTGGAGCAGTGTATCCATGACTGAATGATTAAAGCGTTAATGTTCACTTCTTTCTGCAATAGCCAGTGAGTGATATTTTATAATATCATCAACCAGCATTTTGAAATAATTCTTTCAAATAAAGTTAACATCCCATCTTAGCATACATTTGCCTTAAAAATGTTACAAGTATATATATAATGTGTGTAAATTTACATATATTTATATGTATATGAATAATTTCCATTTGTAGATTCAACAGTATACTGGAACAAAACCAAAACAGGGTCTGCTGTTGCATGTTTTTATCAGCTAGTGCTGGGGAGAGTGATTGGCAAACGGAATTGCAATGGTGTTATTAAAATTCATGAACCAGAGAATTACCAACGTGTAATATTCAAAAGTATCTTTGACACATTCCCTAAAGCTTTAACCATCTTGGGAAAAAAATGTTAGAAGTCTGTCAGGAACATATTGGATTTTCCTAAAGCATATGGTGATGAAATAGAATATCACTTGATGAGAAAATATTGTCATATTGGCTTCCTGGCCCAACATGTCATAGTCATTTTCTATTTCCATTTTTGTATTAGTAGTTGCCTTTCTCTTGTGCCCTTTCTTTCTAGGATGAATTTAGCTCCTGGTCCTGGAAGAATGTCACTGTCTCACCCCCTTCTCTCCTTTGGCCATTCTTTTGTTTTCATTCTTCCTTCCAGAGTCTTTTGTTCTCCACAGTACAGTTTTATACTAAGTTTCAAGACTGGGGGTGGGGGATGTGTGCTTTGATCAAGTTTTTGTTTTGACTACGCTTGAGAGTTCTTTTCTTCTAACCCTTTCTCGCCTCCATAGTTTGTGTGCTGCTGTTTTATCCTTTCTTTCTGAAGTAATTGCTTTCATCCCAAACCTGGCTGGATTGCAAGAATGGAAGTAGTTATTCTCTAGCTTGCATTAAGAAAAGTCCATTTTTATTTCAAGGAGATGATAGAAAAAAAAAAAAGCCCCTGGACCTTTTAACCACATTTTCTGTTTGGTCTTCTTAGGCTCTTTGTGAGCGTTGAAAATGTTCCCAGAGTTGGTCTAACCCACAACACCCAGTTGGTTGGTTGCAGGCAGTGCTGTGGGTTGGCATCCTCTAGGCGTGGTTGGTTGGTAAGCTTCATTTCCAAGTTCCTGGAATTGTCATATTAATCTGTTTTCTGAGGCAACTAAAGAGCAACATGGTCTTCTCCAAGGGCCTTTATTGTTTTAGAGGCCAAGTGGGCATTTCTAGTTGGCTGTGAATTTCAAATTGTTTGCTGTGTCCTCTCAATAATTAAGACCTGGTGAACTAGGATAAACTGCTCTTCGGCACACAAAGAACTCCCTACTTGAGGCAGCTGTGATGCATGCCATGATCCACCCCCTCCCCCGGTGAGGACAATAGACGCCTCCCCTCAGAGACATTTGAGACAGCAAGTTTTAAATTCTGTACCAGGAAATGGACTGGGAAGACATGGCTGAAAGCTGGACCAAAACAAAAGCTGGGCCCACATCACCTGGGCTACGGCCCAGTTTTTGATATTCATCCCGGAGCTGATCCAATCAGTCGTAGTGCTTGGAGGAGGCTCACGTTTGAGAAGAGAGACATAAAAGATAGAGACATAAAAAATCACAGCCTATTCAGGGCAATTAGAAACAGTGGGGCATCAAACATTTCTTGCAAGCAAGTTAATTCCAGAGGAATGATTTGGATATAAACCATTTAAACAAATACTATTTTAAAAGTTTTAAGCATTAAAAAATATATCATCATTAAGTGATTCCCCAGTTTCCCTACTCTCTGGATTCAATCTGTTCTCCTTGATATTAACAGATATATCTAACTTGCTGTTTACCCCTTTGGGATCTAGATCACACTAAAAGTACTTAGATTGACCCATAAATATCACTGAAATACCTAAAATATAATACTGTTCATACAAAAATTATTTTCTATCATGAAGTTAATTTAAAATGGTTAAATTCCACCAGTTCTTTCACTTCTCCATCTTTGAGCCACTTCGTTACCTCAGTTATATTGTACTGTCAAAGCCAGTTCCTCCTGCTAGAATATTCCTTCCCCTGTTTCTCACCTATTGAAACCCCTCTTGTTGGTTACGGTTCAACTCAAATGCCACTTCTTCTGGAAGATCTGCTTATCCAGTGCCTTCTCCGGACCAGATGGTATTCTGAGAGCTGGGGACACATCAGTGAATAAGAACAGAGTCCCTGCTCACATGCAGTTTACATTCTGGGAGTTGGAGATAGCCAATGCTAACCAAAAAAAGCAGATATGTAACATATCAGGTAAATTGAGGAGATAAGGTAATAGATAAAATAAAGGAGGGGAAGTGGCTAGAAAGTGTTGGGGGAAAGGCCAGTGAGGAGAATACAAACTCTTCCTTTTGTGCTTCTATAAAATATAATCACACTTTAAAAATTACATATTTTTAATGTGAGAAAATGACATTAATGTCTTAGTTGTTGTAAGTTGCTGGCAGACAAGAAGTTATTTATCTTTGTATTCACCAGTGCCTGGTATACAGTAAGCATGTATCAGTGTGCAGTGTGTATGACATTGGTGGCACGTCGGAAGCTGACACTTTATCTACAACATCACGAATGAATGTTGATGTTGTGTAACCTAAGTCAGGTCAAAAGGAGAAGGGTGTCTTGTCAAGCAACTAGAGAGCAGGAAGTGACATTGGAGACAGAAGTCCACCTTCTAAGGCTGGAGATGCTCAGTGGGTGGAGGTCAGAGAAGTCCAAGGAGGCAAGCATACAGCTGAGAGTATGCTGCAAGGAACAGGAAAGGCAGGTTCCTGCGTCAGAGGGACTAAAACAAGAATCAGTGCTGATGCTAACCTGGTAAAACTGAAAAAGTGAAGTCGCTCAGTCGTGTCTGACTCTTTGCGACCCCATGGACGGTAGCCTACCAGGCTCCACCTCCATGGGATTTTCCAGGCAAGAGTACTGGAGTGGACTGCCATTTCCTTCTCCAGGGGATCTTCCCAACCCAGGGATCGAACCTGGATCTCCTGCATTGCAGACAGACTCTTTACTGTCTGAGCCACCAGGGAAATCTGGTAAAGGTCCCTCCTTTTACTAATTAATGAGCCTAAGGCCCCCAGTGACTGAGACTTTGAATAGCATACTGAGCTTCAGCTTCCATATGATATCCCTTTAATTTAATGCATTAATTAGCTTATGTATCATTTAATACTAAAGGGTATTTCCCATTAATTAAGCATCTTTTCTGAATAAACTTTTTGGTAAGAGTGCTAGCAAGGCTAGGGTTTGTATTTCAGCTGTTTCCAGAAGTGTTAGAGTGGGATAAGAAGTGAGTGGGGAAGTAGGCCAACCATGGAAATATTCTGTGTAGCTAATTACTAAGAAATTCATACTAGACTTTAGTACCACAGATCTTAGGAACTTTTTTTTTAAACCAACAGGACACATGTAGAATTTACAGTGTGTGTGCACGTGAGTGCGTGCTAAGTCACTCCAGTTGTGTCCAACTGTGGACACAACTTTGCAACCCTGTGGACTGTAGCCTGCCAGGCTTCCCTGTCCATGGGATTCTCCAGGCAAGAGTACTGGAGTAGGTTGCCATGCCCTTCTCCAGGGGATCTTTCTGACCCAGGGATCAAACCCACATCTCCTCTGTCTCCTGCATTGTGGGCAGAGTCTTTACTGCTGAGCCACCAGGGAAGCCCAGAATTTACAGTGTACCATGGTCGCAAAGAGTCAGACACAACTGAGCAACTTCACTTCATGCACTATTTAAAACGTTTTACTTACCAAATGATGTCTTGCATTTCTGGTGCTCTTTTCAGTGTTCAGAT
Organism: Bos taurus; assembly: GCF_002263795.3. Taxonomy (NCBI): domain Eukaryota; kingdom Metazoa; phylum Chordata; class Mammalia; order Artiodactyla; family Bovidae; genus Bos; species Bos taurus. The sequence continues at coordinate 22,482,377 of NC_037332.1, read as the reverse complement.
AATTCCATCTCTCTACTTGATCTTTACAACCTTGGGATGTGGTATTCATTCCATCTGGCCTTCAGATATGGGAGGGCATGGTCATTGCCAATGAGCTGTGTAGAACTGCTAAGGTTCAGATGGCTGTAGACTCCAAGACTCCAAACCCCAATCCTCATGCCTCATGTTGAGCAGATTTGTGAATCTACAGATTTGAAATGAGGGCCAGATATTGGTCAAGGTATTATGTTACTTTCTAACTTGAAAACAAGCCAGATTCCCTCTAGCCATCAGCTGCCCAGTTTAAATAGTGTGTATTCATTCAAATCAGGGTGTATTCATTTCAAAGCTATGTTTAGAGAAGTGACCCTGTCTTCCTCTAGAAGCCTCTCAGCTTTTCCAGTTGTCAAAAAGTTATGCTGTAGAATGTTTGTCTATTAATGGAATTTTTAAAAAGTTGGAAAATTTTTTTTGTATCTTAAAGAAGGCAGTTAGTGCCTCTTTTTTTCCTGGTGTCAACGCAGTTTTGACTAACTTTAGATGTTCAGTTCAGTTGTGTCCGACTCTTTGTGACCCCATGGACTGAAACACGCTAGGCCTTGCTGTCCATCAGCAGCTCCCGGACTTTACTCAAACCCATGTCCATTGAGTCAGTGATGCCTTCCAACCATCTCATCCTCTGTCATCCCCTTCTCCTCCCGCCTTCAATCTTTCCCAGCATCAGGGTCTTTTCAAATGAGTCAGCTCTTTGCATCAGGTGGCCAAAGTATTAGAGTTTCAGCTTCAGCATCAGTCCTTCCAATGAGTATTCAGGACTGATTTCCTTTAGGATGGACTGGTTGGATCTCCTTGCAGTCCAAGGGACTCTCAAGAGTCTTCTTCAACACCACAGTTCAAAAGCATCAATTCTTCTGTGCTCAGCTTTCTTTATAGTCCAACTCTCACATCCATACATGACTATTGGAAAAATCATAGCCTTGACTAGATGGACCTTTGTTGGCAAAGTAACATCTCTGCTTTTTAATATTCTGTCTAGGTTGGTCATAACTTTCCTTCCAAGGAATAAGTGTCTTTTAATTTCATGGCTGCAGTCACCATCGGAAGTGATTTTGGAGCCCCGCAAAATAAAGTCTGCCACTGTTTCCACTATTTCCCCATCTATTTGCCATGAAGTGATGGGACTGGATGCCATGATCTTAGTTTTCTGAATGTTGAGTTTTAAGCCAACTTTTTCACTCTGCTCTTTCACTTTCATCAAGAGGCTTTTGAGTTCCTCTTCACTTTCTGCCATAAGGGTGGTGTCATCTGCATATCTGAGGTTATTGATATTTCTCCTGGCAATCTTGATTCCAGCTTGTACTTCATCCAGCCCAGTGTTTCTCATGATGTACTCTGCAGAGTGTAATATGCAGTAAAATAAGCAGAGTGACAATATGTAGCCTTGACGTACTCCTTTTCCTATTTGGAACCAGTCTGTTGTTCCATGTCCAGTTCTAACTGTTGCTTCCTGACCTGCATATAGGTTTCTCAAGAGGCAGGTCAGATGGGCTGGTATTCCCATCTCTTTCAGAATTTTCCACAGTTTGTTGTGATCCATACAGTCAAAGGCTTTGGCGTAATCAATAAGGCAGAAGTAGATGTTTTTGTGGAGCTCTCTTGCCTTTTTGATGATCCAATGGATGTTGGCAATTTGATCCTGGTTCCTCTGCCTTTTCTAAATCCAGCTTGAACATCTGGAAGTTCACGGTTCAAGTATTGTTGAAACCTGGCTTGGAGAATTTTGAGCATTACTTTACTAGCGTGTGAGATGAATGCAATTGTGCGGTAGTTTGAGCATTCTTTGGCATTGCCTTTCTTTGGGACTGGAATGAAAACTGGCCTTTTCCCATCCTATGTCCACTGCTGAGTTTTCCAAATTTGCTGGCATATTGAGTGCAGCACTTTCACAGCATCATCTTTTAGTATTTGAAATAGCTCAACTTTAGATGTAGAAAGAAAAAAATCTTAAATAAGCTATGCTTTAAGTAAATAAATTAGGGCTTTGATTTAAAAATACATATATATTAGCAGTACCCAGAAGATGTTTTCAAAATGATTCAAAGCTATTTTCTTCTCTCTCTCTGTCTTGTGAGGTATAATTGAGGCATAAGAAACCAAAGGGATTTACCCACATTTTACCGTAATAAAATTCTGGACATAGAGAACCTAGGTTGGGAAAAAAACACACTTTTCTCTGGTTCCTTTAATTTATATGAATCCGCTACTGGTTCATAAATTTGCTAGGGTAGCCTTAAGAAATGTCTTACAAAATGGGGTATTGATTTCCTTGTTTATCCTTTTTCTCCTTCATACCTAGAAGGAGGTATTTTGTTTTCAGTCCCAAAGTAGGGAATGGAAGAAAACAAAATCCTGAAATAATGAGTAGAAATAAAGACTGGAGACAACATACCAGTTAAAAGCTAAAATACACTAGCTTTTAGTATGGTGTGATTATTATAAAAAGTTTTGTTTTTGTAGAAAAAAGTTGCCTTGTATTTTGAAAATTACTGTGTATAGTAGTTACGTGTCATTGAGAGAATTTTTTTTTTTTTCAAAGGAATGTAACTTCTGGGCTTTACATAGATATAATCACAAACTCAAATACTTACACAGGCCAAGTAATAGGAGAGAGTGCAGTGGGTCAAGGAGAGAGGATGAGATTTGAGGCATAGCACTCCCCTCCCCCTCTTCTATGGTCTGGCTCTTCTGATCCAGCTGCAAATGTGGGCCTTGGGCAGCTGGATTTCCCAATCTTCAAGCTGGGCATCTAGTTGTTGATGTGAAAGTCCCCAGTTAAAAACTGGTATGCAATTCAATAGTTGGTTTCTGGCACAAGAACATACCTGTGGGCTGGCCTCAGCTTGAGAAGGGCTGAGGTTTAGCTTCTAAGATAGAGGATTGCCTCTGCACTTTTTTATTGTCTAATTTTATTGCAAAGCCAGAAACAACAGCAATGAAGGCTTGAGACTGTGGGAATAACCATTCTTCCAATGAAGTTGTCTGTTCTCAAAAGTTCAAAGGAATGCTATTGTAGAGGAAAATTATAAGAAGGTACTTTATAGTCCAAATGAACAGCAGTTGCGGTGTTTGGGAAGGGTACTAGGCAAGCAAGTGGGATTGAATAAAATTCTGCTAGTCTTTCAAGACCATTCTTAAACCCCACTTACTCTTGACTCATTTGCTTTAAAACCAGCTGTAACATCTGTGCTGTGTACTGGAGGACTGTAATATTTATATCTGGAGTGATACCTAGCAGAAGGTTTAACAGTATCATGGATAATGACCAGTCAGAACGTCTACAGCCTTTAAGAAACAAGTACAGATATGCAATGCACATCAGCTAAGCACAAACCCTGTCTGTATTTTCCTCGAGTATCCTAGAACTTTGTTACACAAAGGGTAGCCCTCACAGCTGCGTCAGCATCACCTGGGTGCTTATTAGAAATGCAGACTCTCGGGCCCCACCCAGACCTTCTGAAGCAAAATATGCATTTTAAAAGATTATTTTATTTTTAATTTATTTTATTTTTTGGCCACACCATGCTGCATGTAGGATCTTAGCTCCTTGACCAGGGATCGAACCCAAGCCCACTGTACTGGAAGTGCAGAGTCGTAACCATTGAACCTCCAGGGAGGGTTCCAAAATACACATTTTAACAGGATCTCAAGGTGGTTGATACGTACATTACATTACAGTTTGAGAAGCACTGTCTTGGAACACTGTATAGCTCTCTTTGTCACCTACCATATCCTGTTTATTAAAGGTTGTTTTTTTTTTTTCTTTTGTCACTGGTAGATTATTAATTTGTTGAAAGGAAAGGCTCCACTGAAAAAACTTCTACTACTGTGCTCAGCACCTTGACCACAGTAAAGAGTTAAAAACTTGTGTTGAATTGAATTCAAATGGCAAAAAAACCCCAAATAGTCATAGCAATACTTATAGTCAGAGTACCTCAAATTTATTGGATGCTCTCTATGTGTCTCATGCGATTGTATTTAATTTAGTGCTCACAGTTGGTCAGAAGTGAAAAATCATTATTTATGTTACAATGAGGATGGGAGGATTTGAAAGGTTAAGTACCTTCTGCTGGGACATGAAAGGGCAGAGAGGGGACAGCTTCGCCTGATGCCAAGCCAGATCCCACACTATTAGCAGGGTGGTAGGTGTGAGTGAAGGAAGTAAGAGAAGAAGACTGGAAGAAAACTATTTCAAGTTTGTGAGACAAGGAGAAGGACGTTTTATTCTTCATGGTATTAGAGGATTCATTAATAGCTATCTTCAAGATCTTGTCCCGGCGACATCATGCTTCCTTTTATTAATACAACAGGAAATATCTGCTGGTGAACATCCATACTTGGCCAGAAGATGGAGCACTTTTGTCTTCATCTTTTATTGATTCATCTGCCTGGAGATGGAAAGGCAAGAAAAATTTTTTTTCTCCCTGTGACACCTGTTTTCCCTTTTCTCCTAAAGGAGTGAAAGGGATTAAGAACTCAGCTAAATGTAGGAAAGATGATTGAGTGTGGGGAGAGGAAAAAGAGTGTCACTTGGCTTTTCAGACCCTTCCAGTGGCAAGCAAAGAGCTTGATAGATTCTGTGGAACTGGAAGACCTAGAAACAATTTAATGGGACCGGTACTATTATGGTGGTGATGGGCAGTATGTAATTATTTTTAACATGCATGTATGGTTATGGATTGGAAGGAAAGTTATGACCAATCTAGATAGCATATTCAAAAGCAGAGACATTGCTTTGCTAACAAAGGTTCGTCTAGTCAAGGCTATGGTTTTTCCTGTGGTCATGTATGGATGTGAGAGTTGGACTGTGAAGAAGGCTGAGCGCCGAAGAATTGATGCTTTTGAACTGTGGTGTTGGAGAAGACTCTTGAGAGTCCCTTGGACTGCAAGGAGATCCAACCAGTCCATTCTGAAGATCAGCCCTGGGATTTCTTTGGAAGGAATGATGCTAAAGCTGAAACTCCAGTACTTTGGCCACCTCATGCGAAGAGTTGACTCATTGGAAAAGACTGTGATGCTGGGAGGGATTGGGGGCAGGAGGAGAAGGGGACGACAGAGGATGAGATGGCTGGATGGCATCACTGACTCGATGGACGTGAGTCTGAGTGAACTCCGGGAGTTGGTGATGGACAGGGAGGCCTGGCGTGCTGCGATTCATGGGATCACAAAGAGTCAGACACGACTGAGCGACTGATCTGATCTGATTTGATGGTTAGGGCTTGACATGTACCATAGTGGTGTTCTATGAAGTACTGATGGAATGAACTAATGAAGTATAGATGGAATTCTCTCTGTGTTCTGGCAAAGAAACCAGCCTAATAACCCACTGAGGGATAAAATCATGAAATGAGGAGCCTAATGACATTAAGTCTCTGCACGAGAAAGGGAGATTCTCTTTTCATAAGCAAGCTTTGAAACTTTTCCTAACGCTCTTAGGAGGAAATGTATTCGATTGTTCACAAGACACTCACTTGGAAAGAATTGTCTCAAGCCACATTTCCATCCTGTTTTAAGAACTAGATGGTGATTCCTGCACAGATTTTTCCACCTTCCAACAGTTGGCTTCAGGAGATATTTAGTTAAACATCACTATAAGCAAAACAAAGCATATTAATGTTCATTCCATAGCTATGTGTGTCATTGCTCCTACAATTTACGCAGCCCTTCCAACAATATCCAAGAAGAATATTATCTTCAGACTCTTTTAGCATAAGGTTAATTAAAAGACATCATAACATATATATATATATATAGTCAAAATGAACAGGTCTCAGGAGTGATTTCTTAGATTTCAAGATAAATTAATGTCATAATAATTTATTTAAAACCCATATGCGATCACACATATGAACTTCCATAATTATCTCTTATGGGATAATAGTAAAGAATTTGTTCCCATTAAAATCTTGGCTTTGGTGGTTTGGAATCTAGCATATTCTTACTGGATGCTTAGGTAATTTAAATGACACTTTAAAATATAAGGTCTTACTGTAAGCAAATATTAAATTTGGTTTCAGGATGAGATGCAAAGATTTCTAATTTGGGATTTAGAACAATTCAAATCATGGAAATATTTTTGAAAAACCTCACACTCTGTGTTTCGTTAGCTGTTGACATGAGTTTGTCACTGGCAAGAAGGTAGCGTTCATCACCCATGTGTCTCTCAGTGCCCCTGAGTGGCTTCTAGAAGGGGGTCCTAGAATGTGTTCAGAACCTGGGTTGGGGCTGCACCCTCTTACTGCTCCATCCCTGAACTTCAGTCAGACCAGGGGAGGCTCGATGGTCTGAAAGTCCTTAGCTCACAGAGGCCTGGCCCCACCCCAGGAGCACAGGGGGAGAATGTTCCCAGTCCTCTCCTCCGGGAGCCCTGCACTTGACAGGGGATGAGCTAGAATGGAGAGGTAAAGGGGAAGTAAGCAACAGACAGAGGACACGCCAGACTCATTCAGTCTACAGACGTTTTAGGAGCACCTAGTATGTGCTGAGGGGCTTCCCGGGTGGCTCAGTGGTAAAAGAATCTGCCTGTCAGTGCAAGAGACGCAGGAGATGCCGATTTGATTTCTGGCTCGGGAAGATCCCCTGGAGGGAAGGATATGGCAGTCCACTCCAGTGTTCTTGCCTGGGAAATCCCATGGACCAAACAGCCTGTGGGCTACAGTCTGTGAGGATGCCAGAGTCGGATATGGCTGAGCATGCACACACTGTATTTTATTTATGAAAATTAAAATTTATCACAAAATACAGTACTTTAACTGTAAAAGGTTTCATGCCTAAAAAATACCAGAGATTAGTAAGAATACTCTTCCCACAATGCATCCAGAGACCTCCAAAATGGTTTATATTTTTCTACTTAGGACATGAATTGAGAGAAAGACTCCAGCTGTTTAGCCTTGACTTTAGATTGACATTAGTTCTCCTTTCATGTCTCTGGGTCTCCCAACCCAGATAACCGTCATGCCTGCGAGCACCTTCTGTCTGCAGCTGGAACTCCTGTGTCACAGGAGATACTGCTGTTATGCTGGTTAGGAGTTTAAGCTCAGGAGACTAGCTTCACATTAGAGTTTTGCCACTTATAGTGATGAGACCTGGGGCAAAAACTCTGTCTCATTTTCACCATTCTGTAAAGGGAGGATAGTAGCAACATCTACATTGTAAGAAAATTCTGTGGATTAAATGAAATAGTGTAGGTACGGGAGTTAGCACAGTGTTCTTCTAGAAATAAATTCCCTCAGCTATTTGTATTAATAGCAGGAGAATAGAACCCATCATCTTCATTTAGTCATTAACTAAATCAACTTGTATTTTTACCATTTAATTTTATTTTTGAAATAATATTTTGTATGCATTTTATTACATGAGCAATATACAACCATTTATAATTACAAATTATAATTTCGTGTAAGCAAGAAGAAAAAGTTATTTTAAATCTTACCATCTAGAGAAGACATTTATAATGACCGCAACAACACCACCACACACACTTTTTTCCCTGTGCATATATGTGCCTCTATTATGCATAAATAATTCCATTTAAACTAAAGTGAGATTAAAAACTCTATTCGTGTTTGTCAAAAGCTGCCTAGCGGATGTCCCTCAAAGTGTCATGAGGATTAAGTGAGAATTTATGTAAAGCATAGCACTCTTTATTATAGAAATTCCTGTGTGAGGATATATCTTTTAAGGCCTTTTTAAGGGTAACACATCTGGATCTAGTGTGAATCTATTCATTTCTTCTCTCTCTGCTACCTTGATGCTCTAGCCCTTTAATTCTTCACATGACCAGTGTTGTTACGCCTCTGGTTTATAGGTGATTTCTGAATGGAAAAGTCTAGCTCAGTTGAGATAGAGTAAGTACCCATAGTAAGATTATTTTTCCCAATAAGATTTAATCAGGTTGGGAGTAGTAACTGTATTTTACACTTCTTCATATTACCCATGTATATACGTGCTATGCTTTGAATGTGAAAAATATGATTTTTTTTTTTTTTTTTCTTTATTTTTTTTCTAGTTTAACCACTAGACAGACTCCTGACTTTCTGCAAACATTGTAGGAGTTAAGTTACCTGTTCTTCTGATCATAATCTCCCACCTGTCTAAGAGGTATTTATTCCTTATTTAGAGGGCCTCTATTGCCATGTGCCTGGAATTATTAAATGCTCATCACTTTTACGAAGGACAAAATTTTTTCCTGCCTTAAATTAAATTCGTTCTTCTGCTCAATTTCCTGATCTTGTCCATTAAAGAGTGTTCGCAGACAAAGTTTCTGAAAGATGAGAAGAAACCCCCCCCAGATTGCCCCAACACTAACTACAGACAAACAATGTTTTATTTAAATAAGGAGACAGCTTCCTAAAAGCATACATTCTCTAAAAATAAAAGTATTTTATTTTGAATGATTTAATGGTTTTCTGCACAATACACGTAACATTTGAATTTTAGCAAGATTAACAAAATCTGAATTCTTAACAGTACAATACTATCCCTTAAATAGGGCTGTCAGATTCAAGGCTAAACAAATGTTCTTAGTTTTATAAACATTATCTTTGCTAATCTCAAGAGGCTTTAAGGAATTACTTGCCTCTTGAATGAAATGTGCTGTCCCATCATCAAAGCCCACAGGAACGCTGTCCTGTCTAATTTTAAAAGGCTGGATGGGACGATGCCTCACAATCCTGGAATCCCTTAGGTAAGGGACCTAGGACTTCCACAGCTCTTCACAAAGGTAAGCACTTATTCCTAACATGCAATACTGCAGATGCAAGTTAAACTTATCTGTTAACAGCTGCCTGCTGTTTTCTGCTCCCAGATGAAATGAAGCAACTCTTCTGATAATGAAGAAAAACCTGTCTGAGGCAAACGAAAGATTGGCAAACAGCACAGCCTCTTCCTCCTCTCAATTCACTTGATCCCACTCATTTCAATTATTTCAGCTTCTTTTTTTTTCCAGGATTAATATGTAGCGCTATTTTCATTTCGCTTTTTTAATTCTGCTTTTGTAAAAGCAGTATTGAGATTGACATTTTGATCTTCATTGTATCGTTATTTTTATTTTTCATCAATTCATTATTTTTGTGGATACAGCTTGCTAAGCCATTAACTTTATAGTAGTAGATTCCATTAACTTTAAATTGGTAGTTTTCATTTGCTTTTTTTTTTGCATGTGCAGACAATGTGTTCATCAGAAGAAAATCTCAGGGTTATGCTTTTTTCCCCAATGTAGGTATGAAATACAATCTTTTCTGCCTTTACTTATCATTCACCAAGGAGCTGTTCCCCTCTCCATCTAGGCCATCAGATTGCCAGGCTGGTTATGACTCAGAAGATGTTATCTGAAAAAAGTCTACAAAAAAAAAAGGTTTCCCCTCCCTCATCAACAAAAGCCCACCCCCTCTTATCAGTTATGATTTACAAGGCTTAGATGTAAATTCAAAATACAATTAACAATAATTTTGAAGCATACCTTAACAACAAACTTTTCCTACGCTAAAAAGAAAAGAATAAACCAAACAATCTTGCTTATATACAGCCGAAAAAAGAATCTTACTTGATAATACAAAAGCTACCACCAGAAGAAATCCCTTCAGGATCATTAAGCCACCTCCTTTGCTCTGAAGCTCCTATAGTAGTATTAAGTTTTATTAAATCACCTGAAAAATATTCCAAGAGAGAACCACACACTATATCCGAACTTTACCATTTAAAAAAAAATTCCCCAAGTTTTTATCTAAGTCAGCGCAGAGGGCCAGACCAACCCCCAGTCATTTTCCTTTCCCAAGCCCTACTCTTTTAAATCCAGTGAATCGTCATCAACTTCCCCATCTGTTAAATTCAAAAATTGGGGCAAAACAGAACCAGAGGATTTCGAGTTACTTGCCAACTTGGAAGTTGAGATTTCTTTAGTTTTTCCACCTTAAGTATTTAAGTTCTCTGGCATGAGTTTATCTGTAATCAAAAACTAAACAATTACCTAAACCCACGCCCCCCCCATCCCAATCATTACAAGCCACTGCCAACTACAAATCGCCAAAATTTGCCCCTCCCCTTTAATAAAGGTATCTTAAAAGTCGTTATTTGAAAACTTAACTTCAACATTTGGCCTAGTCAAGCTCTTCTGAAGTTCTCCTGAGATGACTGAATATGAACCAAAGCTGCACTGGGCTGTACATTTCAGCTTCACTGGGAATACTCTTCCAAGGAAAAAAGCTGCTCCAATCCCTGAAGGTGTTGGTGCCAAACAGCGTAGCAGTACAATCCTTCTCTAACTCAGATTGTCAATAGTACTATAGAATCTGTGGAAAATCTTAGAAAAAAAAAGTTTCTCCCCCACCCTCTTCCCTGTTCACACCACCCCAAAATATTTAAGTAAAAATAACCAGTTACGTACTTTATAAAAATATTTAATAAAGGGGTGGGGAAAAAAAGAATAAACTACCAGCCATTACTCCAATGGACAGCTGCGCCACAGACCTCAAAGTGAAAGCTGCTTGTGCTAGAGTTTCTATAACTGTAAACCTGCAGTGTTCTGATTATCCTGATATTGGATTTTCTTTTCGCCTGTTACCTCGAGTCATTTGCCTTTGGAATTCTAGACAGACCTAAAGGGAAAAGAACTCAAAACATATTTTGCTCCCCCCCCAAAAAAACTCCCCCCGCCCAGAATTATACACCGAAACTACATATTTAGAAGACTTTTAAAATACAGGGTGAGGAAAGAAAAGTAGGCCCTCTACTCACGAAACTGAAATGCTTCATTACCCCCAAACTGAATATAAAACCTGTTTACAAAGCTTGCTGAAGTTGTCTCACAGTTGTTCTACCAAATTCAGGACATCCCTCATATTGGTTAAAAACAAGAACACTTGCCATCTACCATTCCTCCGGGCCTTGAAGTCTGCCCTCAAAAGCTCCAGACAAGATGCATGAGAAAATAGGCCTGAAAAAGAGAAACCTACGACACCCGAAAACCGGCCTACATCCCCGTAATAAAATCCCCTTTATGCTTAAGTACACAACTCCCCCATTACTATTAGGAAAATTTAATAAGAGATATTACCATACTGAGTTACAGGAGGAAAAAAAACCCACGATAGTGCCGACTTCACGGATTTTTACCACACCACTGGCTCTCCCTGCGGGGCTCGTACACTGGTCTGCTGCTCTAGGATCCTCTATCTATCCTCCACTCCGCCTGCTCGCCGCCTCCGCGTGGTTGCCAAGCCAAGCCGCACGCTAGCTTCACCACACCGCACTGGCTTCCTCCTTCCTGGAATCCTCTCCTAGCTTCACCTCCAAATCGTTAGGACTCGCTCCTTCTTCCTAGCTTCCTTCACCAAGTCGCACTGGCTCCCGGGCTTCTCTTTCCTATCTTCACGAACTGCCGCTGGCTCCTCAGTCCTAGTTTTCACCAACACTGGCTCCGAATCCTGTCTGCCGCTCCTGTCTTCCTAGCTTCACTGAATCCACTTCTGCGTAGCACCTGCGTCAGCTGTTATTTAGCGCCTAGTCCTCAGGATTTAAACATTCATCTTAGCTCAAAGTCCAATAACTCGATGGTTATTCTTGCTCTTCAATAAATAAAGAGTACTTGAGAAGTCCATAAAGTAACATTCATCAACTGAGAAAATGTTTACTCACTGTTCTAAATGAGTTACTTGTATTTTTTTTTTTTTTTCGACTTTGGGAAGAGGCAATTGAATGTGCTGATAAAGATTTTTTTCTATAATATTGCTTGAACTGTATTAAAGATTTTTTTGGCCTTTGCTTGCAGGTCCTTAAGCATTATTTTTTTCTTCAAATTGGCATTTGCTGTTCGCTATTTGTCTGTACAAAGTGTAAGGCAAAAGATGAAAGTAAATACTCTAAAAAAACCTGAAATCTCTCCAAAGATGATTGCAACAAAAATTATCCATTGCAACTTTATAATTAAAGTGCTTGATGAAATGCACATGTTGAATAAGTTTTTGAAAAAGTTCCCCTTTCTGCCTTCTCCCGTTTAAAAGATTAATTCATTTAACTGAAACCAACCAGAGGAAGGAAACAGTATGCAGACTTAAAATTTTGTTTGGAAACAATTAAGTTCTGTCTTTCCCAAAATATAGATTGTGCAATTAATACGGAACTTGGCTAGAGCAAGACTGTTGACAAAATGTAGCTAGAAGATTTGAGCTATTTTTAGTTATTATGCCAGTTTGTACTTAATAATTTCTAACATGAACATTTACTTACTTGGAAGTTATTCTTTTAAGAGAAAATGAAGAAATAGTTGGCATATGTTTTGAGAAAATATCTTGTTTTTAGTAAAAAAAAAAACAAAAAAAAACAACCCAAGAAACCCTATACTCTAAGGAGATAAATATCCTCATTGACTTTAAGTGGGGGGAAATTGTCTTAGGACATAAAACCCTCACTTAAAAGATTCATTACATGTAAAACTTATTCTGAAGAAGTAAAAATTCTCATCTATAAAACATTTTAATACCGTTTTTGCTTTCAAATATATCTAGTCACTGAAAGTCTAATAAACTTTTGTCTGGTAGAGAAAATTAGGAGAATTACTGTAATAAATAAAAAGGATTTTTAATTAACATTGTCAGTAAAAGAGGTCCTTCTTAAGTTTTTGAAAATACTTAAAATATCTTCCACTCTTCAGTCGATTCTTTGGGACCTGGTGGACTGTAGCCCTCCAGGCTCTGTTCATGGGATTCTCCAAGCAACGATACTGGAGTGGGTTGCCTTGCCCTTCTCCAGGAGATCTTCCCGACCCAGGGATCAAACCTGTGTCTCTTATCTCTCACACATTGGCAGGCAGGTTCTTTACCACTAGCACTACCTGGCAAGCCCCCTCTCTTCAATAGATGGTTTCAATTACGATCTTTCTTTCAGTGTTTTTTCCCTTCCTAGGTAGTACAAGACAGTTTGAGTTCTGTCCTTGTTAAGTACGCACACCTTCGGTAAGTGGGGTAGGAAGAAATGAGATGTTAAACACCTCATTGCCATGACACTTCAGTGTCTCCGTCCAGTGAGTGCATATATCAGCAAAATCAAAGAGAGTAGGTGCTTTTTCTCTGGATCTCACTTCACTTACTTGAAGCTCATGGTTTCCTCTTGTCCTGGCTTCTTCTGAAGATCCTGAGAGCTCTAGAACTTCCAGTGGATCTGCTTCACTGGAGCTCTGGCCTGTGCTCTGGATCCATCAGATGGAGCCAACCTGGGGGTCTAAGCAGACATCTACGGGGTCCCCCTAGCACTGGCTGCCCTGTTCTTATTTATTTATTTTTAATTGGAGGGTAATTGCTTTACAGTGTTGGTTTCTGCTGTACAACAATGTGAATGAGCCATAGGTATACATTTGTCTCCTCCCTCTTGAACCTCCCTCCCACCCTACCCAACCCCACCCCACCCTCTAGGTTGTCACAGAGCACCTGATTGAGCTCTCTTCATCATACAGCAAATTCCCACTGGCTATCTATTTTGCATACGGTAATTACATTTCAATGCGACTCTTTCAGTTGTCCCACTCTTTCCTTCCCCTGCTGTGTCTGCAAGCCTGTTCTCTGTATCTGCATAGCAGCCCCATTCTTGACACTTCCAACAAACAGAAGGGCAGAGACTGCTGTTTTCCTGCCAGTGACATGAAAGGTTTAGGAATCAGGCAAGTCTGGATGGGGTAATAGGACTCCTCAAGGCCACTAGGGGGCATCATGACTGCCTCCCTCTTCCCTACTGTTTCGTATTTGCTGGGCCTGTGTGTGTATGTGTGTGTGTGTATGTGTTTAGCTTATGCTGCTGCTGCTGCTGCTAAGTTGCTTCAGGCATGTCCAACCCTGTGCTGAAGGAGGAAACAGACAGAGCTGGACTTCATCTTAGGCCAGGCTGCGAACATTAGGCTACATGCATGGTCACCCTCCCCATGGACTCTGAACTTTGTGCCCGGTGTCTATAGAAGCGGCATACCGATGGAAAACCAGACCCCCAGATAAAAGAGCCTCAGGACTTGTACTTGGACTCTCTGTTGCCTAAAAGAATATGCTAATTATCTCTGTAACAGAACAAAGTCGTAAATTCCATTATGTTTATCAGGATATGACCACAGTCCTATTGATAAATGTCCACTGTTTATCTAGTCTTGTGACACATGAATCATGGGTTAACTTTGGTCATATCTCTCTTTTACCTTGTCCAGACTAGTTTCAAGGACTTTGGGGAGGTGGGTTTGAGCAAGTATATAAGGTTTTCTCAAAAACTGGTCGGGGTCCTTGGCTAAGAGGAGACTCTGCCTTGGGCCCACTGGTGTAAAAAACTGCACTCCACTATCTGCATTGTCCTTCTGAGTAAGTTTGTTTCCCGGAACACGTGGCTACAACAGTGCGACCCCATAGGCGGCAGCTCACCAGGCCGCACTGTCCCTGGGATTCTCCAGGCAAGGACACTGGAGTGGGTTGCCATTTCCTTCTCCAATGCATGAAAGTGAAAAGTGAAAGTGAAGTCGCTCAGTCGTGTCCGACTCCTAGCGACCCCATGGACTGCAGCCCACCAGGCTTCTCCGTCCACGGGATTTTTCCAGGCAAGAGTACCGGAGTGGGGCGCCAGTGCCTTATCTGTCCCATGTGCCACAATATTTAAAAAAATAGTAATAATAATAAAGGACCACTGGTGGTTAAGAACCTGCTTGCCAATGCAGGGAACACAGGTTTGATCCCTGGTCCGGGAAGATTCCACATGACTCAAGGCAGCTGAACCCTTGCGCCACAACTGCTGTGAGCCTTCATGCTCTAGAGCCTGTGCTCAAAAAAAGAAGCTTCTGCAATGAGAAACCAGCGCACTGCAACTAGAGTGTAGCCTACGCTTGCCACAACTAGAGACAGCCTGCATGAAGCAACAAGACCCAGCACAGACAAAAATAAATAAATAACATTTTAAAAGGGGCGGGCGGGGAGGAAAACATCCTTATCTACCAGCAATCTGGCCAATTTACCTTCATCCTCGCTTAGGTACTTTGAGTTCCATCATATTAAAATGGATTGTCCTTGTTGCTCGTTAAGCCAGCTGTCAGGCTTCCATGGTGGCTCAGACGGTGAAGAATTCAACTGCAGGAGACCAGGGTTTGATCCCTGCAGAGGGAAGATTCCCCTGGAGAAGGGAATGGCAACCCCCTCCAGTATTCTTGCCTGGAGAATTCCATGGAGCCTGGTGGGCTACAGTCCGTGGGGTCGCAAAGAGTAGGATACGACTGAGCAACTAAGCGCACAGCACAAGCCAGCGGTCATCCTCCCATTCCTGTCCCTCACCCCTGCCCTCTTGTTTTGTACCGCAGTCCTCTTGTCTTTCTTCTGTATTACCAGTATTTCTCTCTACTGGATAATTTTTTATTTTTTCAATTTGGCTACCTCCTGTCTTAGTTGCAGCATGCTAGGGCTGGAGGCACTCAGGCTTAGCTGTCCTGCCCTGGAATCTTAGTTCCCCAACCAGGGATCCAAACTGTGCCCCCTTCATTGCAAGGTGGATTCTTTTAAAAGTTATTTTTTAGGAGAGAAAACTTCAGAGGGGGTATTTTACATGCAGAATCCTTTGAACTGGACCTTGTCAAATAAATACTTAGTAGAGGTAAAAGCTATATGCCAAGTACGTTCCACTTAACATAAAGCCTTGGTAAGAGTAATTAATGCAGAAAGAAACAAATAAAACCCCACATACACAATTACAACTAATAAAAACATTAAAAAGATTTCTGGGGGCTTCCCTGAGGGTCCAGTGGTAAAGAATCCAGTTTCCAATGCAAGGAACACGCATTCAATCCCTGATTGGGGAGCTAAGATCCCATTGGATGTGGGGCAGTTAAGCTCACATGGCACAACTAGAGAAGCCCAGGCGCTGCAACAAAGACCCAGGACAACCGAAAAAAAACCCTGCACAATTCTTTTTCTAGTTTCTGAAAAGCTTGCATAAAAGTAGCAAGAAACTGTTTTTGAAGGTCAATAGAACACATCTGCGGAGAAGGCAATGACACCCCACTCCAGTACTCTTGCTTGGAAAATCCCATGGACGGAGGAGCCTGGTGGGCTGCAGACACCAGAGTCAGACACAACTGAGCGACTTCACTTTCACTTTTCACTTTCATGCATTGGAGAAGGAAATGGCAACCCACTCCAGTGTTCTTGCCTGGAGAATCCCAGGGATGGCGGAGCCTGGCGGGCTGCCGTCTATGGGGTCGCACAGAGTCGGACATGATTGAAGTGACTTAGCAGCAGCAGCAGAACATACCTGTAAAATCTTCTATATAAGAAAATATACGTGGCTCATAATCACAAAAAATGACAAAATAATAAGGACACTGCTCAGCCCCACTTTACTCCATCCTGCCTCCCTTTTCTAATCCCTTACCTTGAAAGTATACGTAGAAAACTTTCAGTTTTCTATTTGGTATTTGCTTTCTTATTTCTAAGTAGTAGCTACAGATATTTCTTGATTTCCAATTTTAGGTATTATCTATTGACTATCTACAAATATTTCAAATATAATGTTCCTCATAGCTGAGCCATATAGGGAACTGATTAATTTCCTTTCTTCTATAATTCTATAATTTTCCTTCTTTGATGTTAATATTCTCTCAGTTTTTTTTTTTTTCCCCCATTGCTCCATATTCTTTAATGAACATCTAAAGGCAGTCAACATGCCAGCAAATTTGGAAAACTCAGCAGTGGCCACAGGACTGAAAAGGTCAGTTTTCATTCCAATCCCAAAGAAAGGCAGTGCCAAAGAATGCTCAAACTACCGCACAATTGCACTCATCTCACACGCTAGTAAAGTAATGCTCAAAATTCTCCAAGCCAGGCTTCAGCAATATGTGAACCATGAACTGCCAGATGTTCGAGGTGCATGTAGAAAACCAGAGGTCAAATCGCCAACATCTACTGGATCATAGAAAAAGCAAGAGAGTTCCCGAAAAACATCTATTTCTGCTTTATTGACTATGCCAAAGCCTTTAACTGTGTGGATCACAATAAACGGTGGACAATTCTGAAAGAGATGGGAATACCAGACCACCTGACCTGCCTCTTGAGAAATTTGTATGCAGGTCAGGAAGCAACAGTTAGAACTGGACATGGAACAACAGACTGGTTCCAAATAGGAAAAGGAGTACGTCAAGGCTGTATAGTGTCACCCTGCTTATTTAGCTTATATGCAGAGTACGTCATGAGAAATGCTGGGCTGGAGGAAGCACAAGCTGGAGTCAAGATTGCTGGGAGAAATATCAGTAACCTCAGATATGCAGATGCTGCTGCTGCTAAGTCACTTCAGTCGTGTCCGACTCTGTGTGACCCCATGGACTGCAACCCACCAGGCTCCTCTGCCCATGGGATTTTCCAGGCAAGAGTACTGGAGTGGGGTTCCATTGCCTTCTCCTGGTATGCAGATGACACCACTCTTATGGCAGACAGTGAAGAAGAACTAAAGAGCCTCTTGATGAAAGTGAAAGAGGAGAGTGGAAAAGTTGGCTTAAAGCTCAACATTCAGAAAACGAAGATCATGGCATCTGGTCCCATCACTTCATGGCAAATAGATGGGGAAACAGTGGAACAGTGGCAGACTTTATTTTTGGGGGCCCCCAAAATCACTGCAAATGGTGATTGTAGCCATGAAATTAAAAGATGCTTACTCTGTGGAAGGAAAGTTATATCCAACCTAGACAGCATATTAAAAAGCAGAGATGTTACTTTGCCAACAAAGGTCCATCTAGTCAACCATAGCCTGGATGACTACTCACATCCAGTAGTCATGTATGGATGTGAGAGTTGGACTATAAAGAAAGCTGAGTGCTGAAGAATTGATGCTTTTGAACTGTGGTGTTGGAGAAGACTCTTGAGAGTCCCTTGGACTGCAAGGAGATCCAACCAGTCAATCCTAATCAGGAAATCAGTCCTGAATATTCATTGGAAGGACTGATGTTGAAGCTGAAACTCCAATAATTTGGCCACCTAATGCGAAGAGCTGACTCATTTGAAAAGACCCTGATGCTGGGAAGGATTGAAGGCAGGAGGAGAAGGGTACAACAGAGGATGAGATGATTGGATGGCATCACTGACTCACTGGACATGAGTTTGGGTAAACTCTGGGAGCTGGTGATTGACAGGGGAGGCCTGGCATGCTTCAGTCCATGGGGTTGCAAAGAGTCAGACACAACTGAGCAACTGAACTGAACTGAATAGTTCTGTATCATATTTGGCAAATGCTACAGGCCCAGCTTTGTTGTGAATGGTTTATAAGTAGGAAGTTAGGGGATGGAAGGTGGTACATAAAAGGACACAGTTCAGGTTCTGTGCTACGTCTTGTAAGATCTGGCCCCTGGCTACCCGACTGGCTTCATTCCTCCTCTTTCCCCTTAGTTTGTTTTCTAGTCCCTCTTGACTCATTTTAGATCCCAGAATTTACTAACCCAATCTTCCCTGGTCTCTTTACCAGCCTGTGGCTGGCTGAATCACTCTTCTGACCCTGTTACCTGCCTCTTAGCCATCCTTAGGTACCAGTCTTCCATGACCCCTAAAAAGTGTTAGTGTGTCCTGGAATGTATTCCTGTAGCACTGTGTTCTTCTCACTCACCACTCTTCATGCTTATTTTATTACCTGGTTAACATCTGTTTTTCTCTCTGAACAATAAGCTCTGTGAAGGCAGGTCTAGGTGGTCTTGTTCCCTGAACGGGTTCCCCACATTTGGCATCTACATTTTTGGCTATTTGTAAATTTTATCTATTATATGATGGGGCCTCTAAGAGAATGGCAGGGATACAAATGCACGTGAAAACATTGCAGTGATTTAGGCTGAGGAAATCCTGTGTAAGGATAATGAATTTTTTACTCACATGAAGTAATTCTGTTTCTCCTTTATAAGTTGCCTAACCTTAAACTGGCTGAGAGTTGTAACTACAAAGTAAAGGTGATGTGGCTTCAGAGATAGGGCAAGCTGTGTCTAAGAATCAAGTTCTTACTCAGATTTTCCAGATGATCTTAGAAAACTTTGAAGAAGTCAGTTAACAGTTTGGAGTCAGCACAGCTAGCTATGGATTCTCCAAACTTCGATCTACCATATTGTACTGGAAGGGTAGGACATGCCCAAGGCTCTGGTTCTCTAAGCAGTAAAACCAGAGAAACCAACGGGGGCTCTGCTTCATGGAGTCTCTCATCTAGGAAGGGAGACCGGTGATCTGCAGCTAAATACACACATAAATGCGTACTTACAGATCGAAAAGGTGGTGTCAGACTGGAGACAGAATAATGATGGAGAGCAAAGAGGGAGCTGTACATATGTGGTCAGGGAGGAAAGCCTGAGGATGCATCACTGAAGTAGAAAGGTAGGGCAATGGAGGAAAAGCAAGTTCTGGGTCTCTAGGGCAGGTCTCAAAGACAGGAGGATTACGTCCAGGACACAAAGGGAGTTCCTTGCGGCTGGAAGAGGGGACGCAAAGCAGGAAGGGCTCAAAGTGAAGTCTGAGATGGTAACCCTCATTATTTGGGATTGTGAAGCCAGTGCTGCTGTATTTGTGGTCTGCACATGGGCTGCAGGTCTGCAAACTATTGGCCACTGTCTGTGATCAGAAAAAGACCTGCACACACAGAAATCAACTATGTCCCCTAGGATGCTTTTGTAGTACGCTTATACACACACGCATGTAGCAAAGGCTTTCTCAGTAAAAGAAGGAGTGCGCAGCTTGATATTGATGTTCTGACGTAAATTCCTTACCGTGATGAGGACTGACACTTTTGAGCATATGATGGACAAGCACTGAAGGACCTTCCGTGCTCATGAATGTATATGTGGTGGTGAGGGAGTTGGTGGGAGGATGTTATGCTGCGACTGAATTCACTTTTCAAAATAATTTCTGTGACTATCGAATACAGAGTGGAGTGGGAAGAGGCAGGCGAAGAGTGAGTCAGGACCAGTGGTCTAGGGAAGAGATGACAATGGGCCTGAACCAAGATGGTGGCGATAGAAGTGGAGGATTAGTGAGCTGATCACTGTCTTTTTGGAGATAGAATCAATAGGATTTTTTCCTGGATTGGAGGATGGGGAATTAAGAGGATCCTTTACACTTGACCTCCATGTTTCTGCTCTGAACAGCCTTTTGAATATTCATGCCTTTGATTGAGATAGTAACAGTTGAGGAGGAACGAGTTTAGAATAGGGGAGATGGTATGTTTGGATATTAATAGTGGTAGTTCTAAGAGTGGATTTTTTTTGGAAAAAAAAATAGCCTTTATGAAATCTTCAAATTAATAAATAATAGAACGGTCCACTTTTTTTTTCTCATAAAATGACTCTTTTGAGTTTTTATGTCCTCGGCAGTGGAAGCGTGGAGTCATAACTACTGATCAGATCAGATCAGATCAGTCGCTCAGTCGTGTCTGACTCTGTGATCCCATGAATCGCAGCACACCAGGCCTCCCTGTCCATCACCAACTCCCGGAGTTCACTCAGACTCACGTCCATTGAGTCAGTGATGCCATCCAGCCATCTCATCCTCTGTCGTCCCCTTCTCCTCCTGCCCCCAATCCCTCCCAGCATCACAGTCTTTTCCAATAAGTCAACTCTTTGCATGAGGTGGCCAAAGTACTGGAGTTTCAGCTTTAGCATCATTCCTTCCAAAGAAATCCCAGGGCTGATCTCCTTCAGAATGGACTGGTTGGATCTCCTTGCAGTCCAAGGGACTCTCAAGAGTCTTCTCCAACACCACAGTTCAGAAGCATCAATTCTTCGGCGCTCAGCCTTCTTCACAGTCCAACTCTCACATCCATACATGACCACAGGAAAAACCATAGCCTTGACTAGACGAACCTTTGTTGGCAAAGTAACGTCTCTGCTTTTGAGTATGCTATCTAGGTTGGTCATAACTTTCCTTCCAAGAAGTAAGCGTCTTTTAATTTCATGGCTGCACTCACCATCGGCAGTGATTTTGGAGCCCAGAAAAATAAAGTCTGACACTGTTTCCACTGTTTCCCCATCTATTTCCCATGAAGTGATGGGACCGGATGCCATGATCTTCGTTTTCTGAATGTTGAGCTTTAAGCCAACTTTTCCACTCTCCTCTTTCACTTTCATCAAGAGGCTTTTGAGTTCCTCTTCACTTTCTGCCATAAGGGTGGTGTCATCTGCATATCTGAGGTTATTGATATTTCTCCCGGCAATCTTGATTCCAGTTTGTGTTTTTCCAGTCCAGCGTTTCTCATGATATACTCTGCATATAAGTTAAATAAACAGGATGACAATATACAGCCTTGACGAACTCCTTTTCCTATTTGGAACCAGTCTGTTGTTCCATGTCCAGTTCTAACTGTTGCTTCCTGACCTGCATACAAATTTCTCAAGAGGCAGATCAGGTGGTCTGGTATTCCCATCTCTTGAAGAATTGTCCACAGTTTATTGTGATCCACACAGTCAAAGGCTTTGGCATAGTCAATAAAGCAGAAATAGATGTTTTTCTGGAACTCTCTTGCTTTTTCTATGATCCAGCGGATGTTGGCAATTTGATCTCTGGTTCCTCTGTCTTTACTAAACCCAGCTTGAACATCAGGAAGTTCACGGTTCACATATTGCTGAAGCCTGGCTTGGAGAATTTTGAGCATTACTTTACTAGCGTGTGAGATGAGTGCAATTGTGGGGTAGTTTAAGCATTCTTTGGCATTGCCTTTCTTTGGGATTGGAATGAAAACTGACCTTTTCCAGTCCTGTGGCTACTGCTGACTTTTCCAAATTTGCTGGCATATTGAGTGCAGCACTTTCACAGCATCATCTTTCAGGATTTGGAATAGCTCAACTGGAATTCCATCACCTCCACTAGCTTTGTTCGTAGTGATGCTTTCTAAGGCCCACTTGACTTCACATTCCAGGATGTCTGGCTCTAGGTCGGTGATCACACCATCGTGATTATCTGGGTCGTGAAGATCTTTTTTGTACAGTTCTTCTGTGTATTCTTGCCATCTCTTCTTAATATCTTCTGCTTCTGTTAGGTCCATACCATTTCTGTCCTTTATCGAGCTCATCTTTGCATGAAATGTTCCTTTGGTATCTCTGATTTTCTTGAAGAGATCCCTAGTCTTTCCCATTCTGTTGTTTTCCTCTATTTCTTTGCATTGATCGCTGAAGAAGGCTTTCTTATCTCTTCTTGCTATTCTTTGGAACTCTGCATTCAGATGTTTATATCTTTCCTTTTCTCCTTTGCTTTTCACTTCTCTTCTTTTCACAGCTAGGGAATTCCCATAAAATGCTTCTTTTGAGAGGAAGGAAAAGAGAGATAAAAAGTTGTGTTGAGATATAGATGCTGAGAGTAGGTTAGGTTCACTCATCAGCTGAGCGATCTTTTCAGCATAAGTGATTTAGCTCTGTGACTCAGCCAAGTTATATAGCTGTCATGATCTTGAAGAGAGCTTCTGAATGGTTGAAATTATAAATGTTATACCCACGAATACCAAGGGGTATGTCCAGGGTGAGGAATAAGTTTCATCTTAACTGTCAACTCTGATTAATTTTTAGTGAATGCTCAGAAAGCTCTTTTGGAGGCCACATCTGGATTGAGTGAAGAGGCTGCTGTCATCAATTTTTCAGGGTGTACCTTGGATGCAAGAGGAGCTGTGGCAGCAGACAGGCCAAGTATCTGCCAGCCCTCTGCATCTTTCAGGTATAGAAAATGAATTGGATAAATGCCTCAACATGTGTGGTGCTAGATATATGGTTCCCACACCTGAAAAATGGAACAAGCACTAACCTTTGAAGAGGACTGTCTATGTGATTAAAACTTGGGATGGATTCCAAGACCTGGAATACAGTGTTGGACCTGTTCCTTCCTTTGACCATGATACTGGAACCAAAGCTCACTGATAATAACTAAAACGCCCTCTGGGTTGTTAATGCAGTTTTGCTCTGGGATCCATTAGAGATACAAAAACAGCCTGATAAAGATTGGGCAAGTTCCACGGGTTTGCCAGGGCTAAGTGCCATGGAGTCAAATTATATGGCTGCACTTGGTGATACAGTGGACCATTCTCAACTTCTCTCATTTTATTCTAAATGCACGAAGACTGTTTTGCTTTCTGTTTACTCCTTTCAATTTAATTTGGCTCTATCATCCCTTCCACTACCTCTGAACCTTTCCCAGCAAATGATGGCTTTTTCTCCCCTACCCAAAAGAAGATTCTGTTGACTGTGTAAAATATTTTGGGTTGCCAGAGAAACAGAAGACTAGGTTGGATTCATCAGAGAGTGGCAACATTTTGATGGAAACTTGCGTAGGGTGCTGCCAACCTCTGCTCAGGTTGTACAGATAGGAAGTCTGATGCGTGATATTAGAGTTGGCTATCCAAGGACTCTGCCATGACTTCATCAATAATAATAATAATAATAATAATAATTTTCCTGTGAAACAGAAGGGAAATAAGGATTTGAGGAAGTTGATAGAACAAATTACATCAGTTTTAGGGCCAAAATTCATGAACAGCTTCATTTTTCTAGTGGAGAGAAGAACCTAGTAATTTTTATAATTTAGATACATTTGTCAAGGAGCTACCAAGTCCATGACATGAGAAAAAAATGAGTCAAATTAAAAAAAAAATTACTTTTAATTTACCCTGAGATGTTTGCTATGGGAGTGAAAACTTAATTGAGATAACAAGTGAATGGTTGTTTATTTGTTAATATTTGGGTAGACTCATAGAGTTGGGGTGGAGAAGGCAATGGCACCCCACTCCAGTACTCTTGCCTGGAAAATCCCATGGACGGAGGAGCCTGGTAGGCTGCAGTCCATGGGGTCGCTAAGAGTCAGACATGACTGAGAGACTTCACTTTCACTTTTCACTCTCCTGCATTGGAGAAGGAAATGGCAACCCACTCCAGTGTTCTTGCCTGGAGAATCCCAGGGACGGGGGAGCCTGGTGGGCTGCCGTCTGTGGGGTCCCACAGAGTTGGACACGACTGAAGCGACTTTGCAGCAGCAGCAGCAGCAGCAATCAAATGCAGTGTCCTCATTTTATAAACAAGGAGTAAGATGACTTACCCACAACCATGCAGTTGGTTATTGGGTGGACCTGCTCCCCATACATATGATCTTTCCATTACATTATACTTGGAGTGTCAGTGATGACCCTCCTGTTTCCTGAGCTCCCCTCTAATCCTTCCTATTGCTCTTGTCAACAGGGTTCTATTTATAATCTTATTCTTTCCTTGTTATTTAATAGACTTCATCCCCACCACTGCAATTCTCATAACAGCCTAAAGAAAAACTTTTCTGACTCCATGTACGCATGAGAGTGCCGTGAGGAACATCCGTGAGGAATCCCGTGAGGGTGTGACTTCCTCAATGGCCGCTGCTCCCAAATGTGCCCTGTGAGCAAGGGTGCAATTCCATGATGAATAGCGGGTGGGAGGGGAGCAGGGAAGTGGAGTCTGTCTAGTCATCTTGCACTGTACTCCCCTGCCATGTGACAGAATAGAGTGATGAGAAACTCTCTGCAGGTCTTGGGTTGTTTCAATGCTGCTCTCTTTCCCAGAACTGGCATTTTGTGCAGCCTCTGATAAATGTTAAATTCTTATATCCTGTTTTGTGAGATTTTTAATCATGTACAGTTAATGAGCAGACTATTACAAAGCATAATAGCATCTATCACCTGAATAAAAGAAGCAGTGTTAATTTTATGTGGGCTTGTATTTCTAAGGTCACTGATTTTTTGGAGGTAGATATGATCTTGAATTTCTCATCCATTTTTTTTTTCTCTTATAATGAGGAAGTTGATGTTCAAAGTGGTGAAGAGCTGTGTCTGTGATGAGTTAGCTAGTGTGAGGCATGGAAACTCAAACTCAAACTCAGTCCTCCTCATTCGAGACCCATTGCTCTTCCCACTGTTTGGTTTGATTTGACTGAAAAAATATGCATCCTCCCGTGCAAAATATCTGTGCGAGAGAGGGGAGATTTTCCTATTTCTTTGATGGCGGGAGGGGGTAGGGTAGACAATAAAGACCCTCTACGTGCTGAAGTCTTTACCACATTGACAGGAAATCTGCTTTCTAAAATCATTACTAACACATATATATGGAATTTAGAAAGATGGTAACAATAACTCTGTGTACGAGACAGCAAAAGAGACACTGATGTATAGAACAGTCTTATGGACTCTGTTGGAGAGGGAGAGGGTGGGAAGATTTGGGAGAATGGCATTGAAACATGTATAATATCATATATGAAATGAGTCGCCAGTCCAGGTTTGATGCACGATACTGGATGCTTGGGGCTGGTGCACTGGGATGACCCAGAGGGATGGTATTGGGAGGGAGGAGGGTTCAGGATGGGGAACACATGTATACCTGTGGCGGATCCATTTCGATATTTGGCAAAACTAATACAATATTGTAAAGTTTAAAAATAAAATTAAATTAAAAAAAAATAAAATAAAATCATTGTTTGCCAACTCCTTTGGTCATTTTTTAAAAAAATTTTAACTGGAGAAGGAAATGGCAACACACTCCATTATTCTTGCCTGGAGAATCCCATGGACAGAGGAGCCTGGCAGGCTACAGTCCATGGGGTCACAAGAGTTGGACACGACTGAGCAACTAAACCACCACCACCATGGGCAATAGTATCTCTTGGAGAGATGAAGTAATCTACATGTAATGATGAGAGGGAGGAGCCGTCATTGTATTAGCTTTGTCCTTAAAGAGTAAATAATAGTTCTTTTTCCTATCTTTGAAAGCAGTCTGTTAGAGATTAAGAGTTTGGGCTCTGGAGCTGGACTGCCTGGGTCTGAATTCCAGCCTTGCTTTTTTAAAAATTTCTTGGCTGCAGCACATGGCACTCAGGATCCTAGTTCCCTGATCAGGGATCAAACCCACGCCCCTGGCATTGGAAACACAGAGTCTCAACCACGGGCCTGCCAGGGAAGTCCATAGGCTTGCTTTTTACTGGTTGCATGATCTTCATTGAGTTAGTTAAACTCATTGTGGCCAGTTTTTTTTTTTGCATTTGTAGAGTAGGTGAATAAGAGTAAATACTTCAGAATGTTCTGAAGATTAAATGTGTAAATATGTGGAGCTTATAGAATAGTCTAGCATATATTAATAGTAAGCACTTAATAAATATTAACTATTATTATTCTCATATGGATTAAAGGCACCCTCCACATCCAGATGCGCCTCAAACTTCTAATTGTTTGAAACAGGATGTGGTAAGTATTTGTTGTTTGAAGCAGCTACAGCTTGAAATAATTTGTTATGCAGACATAGATAACCATACCTCAACCATGATTAAACGTCACCACCAATAAACATGTAGACAGTCTAGACAGAGCAGGTCTGATGTCTAATTCTTGTTTTATCATGTATTTATTCAATATGCATTTAAACTATGCTAGGCTTTGTGGACACAAAAGTTATACATAATTTTTTAAAAAGACTTCCTTCTTTTAAAATGACTCCTTGCCTTCTCAGAAAAATAAGCTTGAAAAATTTGTGGCAGATGTATTTATGCAACTTATTTATTGTAAACTGTGGCTTGTTAATTGTTTAATTTGAATAATTTGTTAAATATGTAATTAAGTATCTTTAAAGACAAGCAAACAAACCAGTCCTTCTGATTGCTGTGGATTCCAACAGCCATCTCTTTCTATGTTTGGAAGCTTTTAGACATTGCCAACCACTGATAGCCTCTTTGGGGATGACTTTGCTTGTTAGGGTCTTCCTTGGTAGCTCAGTTGGTAATCTGTCTGCAATGCAGGAGACACCAGTTTGATTCCTGGATTGGAAAGATCAATGAACAAGGGATAGGCTACCCACTCCAGTATTCTTGGGCTTCCCTGGTAGCTCAGCTGGTAAAGAATCTGCCTGCAATACGGGAGACCTGGGTTTGATCCCTGGGTTGGAAAGATCCTCTGGAGAAGAGATAGGCTACCCACTCCAGTATTCTGGCCTGGAGAATTCCATGGACTGTATAGTCCATGGGGTCACAAAGAGTTGGACAGGACTGAGCGACTTTCACTTTCTTTTACTTTTTGCTTGTTAGAGACCAGAGCTGGTGGAAGGTCTATTTTCTGGACTTTATTCTCTCGACATGCTTTTTGTCGTGTAATTAATGTAATTAATGTGTAATTAATGTGGCACATCCCAAGTGTAATTAATGTGGACATCCCGAGTCAGGTGAACTGGGGGTGGGAGGAGGAGGGTGAGGACAAAAACCTGAGTAAGATGTGTGTCAACCCTCAGAGGGCTAGGCAGTGAGAGGTGGGGTAGGGTGGGGATGGAAATAAACAGGGAATGGTCTTGCCTTCAGAGAGCCCGTTGTCTGAGTGAGTCAGTAAACAAGTAGTGACCCAGTGGTGAGAATCCTGCAGAGTGCTGAGGGGGCATGGAGAGGAAGTGACTGAGGCAGCCTGAGGGGACCGAGGAAGGCTCAGACAGGCAGTGACGTACGGAGTGGGTCAAAGGATGAGTCACTGTTGAATAGAAGAGAGGGTGAGTTTTAAGCCAGGGAAAGCTGCGTGTGCAAAGGCACGGAGGCAAGATTCACCAAGTGGTCAGTATTAGGGCACCGCCTAGCTTCAGTGACACGTCATTGCCCACGCTCAGCTCAGCCAGCAGATTCTGGTGTGAGCCAGTTCCTGTCCACCTTCCCAAGCTGTTTTTACTTCCTAACCACTAACCACATTAGCTCCTTTTTTAAAGATTTACGTTGTTGTGTTAGTTTCCGGTGTACAGCAAAGTGAATCGGTTAGACATATTTGTATATCCACTCTTTTTTAGATTCTTTTCCCATATGGGCCATTACAGAGCATTGAGTAGAGTTTTCTGTGCTATACAGCAGGTTCTTATTGGTTGTCTATTTTTGCAGTGTGGTATATGTCAATCCCAGTCTCCCAATTTTTCTGCCCACCACCCCCCCCGCAATAATCATGTTTGTTTTCTACAACTGTAATTCTATTTCTGTTTTGTAGGTAAGTTCATTTGTACCCTTTTTGTAGATTCCATATATAAGAAATATCATATGACGTTTATCTTTCTCTCTGTGTCTGACTTACTTCACTCAGTATGACAATCTCTACAGCTATCCGTGTTGCTGCAAATGCATTATTTCATTCTTTTTATGACCAAGTAGTATTCCATTGTATATATGTAGCACATCTTCTTTATCCATTCCTCTGTTGGTGGATATTTAGGTTGCTTGCATGTCCTGGCTTTTGTGAATAGTGCTCCAGTTAACATTGGGGTGCATGTCCCTGGATCATCATAAGCATGATCACTTCAGAGGTGCTGTCACTACCCTTTAGGTTTTTCTATACTTTACTTGTGTCTTTATAGGTAGTCTCTTAATCTCTCTTTAACTTTTCTATGCCAATCTGTTTCCTGCCTGCATTTGGACAGATAGTGGAGGGCTGGGGACCAAGTCAGGAAAGGGCTTGCATGCATGTAAGCAGCTTGGATCATGTTCATTTGGAAATGGAGAACTATCAAAGATAGATATTTATGTAGGGGTATGAGATAACCCAAGGAGTGGAGTTAACACATGGGATCAGGGTAGATCATGTTCTTGAAACTCTTTATAGTGCACTCTGTTGGTGAAGAATGAGTATGACCTGCTAACATATGCATATCTGTTTATTTGTAAGTTATATCCATGCATTATTTTTTATTGAAATATAGTTGATTTATAAGATTGTATTAATTTCAAATATATAGAAAAGTGATTCTATTTATACATATAAAATATATATACTTACATATGTATATTTCAAATTACTTTCCATTAAATGTTATTATAAAATATTGAATATAGTTCCCTGTGCTATAAAGTAAATCCTGTTGCTTATTTATTTTATGTATAGTAGTTTGTATATGTTAATCCCATACTCCTAATTTACTTGTCCCACCTCTCTTTCCCCTTTGGTAACCTTAAGTTTGCTTTCTACACTTGTGAGTCTGTCTCTGTTTTGTATATAGATTCACTTTTATTATTTTTGAGATTCTATTTAAGTAATATCATGCAACATTTGTCTGTCTCTGTATGATTCATTTCGCTTAGTATGATAATCTCCAGGTCCATCTATGTTTCTGCCATGCATTCTTCTACTAACAACTTTTGCATCATGTAAAATATAAAAGTTGGTATTAAAAGGAGCAAGATGAAATAAACTATATTTAAACTATTTCAAGTTGATTTTCAATTTTTATGTCACTAAAAACCATGCTATTTGTGTTCTGGTTGCTTCGTTTTTAAGTGTCTTGCTAAAATTGTAGCTGTTGTTTCATTATACACTTAGGAGTGTCCTTCATTGTTGAGGATGGTGCATGTAAATCCGTTTTCCAAATAATCTGGATAGCTTCGGTTGGGTAGAGGGAGGCTAATCTCTTGTCAGATCAGTTACAATTGTTTCGGACTTGTAGTATGGTGACAAATCACTTCAACCAGGAGTAGTTTGTTAATTTAAAAAACTGTTTCCATATGTATAGCGAAGAAAACAAAGAAATGAGAATAATAACAGTTATTAAACACATAATTTGGCCGACGTTATTGACTACAGATGAATAATCAGGAATTTTAAGGTGCCATTTTAAACTCATACTAGGGGGAAAAAAAAAGACCAAGAGCTTTTGATACATGATCTAAATAAAACTTCAGAACAATCTTGCAAAATCAGCATTATTTTTAGCTTTTTATAATGAGGAAACTTCTTAGAAACATGGGAAGATCAAGGAACTTTGCCAGGAGCTAATAAATGTCAGAGAATTCTTCAATTTAAACTCTGGTCTATCTGTGTCTAGAGAACTCGTCCCTCACCTACCTATAAAAAGCTGATAAAGAGAGGGGAAATTTGGGAGGCTTTTATCAGATGGCCTTGATTTTCTCAGTAAAATAGAGGAAGAGGCCTAGTGGACTTAAAAGGCTATGTTCAGATAAAACTGGTGTGAAATGTGATTAACTAGCTTGCAGACAGAGCCCCCTTAAAAGCTGCTCTCTTCACTCCTTTCCACATTAAAACCAAGAATCTGACACTGTCCATACAGCCAATTCACTCTTATTCCATCCTGGTTTCTCTGTGCTTCCTTCCTTTGCAGCTGGAGGGACCATGCTTGGCACTTATAGTTAATGCTATAAGTGAGTAGGGACTTGGCCGGGGGTAAAAACAAAGAATGCACATTTCCTTTGCTTGTTATTTTTGGCATATTGTTTCTAGGCCCAAGTTGCAAGATGTTAAGGTGCTTGTCAAAAAATGTGAAGCGTTCTTAAGGAGGAAATGGCTGGAGGCCACTCACGACAACACTTGAAGGGGAAGGCCACCATTATAAGGTATAGAAACCTTGATGAGGAAAGTCTGTATTGATAGCTGGGCAGGTGGTGGTAGCATAATTTCTATGGTGCTGGGACACCATCATATCTGTATAATCTCTTGAGTCTGACAAGTCTGTGTCTTCTTTAACAGAGCCCAGCACTCTGAAAATTCATGATTATTGAAAGGGTTGGGGACCTGGGGATATCCTAGTACAGCTGATAAGAGAAGATAGCCTAGATCTAGAGTAAACTGAGATGCAAACTTGGATGAACTTTAGAAGGACAACGACGGGGCTGAGGACTAGACCAAAGAGTCAACTGGAAAGGAACAGGATAACTACTGACTTATACATGGAAGAGTGAAAAGTGAAATCGCTCAGTCGTGTCCGACTCTTTGCGACCCCATGGACTGAAGCCCACCAGGCTCCTCTGTCCATGGGATTTTCCAGGCAAGAGTACTAGAGTGGCTTGCCATTTCCTTCTCCAGGAGATCTTCCTGACCCAGGGATTGAACCCAGGTCTCCCACATTGTAGGCAGACGCTTTACCATCTGAGCCACCAGGGAAGTCCTATACATGGAAAGAGCCCTTCTAAAGTCCTAGCTTGTTAAACACTGGGTTTTCTACATGCTGTTCTGTGCACCTCCAGAGAAGGGGTGAGTGGAGAAACAAGTCACTTCAGTTCTTGATAAATACATTTTTTTCAAAGATTATAGTCTAAGGTGGGAGAGAAAACAAAAGAATTTTGTACCTGCAAAGTAATTCATAGAACTCCACTGGGATGCCATGGGAAATTCAAAAGCATTATGGTAAGTGCATGAAAAGGTAGCACTTTTAATATCCTTCCCATTATTTCTGACTGAATAGGCCAAGCAGTTCCCGTTGTTGAACCTTGGATTTTTGTTGTGGCTTGGGCAATTTTGGAAGGCGTTAAGATGCTTTAATAAGCACACCGAATATAATGTTTCTGCTGGGACACACACTTGTGGTTCTCCATGCACAAAGACACACTCCCAGCCATTGCTGTCTTCTGCGATTCACCTGCTGGAAATAAAGAGTGCATCTCTGGGCCTTGCATTTGGTGGGGGAAGTGGGGGGCGAGGAGTTGGGGGGTGGGGGTGGGAATGAGGCAGGCTAACTCATTTACCCTGAGCTGTTAAATGCTGTTAGAAAACTCACTAAACCTTGAGACCTGTCTGCTCTTTTCCTATACTCAGTCCTCACTAAAGCTAAGTATCGTTTATCTGTTTAATGCTTGTTGATTCCCTCTTCTATTTCTTTGGTGGCCACTATAATACTTGAGTGTTCAACTCGACAATGCATTCCTCACTTTTTCTTATCTCTTCCTCCACCCCATTTATCACACATTGCTGGCCTCCTCCTCTCATAGGAAATGGCACACCAACCTGTTTTCCTGGAAGATTGTTTAAATTTAGCTTATTTATTCCTCCCTCAAAATCTTCTGCTTTCTCACGTTTCTATTTGGTGTCTCTTCTTTCCTCTTTGCCTGGATTCATGGTCATGTGCGTGCATAGTAAGTCACTTCAGTCATGTTGGATTCCTTGGGACCCTATGGACTATAGCCCACCAGGCTCCTCTGTCCATGGGATTCTTGCCTGGAGAACCCAACTCCAGTGGTTTGCCATGCCCTCCTCCAGGGGATCTTCCTGACCCAGGGATTGAAACCAATGTCTCTTATGTCTCCTGCACTGGATTCTTTACCACCAGTACCACCTGGGAAGCCCATTCATGGTCACATCCTTTGCTTATCCCAGATCTTTTTCTGCTGATATTAATTCCTCTAGGTAAGTGTATGCTCATGTCTCCTGTTTTCCTCATAATACCTGTTTCCTCTTGAAATTTTAGTTCTTTTTCTCAAGATGCCAGCTGAACTCATAGCAGTGGAAGTAACCATAACTGCTAAGGTTTCCAAAAAGCACTAATTTTATACTTACCCTTTCTGTTTCATGACTCATGACTCTTTAACCTCTTCCATTCTTTACCACCACACGTGGAATGGTTGAAGGACAGAGGGATACTTAGTTTGGAGAAGACTCCAGTTTGCCATGTGACTTGTGTTCAGATCCACCAGCTCTTTGAGGTGAGGGACGGATTACTTTTCTTATAAGCCTAAAGTGGAGAATTTGAATCAACAAGTAAAAGCTACAATGAGGTAAAATTTTAATACAAATCAGGGTGAATTTTATTATCACTGGAATTACCCAGAGATGAAGTGGGTTGCCGTGGGTAATTGCAAGGTTCCTGCTGCTGGAGGTATTCAGACTCAGGTTAGGTTGTTGTAGTGATGATTCAAGCATCAGATGAGCTCTTAGACCAGGGTGCTTCTGAATCCTGAGATATTCAAGCCTTCACTGTGTTCATGTTATGTTTATCTTTCTGTTTTGTGTACATACAAAAATTACAATGATCATTATGAAAAATTTTTAAAAATACAAGGCATGCAAATATCTATGTCCTCCTCTTTCTTCTCCATTCTCTCCCATTCACCAAGCCATCACTGCTAACAGTTTGGTGAAGATTGTTAGGTAGATATGTAAACATCTTTCTACCTACCTGTATATGCACCTTTAATAAAATAGGCTTGTACTATATCTAACTCATCACAACTTTTTGTGTGTTGTAGAAAATGGAGGGCTGCCTTCAGGATCAGTATATAGTTCTCCCTCTCTGTTTTGATGGCTCTATAGAATTCAGTAGTGTAAACAGGGGTCAGCAAGCATTTTCTTTTAAAGATCAGAGAGTAAATATTTTTTATGTGGTCCCTATAGTCTCTGCTCTAACTGCTCAACACTGTGGTGTAGCGTGAAAGTAACCACGGATAATATATAAATGAATGGATATGCCTGTGTTCCAATAAAACCTAATTTATACTAAAATTCGAAAATTGTGTAATTTTCACATGTGATGAAATACCATCCTTCTGATATTTTCTACCACTTAAAAATATAAAAGCCATTCTTATTACTTTGGGACTGCACAAAGACAGGAAGCAGGCAGGATTTGGCCATGGGATGTGATTTGCCAAACCCTGGTGTAAACGGTTAGGGAGGATTACTTATTCTTCACATTTTGTGCCCTTTCATGTGGGCTGAAGCTTCCCTGGTAGCTCAGACGGTAAAGCGTCTGCCTACAATGCGGAGGACCCAGGTTTGATCCCTGGGTTGGGAAGATCCCCTGGAGAAGGCAATGGTAACCCACTCCAGTATTCTTGCCTGGAAAACCCCATGGACTGAGGATCCTGGTAGCCTACAATCCATGGCATCGCAAAGAGTCGGACACGACTGAGCGACTTCACTTTCACTTTATGTGGGCTGAACTCTGTTAGCGTAAGAACTTGCTTTCTCTACCCCCTCACTAACTCTACCCTTGGGAAAGGAAATTAGTGACTTGAAATGATTGGTGAGGTTACAGGAGAATGTGGGCATGTCCCTTTTCTCTTTTCTTTCTCTTTGGGAACCAGCTGCCTGCAGGGAGCATACACTTGCCATGAGATGGCCTCCCTGGACCAGCATGGAACAGGTCTGTCTAACTCCATGCGTTAGTATGAGAAAGTCCACTTGCCTTTCGTATTCAGATGTAAGCCACTTCATTCAATATCAACTTCAAAAGATCAATATCAAAAGATAAAATTTTGGTCTCTAATTGTTTTACTCATTTGCCTTCTTTTTCAGTTGATTTAGGCTTCTTATTGCCATCTAATCATATCAACTTGGATTTACATAATTTATTTAGCCACTCCTCACTTTTTCATTTTTAATACTTTCTACTCCTTTGGTTAGCCAATCATGATCAAATCTATGGATTAATTTTTTGTTCCTTCTTGTTTTTCATGCCATTTAGAAGGCCCCTGTCTTATCGGTCTCTCTTTGAAAACTCTCATAGATATCTCTAGAGATGATCTATACAGTCTCTGTAGCCTGTCTTTTTTCCTCTTCTAGATTTATAGCCTGCTTTTACCAGCTTAAAATTCCTACAAAATGACTCTGAGGTGTCAGATATGTCATACATATCAATCTCTAATGAATCTCCATCAATAAGCAAATAAAGAATAATTCTGTAGATGATAGTCAAAGTTTTGTGCATTTGAACATTACTTATTATTTAGCTTGTCTTTTCTTATTTTAGGGAAGATTTGGGAGAATGGCATTGAAACATGTATAATATCATGTATGAAACGAGTTGCCAGTCCAGGTTCGATGCACGATACTGGATGCTTGGGGCTGGTGCACTGGGACGACCCAGAGGCATGGTATGGGGAGGGAGGAGGGAGGAGGGTTCAGGATGGGGAACACATGTATACCTGTGGCGGATTCATTTCAATATTTGGCAAAACTAATACAATATTGTAAAGTTTAAAAATAAAATAAAAAAAAAATAAAAAGCAAAGACATTACAAAAAAAAAAAAAGAAACTATTATTACATGTAAAATGGTTATAATAGTACCTGACGTATTGTAGACACCCAACACGTCACTCCATTAGTCCATTGCACTTACTCTCATCACTTTACAATCAGAGTGACAACTTACTATTTCCTACACAACTTGCTTTTACTTGTATTTCCCCATTTATTCAAGTCATCAAGTCATTTTCAAGTCATCCACTCTACCAATTGAAATCTTATCCAGTCTCTAAAACCTGCCTGGTTAACTTCTTCTCTGTGCATTATAATCCTACATTTTTAGAAATCTTAATTCAGCAGATGAGCTCAATAATGATACGTTTTACAGAGAACTGTCTGAAGGCCTTGGGACCCCCCCAAGATCACAATTATGTCTAGAAATTTCCATGTGAGCAAAAACTTGCTACACAGTGTCTGACGATAAACTTTATGTGTCAACTTGACTGGGCTAAGAGATGCTCAGATAGCTGGTGAACATTGTTTTAGGGGGTGATAGGATATCTCTGGAAGAGATTAGTGTTTGAGTCAGTAGAGGGAGTAAAGAAGGTCACCTTTGCCAGTGCGGGTGGACATCGGTCATCTAATCCACTGAGGCCCTGAACAGGCCAAAAAGGCATTGGAAGAGTGAATTCACTCTCTTTGCTTCAACTGAGATATTCATCTCTTGCTCTCAGATATTGTTACTCCTGATGCTTGGGCTTTTGAACTCAGACCAGGAATTCAGCTATCAGCTTTCCCAATTCTCCAGCCTTCAGACTTGGATCAAATGACACCGCCAGCTTTCCTGATTCTCCAGGTAGCAGACAGCAGATCATGGGACTTCTTGGATCCCATAATGGCAGCGTGTGTGTTTATTCAAAACTCTCTTATTACTTGAGAGCTGGCGCTTAAGAACTGCCCCATTATAAGCAGAGTGGGCTCCTGCCTGCTGAGATAGCCATCAGGCAGTGGAAGTCAGCATATTTCTCTAGGCGTCCTTCTAGGTTTGTGGTCTTGAGTGAATGAAGTCTTTGATGTGTCCTGAGAATTCCAGGCACATTATGGGGATCTTCTGGATATCACAAGTGCTTTTCTGTTTCAATGTCTGGCAATCTCCCCTGAGGACTCTACTGAAGTACTTCAAACAAGGCATAATTGTGGCTCATTGTAGCTTCTACAGTGTATGAAGATCAATAGTGGGAACATTAAGAAGGCATTTCTTCTGGTGGGAGAAATCTAAAGGCAGAACAAGAGGCACAGAAAGAACTCTCATTGATTACATGCCAGTTATGTACCAGGCACAGTGCCCAGCAGTTTCATACACCTTGTCCAATTTAATGAGCTTAATCATGGCAGGTACTTTGTGAAGAAGTCATTGTAGACCCATTTTGCAGATAAGAGAATTAAGGAAAAGTGAAACTTGTAGGGTGAAGTGCTTCGTCTAGTATCATGTATATTATCCAGTATTAGTTATCTTTTGACACACTAATGCTACATAAAAATGACTGCAAAGCCTAGCCTTAAAATAGCAACTGGTTAATTAGTTCACAGGTCTGCAGGTTGGTGATTTAGCTGAGAAGTTCTTTCAGTCTGCACTGGGCTCATTACATGTCTGGGAGGCAGCTGACTATCAGCAGATTGGAATTACTTTGGCTGGCATGATTAGAAGGCCTTAGCTATGCTCCACTTGTCTCTCATCATCCAGTAGGCTAGCCCTGGCATGTTCTCATGGCAATGGCAGAGGACAAGAGCACAACCTGAAACATGCAAGCGCCTTTTAACCCTCTGCGTACAACGTATCTGGTAACAACCTATCGAAAGAAAGCCACCTGGCTATGACCAGCATCAGAATTCGGGGGATTAATGTAACCAGTCTATCAACTTGGCTAGTAAATGCCAACTAAGATTTAAATCCAAAGCTCTGGCAGGCCAATTTTTGTGTACCATGAAACTTTGTTAGAAAGTGCTCCATTTTAATTGATCCTAGGAATTGTCATCACTGGTTTCAAAGAAGGTGCATTTATTTAATCCTCTGCATCTTTGTATTGTTTCCAGTTCACCTTCTGACTCAAGATGGATTTGACTGAATTTAATTTTATATTTTACTTCGTAAAGAAGGAGGTGGTAAGCAGAGAAGAATCCCAGTGCTATTGCTATGGATAGGAATCCTACTCAATGACCACTGGACTCTACAAACCTCTGTGAAGGGTGATTCTGCATGTGTACAGCTTTATCTTTTCACTGTCATTTTGATATTTCCAAGAAGAGATGGATGCAATGAGATGACTGTTGCTAATTTGCATGTAAAAGGAACTTTCCTTAGACTGGGAGCTTTGCCCAAGAAGATTGCAAGTTCAACATAAAAGGTCAGAAATAGTTGTCCACCAACCAGGATAGTGTAGCTAAGGAGTGCTGTAATTGTTCCTGCTCCCCTGGGAAGCCTTGATTTAGGAATGCATTCTTCTTTTTCTTCTTTTTATAGAAGAGTTGTGACCAACTCTTTGTGTCCTGGCAGGAGAAAAGAATAAGACTTGACCTCCTTTTGTTCTAACAAGAGTCCGCAACTGCCTCATTCCATTATCTCAACGTGTATCATCTGTCAATCGTCAACTCCCCTTCCAGGACAGAGCGGCATTCTTCTTGTGTTATCACTTTGCAATGTGGTGTCCTTTCTCATCTGGTTTTGGAATTTAAAGGAGGGAAAAAAAAAGAGACCATGAAGAATGTGTAAGTTGGATGCTATTCATTCACTTATTTATAAATAAATGGAAACTGACAGACACCTCTTCAGAAAACGTTTACTGTGTGGACAAGTGTTGATGACACGGGCTGAAAGACACAGTCTGGTGCCCCCAGGACCAGCTGCTCCTTCAGCAGTCACCATTGTGCAGTCTTGCTTTCATTTTGGCTTGGCACATGCGTTTTCAGCCTGCCTTACATTGTGTCTCCAGGATACTTTATCTCTGGCACTGTCTGCCGGAGACAATAGATGGGTCTTTTTACCAGGCCTGAAAGCCTGGGCTTTGTCTGCTCTTGATCTCTGGTATTACCACTGCTTACATAATGGACCTTGCCTGGTGCCAACAGATGCATCTGCTGTTGGCCCAGTAACTTTGCTTCATGAAAATGGCACTCGATTTTCTGTTCTTCATGCTGCCATGCTCACATTTGCTAAACTGGACAAATGTTTTTGTTTCCAGTGGAGAAGAAACACTGCTTCTAGCTTAGCTAGGGAAGCAGTGGATTAAGCTGTTGGATTTAAACTAGATCTCAGATTGGCTCAATTCATAGATCCTGAATGATGCCCTCCTCAGCTATTCCAAGGGGTACCATTTAGAGGCTGTTAGGGAATTGATGGTTGGGCTCCTTGGGAATATGCTGCTCCCTGTATGGACTCTAAATTGTACAGGCCTGTGACACAGTTACAACAGAGGAGTTAAGTCCTTGCCTATCAGTCAGTCAATCGATCAACCAACAAGTATGTATTTAACAGCTGCGTGAATGCAGGGCACTGTGTTAGGCTCTGAGAATACAGAGGGGAATTGGTTACAGTTCTTGCTTTAGAGGTTTATAGTTCGATTAAGAAAAATTATAATGCACAGAAATTATACACACATACACAGTACATACACATAAGGTACATAAATGCATTCAGAGAGGGAGGAATTTTAATTAATTGATTTTTAAAATTACAATATATTTGCTTTATAGGGTTGTGTTAGTTTTTGTTGTACAGCAAAGAGGGGATTTTAGAAAGTAAGAGATCATTGTGAGCTGATATGCTTGGGGAAGACATCTTGGGAGAAATGAAATTTAACCTAATATGAAAGACTAACTGATATGTTGAGGGTTGAGTGAACCCAGATGGATAAAAATACACAGTCATAAACAGAGCTATTCTCAGATGTATGGTGGTTGTTTTAGAAATGAAAACACCCTATGCCTTAGAACATCATATTTTTAATCCACAGGATGCACAGTGTCATTTGTGTTTATTTGCTATATCCTCCAGAGATCATAATAAACTGAGGGGAGAGGGGAGAGGACTGACATTTATTAACCACAGAAGTTTGCCAAGCACTGTGCTATCTGCTTTACATATGTTATCTCACTGAATTCTTCTGCAGTCCTGCAAGCCACTCATCACTTCTAGTTATAGATGAAACCGAGGCATGCTGCTGTTGCTGCTAAGTCGCGTCAGTCGTGTCCGACTCTGTGCGACCCCATAGACGGCAGCCTACCAGGCTCCCCCGTCCCTGGGATTCTCCAGGCAAGAACACTGGAGTGGGTTGCCATTTCCTTCTCTAATGCATGAAAGTGAAAAGTGAAAGGGAAGTCACTCAGTGTCCGACTCTTAGCGACCCCATGGACTGCAGCCTACCAGGCTCCTCCATCCATGGGATTTTCCAGGCAAGAGTACTGGAGTGGGGTGCCATTGCCTTTTCCGAACTGAGGCATAGAGAGGCTAAATCTCATTCCCAAGTCTCCTGGTTGTCAAGTGACAGTACTCTGCATTATTTGCACCCAGCCAGTAACTTACATGATTTTTAAGGTAGTCAAGCTGCTGCTGTGCTTAGTAGCTCAGTCGTGTCCCAACTCTTTGCGACCCCACTGATTGCAGCCCGCCAGGCTCCTCTGTCCATGGGGATTCTCCAGGCAAGAATACTGGAGAAAGTTACCATGCTCTCCTCCAGGGGATCTTCCCAACCCAGGGATCAAACCCAGGTCTCCCACATTGCAGGCGAATTCTTTACTGTCTGAGCCACCAGGGAAGCCCAAGAATCCTGGAATAAGTAGCCTATCTCTTCTCCAGGGGATCTTCCTGACCCAGGAATTGAGCTGGAGTCTCCCGCATTGCTGGCAGGTTCTTTACCAGCTGAGCTACAGGGGAAGCCCAAGGTAGTCAAGAGAGTAGGGAAATTCAGTATCAATGCTTTTTTTCCTTAAAAAAAAAAAAATTGAAATGCTGCTTATTAGATGAATACATTTTGAACAATTATGAAAATGGATTAAAGTTAAAAAATAACAGCAAAAAGAAATAAACTAAAACAATTGATGAGAATCCTTTTGGGACATAAACGTCATAGAGTATGGCACACAGCACAGGTAGAACAAGGCGGGGGTGTGTGTGTGTGTGTGTGTGTGTGCGTTTGTGTGTGTTGTGTGTGTGTGTTGTTGTTGGGGCTGTATTATTCTGAACTGGGTGCACTCTGCATATTTAGGTATTCATGAACAGGGTCAATATCTGATATATTAGGATTTTGTTACAAAATGATGAACAGTTGCACCTGGACTCTCAAGGTTGACAGATGTTCTATGGTTAAAATACTGCTTTGGGAAAACCAGAATATAAAACCACTGCACCTAAAATAATCAGCCAAAAATATGAGGGAAAAAATGGAAAATGGAGACTTGTGGCAAAGGAGCACATTGTATTTGAGTGGCAGTTCTCAGAATCTTCTCTGTGGCAGTACTCTGGCCGGGACAGTCTGTCTTCCAGGGGCTTCCTCTTGTAGAGTCCCGGGCCTTTCACACTCTTGACCTTGGGACTCCTCCAGTCCTAATAAATGGAGCAATGAGGCTCCTGCACGCCAAGGCCCAGGGCAGTGGCTCAAGGGGCAGCAGACTAGGGACTGTAATGATGTTACTTTCGCAAGCAATTGCTTGTAGACTGTAACTTTGCCCTGGGTCCTTTAGCTATTCTTGGTGCATTTCCAGAGGGATAGGCCCTTGTAGTAAAGCCCCTTCCCTCCATGACCCCAGGCTGGAAACATCGTCTGGTCTCTGTGTGCTCTTGCAGTTTGGGCTCTTATAGGGACCAGAGTGAGTAACCTGGGGCCTACAGCCTGGGCTGGGGAGAAGATGAGTTCACCTCATCTAGGCCACTCTCTCAAGAATTTGTCCCTTCATGGCTTGCTGAAAAGCAACTAGATAGAAATGCCTTTTTCACCAGGACTACCGGCCTCTATCATCTATGGCAGGCTATATTTTGATACAGGAAATGGTGAGACTTTTCTTTGAAAACTTTTTCATGGTGACATATAACACACAGGAAAATGCACTACACATATTTATATCTTAACGAATTATGAGACGATACCACTCTAATGTCAGAAAGCAATGAGGAACTAAAGAGCCTCTTGAGGAGGGTGCAAGAGGAGAGTGAAAAAGGCTGGCTTTTCAACATTCAAAAAACTAAGATCATGACATCTGGCCCCATCGCTTCTTGGTAAATAGATCGGGAAAAAGTGAAAGCAGTGACAGATTTTATTTTCTTGGGCTCCAAAATCACTGTGGATGGTGACTATAGCCATGAAATCAAAAGATGCTTGCTCCTCCTTACAAAGGAAAAACTATGACAAACCTAGACAACATACTAAAAGGCAAAGATATCATTTTGCCAACAAAGGTCTGTATAGTCAAAGCTATGGTTTTTCCAGTAGTCATGTACAGATGTGAGAGTTGGACCATAAAGAAGGCTGAGCGCCAAAGAATTGATGCTTTTGAATTGTGATACTGGGGAAGACTTGAGAGCCCCTTGGACAGCAAGAAGATCAATCCAGTCCATCCTAAAGGAAATCAGTCTTGAATATTCATTGAAAGGACTGATGCTGAAGCTGAAGCTCCAGTACTTTGGCCACCTGATGGGAAGAGCTGACTCACTGGTAAAGACCCTGATGCTGGGAAAGATTGAGGGTAATAGGAGAAGATGATGACAGAGGATGAAATTTCCTCTCATCCTCTGGTTGGATGGCATCACCAACTTAATAGACATGAATCTGAGAAGCTCTGGGAGATAGTGAAGGACAGGAAAGCCCTGTGTGCTGCAGTCCATGGGGTTGCAAAGAGTTGGACACAACTTAGTGACTTAACAACAAATGAATTATAAAATGATTGCTCACATAATTGCTACTCAGGAAGGACAAGGACACTGCCAGCACCTCAGAAGCTTGCTGAGCATTCCTTTCCAACACACCAACATCTTTTCTCTGAAGATAACGCCTGTTCTGACCTGGTTGATAATCATTTCCGTGTGTGTGTGTGTGTGTGTGTGTGTGTGTGTGTTCTGATTGTTTCATCCATTAAGCCTTTGACCCTCTTCAGCTTAACAAAGAAAGACTCCATAATCAAATCTGAGATGCTGCATGAGAGACTTTGGCCTCAGGTAAGGCAGGGGGAAAACCCCTGCTTTGCTGTTTCCTAGCTGTATGGCTTCAACAGGCTTCCTTGGTGGCTCAGTGGTAAAGAATCCACCCACCAATGCAGGAGACACAGGTTTGATCCTTGGGTTGGGAAGATCCCCTGGAGGATGGCATGGCAACCCTCTCCAGTATTCTTGCCTGGAGAATCCCATGGACAATGGAGCCTGGAGGGCTACAGTCCATGGGGTCGCAAAGAGTGGGGCATGATTTAGCAATGGAACATGCACGCATAGCTTCAACATAGGTCATGCATCGGTCACGGATACTTCAGTTTGGTTTCCTTATTTACGCAATTGTGATGACAGACCTTACAAATATGACTGTTGTACCAGAAGTGAGGTAATACACAAAGGTACCTAACATGTTGTCAGGTACTGGGGGGCTCCTCTTGCTCAAGGACAATGATGAAACGTGCCTTCTGATGACATACGTGAGGTCTTTCTTTGCTCCTCCTGATCTCCATTAAAGATTCTACTTTTCATCCCCTGCCCTAGACAGGGCTTTCTGAGTTGTACAGTTTGGTCATTCACCATTCATCCATTCAGTGCACTGGGGGGAGTGCATGGAGGTATACAGTACCTGGCAAATAGTCATCATGGAATAATGTTGGCTGAGTGAATGAATTAGTGAATGAGTCACGTACCCTGACCCCTTCTCTAAGACTTTATCATTTGGTAGAAGCAGTATGACGTGCACAAAAATGACGAGAAAAACATTTATGAAAAGGCTGTATGGAGAATGGTTGAGTGCCAGGACTTCCCTGGTGGTCCAGTGGTTATGAACTTGCCTTGCAATGCAGGGGCACAGGTTTGATTCCCGGTATGGGAAGATTACCCATGCTGCAGGGCAACTAAGCCCGCGTGCCACAACTACTGAAGCTTGTGTTCTGCAACGAGAAGCGGCCGCAAAGAGAAGCCTGAACATCCAACGAGAGAGTAGCTCCTGCTTGCTGCAACTAGAAAAAGCCCTTTTGCAACAACAAACCCAATGTAGCCAAAAATAAACAAATAAATGAAAAATTTTTTAAAAAGTGCCAGCCCAACCACTCCACTTACTAATTGAGAACTGGGATGGTTGATTTAACAGTCTCTGTTTCGATTTTCCTCCTGTAAAATAGAGCTAACAACAGTAATTCCCTCAGAGACTTGTGCAGGAGAAATGAGTAAAGTTGAGTAAAGTGCTTAAGAAGAGAATGACACATCTTAAGGCTTAATTAAATGATTGTTGTCCTTGTTATCGTTATGAAGGGGTGATAAAATAGCACGAGAATTTGCAGAAGGGATGTAGTAGAGGGGTAATATCTAAGGGGGAATGTTTAGGAAGTTTTCAGGAGAAGATCTTATTTGTGCTGAGCTTTGAGCTGATGTAGGATTTAGATTGAACGTCTTTTCCGTCTTAGGGTGCTCAAAGGTGCTGCTTGCTCCTCTGAATTCTCCTCTTTCCACCTTCCACACCTGGAATCCTACCCATCTCTCAGTGTCATTTGCTCCAGGAAGACTCTTCTCGATCTACCTGACAAGGTTAAGACGCTTGCAGCCCTGCATGCTTGGTTGGTTTTTAGAGCATTGATTACAGTTTGTATATGTAAATGTATTCATGGATGTATTTATTTAATTTCTAATTCCCCTATTAGATTATTCATTCTTGAGCAAAGTGTTTGTGCCTTTGTTTTCCCCAGTGCTTCATCCCCAGCACCAGTATATACAATAGTAGATGGCACCCCACTCCAGTACTCTTGCTTGGAGAATCCCATAAATGGAGGAGCCTAGTAGGCTGCAGTCCATGTGGTCTCGAAGAGTCGGACACGACTGAGTGACTTCCCTTTCACTTTTCACTTTCATGCAGTGGAGAAGGAAATGGCAACCCACTCCAGTGTTCTTGCCTGGAGAATCCCAGGGACAGGGGACCCTGGTGGGCTGCCCTCTGTGGGGTCACACAGAGTTGGACACAACTGAAGTGACTTAGCAGCAGCAGACCCCAATAAATACTGAGCCTGGAGAGCACCCCAATAAATACTTGCTGAAAGATCTCATTGATATAAATAGAAGTGGGGGAAGTCATTTTGGGAAGAGGGACAAATACACAGAGTGAAGAAATAAGAAAAATCATAGATGTTGTTTAATTAATCTGAAATTCATCTAAGTAATGTGCTAAGAAAGGGAATGCTTCCTTTCAGATAATAAGGATTGCAGCTATAATTCCTCAGAGTCCCTGCCCTTTCTGCTGTTTTGTAACCAACAAGAAAGTCTCAGGGGGAAGTGGGGACGTCAATGGGGGTGGGCAGAGGAAGTAGAGCAGATCACGGAGTGGCCAACTGGGAGCAAGCAAGTTGGTCTCTGTAAACCTTACTTTTGCTGCTGCTGCTGCTGCTGCTGCTAAGTCGCTTCAGTCGTGTCCGACTCTGTGCGACCCCACAGAGGGCAGCCCACCAGGCTCCCCTGTCCCTGGGGTTCTCCAGGCAAGAACACTGAAGTGGGTTGCCATTTCCTTTTCCAATGCATGAAAGTGAAAAGTGAAAGGGAAGTCACTCAGTCGTGTCCGACTCTTCGCGACCCCATGGACTGCAGCCCACCAGGCTCCCCCATCCCTGGGATTCTCCAGGCAAGAACACTGGAGTGGGTTGCCATTTCCTTCTTCTAAGGATGACCCAAATAAAGGACAGTGTGGTGCCTTAGGAATGGAAGTGTGAGTGACACGGTGGGGAGGCAGAGAGCCCGGAGACTGGGACCTTGGACTTAGGAGTCAGACGCTGTGCTCTAAGCCCATGTGGCCCTACCCTGGTCCTGCCAACAAGAGGCTGGGGTCATGGTGAGGATAAAGAAGATGATGGACATAAGCCACTCAGCCCAGTGCCCAGCGTTATGGGATCTGCCTCGTAGTTTCTAGCCACAATCACTCTTTCCACCTTTCTCCGATTCTGTGATGTGCATTCCCGATTTCATTTTAATGTGTCTAAACTTGGAACCAGACTTGCAATC
Source organism: Bos taurus (assembly GCF_002263795.3). Taxonomy (NCBI): domain Eukaryota; kingdom Metazoa; phylum Chordata; class Mammalia; order Artiodactyla; family Bovidae; genus Bos; species Bos taurus. The sequence goes on along the minus strand of NC_037332.1, from coordinate 22,437,464 downwards.
TAAGTATACTTTTATTGTAACCTTTCCTTTTTATTTAATAAAGCTATCATTGTACTGAAGGTAAATTCTAGGATCAAAACTGTCTTAGAAGAGGATATTTAATTTTACTATTACATTTTATTTTCCTCAGAAAAATGGCTTATATAGAGTTGAATCTTTTTTTTCTTTTTTGCAAGATCTTTTACATAATTTTTATTTATTTATTTATTTTATTTTTGTCTGTGCTGGGTCTTTGTTGCTACACAAGCTTTTCTCTAGATGAGGTGCATGGGCTTCTCACTGCAGTGGTTTCTCTTGTTGCAGAGCACGGGTTTCAGAGCACAGACTCAGCAGTTGTGGCACACGGGTTTAGTTGCTCCGCAGCATATGGGATCTTCCTGGACCAGGGATCAAATCTGTGTTTCCTGCATTGACAGGCGGATTCTGTACTACTAAGCCACCAGGGAAGCCCCTTGAGTTGAATCTTAATTTGAGAGGAAAAAAGAGAAATGTTTGAAGTTGTCACGGAGAAGTATTATAAATGTTTCTTGTGTGTGCTCAGTCATGTCCGACTCTTTGTGACCCCATGGACTATAGCCCGCCAGGCTCCTCTGTCCATGGAGTTTTCCAGGCAAGAATACTGGAGTGGGTTGCCATTTCCTCCTCCAGGGGATCTTCCCAACCCAGGGATCAAACCCAGGTCTTTTGCATCTCCCACACTGGCAAGCAGATTCTTTACCACTGAGCTACCTGGAAAGCCCATTAATATTTCTAGATATTTATAAAAGGAGACGATCTTGGGGAATCTTTCCAGAAACTGGTAGTTTGTGAGAAAGGGCAGCTTTTGTTACTGTTCTATTGAGTCACTTGTGTAATACTTTTTAAGAAACATAAGACATTTACTCTACTAGTGAAGAAACCCATAGGATAAAATTCTAAATATAAGCACTCCTATGCAAGAAGTTCAAAGTGATTAGCAGATAGTTTATAATAAACTCTTACAAAAAGCATGTGCAGTGAGGACTGGGGTGGAGACAAGTAGGAATGTAGGACTCATTTCTACTTTTCTATTTGAGGACACATTTAAGTAACTTCTCAAAGGCCAGAAAAATCAGGGACAAAGCTGGGAAGAAACTAAGTTCTCTAATGCCAAACTTACTTTGTTTATTTGCTGAATACATTTACCATTTCATCAAGTATCTTTGTGTGTTTTATCCTCTCCATTCTACTTACTTGGACAAATTTTCAACTTTTGATTAAAAACCAATTCTTATTTGTTAACCAGCCAGGTGAGTGATAACTGTGATTGGCAATTTGCATATCTTGAGTTAAAACCTAAACTTCTGAAAGTAATGTAGATGTCAATTACTATTAGAAACCTATTTCATAAACCTGGAAGTTGGTCACTCAATGTGTGTATCCTTAGATACAATTTTTTAGGCCAGTATTTTCAAAATGTCTATGGTAACTGATACTATAAATACAAAAAATATATATAGTTAGGCAGAAATCTGGGAGAATCCTATGTGTGTTGAGTTGTTTAAACAGTGGGCATTTCCTTTGAAATATTTGAAATTTACATCATGCATCATTTTTGCTATGAAATCGGCAAAGGCTAAGTCACACACAGTGTTGATCAAAGGAAGGGTCAGTCATATTCTCATGTACAAGTAGTGGGTATAAAAATAGTTGCAGCCTTTCTGGAAGGTAATTTGACAATATGCATAAAATTGCAAAGGTAAAAAGTCTTTGACCCAATAATACCATTTCTAAGAAACTATCCCAAGTGACTAATTATGAAGGTACTTTATGTTTTAGCTAAGGATGTTCATCACAGCATTGTTTACAATAGCAAAGCAATTGTATGTGTCAAATATATTGATTAAGAAAGTTACGGTATAATCATATAATGGAATTCTGTGTTTCCATTAAAATGATATCATTTCATGTGATATTGGTTGATGTAAAAGATGCCAGTGGAAAGAGCAGGTCACAAAACAGTGTTCAGCATGATCATGAGGATGTGTGAGTGTACGAGGTAATATGTGTGCATGTGTGTGGACACATGCACAAAATGTTAACAATCGTGTGTAGTGGGTGATTTTTTTTCCCCTCTTTTTCCTTATGCAGGTTTTCTGATTTTTTTCCCATCAGCATTTATTACGGTTAGAAATTTTTTAAACTAAGTTTTAATTTTTCAAATATTTAAAAAGTTTACAGTGTCTTTTACAGGAACTGAGTGGTGTACGAAGGTAGGTGTACCTGTATTGGGTCGTTTATCCCAGTAAGGAAGGGGCCTGCAATGGGAGACTAATGCCTAAGAGCAGAGCTTGAGAATTTTATAACATCTCCTGGGGAGCCCTCAGGAATGTTAACAAACCACAAAGACGAAGTTACGTGGCCTGCTATGTGACGGCACTGAGGGCAATGTCTCTTCTGTCGGTGTTTTTCTTTGTACCTATCTGTCTTCCCCCAGAGAAAATGCTTTATTTCCAAGAAAAGTCTTCACGTCTCTGGAAGGTACAGGTGACCTTGCAAGTCACCTTCTGTGAGTTCTGCTTGTCTTCCTCTCTTCTCAGGAGCCAGAGCGTGTGGCTTTACTGAAACATTCATTTTTGGCTCCGTTTTTGGAGAAAGTTGGTCCGTGTGCTCCGTCAGTGGTTCTAATTCCGTTTCTTTTTGCCATATGTGAACTAAGTTGTTTCAGTTATGTTGGATTCTTTGTGATCCTGTGGACTGTAGACCGCCAGTCTCCTCTGTCCGTGGGATTCTTCAGGCAAGAATACTGGAGAGGATTACCATGTCCTTCTCCAGGGGATCTTCCCGACCCAGGGATCAAACCCACATCTCCTGCATTTCCTGCATTGGCAGGCGGATTCTTTACCACTAGTACCATCAACATTATCAAATTCATGGTTTTTTTGATGTTCCACAAAGGTCTCCTGGTATTTCTCCTCCCTCCCTCCTTTCCTTCCTTCTTTTTTCCCTCCTTTCCTCTTTCTCTCCCTCCTCCCCTCCCAATAGAAGCAAGAATACCTCTCTTTATGCAAATACACCCACTCTGTATCTCTGGAAAGCTCTAGACTAAGAGCTTGGACAACCGTCTTCCTTCACTGATTCCTCATTTACATTTTTGGTATTTGAAGACTTGAGCACTCTATGCCTGTGACATTCCTTAGGCCACAGAAGCTAGGAGGGGCCCTTCAGAGTCGGGGTTAGACCAGGGAAGGTAGGGCTCCTGAGAGGAAAGGAGAGCTCGATGAGGTTCCTTTTCATCAAGGAGAAGTGTGACCTGCAGTGCCCCCACCACACCTGTCAGAGCGGCGACGGCATGCACTCAATTTGTGCCACTCAGTCACTCAGTAAAAACCATCGGCTGCAAACTTGCTTTGTACCAAGCAGTGCTCACCACATTTCTTGAGGTGGGTATTGTCATTTCCTGTGATGTGTGCTGTGGGTGCCCTTCCCTACCATTCACCCATTCATCCTTCACTGCTATGAGAAACATCACTGGGAATCAGAGTTAGGGGAGCTCCCCTTGGCCAATGGGAGGCACCTTCCTACCCAGACCTCAGCCAATGCCAGCCTGACCTGGGGTACAGAAGGCCAGTTCCCTTATCTCAAAGCAGAACTCACTCTCATGTAATTTATGCTTCAGAGTTTCCTTGTCTGGCTTTTCTCGCCACCCTATCCTGCTTTTCTCACTCCCTTTCTCCCGAGAGTACTCTTCTAATAAATAGCTTGAACAGGAATCTCCTATTCAAGCTCGGCATCTAAAAAGGGAGACTGACCTAAAACACTTCCCGTTTTACAAAAGAAGGGATTGAGCTCAGAGTGAGTAAATTATTGCCCAAATTAACACAGAAGAGTAGGAATACAAAGTCCAGTTCTGTGTAACTCTGTTTAGTTATTGTATGACAAGTTTTTCCTATGATAATTTTGGTCAACAAGCTTTCCCCCTCCAAGGAAATGTGAAACTCTAATGTCTAGGTCAGCAACTAGCTGGGCTCAAATCTCAAGGTGCAGGGTTGGCAGGCTGTGATCCAACCAGGGCGCAGTCAGAGGGTGCATGCAGGGTCTCTGTAGGGCAGGGCTTCAGCTGTCCCCACACTTCTCACCACAAACCAGGCACAGTTTGGAAAGGTATATCTGTTTCCTTTGTCACCAAGACTGTACAATAGTCTTAACATTGAATGAAGATAGCCAGGGAAGTTAAAAATCCTGCAACCTAAGGGGCACTTATGCTCAACAAAGAATTGTCCTGCACCCAGGGTCAAAAGTAAGTGAGCCAAAGGCAGTCACCAAGTCCAAAGGGCAAGGGAATGGCGGAGAAGAGACGACAGAGCCGGAGGGGCGGCTGGGCAGCCCCCGGGGTGGGCCCAGCCAGGCAGAGTGTGGCTGCTGTGCGCACAGCTGGTGGGCCTGGGCGTCTGCACTGTGGGCAGACTTCCGAAGTTCAGGACAAAGGAGGAATCAGTGTGGATGTTGTGGGAACCCAGGCCGAGACTACGTGGCATTAGATTCATTGCTCACTTATTTCAGTCAACAGGTAGTGAGCAAGTTATTTTCTGGTGCTGTAGTGAGCAGTAATAAAACCCAAACACGCTGATAATTGGTGTGTTCTGAGTGCTAAAAAGTCAATGCTAAGAAGTTGCTGCAGTCATGATTCGCCGTATTCTAATTTTGGCTGCCCTGCATTTGAACCTTATCCTATGTAGGAATTCTTTACCTTTTAAGTCTTGCTGGGCTAGAGGCCATCTCTCATGTGAGAAGCTGAAAATGCCAGATATCCACTTTCCCAACTCCCCTACAGGCAGGCTTGGAGAGCTGTCTCGGATTTTAAACTGGGAAATTGTTACCAAGGAGCAGAGGGAGAGGGAAGAAGTGTTTTGCTGATGAACGCTGGGTGCTGTTTGGTGCCTTGGTTTCTAGCCACAGAGATCTAGAATTTAGATCTTCAGGCTTCCTAGTGGTGCAGGAAACTACTGAGCCTCCTTTGAATACATTCCTTTCTTGCTTAAATCAGCCAGTTAGTTTCTTTTGTGGTTGGTTGGTTGGACAGCATCACTGACTCAATGGACCTTAGTTTGAACAAACTCCGGGAGAAAGTAAAGGACAGGGAAGCCTGGCGTGCTGCAGTCCATGGGGTTGCAAAGAGTCAGGCATGACTAAACAACTGAACAACTGCTGGGAAAACAAAGACAAATCAAACAACGATGCTGTGTTCTTAGGAGGATGAGCAGGTAGAGGGTCAGACTTGGGGAGTGCCACCATGTAGGCCGAAGCTGCCGCAGAAGCTCAGAGTAGGAAGTAATGATAATCTATATTGGGCTCAGTTTGTAGGGGAGACTAAAAGCCAAGGAGACTAGTGTGACACAGTAAAATAAATAAATAAATGAAGGGCGAAACTCATGGACATTTTCTTACAAGTGATGTAGAACTGAGTCATGGGATGCGGCAGATCAGCTTGACCTTGGAAGGCAAATGCTGGAAACAGGGGTTGTGGTGGGACAGTGACTAGACACTGCTGGTTTCCCAGCCAACCTTCCAGGGAAGCACTGTCTGTGGGCTCAGACTCCTCCCTGATTGTCTGTGAAAGTAGAGGATGAAGAGCTGTTCATGACAGACTTGTGGCCCAGTTTTCCATAACTTTCCAAAGATTGTGCTATTTCTTCCACTATATGCTTGAAGTCCCATGGTTTCCAGAGTACAGTGCAGCCTCTTGTGGTCTGTGTTATCTTGTGTATATTAAGTAGAATTTTATTTTAGGGAAGTTGGGGTGGGACATATGTTTAATGCTCTGATTCCCTTTTCTTACATAACTGTCATTCATTGAGCATTTCTTCCATGCCAGACTCTTCACCACATATTATCTTTAATCTTCAGAACAATGCTCTAAAAGCAGGTATTGAGTTTCGTTTTACAGAAGAAGCCTAAGGACTCGGCCAAGATCACAGAGCTGAACCAAAATGACAAAAATGTGAATCCAAGTGACTCTGGCTCCAATCTTACCTGCTTTCCATGACACACACCATGATTTCTGCCTGCCGGATATCCTAAATCAAGGATCATGTGTCCTACCCTAGGAATAAAATATCCATTGATCCATCTTAAGTTCATAGCTCGTACCTGGCAGGTGTGCCTGAGATACATATCAAGCATCCTTAAGGAGTTGATTAAGATCAGCTACATAATCTGGAAAGATCAGTGGTGAATAAGTTTTTCTGGTTTAAAAAAAAAGCACTGATGGTTAAGATATTATATTGTAAGACCTCTTCCAGGCCTGATTTCTCTAAATACTGATTAGGTTGGTTGTTAGGATAATGCTGTTGTTGCTGCAGGGGTAGGGGCTGGGGGGTGGTGGTGGAAGGGGAGCTGGTGTTGTTCAGAGGCCAAAGGCATAGAAATTGACATATAAGCTCAGATTTGCCAAGCCCTCACCACTGTGCCTGGGCTTTCTTTGTGGCTCAGCTGGTAAAGAATCCACCTGGAATGTGGGAGACTTGGCTTCAATCCCTGGATTGGGGAGATCCCCTGGAGAAAGGAATGGCTACCGTCTCCAGCATTCTGGCCTGGAGAATTCCATGGACTGTATAGTCCATGGGGTCGCAAAGAGTCAGACACGACTGAGTGACTTTTACCACTGTGCCTAGGGGGAATATGGACCACCTAGCATGAGTAGATTATTAGTATTAGTGGTAATAATAATAATTAACATTTTTTGAAGACTATGTGTTTGTACTGTATAATGAATGCATTATCTATCTTTAGTCCTCTGCACAAACCTAGGAGGTTCCACTTTATAAATGAGAAACAGACTCACAGAAGTTCACCAACTACATCACACAGACAACCAATGAACTCCTTGAAGGTTCAAATCCACACCTTTGTGTCTCCAAAGCCGGAATCTAAGGGATCATGTGGTGTTAACAGTAGATGAGCAGTTCCAGGTACACCTATGAAGAATTACTTTAAAGTCATTACCTGTTTATTCAGCAACTACTTACCACTGCTTATTTTAGGATGGGCAATAGGCTCCTAAACAAAAGAGGTATAGCCTCTGCCATCATGGTGGAGGAGGAAAAAAAATCAAATAATTACCCAAATGAGCATCTAAGAACAAACTATGCAATGTGCTATGATGGAAAGGCATAGAAAGATAGATGAGTACATCACAAGGGGACCTAACCTAATTTAGCAGATCAGGAAAAACTTTTTGGAAGCAATGGTGACTGAGTAAATACCAGAAGGATGAGTGTAGTTAACTGGGAGGAAGGGAAGGGACCTGGGAGAAGAAAATTCCTGGCAGGATGAAGGGCATGTGCAAAGGCCTGAAACAGAAGGAAAGAACTTGTAGTCTGTGGTCACTAGATGCTGCTGGCCTGGGGGATAAATTTAGTTTGTAGATGTTTGTTTTGGCTCACAGACTCTTCTGGAAAATTTTGAGCCTTCAAGAGGAAATGTTGCATAAATATTCTGACTTCAAGCTCCTTTCAGAAAAGCAGAAGGTCTGACAATCCTTGGCCCTCAGGGCTTCATGGCACCAGTGACAAGCACTAAGTGTGTGACCAGTTTAGGTGGGGCACACACTTTGCATTTCACCCGTCTCTTCTACTCATTCTTGTCTCCCCAATGCTGAGGCAAGCTTCAGTTACCATCTGTCATCGTGTTTGCACTGTTGCAGTTCTTATACTGGAGAATTCTTTCTTTGTATCCCTGTCTCAATAATAAATGAAAGTTAGACCAAAAGAACCATGTGCTTTCCCTCAAACTCAGCATGTACCGTATTTCTTGGTAAATGTGGGCACTTAAGTCCCTCTCCCACTCCTATTTTGGTGGAAACAGAATAAAGGCTAGTAGTATGTGCCACGTTAATGGCCTAAAACATGTCGACTTTCTCGTCGACTGCAAATGCTTAGTGAGACATGCCTTAGCCACTGTGAACTCCCCACCATAATAGGCATGGAGAGCTGAATATAAATTGATTTTTAGTCACAGATATAAAAAATGCTGGTCTACATTTCTAAATGTAGGACAGTACCTGTTTTTAATTGCTACTCAATTTATTAAGCATGATAGATCATAAGATAGCCCTTGTCCCAGAAATATATGTTACTTATTCCTTCCTTGGTCAGATAAATTCAACTTGGCATCTCCTTAGCAAGACAGCACAAATTAATTCTGAACTTTTCTTAAACATTTATAAACATGTCAAGTAATGCAGACATCTCTGGTATGGTTTAAGAATCCTGGGCTATGATACAAGAAACCACTTTACTTTATACAATTAACACATTCCCACAGCCAGAGTGTAAATCATGCCACACATTCAGAACACTAGAGAAACTCACTGAGGGAACTTGTGATGAATCATTTTGTAAAGCAGAGAATTTGAATGTAATACCCAACATCCCTCATTAATAATTTTTTGCAAGAGCAAGGGGTTTAATAAAGTACATATGCATCATACATGTGATACGAAGCCTCAATGTCAATTTCCTTATTTGTAATTAAAATTAGTTGATTTTGGTGTTTGCCTTGACTTCCATTCTTTTCTTCCTTCCCCATGTTGTTAGTGTGACTAAGCCCTGTTACAAATGAAATCTTCAGCTCAGACTCGACCAGCAGAGGGTACTGTTTGAGCATTTAAGTGGACTTCCCATCTTTGTCTTCCCCATCCAAAGAAACAATTTCTGAATACTAGTCAGGGACAATATTCAATAGGCAAGTTCTGGCACGATAATAGACAGCAACGATCATGTTTCAGCATCGTTTTGCAGGAAATTCCCTTTGTTCTCTGCTGCTCACAAAGCACATATGCAAAATGGACCTGTAGTTCCTGGTGGTAAATGTCTATGAAAGGTAGACGAAGAAGGGTCATGGTTATAGAGGAGAATCTGCTTCTAAATTTACCAGGTACTTCTATCCCTTTTAGGTTTAGGGTTCTGAATCAAGATATCAGCCCCACGTGTTCTCAGCTTACTGGTGAATGGTAATGCACAATTCCTGCAGTAGCAAACGACATAATAAAATAATCAGGCAGCCTGTGCACATTGTAAATCAGTGAGCACAGATGTCTCCAAATGGAGGGGATATTTGAAGATATTTTACATCTTGCTGGGTTTGGAACACTTGAGGGTGGGTTAGGGCCTGTTTATTAAAATAAAGTGAGCATCTTCCCACTCTAAAATCAAGCTCAGCATTAAATATAATTAAAAATATTGTAGAAGACTTTATCCCTTAATATTTACATAACTTTGATCAATTTGTGTATAATAGTGGATCACACATTTCTTAGTAAAATTTCTATGTTTGTATTTTTACATTAATAATTTAAACATTTTTACTGAAACAAAAACCACACATGATAACAACAACAAAAAAGATAAAAACCCTGGCACTAAAAAGCAGTTGTTCTCTGTCTACTCTTTCTTATCTTCAGTCTCTTCTCAGATACAACTTTTAACTTTTATAATGTGTTCTTTGGTTATTTGCCTCCATATCTTTAAGCAATATCCTTATACTGCTAAATCTTGGATTATTAGTTTCGGGTATTATGTATTGTCTTTCTGTGCTGATACATGAGAATGTAACATGATTAAGTCATTCAATACCTCCTTTACTCATATCTCAACTTTAGATCTTTATTGGTTACCTGTGCACTTCTAGTTACAACACTTATTCCTTTCGCAACTTTAAGTAAGACGCTTATTCTGTTAACAAGAGACAATTTATTTTGTGTCCCTGTCTTTTCAGTTCTTCTCTCCCACTTCTCCCTTCCAATCTGTACCTCTTGTAATGTGTATCTCTACAATATCAAGACTATTAACATTGCCTCTCATCATCATTCTACCATCTTTGTCTATAGGTTGATTCTAAAATTGTAAACCAATAAGTAGTGCTTATATTGAGACTCAAGCTTGTTTATTACAGTATCACATAGTATATTATTATACTTCTGGCACACTTTTTAATTTTTCTGGAGTTTCTAGTTGCCTTTTTCTTTTTTTCTGTAGTATTTGCCTTTCTTGTGTTTGCTTTTTTTGGGGGTGGGGGTCCATTCAGGGATTTTGTTAAGTTTCTCCAGAAACTACTTTTTTTTGAAGCTCTTCATCTTGCTACCCTTAATCAGTACTTGTTATGTAGGCTGGGTAACGGGAATCATCTTGGTGTTATTTTTCTTTGTTTCATCATTTCTGGAATGTGAATCTTTTGCTTTCTTCATGGACTTCTTTTTGATGCAGTACATACTGATCAAAATTCCTAAGAAAGGATATGTGAGATGCAACTTTTTTGATTCTTTGAATATGTGAAAATCAGCACCTGCAAGTGGGCTCTAAGTTCATACTTGAGTAATAATTCAATTAGATACAGAAAATATGAAATTACGCAGACTGTTAAAGGCAGTGTTTCTTTTTCTTGGTCATCTGTATTGCTGATGTGAAGTTTTGTGCCTGCTTGATTCTGGTTCTTTGATGATCTGCTTTTTCTTTCTGCTTTTTTTCTTTCAGGAAAAGTTATCAACAGAGGCTTTTTTTACAGTCACTGGTGGGCTATTCCAATCTGAAATGTTTAGTCTTTCTGTTATCCAAAATTCTCCTATATTAATCCCTTCCATTTTTTCTCCCTTCCGTTTTGCTACTTACTTTCCATAATTCCTGTTAATTGCCTATTAGTTCTCCTGATTCAATCCTTTTGCCTGTAAAATTTTTGTTTTCTGGGAGAATTTCTCAATTCTGTATTCTAAAATTTCTTTTTCCTTTGACAATCATATTCTTTAAATCAAGTTTCCTTCTTAATCTGTTTGTTCTTTTTTCACAGTATATTGTTCTTGTCTTATGGATGCAATGTATTCTTCAATCTTTCTAAGGATGTTAGTGTTTCTATAAAAATTTCTGTTCTTCACATTATCTCTTTTTATTTTGGAATCAGTATTTCCTGTTAGTTTGTTTTGGTCAGAATATCTCACATTAGGGATTGATTTAGATGTATGGGAGTCTTTGGTTTTCTGTTCACATTTCAGAGTAAGGCAAACACCATGCCTGGGTTTCTGATTTACATAGTAATGAAATCAGCTGTGTCATAAATAGAATTTTAATCGATTTCCCCCATATTTCAGTCTTATGTGTCATTCCAACCCCTAGTGCATCTGAATTTTCAGAATTCTGAGCATCTCAATGGTTCTTCTGGGCAGCTTATCTCCATCTTTCTTACTAAACCACCTACTTCCCTTTTGTTTTACTCTAAGCTCACTTCTTTATATATATATATGCCTTTCATCTGTTAGCATATCTCCATCTACTTGTCATCTTCCAAAAATTTAAGTCTTCTGTCAGCTAAAGACCACTATTTATTCTTATCTCATGAGTTTATACCTACGTGCATTCTTCACTGACATTTTAATGGGCCTCTGGACAGAAAAGAACATAAATACATGTGCACACTCTGTCATCTTTATCTGGAAGTCCATGCTAATTTTTGAATGTGTTATTTTATGGTCTGAAACTTCTAAATGCATATTCAGTATTCATTAATACCCCACGTCATTTGTAAAAATGTATTTTCAATGGACATCTTTAAGATATCTTTTGGCATGTGTCATTTCCCTGGCTATTTTCTTAATATATGAAGGTAGAATAACAAGTTGAACATTGATTTAATCTTTTGAGGTATCAATCATTTCAACTGATTATATTTGTTCTGTAAATCAACACTGTGGAACAGGTATTGCCACGATCCCATTTTATAGATGAATGGATTTGAGTGATAAGCTTAAGATCTGGTGAGTGCTGGCCTGGTACTGAGATCCAAACCTTTCATTTCTTTTCTATGAAGACATACTATGTCTCTTAGATACCACTTAGTAAAACCCAGTAAACACAACAGCATAAATAAATAATGTAATCTGCCTACAGAATAAATTCCTACACTCATAAAGATTCATGTGTTATGTTTTAGGTCTACTCTTGGTTGTACTTTTAAAATAATATTTAAAACTATTCCTGAATATTTGTTAAGGATGTTGCATTCCCAACTTCTCCTCCCAGTGAACTCCTGGATAATCTCCACTGATAAAATAAGTCACGTTGCATAAAGGAAAAGCTATTGTTTCAAAACGTCAGGGGCAGAGCTAAGGTAGAGTCAGACTCTTCTGATTGTCTTCAACTATTATATGCCTTACTAAATTTTAGGTCAGATAATCTGGCTCTTAACATTCAAAACTGTATTAATTATGAGATTTTATAACAAGGTTATGCAGTGTATGTTTGCCAATTGGGAAAGAAAGATAATTACGCTTGAATGTAGGTCACATTTAAGAAACTCTCTTAGGCCTAATGGGAACCATTTTCCTTAAAAATCAAGAATTAATGATATTGAAGAAGTGGTGACTCTCTCATCCTGTGACCCAGTTCTTCTGGCCCAAGATTTTTTCTCTACGTCTTTTTGGTGGCTATTGTTAGGAAGAGGTTGTTGTGCGTGCATGCTCGGTTGTGTCTGACTCTTTTGGGATCCCATGGACTATAGCCTGCCAGGCTCCTCTGTCCATGGGATTCTCCAGGCAAGAGAATCCCGTGGGATTCTCTCTTGGCAACGGAGTAGGTTGCCGTTTCCTACTCCAGGGGATCTTCCTGACACAGGGATCCAACCCAGATCACCTGGGTCTCCTGCATTGGCAGGTGGATTCTTTACCACTGAGTCATCAGGGAAGCCCTTCTTAGGAAGAGAAACTTGCATAATTGCCTATAGACAGTTTGGGCCAGCAGCGGTAGCTGCTGAACTGGGCCCTGTTAGTTGTAAGAAACTGGTGGATGAAGAATTATCAGTGAGGATGTTACAGAGACATTTTTAGGGTTGGTATCATAAGCAGATAATTCTCCTAACTCCCCCCAAAGTGTTTTATGTTGATTTGTATGAGAAGGCGTCTTAGTCTTTGCCCTTGAAAAATTATGGTATGTCTAAATTGTCAGTGTTTTTTGCTTTCTTTTTCTCCTGAGCTTTTTGAGTTTCAGCATTGTCAAATGGCAAATCTAATGAACATCATTTAAAATAGGAGTGAACTCTCCTCAAAACTAAGGACTTGATACAATTGTGTAGCATCTAAGGAGCATCTAGGCTCTGTTGTATCTAATTAACCATTTTAATTGAGGCATGAAAAAATGCTCCACTCACAGATTTCCCAACCACTGCCCTACCCCTCCCAAACTCACCCCTCACCATCAGGATAAAGGCTACAACAAAATAATGGACTGTTTAAAATTCATTGCATGGTCCAAAAAGAAACAGTTTTCTAAAGGTGTATCTGGGTTTCCTTGGAATGGTGCAAAAGCTTTGATTTCACCACTGTAATTTAAGTGGCTTAGTGTTTTAACTTATTTTGGGACTGGGACAAAATTGCTTTTTAAAAAAGAGATAGGAGATCTAAATTTTAATTTGTCATTTTAAGTGGGCTAGGATTTACATCAGTGTGAAATGTGCTTATTTCCAGTTATTGTTTTCATCTTTTCCTTACCTTATTACTAATGGGATATTATAACCAGTAGCTGTTGAAATATTCTGAGGATGAATTTTATAGTTGTGTTTCTCTTTGTCTCTTTTCCATTTTTAAAGATTTAAGGTACTTTAACAAGCTGCTTTAAGGAATTAATAGTATCATAGAACATACTGTGTGTTAAGATCATCAGGCATTTTTCACTACAGGTGGGTATGAAGCCTTAGAAAGATATTTTACACATGAAGGATGATTGGGGCATTGGAAAGATGTGGTCCTGAAATAACTCCCCTGATTGGGTCCCACAGCCCTTCCTTCCAGCTGTTACTAGGCCCACAGGACAGATGTTTAGCTAGCTGGAATTCAGAAGTGAGAAAATAGGCCTGGTTCTTCCCAGGTATGTTCAGATCCATTTGCTGTTAATTGCCACTTTGGAGTTCTTTTTTAATGATGCATGATACCAGTGTGAGACCATAAAGAGAGTTGGACCATAAAGGAGGCTGAGCACCGAAGAATCAGTTCAGTTCAGTGTCTTAGTCATGTCCGACTCTTTGCGACCCCGTGAATCGCAGCACGCCAGGCCTCTCTGTCCATCACCAACTCCCAGAGTTCACTCAGACTCACGTCCATCGAGCCAGTGATGCCATCCAGCCATCTCATCCTCTGCCGTCCCCTTCTCCTCCTGACCCCAATTCCTCCCAGCATCAGAGTCTTTTCCAATGAGTACTGAAGAATAGATGCTTTCAAATTGTGGTGTTGGAGAAGACTCTGAAGAGTCCCTTGGACAGCAAGGAGATCAAACTAGTCAATCCTAAATGAAATCAACTCTGCATATTCATTGGAAGGACTGATGCTGAAGCTGAAGCTCCTGTACTTTGGCTACCTGGTGTGAAGAGCCAACTCATTGGAAGAGACCCTGATGTTGGGAAAGACTGAAGGCAGGAAGGCAAGGTGGGGACAGGGGATGACATGGTTGGATGGCATCACTGACTCGATGGAAATGAACTTGGGCAAACTCCAGGAGATAGATGGTGAGGGACAGGGAGGTGTGCTGTAGACCATCAGGTCACAAAGAGTCAGACATAATTTAGCGACTGAATAAAAACAACATGAGTGGTGTACGAGCTTCTTAGGGTTTTGAGCCTTCTGTGAATATGAAACTCTGAGATCAGTTCTTACAAATAGGTGAGTGTGGTACAGTAATCCAGCTGCTGCTTGTCTTTGGGGTGTAGTATGCTTAGCTAATCCTATCAACTATAATTCTAACTGGGTGGCTCTTGCAAAAGATGTAATCTTTAGGTGAAGGATATATGAAGAAAATACTCCAGCCATTCTTGACACTTCCCAGGTCACAAAGCAAGAATGTGATTTATTTTTCTAAATAAGATTTATAAGGTACCCAGATGGATCTTCACTTGAAGGGTGAGGTTGGAATCTAACCAGGATAGTAGAAACACTGGCTTTATCAAAAAGGGCATTGTTCAGGGTTGTAAGGCAGGATGAAGACGTAATGAATGTCATGCTTTAAAGACGTGTCTAATTGCTAGGAGATCATTCAGGTAGCAACCCAATAGCCCTGCCCCAGTGAAAAACATCTACTTCTGCTTTATTGACTACGATAAAGCCTTGACTATGTGATCATGTGGAAAATTCTTAAAGAGATGGAAATACCAGACCACATTACCTGCCTCCTGAGAAACCTGTATGCAGGTCAAGAAGCAATAGTTAGAACTGACATGGAACAACAGACTGGTTCCAAATAGGGAAAGGAGTACATCAAGGCTGTATATTGTTACCCTGCTTATATAACTTATATGCAGAGTGTAATTGTGTTAGTCACTCAGTTGTGTCTGACTCTTTGTGACCCCAGGTACTGTAGCCCACCAGGCTCCTCTGTCCTTGGGATTTTCCAGGCAAGAATGCTAGAGTGGGTTGCCATTTCCTTCTCCAGGGGATCTTCCCAACCCAGGAATCGAACCCAGGTCTCCTGCATTGCAGGCAGATTCTTTACTCTCTGAGCCACCAGGGAAGCCAGAGTACATGATGAGAAATGCTGGGCTGGATGAAGCACAAGCTGGAATTGAGATTGCCGGGAGACATATCAATATGTCGATATCGATTGCCGGGAGGATATCGATATGTCGATAACCTCAGATACGCAGATGACACCACCTTTATGGCAGAAAGTGAAGAAGAACTAAAAAGCCTCTTGATGAAAGTGAAAGAGGGGAGTGAAAAAGTTGGCTTAAAGCTCAACATTCAGAAAACTAAGATCATGGCATGCAGTCCCATCACTTCATGGCAAATTGATGGCGAAACAATGAAAACAGTGAGAGACTTTATTTTCTTGGGCTCCAGAATCACTGCAGATGGTAATGCAACCATGAAATAAAAAGATGCTTGCTCCTTGAAAGAAAAGCTATGACCAACATAGACAGCATATTAACAAGCAGAGACATTACTTTGCCAACAAACTGTCTAGTCAAAGCTATGGTTTTACCAGTAGTCATGTATGGAAGTGAGAGTTGGACTATAAAGAAAGCTAAGTGCCAAAGAATTGATGCATTTGAACTGTGGTGTTGGAGAAGACTCTTGACAGTCCCTTGGACTGCAAGGAGATCCAACCAGTCAATCCTAAAGGAAGTCAACCCTGAATATTCACTGGAAGGACTGATGCTGAAGCTGAAACTCCAATACTTTGGCCACCTGATGAAAAGAGCTGACTCATTGGAAGAGACCCTGATGCTGGGAAAGATTGAAGGTGGGATGAGAAGGGGAAGACAGAGGATGAGATGGTTGGATAGCATTACTGAATCGTTGGACATGAGTTTAAGCAAGATTTGGGAGTTAGCGATGGACAGGGAAGCCTGGCATGCTGCAGTCCGTGGGATCTCAAAGAGTGGGACACGTTTGAGCGACTGAACTGACCTGAGTGATCTCTGGGAAGACATTCTTAAATGCTGGAGAGGAGCAAGATTTATAAAGGGGAAGGACTATGTTTCTCTGTGTCTCTTTAAATTTTTTTTTAAAGTCCTGGGATGACTTGTTAGTGTGTGTACATGATGGAATAAATTCAAGTGTTTCTGGGAGTCTAAGACTTTGTAAATAAGGAAATTTTAGGTAGATCTAAAGTAATATGAGGAAAATTGGATAAAGAATCTCACAGGGTAGAAGTAAGTTAAAGATTCTGCCTTTCCCTGTTTGAATAACATTCACTGGTTTGAAATTATAATTGTGGGAACTTGTGAGAAAACTTAAAACTCAAGAGCAAGATGTCTGTTTTAATATTCAACACAGCAAGTTGTGTCTATGAGGAGATGAGTAATTTTTGGATGATTTTTTTGTTTTAAAACACTGTATTTGGTAACCCTGTTATAAACTTTTGGGTATCTGCTCTACTCCATAAAATAGCTAAAACAGTTTGGATTTTTTTTTTTAATGGCCAGAGCCATTATATGCTGTAGCAGTTGGATCTGATCCATAATGCTTCATAGTCTAACAGCAATCTCTAGAGCCCAGAGCCCTGGGACTGATTCCAACCAAACAGTAGGTCAGCACTGGAAAAGAAAGAAGCTGTTGCCCAGATTGCCACAAATGGAAATGAGAGAAGAGAAATGCTTATCAGGGTAAATAAACTCAAAGCCTTATTATTAGGAAGGGAGCGGCTAGGGAGCAGAAGGAGAAATAGACACAGGGCTGACATTTACTGAGGACTCACTCCATGTCTCACTTATTGTTAAATGCTTTTATGTATTATAGTAGTTCACCTAGTCTTCACTAAATCCTAAAGGTTGTATTATGTTCATTATTACAGATAAGAAAGCTGAAGAGAGAGGTTACGATACTTGCCCCAGGTCACATAGCAAGCATATGGCGATGTTTGTTAACTCAGGTGACTGGCCCTGCCACAGGTAGGTATAATTTAGGTGGGTTATCATTAGTGTTTGCTGTAGACCTGTAACAGTTTAGATCAATGTACAGTGGCCAAGGGTGATCAAATCATCCTGTTTTCTGAAGCTTCGAAAAGTCAAGGTAGAGAATTCATGGAACCTTGATAATCGGAATTATTGATACACCCTTGGCTTTATTCACTCATTCAACAAGTATTTATTGAGATCAACTACATGCCAGGTACTGAGCTGAGTAATGGTCCTACAGTAGGAGATGGATTTCTTGTACTCAGGAAACAGTAGACAAGAGGTGAATACATTCACGTTCATGAAGGGACTAGTTCAGTGAGTGAAAATGTCATGTTATCCTGATGTACTAGGTTGCCATGGGAATGAGATGCACAAGTGACCTGAATATTCTGGTTACCTACACAGACTTTACAGAAGTGGACCTGGCCTCACTGCATGGCACATCCCCAGATGAGCATGTCCTCATCCATGGGTTGTTTCATCCATGGATTTATTGCCGTAAAATTGTCCTCCTCATCCTTCTCTGTATATACCGCTCACCCTGTTGGTCCTTCAATTTTTTTCCTAGTCTTTTCCTCTGGGGGACTTGCTTGATTCCACTGATAATAAAAGGAAAGTAGTAGAGCATTTCTGGAGAAGGCAATGGCACCCCACTCCAGTACTCTTGCCTGGAAAATCCCATGGATGGAGGAGCCTGGTGGGCTGCAGTCCATGGGGTCGCGAAGAGTCAGACACGACTGAGCGACTTCACTTTTACTTTTCACTTTCACTTTTCACTTTCATGCATTGGAGAAGGAAATGGCAACCCACTCCAGTGTTCTTGCCTGGAGAATCCCAGGGACGGGGGAGCCTGGTGGGCTGCCGTCTGTGGGGTCGCACAGAGTCAGACATGACTGAAGCAACTTAGCAACAGCAGCAGCAGCAGTAGAGCATTTCAGTAGGGTTGTACCATCTCCATTTGGGATAGGAGTAGTTTTTCAAGAAAGGGAATGGATTTTTCTTCTTTTAAAGGTCTTTTAAAGGTCACAAGAGATTTAGAATGCCCTTGAAAACATACAAATAAGTTATAAGCTTGCAAATTAATGTAATAATATTTATTTAATAATCTATCAAACAATGCTGAATGTTTTTAAAGGTATATACATTATATTCAGAAAAAACTTATAGAAAAAGACACACCAGATCCTGAGGAGAAAATTGGGATTGCAGCTGATGGCCAAATGGGATTTTGTCTAATTCATGCTATTATAAAATTTTATCTGGATCATGTATTTGCATATTATTTTTGTAATAAAAAATAATAATATTAAAAGAGGTAACTTGAATGGAGAGCAGCTAGGAAGCTCTTGTAATAGTCCAGAAAAGAGATGGTTAAGACCTGAAATAAAATGAAGACAGTGTTGCCTAGGGGTTGAGAACCAGAGCTCTGATTCTAGATTGCTTGGGCTCAAATGTCTGCCCTGACATTCACTAGCTGTGTACCAGCTGGATAGATTACCTAACCTGTTGTGTCATGGGCATTTCATCTATAAATGAATATGTAAAAAAAATAACGCCTACTCATAGAGTTGTCATGATAATTAAGTGGCTTAGTCTGTGTCA
Source organism: Bos taurus (assembly GCF_002263795.3). Classification (NCBI taxonomy): domain Eukaryota; kingdom Metazoa; phylum Chordata; class Mammalia; order Artiodactyla; family Bovidae; genus Bos; species Bos taurus. The sequence continues at coordinate 22,418,474 of NC_037332.1, read as the reverse complement.
AGTGCTTAATACAATGGTTAGTAAGTCCTCTGTTAATACTGGCCACCATTTTAGAGGGGAATAGACAGGATTGTGTTGGGAGGAGTGGAAAGCGATGAATAACTGAAGATGCTACTACCTTGGATACCAAATTGATGCTGAATATTTTGTCTTGTGCATCATCATGCTTTTATGAGCATCACTTCCCACGGGTTGCCCTGAGGTCATAGTGGTATAGAATGTCGTAATGTCTCTCTATTAATTCTATGGCAGGTACTGGGAGTTGGTTTTCTAATTATGAATTACAGTCTGTAATGAGATGATTATATCACTTAGCCTCTTGTCTAGTTCTCTAATTAGTAAGTTGGTAACCATATCACTTATCTTTAGTGCTTGGATACATTTTTTCAATTAATAATGTGACAATACACATTTCAACAGACATACAACATGTCTTCTCCACTTTTCCCTGCTTATTCTAATGCATTTTCTGTCTCTGATAAATCTGCTCCCCTAGATAATGTTTTGGGAAAACAAGACAGGTCAAAGGAAAAACATTACCTCTCAAAGTCCAATTGTGTGAAAACACAAAGATAAATATCACTCAGGGGGCAATGGGGGCTGCTGCCACTCTGGCACACTGTCTATCTCTCTGAATTATTTTAAGGATTCAGTCAGGAAAAGTATGCTTTAAGAAAATATCAAAGACTGTACATATAAGTATTTAATCTGTTGGCTTTCAATTTGTCATTTTTTTCTATCCCGCATGAAAACACTGTAGAGAAAATTCTAGATGGCTACATTTGAAAAACCAGCTTTTGCTGAGTTCATATTTCTCTTCAGTTTTATCTACCTGTCTCACCTTTTAATTTACTAACTCCGAGTAATTGTTTAAGTCTTGACATTTTATTCTCTTCAATTTTTATAACTCTGCTAGGATAACTGCCAAATCTTTGGAAAAGGGTGAATATTTAGTTTAGATGTTATTCTCCCTTCTCTATCCAATGTATATCTACATGTTTTTTTTTCTCTAATTATGACCCTCAATGAAGCTTTGATGGCATTAAGGCCTTTTCACCTGTGCTTAGGAAGCTCTTTGAGCCTTTCCTGAAGATCTTAATGTGGCTTGTGGTTGCCTTGATTTAGGTCATAATCTAGTCCATTTTCTAGCCTGTATCATGCATGCCTGCTTAGTTACTCAGTCATGTCTGACACTTTGCAACCCCATGGACTGTAGCCCACCAGGCTTCTCTGTCCATGGGATTCTCCAGGAAAGAATAGCAGAATGGGTTGCCATTTCCTCCTCCAGGGGATCTTTCTGACCCAGGGAATGAACACACATCTGCACTGTAGGTGGATTCTTTACCGGCTAAGCCATCAGGAAAGCCTAGCCTCATAGGTAGATCTAAAATAACGGAATTCCATGGAATTTGTGCAGGCCCATATTCCAGGTCATAATGCCTTTATGCTGCTGCTGCTGCTGCTGCTAAGTCACTTCAGTCATGTCCGACTCTGTGCGACCCCATAGACGGCAGCCCACCAGGCTCCCCCGTCCCTAGGATTCTCCAGGCAAGAACACTGGAGTGGGTTGCCATTTCCTTCTCCAATGCATGAAAGTGAAAAGTGAAAGTGAAGTTGCTCAGTTGTGTCCGACTCTTCGCGACCCCAGGGACTGCAGCCCACGAGGCTCCTCCATCCATGGGATTTTCCAGGCAAGAGTGCTGGAGTGGGTTGCCATTGCCTTCTCCAATGCATGAAAGTGAAAAGTGAAAGTGCAGTCACTCAGTTGTGTCCGACTCTTCTCGACCCCATGGACTGCAGCCCACCAGGCTCTGCCATCCTTGGGATTCTCCAGGCAAGAGTACTGGAGTGGGGTGCCATTGCCTTCATACTCCCTACCATAAGAAAAAAAGTTCTTCTGTTGTTGATTATTTTCTTCGTATTATTTATAAATCCGGAGTATTACTTTATATATTTCTGGGTTTTCACTTCTACTGGATTTTTCTCACTTATATATCAGAAGATGTATTCTCAAATGAGAAGGTATTGATATTTTGTGAAATTCTAAAGTGTGCTTTTAAAAAAATAACACTTTACTGAGGTATAATTGGCATAAAATAAACTGTACACATTTCAAATGCCCAACTGGAAAACAAATTTTGAGTAACAAATTCAATTCATTTTCCATAGGAACTCCAATTTAGGTACCAGCCTATCTTTCTTCTTGTCTTCTAAGCATCTGAATTACTCATCTTCCAGTAAAGTCCGTTCTTAGTCCCTGTCAATCAGGTTTTTTTCTCATTCCTCAGGTGAAATTGCTGTGGCAAGACTCCACTGCCAACTCCAGGGGACATTTCCCAGTCTTTTCAACTTGGAGTCTTTGGGACTCTTTCCATCGTTGGCCATCCTCTACCATCTTGAGAGTGTCACTTTGCTTGGCATCCACAAGAACACACTCTTCCGGTCCTTCTCCCACCACAAATATGGTCCCTCCTCATCTTCCTTTCCCTCCCTGTCCCTGAAGTGCTGGCAGTGCCAAGGCTCTACCCTTTGCTATGCATCATCTCGACACCTGCACTCTCCCTGAGTGAGCACGTGCACTCAATTTGTTATCCTGAACAGATGCTGACAAGTTACAGATGAACAATTACAGCTTAAACTCCTTTTCTGACATCATATCCATACACATAAACTTCTTATTGGACATTTCTACTTGCATATACCTTAGGCATACAAATTTAGGATTTTTAAAACTTACTTCATTATCATTTTTCAAAACCCTTCTCTTCCTTCTCTATTCCTTGGCCGAAGACATAGGCCTTTTCTTTGGGCAGATTACACTGTTGGCGGGAAAACAGTGTAGAAGTGTGTGAAGTGATCACAAACAAGCTTGTGTTGCTCATGCCAGTTCGGTATGATGAAGCAGCAAAGGACTCAGAAGTAGTAGTAGTGTTAGTCGCTCAGTCTTATCTGACTCTTTGCGACCACTTAGACTGTAGCCAGCCAGGCTCCTCTTTCCAAGGGATTCTCCAGGCAAGAATACAGGAGTGGGTTGCCATTCCCTTCTCCTGGGGATCTTCCTGACCCAGGGATTGAACCTGGGTCTCCGGCACTGCAGGCAGTTTCTTTACCATCTGAGTCATCACGGAAGCCCAAAGACTCAGTGGTACTACACAACTGTTTGGGGAAGAGAACCCTCGAGACAGGGAAGAACAAAAGGATGCAGAGTATTCCGAAATGCAAGAATGTCAAAATGAGGCAAGAGATGTCAAAAAAGCCTTCACAGAGCCCACACATCTTCATTCCTTCATTTATTCAACAGCTGCCTGTTGAGAATTTTCCATGTGTTGTGAACTCTTAGGTTCTGGAGAAGCATTAGTGGAGAAGAGGCAAGACTCTTGGTCTCATGGAGCTTATGTTCTAACTGGAAGAATCAGACACTAAACATGTAAAACATTAATAAAAATATAAGGCTTCCCAGGTGGTGCAGTGATGAAGAATCCACCTGCAGTGCAGGAGATGCAGGTTCTATGCCTGGGTCGGGAAGATCCCCTAGAATAGGAAATGGCAACCCACTCCACTATGCTTGCCTAGAAAATTTCATGGACAGAGAACCTTGGTGGGCCACAGTCCACTAGGTCTTAAGGAGTCAGACATGACTGAGCACGCACACACAGTCATAAAGATAAAGCTTTAGAGAGAAGCACTCCTGGGCAATTAATAGGGTAATAAACTAGAAAATGCTAGAATGGTGGGGAGGAGCCCATTAGAATTTAGGATGAGGGAAACCTTTCCGTAATGTTTGAGCTGTTTGTTGAATGAGTAAATGAATCTTTCTCTCTTCTTTACCTCTAAAGAGCAAAAGGTTTCAAAACTAAATTGAATGCTTAAAAGGAACCCACAGAGTGAATTTCGGGCACTATGAGTTTTTTTAAAGTCTTCACAGCAAATCCAGAACAAATGTTTCTCTGTTTCACTTTCTTTTCTTCAGAATTTGAGATAAGATGCGGACTTACTGGGCTTGTCTCTCTCACTCAAATACTGTGTTTGTGCTTCGATGCTGAGGAAACTGAAGCGTTCTCAGTAAAGAGACCTCTGTCTGGAGTGTCTGTGGTGTGAAATCAGCAGTGTGTGGATGTTGGCCTCCTATTTATCTTTGATGGTATCCCCAGATTCTACAGTTTCGGCAACATATAAGGAAAAAAATAGAGGTCTTTGATTTATAAGTGGCATCCTGCATGTTTATTCAGGGAATTGAATTCAAGAAGCTCATTTCTGGGAAAACAGCAATAATTAAGACAAATTCACATAAAGGTCTTACCTTCTAGCAGAAGGAAGCAGACGATAAACAAGTAAATAAATAAAAATAAAATGCCAGAGTGATAAATACTATTAATAAAATAATGGGAGGAGGATAAGGGGAGAGAAAGTCATGGAGAAAGCAATCTTAGAAGGTATCTCCTGGGACAGGGGTCCCTAACCATTTTGGCACCAGGAACCGGTTTCAGGGAAGACGATTTTTGCACGAACAGAGGTGGGGACGGTTTGGGGATGACTCAAGCGCATTACGTCTTTTGTGAGCTTTATTTCTATTAGGATTGCCTCAGCTCCACCGCAGATCATCAGACACTAGATTCTGCAGGTTAGGGACTCCTGTCCTGGGAGGTGTTGTTTGCATGGAGACCCAAGAGGTGAGAAGGTACCAGCCACAGGTGGGAGAAGTAGGCCTGCAAACCAGTCAGCTAAGAGTCTGGTTTATTCAGCAGAGGGATTATTTCTCATTTCAGTACTTTGCTGTTTATACCACATGACTTTCGCAAACATGACATTTAGACCAGAAAGGGAAGTCCATTTGACCTATAGATCTCTTATCTTAAGGATTTGTTTTTTCTAAAGTTGTCTTATGATCTTGAATGAACTGATGTCCTCAAAAAGTACATACTCAATTCCATTGTTGGAGACAAGATTCATAAAGACTTGATGTTCCACATATTTAGTTTTGCTATGGAAGCAGCAGAAGGATAAGAAAAGGTAATACAAAAGTGGTCCTTTATGGTCTCACTGACTTTAAATTCAGTAAAATAAAATGTAAAAACATGAATGTGTACTTGGTAGAGGGAGGAAGGAGAGCATCTCTCCTTGAAGGTTGCTTTTCCTAAGCTCATGTCTCTGCTCCACCACTGGAAAGCCCACAGCTCCCCTTGGCAGTTATAACTTTTCCCATGAAATATGGAAAAAGAACTAAGCCTTGCTACCACTGAAGAGAAGCCAGAAGCCATTAGTCTTTGGTTTTCGTTGCTTTTGGTTTCTGTTTGAAGATGCTTGCTCTTGGAGAACGCATGATGCTGACCTGGGGAATTTTTGCTTGAGGTTTTCAGGTGGCCCAGATGAACTGGCTGATGAGACAGAAGTCTTTTCTTTAAAAGGCATTTTAGGGAGAAGACAGGATTTGGAGTGTGAGCTTGGGAATTGAGTCCTGTCACTGTTATACTTGCTGTTTGGCTTTCAGTGAATCACGGAACTCATCTTCTGGGACAGTGAGGACCGGGCGATGAGTCTGTGTTTGGTAATTGCAAGACACTTTGAAAATATTGCTTATTGGTTATTACTGTTCTCATTATCATTGTTTTTATTCTCCTGGTAGACTTCTCCTCCCAGTGACTCATTTTACTCAACAAACTTAACAATCTGAGGTTTTCTGTACCATCCTGTTTGAAGGAGTGTGTCCTAATTAATTCAACACACAAATATTTAAATTTGAAAAAAAAGAAAATTAAATATTAGAAAGTGTTAACAAAACAGGTGAGGCATTAATCTAAGATGGGTTGGGGAAAAAGGCAGAAAAAAAAGCATAACTCAAGAGTTAAAATAATGTAAAAGAGGGTGTGAAGGGTGAATTCTGCCAGGAAGAACCGTGGATATGTGGTGGCTTAGAGAGCACTCAGTTACTGTTACACAGAGGTTAACAGACAGAGCAAATGCCTGGCCCGGAAGTGGCCTGACCGCCTGTGCAGGGGCAGGCGTGGGACCAAGTGGGCGGAACGTCCAAAGCGGCACGTACATCTGTGTCTCGTAAATGTGGCAGCATCAGCCTGTGCTTTCCCAGTACAGCTGTCAACATCACAGGGCCAAGAGCAGGAAGGAAGGGCAAGTCCCCACAGGCCCAGTGATGGGGCAGAGGAGTGAGTGATAATAACAGCTCCTGGCAGCCAGGCAGCAGCTAATCAGGACCAGAAAATCTGGTGTCAGTAGCAGGGTCCCTGAAAGCTTTCCCACCATCACTCCATCACTCCCAGATCCACAGCCACACTCACACACATGCATGCGCACACACACACACAGACAAACACACACACACACACACACTGCCCCCTCTCCCTTTTATTAAAAGTGACAGCTATTTATCAAGCATAGCCACAAGAGTCAGAAGGCCTGTTTTGAGTCCTGGTTCTGCCATCTATGGGCTGTGTGACCTCGGGCACATTTCTCAAAGCCTCTATAACATGGGTCTGCAGACTGCAGGGTTCCCCAGGACAGGGGTGCTGAGAGGAGTCAGTGAGATCATGTACAGGCAGTGCTGCAGAGCTTGGCACATCATAAATACTCAGTAATTAGGATGCATGAAAATGGAACCAGTGCTGGAGCCAAAACTGGGCCCACACTTGAGAATCAAGATAGTTCCCACAATAAAGATGTCCTTGAACTTGGAACAGCAGCAGGACTTTGTTCATGCTGCGTCTCAGGGGATGGGGTGAGTTACCTGTATGTCTGGCCTGCCTGCCTCAGGGTGGGTCTGTAGATGGGCACAGGGTTTGTACTCCAGGTGAAGGGCAGGAAGAGGGATATAGGCTCTGGAAACCTGGAGATACTAGTACACTGCGAGGCAGAGGTGTGAGTCTTCTAGAATGGAGGAAGGCTGTAGCAGGGACAAAAGCACATAGGCAGGCCAGGAAGCCAGAAAACAAGGGCTGAGAGGTCAGGGGACCGCATCAGGTGGTATCAGTGAGCCCATCCGGGCGTACAATTCCAGAGAGGTGGAGGTTGGCTGAAAAGGCAAGCAAGCTTGAATGAGAACGCTTCAGGATCTGAAAGACTTGAGTTAACTGTTGGTTTAAGAATAGATGATGAATGAAAGTGAGGGAGAAACTAAATGAGCAAGAGAGAGCCTGATGGACGGAACAAATCTATGTAGGAGAACGAGAGGGATCATCTAGTTCGGTGGATTTACTTTTGGAATGAAGGAAGCGTTCCTCTCCCGAAAAGGAGGGTGAAGGTGTAGAGGAACAGTGAGGTAGAGAAGAGAGAAGTTGATGGAGCCTGTATCTGGTGGCCTCAATCTCAGGAGAAGGAGACAAAGGCCTCTGGTGGGGAGGGTGGGGGCCGTGAGGCAAAGGCTTAAGGAAAAGTATCAGATAGTGCCTGGGGAATTTGCTAGGAAGCCAGCTGAAGACGAATCCCTCCCCTCTAGTGACTTCAGCATGTCTGGAATGCACCTAGCCAGGCTGCCTCATAAGGAAACTGAACGTTGTCTGTACCCACGGCCTCAAATAGCAAAACCAAGCCCATCCTCCCCTGCTCCAGCTGATACAAAGCGCCCCCACCTACTGTCCCCACTTCCTACCACAAACTCTCCCCTCCACACCCACTGCCCTCTGCAGACCCTGCTCTCAGAGGCCGCCCAGGCAGCCTGGAGGCCATGGCCCCTTCTCTCAGTTCTCCTTCTTATTGCCGTCCCTAGAGAATAAATATCTTCTTTTCTTCTCCCTTACCCTTCCCTTACTCTCGCTCCCTTTCTCTGATGTCTTCAATGTTTTTGTTTAGACCAGTGTTTCTCAAAAGTGCATACAAATCGCCTAGGGAATTTTGGTAAAATGCAGAGCTTAATTCTGGAAGTCCTGAGAATCTACGTTTGTAACAAGCTTCCATGTGATGCTGGTGTAGCAGGCTTTTGTGCCAGTTCCATGACACTTTTCTAATTTTTCCCTCATCACAGTTAACACTGCTGCTGTTTCTCCCACCGTATTTTGAGCTGTTGAGGGTGGCATTGGTATCTTTGTACATCTCTTTATTCTCCCAAGTGCCTGGTGCATTGTCTTGTTGCTGGTGCCCAGTAAGTACCTGGGATTCATGACATATGCTGGAAATATCTACTTTGTGTTAGGGCTTTTTTTCTCCCACATTTTTTGTTTATACTGTCTCATTTCACTTCACCTGAAACGTGTCACCTCAGCCCTGGGCCCAATGTGTCACTGGAAGGAATCTCCATACTAAAATGTTAACTTGAACTATCACTTATCTCAAGAATATTTGAAAGAGAAATATCCCATTAGAGGTCAATGTCTAACATACCATATACAAATCATCTATGCAGTGTTTCTCATGTTCCTCTAGGTAATTAATTTCATAGTGTCTTGCTGAGTAACAACTCTCCTGACAATATTTGAAGCATGGGAAAAGCATTCCTACCATACAATGTTATTTAGAATTTTCAGAAACTGAAAACCCCTTACTATCAGAATGGTATGTGTTAAGTGTCGCTCAGTCATGTCTGACTCTTTGCAACCCATGGACTGTAGCCCTACAGGCTACTCTGTCCATGGAATTCTCCAGGAAAGAACACTGGAGTGGGTTGCCATGCCCTCCTCCAGGGGATCTTCCCAAGCCAGGGGTCAAATCCAGGTCTCCTGCTTTGCAGGTGGATTCTTTACTGTCTGAGCCACCAGGGAAACCCATGAATAATTGAGTGGGTAGCTATCCCTTCTCCAGGAGATCTTCCTGACTCAGGAGTCAAACCCAGGTCTCCTCCATGCAGGTGGATTCTTACCAGCTGAGCTACCCAGGAAGCCCTCAGAATGGTATGCTGCTGAGTCGCTTCAGTCGTGTCCGACTCTGTGCGACCCCAGAGACAGCAGCCCACCAGGCTCCCCGGTCCCTGGGATTCTCCAGGCAAGAACACTGGAGTGGGTTGCCATTTCCTCCTCCAATGCATGAAAGTGAAAAGTGAAAGTGAAGTCGCTCCGTCGTGTTCGACCCTCAGCGACCCCATGGACTGCAGCCTCCAGGCTCCTCCGTCCATGGGATTTTCCAGGCAGGAGTACTGGAGTGGGGTGCCATGGCCTTCTCTGCAGAATGGTGTAGGTACTTACAGTTCTTCTTTTGCCTTTGCTTCTGAATAACTTCCCACTCATCTCATAACCTGGAGGGGAATTTGGTGATTTAGGCTTCACAACTTCCCACCTTCGCGCCCTCCTGGAACTTCACTGAGCATGCTGATTTTAGTTCTCCCCATGGTCCACATAGCATCATGTAATGCGCTCAGTCTTGGAAAAGGGCAACAGCAGCAACAAAATCTCTTCTAATTCTTCCCAGTGAAATTCCCACCTGTGTTCCACCTGTGCTTCTCCTGAGGGTTTGTGCTGCTTTCTGCTCCAGTTGCTGCTTTTGAGAATTGATAGACCTTGTGATGAAAGCATGAGCTTCCCAGGTGGTGGAGTGGTAAAAAACCCACCTGCCAATGCAGGAGACATAAGAGACATGGGTTCAGTTCCTGGGTTGGGAAGATCCCCTGCTGGAGGGCATGACAACCCACTCCAGTATTTTTGCCTAGAGAATCCCACAGACAGAAGAGCCTCGAAGGCTACAGTCCATGGGGCTAGGGCTTGACAGAGTTGGACATGACTGAAGCAACTTAACATGCACGCACATAATCGATGCATAGTCAGCTCTCCACCTATGACTCCCCTTCAGCCAATTCTGATGCTGCTGGAAAGGGAGGGAGCAGTCAGTTCATTTTATAGAGGAGGTCACTTACTTTAGTTTTCTTTATCATCTGAAATATGGCTTGCTGGAAGGATATTTTTGACCCTCTGTGAGCCTCTTCATCCTAAGTGTCTCTCTGCCCTCTCAGTCCTCCAGCTTATGATCCTCTCTGTGGTACATGCTTCCATGACTGTATTCTCAGGAACTGGATTCTCAGAAGGGATTCCAAGACCTTTAACACTTAAGCAGTAAAGACATATTTGAAAAGAGGGGTCTTCTCAGGCTTTGAACCCACTCTGTGTAGCCAGTCATTCCTACGTGTATGTGCTAAGTTGCTTCAGTCATGTCCCACTCTTGGTGACCCTATGGACTGTCGCCTACTAGGCTCCTCTCTCCTTGGGATTTTCCAGGCAAGAATACCGGAGTGGGTTGCCATGACCTCCTCCTGGGGATCTTCCCAACCCAGGGATCAAACCCGCCTCTTTATGTCTCCTGCATTGGCAAGTGGATTCTTTTACCACTAGTGCCTGGGAAGCCCAGTCATTCCCTACACCTGTGCCTAAATTGCACTCTGACCAGAGGAGACCATCTCATTGAATGAATCATAACTTTGGGATCTACTAGTCACAGTAGCACCCACTCCAGTACTCTTGCCTGGAAAATCCCATGGATGGAGGAGCCTGGTAGGATGCAGTCCATGGAGTCACTAAGAGTCGGACACGACTGGGCGACTTCACTTTCACTTTTCACTTTCATGCATTGGAGGAGGAAATGGCAACCCACTCCAGTGTTCTTGCCTGGAGAATCCCAGGGACGGTGGGGCCTGGTGGGCTTCCGTCTATGGGGTCGCACAGAGTCGGACACGACTGAAGTGATTTAGCAGCAGCAGCAGTCACAGTAGCATCAGGTAGGCACAATAAAATTTCTGACTGTGGCTCTTTCTCAGACTACTTAGAGCTTCCTACCTTGAACCACTGATGTTTAGAGCTGAATGTGATATAGTATGTAGGGCAATTTGCCAATAGAATATCATAGGTTGAGACAGAGAAGAACTCTATTCTTCAAAGAATCCTTGCCAAGCATCTCAACCTTCCAATGTCCACCTTAGTTTTTATTCCATTTACTTTAATAACCATTTGCCCTTAACACAAAACACATGCGTCTTTGTCCATCAGTCTCACGCTTTATGTGATGGGGGAGGCTGCCACTCAGCCATTTAAAAGGACCTGTCTTTAAAAAGGACATGTTCAGGGTGTGGCCAAAGGCTCGTCTGAAACCCTAGAAATTGTAGGTGGAAAGTATTTCACGGGTTGTTTGAGCAAGGCTGCCTGGGGGAATTATAAGAGTCCAGAGCAATAACTATCATGTAGGCTATTTCAGAAATTAACTGAATGGGAAAATAGATGCCATCTGACTTGCTTAAGTGTAAGGACAGGGAGCATATGGGCCCAAATTTGGCTTCAATTTCGCTTTGAAGTTAATGGGCGTGGCAAGTGCTTATCTCATTGTGACACTTGGACCAGCATATTTTGCACATTCAGGATTTTGTTAATGAGACACAGTGATTATTTATGTTTTGTACTCTTCCCCACAGACTGTAAAAATACCCTTTGCTCAACTCTGTCTAATCATTGCATGTGTCAACAGTCAAAGGTAAAGTTTAGACAATGACAGAAGATAAGTTTATGGAGCAATAACCCTGTTAGTTGGTATAAAAGAGCTGTTCCTGGAAAAAAGATTTAAGTAATCATGAACTTCAGTCTGACTGAGAGGGCCTCAGTAGCTTGGTGATCCTAACATAACCATCTTTGGTCAGGTTGGTAGTCAATGTAGAAGTGAGGGGTAAGTGGGAAGGTGCAGTTGATGGTTGTTTACCATATAGAACATGAGTCTCATGTTATTTCTTTCAAGGTCAAGTTTAAATTTCTAAGTCTGGTGTCTCTGTCCACCATAACACTCACTGGTCACTTTCTAAATCAAGGTCTATTTATTAAACACCAAATGCCTACTAAATTCTAGATGCTGGGTTGGACCTTGGAGAGTCAAAAATAAGTGTGACCAAGCTTTAGGAGTTCTCTATGGAATACTGAATCCCTTCACCACAGTTCACCTGGAATGTGATTCACAAACTTACTCATGGACTCATCACTGTCGCTTTTAAAATAGTGTTGCCTGGATCTCTCCCCAGATACGTCAAACGAGAATCTCTGGGACTGGGCTCCCAAAGCTGTGTATCTCACAGGTTCTCAAGACAATTCTTTTTTTTCCCCCCAAGACAATTCTTATGCTGCCATCTCTGCAAGAGTCTACAGATCTGAGTTTGGGGACTATCACGTATTTTGCTTATTTGTTACATAACAATGTTATTATGTACATTTTATTGATTGTCTTCTATATCAAGCTCATACAACCCGATTTAAAATTACTTAAAGAACTATGACTTCTAATCTTCTCAAAGTCAATCATAGTATTGTGTTCAGACCTTTAATAAATCAGCATTTTTTAGCCCTGAGTGCATTCTAGAATTTTTTGGAGCTTTTTTTCTTTTTTAATGCTGAAGCCAGTCACTACATACCCATTATGTTGGAAACTCTAGACACTGAGTCCTGGGTACTGACATTAAAACATTTCTCCAATTGATCCTAATATGAATCCAGATTAGCAGCCCCACTGGAATAAATCTTTGCCATTGATGATAATGAGCATGATGAACCCTTATCTTCCTGGAACCAGCATGCACTTTTGATAATTCCCTCCATTTGTATGATTATCCTGAGTGTTCAGAGTGCTTTCATCTTTCCACATGAATCTTGTAAACCCCTGGAAGAGGCCTGAGAGATGTTCTATGCCAGATGTCAGCAAATGCTTCCTATAAAGGACTAGAGAGTAAACACTTTAGGCTTTGTGAACTGTGTGTCACAACTATTCTGCCATAACATGAAAGCAGCCATAGACAGTATATGCATGAGCAGGCGTGGGTGTTCCAGTAAGCGTCATTTCCAAAACAGGTTGGAGCTGGATTTGTCCCTCAGGCTGTTATTTGCTAATCCCTGATCTACACCAACACTCTTATTTTACAGACGAGGAAATTGAGGTCCAATCGCTGATGTGATTTGACTCAGATCTTACAGTTAGAAAAAGGCAAACATAAGCCTGAAGTTCAGGTGTTGTTGTTGTTTCGTTACTAAGTTGTGTCTGACACTTCTGTGACCCCATGGACTATCAAGCCTCCTAGGTTCCTCTGTTCATGGGATTTTTCCAGACAAGAATATTGGAGTGGGTAGCCGTTTCCTTCTCTGGGGGATCTTCCCGACCCAGGGGTCAAACCCGAGGTTCCTGCCACATCTTTTGCATTGGCAGGTGGATTCTTTACCACTGAGCTTTGGGGCCTGGGAAGCCCCAAAGTTCAGATAGTGAGGCTTAAAAAAAAGGCAAACAAACCCAAACGATGATCTACAATCAGTGAATAGTGTTTTTAAAAGGTTTTCTCATCTTTGCCTTCTATGTTCGTATGGATTTGCTGTGTAATGGTGGCTGCATGTGTGTTTATTCCTCTACTCTGGCTGCAAGCTTCTGGAAACTAGAGCCTGAGCTTGTTCTGTGCTGTGTCCCCAGAGTCCTGGGGAATTGAGTCTATCAGAGCCATGCACTTGGAGCTCAGTTTCATGTGTTTATTTTCAAGACATCCTGATCCTGGCTGGCTCATCAACTTCCTTGACTAACTTTTGTTAATATCTAGCTTACCAGGCTTGTGCTCTTTGTAACTTCAAATAACATTTGCATAATGACAGAAAAAGTCTTGAGGTTGTCACAGTGGATAAAGCAAAGGTCAAGAATATAATTACTTTGAAAAAGTCCACCTTCATGTTTTGCCAAAAAATGGTAAGAAGTCAATGTGAACACTATTCTCCCTGATATTGTTTGCTGTTCACTTTTTCCCCCTGTCCAGGCATGTGGGGCAGTATGTTTCTCTCATATGTTACATCCAGAACTGCCTTCCCACCCCCAGTGCCCCAAACCACTGTGCAGACTCCCCAGCTTAACCTTGAGAGGCACTGTTTACAGTTGGATGAACCTGGGACTCTCCCTTCTTGATTTAAGCTTAGCAAATGGACAAGAAGAACCAGCAGAACCTGTACAGCAATTTCAGTCTATAAACAAGCAATCCAAAGGGAATGAACGTAGATATTACTTTATGACCGCAATTACTGTCTTCTCTCCCAAGGTTGTCAACACACCAGGCTGAGCAGTGGCTTGAGAAAGTTGCTCACTTCCCAGGCAGGTTTGCTGGTTGGCGTGCAAGTAACACCATCCAGGGTGTTTGCTTAACTCAGGTGCAGTGGGCTATTATTTTATGTCCTTTACTTTATCAAAGCATATGTTTTTCATACACATATACATGTTCCTTCACACACACACACAGAGTTGCTAATGTTGCAGTACAGAAAAAGAGCAAGACAGAATGTATGGTCTTACAAACGCAAAAAACTTTTAAAAGATAATTCATACTGGGGAAGAGTGGGTCAAATGTTTGGGAAATAAATGAAGGCGATTTAGCCATCAATACAAGGTGTGGCTCTAATGTCATATAATTTGCAAAGCCTCTGTACAGAACCATGTTATTTGACTTTTAAATTCTGTACCCTGATAAATAGTTTGAGAGATATAAAAAAAAAATAGATGACATGGTTCCTGACATCTACTAGTTGACAATCATTTGAGGAGAAAGGGCAGTGCATATATATGTCATTGAATGAATGAATGATTGATGTACACATATAAAAAAATGATGAAGACTCCCAATGAATGAAATAGGTGATACCTTTTACATGAATTCAGAGGGGAGGATTTTCTGTGTGGAATGGAATGGCTAGGAGATGGTATTTACATTAGGTCTTGAAGGATGGATTTGGATAGTAGAAGGGAGGTGAAGACCATGCCAAGCTGGACGGTGAATCAATAGCCGCATAAGTGAAGTGTGCCATCTGTTTGGGGTAGTGCATTTCATGATGGTTCCTTGGTTGCAGGGTAAGGTGGAAGTGGCTGTGGGAAATGAATAATGCCGTGGTAAAGTCTGTGGGCTTGGATTCAAATCCTCGCTCTGCCATGCTTCATCTATAACTTGAGAATAGTGGTTTAATCTCCCTAAACCTCAGATTTTTCTTCTATAAAACTGGCTGATAAAAATGTCCATCTCTGAGTTATTTTGCAGATTAAATGAAATTATCTATGTTAAACTGTGCACTGCTTGGCACACAATAAGCACTCCATCAATAATAACTATTAAATTATGGCAGAGCCTGGAGGTCAAGGCGAATTGTAATTTCCCAGACGAGTTGGTACTCATTCCTTTTTAGACATCTGCTGTGACCTAAAAATCTCTTCTCAGACTGCCACTTCTTCTCATTCTTGTCTGTGATCCAAGCAAGGTCATTCCCATCGTGGAGAGCTGCTCCAGGAGCTCTTGGTAGGACTCTGAGAGTAAACACCATGAGTCAGGACTTTGAAGCACTAATCTGACTGCTATGACTGACATGTCCTCTGGGCCTTTGATTATCTAAATTCAACATCTATAAAATGGCCTTTGATGCGGATATAGGGAGTGAGTCAACATCACCCCACCACCATCTTCCACTCCCTGAAAGGTATAAAATTCTAAGTAAGAATAATATTTCTCTTTGTGTACTTTATTGCATGTGTGCTAAGCCTCAACAAGGAATTAAGAAAGAAAAAAATAGTAAGCTAGGGTGGGAGTATTCAAAAGAACCCATACGATGTCCCCTTAAAGAAGAGGTTTATAAAAGAGGAAACTGAAGCCCAAATCATGGCAACCCACTCAAGTATTCTTGCCAGAACAATCCCATGGAAAGAGGAAACTGGTAAGTTACTGTCCATGAGGTCACAGAGTCAGACTCAAAGAAAGCAACCGAGCACACACGCTCAAAGCCCAAATGGTAGATCTAGCATGCTCAGGGTCACGCCAGGCGGGAGATCTCCTGACGCAAGTGGGAGGGCTCCTTGTTTATCCTACTAATCCTACTTGCTGATTTATAGAGTATTGGCTGCTTTATTTTCCCAATAATTAGGACCTTCAGTTAGGATTGAGAGTAAGTCTCACTATGGGGTCCAGAAAGACTTATGCCAAGGAAAGATTATACCTGGAACATTTGTTATGCAAAATGCTGCCTTCCTAAGTAGAGAGATCCCACAGACAGTGTTCCCTCCATGGAACTGCCAGTGTGTCTCAATTGCCAGAGCATCTCCACCAGCCTACAGACATGGGCTGCTCCCTTGATGAGCTTGTTGTGGCTGTTTGATGGCCATGAAATACCATTTAGGAGATGGTCTTTAATGTCTTTTTGTTGTTGATCCTTAGCCTTCATGGAGCCTGAGCCTCTGAGGAGTTTGCTTTCAGGCCATGTGTCCAGAAAGGGTTTCTCAGTCTGAGTCTGTCCCTTGCTGGTTGCTAGGGCCAGGGTGTGCTGGTTACCGCTATGTTTCCCAGCAGTGCCAGCAGGATCTTTTTCTTCCTCTCTGTGCCTCCAAAGCAGTTCTTCTGGGGTGGCTTTGTGTGTGCTCCTGCCTGGGGATGAATGGTGAATGGCCTGGGCATGTATGCATCCTGCCCTTGCCCTTGTGTGTGAGTCTTTGGGATCTGACTTCCAGGGCAGTTGCAGTTTGGCTACACCCCAGGGCATCCTCTTCAGAGTTGGCTATTTGTCCTGTGCTGTTTGGGGAGCCTAGAAAAGTCCCTTGGGAAGCTTATCAGATGGTCTGATGAGAATAGTTTCTCAGAGTCAAATTGTCATTTTCAGTATCATCTTTGCAATTGGGTTTCTCTTCTAAGAAAGACATAAAAGATAAACAGACTCTTTTCCAAAGAAGTATGGACTTTGATCATGGTCGTTGCCAGGAGCTTCACTGTGTAAATACCTCTCCTCCCACAGTCATGTGGCAGCCTCTCTGTTTGCTTTGAACCTGGGTGAGACCAGGTGGCTTTATTGATATAATCTTCCCCATCCCCTCTCCTTTACTTTTCACCCTCTGCTCTCCCTTGACCTTTCTGATTCCCAGAGGGTGCTAGGGCAGTACCCTCCAGAATGGGTTGAGCCAGATAAGTTTCTGAAGGTATCTGGACATCTAAAGACTCCTGGAAGTCACAGTGACCACATCGTGGTCAACTGTTTCCAAGAGAGACAACTCAGGCCTGAGGTCCAGGAAAACTTGACACAATAATGACCATTAGCAAGTACTGAGCAGCTGCTCTTTATCAGCCCAGAGGTCAGAAGTATATAGGAGTTGTATTAATATTATTTGATGTTCACAACATTCCAAGAAAATTATTTCTTCTATTATTCCCATTTTATAGATGATAACACTGAAGCTCTAAATGCTTAAATGAGTTGACTGAAAGCACATCCATTGTGGTTAGTGTTGGTTAATCCATAGTTAGCGATGGGGTCAAAATTTGGTCTCCAGGGCTGTCAGACCCCAGAGGCCATAACCTTAACCACTGTGTTATACTGATTTAGTTCTGGTGCGTGGTGGCTATTGCCAGTTTTAAGAATAAACTATATCTAGATATAAATAAAGCACAAATATTCCTTTCAAACTCCAAAGGACAAGAGGTCATCCTCGTGACTTTAATAGGAGGCATAAGACAGGTTGTGGAGTGTTTTGGGTAATTCTACGTATCTTGACACCTGTTCAGCTATTTTGGGATTCAGTGGTGGGGTGAGGGGAACATGGGGAGGGTGAGGTCATTATTGCAAAAGCCGTTTCCTGAGAGCGCGACTTCAGGAAGTGCTGGAGCGTTAAAAATACCACTTGTGTGGGAGCGTGGTAGAAGCATGACTCATATTCGGCAATTGTGTCCATAGGTCACAAAGGATTTGGGGAACACAGGGGATATTCATACAAGATTGTGCTTGTAGGCGGTTCATTATGAAATTTTTAGTAGGTTGAGCAGCATGGTCAATTTTCAAGAAGAGTGACATTTAAGATTCTCCATGAAAATAGTGTGACTTGACTCATCCATTTATACATTGATTCACAAACCTCTATCGTCCACCTACTCCATGCAAGGCCTTGTGCTGGATGCCTTGAGGGGACCATAAGAGAAGTCAGCATGAGCCCAGCTCTTGGGCAAAGAGCTTAGGAATTGGTAGCAGTGAAACAAGAAGCTTTCTTTAACTCTTTCTTTGCTCCTTGAAGCCATGATGAAAGGAAACCAGTCCTTAAAGGAAAGAATTTTGCATTATTTTCCAACACAAACTTTAAAAACCAGGTCTGGTAGCTCCTAGGCCTTCTGAACAGGATGTTGTGATTGTGAAGAGGAGAGAATCAGGAGTTTGGCATGGTTTACACACCTTTGATCACTTTAGGGTGAGTCAGGGCAGAAAGGATAGAAGTGTTCATTGCTTATTTGAAGTGTGCCCAGAGAATTCTTCTTGCTTTGATAGTTTAAAATTATACTTTATATAAACTTTGAGACATACTAGAGTACAATAATATAGTGATGACCCGTGAAACTATATCCCAATGTAAGTACCAGAATGGTATCAGTAACTTGCAACTCCCTGTGTGTTCCTCCTCTAGCCTAATGCCTCCCTCTCCGCTCCCCTCCCAGAGGTAGCCACCACCTTGAGTTGGCATTTGCCTGACAGGGTTTGGATATTTCAAGTCAGCTGTACCTGATGCTGTTATATGAAGGAGCACTGGAGAATTCACAGAGAAATAGCTTGGTGATCAGGGCCTGTTTTGCCACTGCTGGTAGATCTGTGACTAAGTTGCTCCCATACAGAGGTTCAGTCTACGCACAGATGCAGTTCCTCTTGAAGGGGCTTCAGAGCACAGGACTATGTGTATGGGCTGGAAGTGTGGGTTGTAAGTACCGACGTCTGGTAGATCGGTCTTCATCTTTAACCTCCGTTAGCATGAACCAGCTGTATGACCTCAGTCTAATAGCATAACCTCTTTGAGCCTCATTGTAAATATAGAGATGAAGGGACTTCCCTGGCACTCTAGTGGTTAAGAGCTTTTAAATGGTCCACATTAAAAAAAAAAAAATCTTTAAGGAAATGAAGCTGAAATGAGAAGAACCTGCATTTCAATGTGGTGGTAAGAATTAAAAGAATAAATGTGCAGAAACTGCTTGGTTAGTACTCAATTAAAGGTAGTCAGAGTTTCAATTCAGCTCAAAGGAAAACCTAAATGATTCCTTGAAATACCATACAGTGTGCTGGTTATTGTTAAGGAAATATACAGAATCTAAATTTGGTCGTCTGTGTTATTTCTCCTTTTGCTTTTTAGTTTTTCTCTTTTTTAATGGTCTTTCTCTCACCGTCTACCATTGGATCTTAACATGTTTGCCAATGTTTCATATAGGTCATCAAGAGAAAAATAACTCAAACGGTAAATGTTTTTTTAGTCAAGATGTGATATGATAGAATGCTAGGTTAAAAGCATGACACTTTTAGTGAGCAAAACTAATACAGACAAGGGAGTTCCCTGGTAGTCTAGCAGTTAGGGCTGTGTTTCCTCTGCAGGAGGCATGGGATTGATCCCTGGTTAGGGAGCTAAGATGCTGCAAACAAACAAACAAACAACAACAACAAAAACCCTAATGCAAACTAAATGTAACCAAAAGAACTGATTTTTAATCATTTCTATGTTGGTGGCATTGGATTAGCAACATTTTGATGGTTTAATGAATTCAATTAACTTTTTCAATTATGTTAATCTTTAAAATTTATAGGTAGCAGTGCATGAAAGGAAAACAATTATTTAAAAAGCCTTTTTATCTGTTCCCTAGCAAGCAAAGCTTTTCTTACTTTTAGAAACGTTTTGGTTCTGAATCATATGTGTATATATGCTGTGCATGTGTGCATGCATGCTCAGTGGCTTTAGTTGTGTCTGATTCTTTGTGACCTTAAGGACTGTAGCCCGCCAGGCTCCTCTGTCCATGGGATTCTCCAACCAAGAACACTGGAGTGGGTTGCCATGCCCTCCTCCAGGGATCTTCCCGACCCAGGGCTTGAACCAGCATCTCCTAAGTCTCTTGCATCGCGGGCAGATTCTTTACCTCTGAGCCATGGGGGAAGCCCACATACACGTCTGTGCTGTGTGCTGTGCTTAGTTGCTCAGTCATGTCCAACTCTTTGCAACACCATGGACTGTAGCCCACCAGGCTTCTCTGTCCATGGAGATTCTCCAGGCAAGAATACTGGAGTGGGCTGCCATGCCATCCTCCAGGGGATTTTCCCAAGCCAGCGAGCAAACCCAGGTCTCCGGCATCACAGGCAGATTCTTTACTGTCTGAGCCCCTAGGGAAGCCCATGAATACTGGACTGTCTTCAGGGGATCTTCCTGACCCAAGAATCGAACCCGGGTCTCCTTCATTGCAGGAGGATTCTCTACCAGCTTAGCTACCAGAGATGCTTGTATGCATGTCTACCTATGTATACATGTATGCGTATGTGTACTTACTCAGTTTTCCTGTTCCTTTTGCTAGATTTGACAAAGAATGTGATTTTCAATTGTGAATTGTTACCTATGAAATACTTGGGAAAAAAAATCTTAGAGACCTTTTGGAATTAACTGAGCTTATTCATTCAACAAAATATTCAGCAAATATTTACTGCATAGGTATTATGAAGTATAATTTTAGGGGCTAGAGATGGCTTATAAATTCCAGGAGACGTGAAACTGAAGATGCCTTTTGTTTTCTTATGTGATAGTTTCCAAGTTGTATTTTAATCACAAAGTCACAAATACATTTAAGAACTATTCATCTGAATATCCATTTATAATAGAAACATTAGAAATTTAGGAACAGAATAATGGATTTCCTTAATAGATAAATATATGGAATATAAAGAATAGATGGGATTGAAATGTGTCTACCTTATGTATCAGTGCACTTTACTCAGTTATTTCTATGGCTGTAAGAGATAAATATTTATATCAACTTATTGATGAAGAAACTGAGAGACTGTGGATTTGTTACGGATTCCAAACTAAGAGAGACACCATCAGTATAAAGAAAACTTCAAGTCTTATTCCAAAGTCTCCTTTCTCCTGTTAGAAATGTCCCTATTTAAATCAGTTAAAAAAAAAAAGATAACCTTTCTAATATGTGTTAAATATTGTTTTGGAGTTCTAGTCAGTGCAGGAAGATACAAAAATCAGAAGAACTAGTATTTGAAAACAAAATAAAATGTCATCTTTGCATACTGTGATTGTATACTTTTAAAAACTAAAATCAAAAGTCTAAAAAAAAAAACTCTAGGCATCAATAAAGCAGAAAGATGAATGCAAAATAAATACATACAAATCCCAAAGAGCCTTTTATCTCAGGTCAGAATAATGAATAAGAATCTAAATTATTTGATAATATATATTCTTATAAGGGAGTTGCATGTTTTATTTAATGTAGACAAAAGTGTAAAACTTTACGAATATTAGAAAGATAACATTAGAGAACACCAATGGAGAGATAAACAATTATCCTTGAAAGTGATGATAAATCAGAAAGACTTCTATTTAATTCAGTCAATTTATAGGTTAGACATAATCCAACTCAAAACCTGAATAGGATTTTTGAACTTAATGGTGATTATAATTTGTTTCTTCAAAAATACATATCATTTTGGAGCACTTACTATGTGATGGACATTATTCTAAATGTTTTACATAGAATAAGCACTTCACATAAAAACAGTATCTTTATTACCCCCACTTTACAAATAAGGAAACAGAGGCCAATAGAAGTTCAGGTAACTTACCCAAGTTCACATGATGATTAATAAATTGCTGAGCCAGGGTTCTGAAGGCCCACGTGCATGCACCACCATGCTCAGCTAAGAGCACTGACTAGCCCTTTGAAAAGTGGAACATTAAAGTGGAGCTAGTCTTTTCAAATAAGCATGTGACAGTGGTGGTTTAGTTGCTAAGTCATCTCCAACTCTTGCCGTCCCATGGACTGTAACCTGCCAGGGATCTCTGTCTATGGGATTTCCCAGGCAAGAATACTGGAGTGAGTTGCCATTTCCTCTTTCAGGGGATCTTCCCAATCCAGGGATTGAACTCATGTCTCCTGCATTGCAGATGGATTCTTTACTGCTGAGCCACCAGTGAAGTCCTCAGTGAGCATGTAGATAAATGGAATAGCGTAGTCCAGAAATAACCATATCGTATAGAAGGATATAATAAATAACAAGAGACATCTTAAATGAACAATGAATGAATTATTTAATCTACGTTATTTGAGATTCATAGCTAGCATTTTTTTTGAAAAAAGAAATCAGCTTCCTAGCCCAATTTCATACCTCATGATCAAAATAAGTTTTGAATGGCTAACATGATAGGTAAGAGAACATAGCGGAACAGATAAGTTATTGCCTGTCAGATGTCTGGAGAAATCATTATTACTGTTATTGTTATTTTTTTTACTATGAAGTGACAGGAGAAATCACAAAGGGAAAGACTAACACATTTGGCTGCATAAAGACTTTTAAACACCGCACAACAACAAGAACAAAATAACTCAGGTCACCAGATGGGAAAGGATCACATCAGACATGACAGAGGCCACCATCTGTGGTGGAAACCCTCAAAGGAGAAGCGGAAGCAGTGGACAGGTTCTTTTCTCCATGCTGAGCTTTGGGAGTACAGAAGACCCGCTCTCAAGCGGGAGCAGGGCTTGTGTTCTGGGGATGCACCTGGGTGTCCACATTGGATGTGGCCTGTGCACAGGGAGGAGAAAGCTGGCCTGTGGCCTGGTGAGCTCTGGCAAGGCTCTGGGGGTGCTGGCGGACTGGAGTGGTCCTCAGGTAGGACAGGATGTGGCCACCCAGAAATGTTGTATCTAGGAAGGTCTAGAGGAAGAAAAGAAGGAAAAACTGAGAGGATAGAGTCTGGATGTGGAATGAATCAGGAGAGCCAGCCTAGAAAATCCACCTCACTGGCAAGGAGGGTAACTGCTTTCATGGGCAGAGGAGACGGTGGATTGGTATTTCCCATTGTTTCTCCACTGGAAAATGGGAGGTCTGTAAGCAGGAGAAACAGGACGCCATGGGAGGTGGATTTTTCTTAGCTGTAAGTGAATTCTTTATGTGGCGATGACAGGACAGTGATTTCTAAGGACAATCCCAGGACTCAGGAGGCCACGTGGGAACTTGGAGGGAAATAGAAGCTCTGAGGCATCTCATGAGCTTTCACATCAAGAACTCATTTAATACATGGAAAAAAAAAAGACATGAATAAGCAATTCATGCAACAGCAATGACAGCCAACTAAGAAACAGAACACAGATCACCTTCACGAGTACCCAAGCACATGAAGCTGATACAGCACTTCAGAAAAATGACTTTTTGTCTGATAAACCAGCCTCCTTCCGCTAAATCTAAGCTCAGAGCTGACAGAGAGTTTTGGATTTTATTTGCTGCTCTGTGACACCCCTAAGAATGATTAGTCAGAGTAGATACTCAATAAATATTTGTTAAATGTAAAAGACAACACTTAGCTGCCCTGTTTGTGGCAAAAGCTTAATAATTCAAATGTTGCTGATGACATGCTAAATTGGTTCAGCATTTGGGAAAAAATAAGAAAACAAAGTCGTGTTTCACTGTACATATGCCAATGTTCAAATCTTTTGAGTCCATCAGTGTGCTTTTGGGAATTTGTTCTAAGAAAATAGTTGAACCTTAAAACAAAGCTATACATGTGAACTTCTACAATACCAGGGAAAGAAAATACAAACAGAGGTTAATAAACCTTACAGATTGTACACATAATGTTATTTATCTATTTAAAACGACACTTAAGAAGACATAGACATCTCCATAGAGATGTAGAGGATTCCATAATGGTAAATGGATAAAGCAAAATTTAGAGGAGCCTCCCTGCAGCCTCCAATGCCCTTTCTGGAAGCGCATCTTCCTGCCCCTCTGAATCTTGCGACTGTAGAGGCAGACAGACCCTGTAGATGCCTGATAAAGCTTCCAGTGTTACACAATGCCGCCGTTGCCCAGCAAGTGTGCCTGCTGCTGTTGTGACACTAGACGTGATGTGCTTTCACTTTAGTGTCACTTCTCCTACATTGAGGTCCCCACATTGTACAACCTTATCTTCTCAAGGAGATCCAACCTGTCCATCCTAAAGGATATCAGTCCTGGGTGTTCGTTGGAGGGACTGATATTGAAGCTGAAACTCCAATACTGTGGCCACCTGATGTGAAGAGCTGACTCATTGGAAAAGACCCTGATGCTGGGAAAGATTGGGGGCAGGAGGAGAAGGGGCGACAGAGGATGAGATGGCTGGATGGCATCACCAACTCAATGGACATGGGTTTGGGTGGACTCCGGGAGTTGGTGATGGACAGGGAGGCCTGGCGTGCTGTGGTTCATGGGGTCGCAAAGAGTCATACATAACTGAGCGACTGAACTGAACTGATCTTCTCAACTGGGTCAAAAACATTAAATAGTAAAGATGTTATGTTGACCTTTGTCTTTATTCTGTGTTCCAAATCATCCTCCCAACACTGTTTAACCAAAAGTATGTGTCCACTTCTAACTTGTTTCAGTTAGATTTTCTTTGAAAGCCCTGCAGTTTCTTATGCAAATCAACCCCACTGGGTCTGACTCTCTGCATGCCCATGCATGCCTGAATCCTATAGTGACAAGAATACTTAGGCGCAAACTATGACCCGCTGATGTGAAAAGAATTTTTTGTTAAGTGCTGAGATGTGATGCTTGCTCTTATTTGAACAATGTTTTTATACTTTATACAAAATATGATGTAATATATAAAATATCTTGTAAAATACAAGAAAATGAAAATCAATTTTCATTAGTGAAAATCAGTCACTGATATCTGTTCATTTCTTGACAGTTCTTGAGTTACTCCTTTGTGTGTTTTTCTTTTTTTTTCTTTAATTAAAAAAGTACTAATATAAGGTCTGTTTGAAACCATTGGAATGTTTATATATAAAATGTTGATAATCTTATTCTGTCCAATCCATTTTTCCTCCTCTGAAAAACAAATCTTAGTAGTTTGATGTATAGGTTTCCTCACATGTCTCTTTTTCTTCCTGTTTATACAAAAAAACCTAAATTCACATCCTCATATATGGAGAAGCTGTGTGTGTATTGGAATCCCTATACACACGAATTTGAAGCTTGTGTTTTTCACTTACTAACTCATCTGGACATCTCTTCTGCTCATCTAATATGGATCCTACCAATTATATTTGTAGTAGCACAATATTCTGTAGTATAAGTGATTCATAGTTCAATTGACTTAGACTTTTCCATTCTAAGAAAAGTCTAAATTTCTAGGCAGGGCCTTTTAAAAGCACTAATGATCACAAACTTCTTGAGAGGAAGTCCATATCTTATCTGTTTTGTTATAACAAAGAGTTTAGCACATATGTATGAAAAAGCCAATTTCTGGGGGGAAAAAATCTACCAAATACATGTATTCCTTTAGTGTCAGAAGCTAGAATTAATTTTACATGTCTCCTTTGTAATTACTTGGAGAAGGAAATGGCAGCCCACTCCAGTGTTCTTGCCTGGAGAATCCCAGGGATGGGGGAGCCTGGTGGGCTGCCGTCTATGGGGTCACACAGAGTCAGACACGACTGAAGTGACTTAGCATTTGTAATTACTTGGGTAGTTTTCTAATGAATCATAAATAAGAACCATTATTATACTGGATGCCATGAAAAAGGAGGCTCAAATTGAGGAATAAGAATAAAACCTTTTGAACAGACACTCAGCTAATTTTATATCTTGAAGGCTTTGAGGCATCTTCTAAATTGCTTCTAAAAGATATTGCTCATGTTTAAAACACTTCTATCTGCAGATCAAAATCTTTAAGCCTGAAGTGTCATGGTGTCTGCAACTAACTTTCAAATGGTTCAGCAAAAATTATACATATCATGTGGATATATATGTGGATATATGTGTGTGTGTGTATGTGTGTGTGTATATATATGTATATAATCACGTATGTGTGTATACATAAACACACAGATATGCATATGCATATACAAAGAGAGAAAGCAAATTGGACAGATGTTAACAATTAATGACTATAAATGAGAGGTACTTGGATATTCATTGTACTATACTTTTACATTTTTGGAAGGTTTGAAAATTAGCAAAAGAAAATATTAGGAAAAAGAATGCCAACAGTGTTTGAAAGCATGAATTTTAAAGCAAATCTCAATAACCCTAATATTAATTTTAATTATTTTTAAATTATTAATAACTTTGAAAAAATCTTTCATGGTTTAAAAAAAATGGTATACAATTTTAGCTTTTTACTTCTTTAGTCAAAAGATGAGTATTTTTCATATGTTTCCAAGAACTTTAACTTTCCCTTTTATGAATGGTCTTTGTCCATGCCTCTGTGGAAGGCTTACTTCTGAAGAGCCTTTTATAAATGATATAAGTATATTGATTTGAAAATTTGAAAGTGAAACTCACTCAGTCATGCCCAACTCTTTGTGACCCCATGTATTATACAGTCCACGTAATTCTCCAGGCCAGAATACTAGAGTGGGTAGCCTTTCCCTTCTCCAGGGGATCTTCCCAACCCAGGGATCAAACCCAGGACTCCTGCATTGTAGGCGGATTCTTTGCAAGCTGAGCCACAAGGGAAGCCCAAGAATACTGGAGTGAGTAGCCTATCCCTTCTCCAGGGGATCTTCCCTACTGAGGAATTGAACCAGGGTCTCCTGCATTGCAGGTGGATTCTTTACCAACTGAGCTATCGGAGAAGCCCCTAAGTATATTAATACTTTGTGGTATATAAACAGATAACTCTCAAACATATGTCATAAGAGAATTTTATATATTAAAGTACAATAACCAATGGAAAAGGGAAAAATTGGAAAAGTTGGCAAATTCTCACATACCCATATGTGAGATTTTTAACATATCTCACACTATTTTCATTACCAAAATTAAGGATATATAATTAAGTTGATGGCAAAAAAAGCATGAAATCTTAAAAACCATTAAAACAAATACAGATAATTATTAGTTGATCTTGGATGGGAAGAACTTTGCATAAAAATGATGGCAGAAAGAACAAAGAAAAATCTGGCCATCTATTTGATTATATACAAATCTAAAAAAAAACTGTATGTAGATAAACACCAAAGAATTGAAATCCTTAAAATACGCCCTGGAGCAGGAAATGGCAACCCACTCCAGTATGCTTGACTGGAAAATCCCATGGACAGAGGAGCCTAGTGGGCTACAGGTCATGGGGTTGCAAAGAGTCGGACACAACTGAGTGAACACAGACATGCACACACAAATATTTTAAAAAAAAACTGTTCATAGGCAAACACAAAAGAACTGAAATCCTTAATATAAAGAGCACTCGAAATCAATAAAAACAATAATGTCACAACAGAGAAAAACATTAAACAAAACAAAAACCCAGAAGAAAGAAAATTCAAGTCATAAAAGAAGAACTCCAAATGCCTTTAAAACATCGGAACAGATATTTTAAAACAGAGAATGCAGGGCATTTGTTCAGTTAGTCTATGGCAGTTTGTATGAGTGCGATTTAGCTTCAGCTGATGATGATCCAGAAAACTGCCAATAATATTTTTGAAAATGTTAATGTAGTACTCAACTGTCTGTTAGCAAAAGCATGGCAGGCAAGAGGGCAGATTATCCAGCCATATTTGGCATTGGTCAGGCCC
This sequence comes from Bos taurus, assembly GCF_002263795.3. Lineage (NCBI taxonomy): Eukaryota > Metazoa > Chordata > Mammalia > Artiodactyla > Bovidae > Bos > Bos taurus. The sequence goes on along the minus strand of NC_037332.1, from coordinate 22,391,014 downwards.
TTATTAAAGTAATGCAATCAATATGGAGTTCCACCCTTTAACATGCATGTGGGGAAACTATAGAGGATCTCCTGAGAGGCATGGCTGAAATGATTACAGAGAAAGTCAAACTGATGGGGGAAGATTAAGGGGATTGTATTTATTTAGTCTAGAGAGGAAAAGCTAAATAGCAAATACCTAGTTATTTTCAATTATATAAGTATGTGAATAAAAATGATTATCCTGAGGAAAGCTGGATTATTCCATCTGTATGATAGACACTAAGCTAAGAGGAATATGCTTAAATTACACCAAGAGACTCTAATTAACTTTAGGCCTTGCAAAACTTCGGGGAAGACTAACAAAGAAACTAAGGACCCCTTGCCTTTGTATATCTTTCTGAGCAATTTAGACAACTGCCCATCTTGTGGCTTAGTTATAGAATAGCAGGTGGCTGGGTCCTTGATTAGAATTATAGGCTTATAGAATCTTAGAACTGAAAAATAGCTTCAGTAGATTAAAGTTTCTCATTTGTATGTTCTGTAGATTTCTGTTGCCACTCACCAATAGCATATACAAAGGAGAGAGTAGGATATAAAGTGTTAAAAGTTACAGTTCTTTCATGGTCAAATGACTGGAGCTTTTTAAAGCATCTACTCAGACAATGTGAACAAATCTTAGTTATCTGGTAGGAAAAAAACAAACTGTAAATTGGGTTTGGGGGGGATAGTACTGTGATTCTTAAGCTTTTTCCAGGTTAGATAAAAACTAGTATTTATCCCCCCCAAAATGCAAATAGTTACATGCACACAAGTCCCCAAACATAGAGGCCAAGGTGGAGGTAGTGTGATACAGTGGTTAAAAGCACAGCAAATGGACTTCCTGTATCTGTATTGAAATCCTGCCTTTTCCAATTACTAACCTGACAATCTTAAGAATCTTAATTTCTCCATGTCTGTTCCACATTTCTAAAATAGGGATGGGGGCTTCCCTTGTGGCTCAACTGGTAAAATAGGGATAACTTATATTCTGGAATATTTTGATAAACATCAATTAAGTAACAAAAGTAAATTAAAAAATATTTTTAAGTAAATGGCCTGACACAAAGCTGATAGTATAGAAAAAAGTAGTAAAATTCATTCAGTAGATGTTTCATGTTAAAAAATGAAAAAGAATAAAATGCATTCCTTGCACTTAATAATTAATAATTACTTTCAATAATTTTTTCCTGTTCTTTATATATGTGTGTATGTGTAAGATTGATGTGGAGCCCTTGTGTACAGGTAGTGATAGATATATGATATTTATTATTGTAGGTCATCGTCAAAATGCTTGTAGTCATTACAGGTTATTACTTTTGATTATTTTTTATCCCTTTAAAATTTTTTTTCTAGGGTTCTCTACTGGAACATAATATATATGCCCACCTCATTTCAAGTTATTTTGAAATAACATGACACCACCTTGTATGTAAGGCAACAACCTAACAATATACTTCCACCCACCCTCTCAGCCTTGGTGCCACGAACCTTATACATTTTACTTCTACACGTTACCAACCCTACAACATATTGCTGTCTTTTTTGCTTTAAATGGTCAACTTTCCACCAAATAAACTGAGAAAAAGAAAAAAAACAAAAACAAAAACCTCCACATATATTATCTCTGGTATGCTTCAGTATTTCCTGTAGAACTGAGCCACTATGCTCCATGGTTTTCCCTCAACCTAAACAATTTCCTTTAGCATGTTCTATAGTGAGAGCCTTCTGGCAATAACCTCTTTCACCCTTAACAATCTAAACACATCTCTCTCTCATTCCCACAGTTGAAGGACATCTTTCCTGGTTATAAAACTACAGACTGACAATCCCCCTTCCTCAGCACCTCAAAGATGCTATTCCATTGCCATCTGGCCTACTTTGCTTCTGCTGAAAATCAAATATCCCTGTCTTTGTTTCTCTGTGTACAATGTCCCCTCTTAACTCATTGCATGTGGTTTTCTCTTTATTCTTGGTTTTCAGTAATTAGACCGTAATATACCCCCAGTGTTATTTGGCTTGTATTCTTTCTGCTTGAAGTTCACTGAGTTTCTTGACTTTCGGAGTGGATATTTTAAATAACATTAGAAAGTTGTTCAGTCATTGGCCCTTAAAATATTTTCTGTCTCTCCTTTCCTGACATTTCAGTTGTATGTCTATTGGGCCATTTGATTTGATCTCTTAGGTCTCTGATCTACTCTGTTCTTTTTTCCTTTCAATCATTTTTTTTTTTTTTTTTGCTCTGGAAAATCTTTACTGATCTGTTTTTAATTCCACTGATGATTTCTTCTGAAGTGTACAGTGCTTTTGTGTTTGTTTGGATTGTCTGAGAAGCAAACGTAAAGATGGGATTCGATTTCCAAAAGATATGTTGGGAAAATATCTGTGAAGGATAAAAGATGAGGGAGCATAAAAAAAAGAGAGAGAACCTTCAGATTGTAAAGTTTGGTGTCTGTGAAGGACATGAAAAGGATATGGAAAAATGATTATATGGGAAATATAGACTTTGTTACCCAGAAGTAAAAATGTTTTGCCAGGCTGATGGAAATTTCTCAATCCAAAGTAACCCATGGGAGAGTTCCTAGAACTCATAGGAAAGGGCTTTTTTGCCTCTGTCATTCTCAGCCATTGGCTGGGAGGAGCCTGTAGGAGGCTTGGCTTTTGAATGTCTGCCATGAAAGATCCAGAGACCAGTTGTGGGCTCTTGGTCAGTTTTGCTCCATACAGCAGGTCTGAACAACACCCATTTATGATTAACCTAGTGTTGTTAGGCCCGTCTAATTATTTTTAATTTCAGATATTGTGTTTTTAGTGCTATAATTTTCCTTCTGGCTCTTTTTAATGTTTTTGTTTCTTTCCTTAAAACCCCTATCTATTCATTTATTACATTTATTTTTCTTTAATAGATTTGTAATAGTTAAAAATAGTTGTTGTTCTTCAGTTACTAAGTTGTGTCCGACTCTTGGCAACCTCATGAACTGCAGCACACCAGGCTTCTCTGTCCATCACTATCTCCCTGAGCTTGCTCAAACTCATGTCCACTGAGTCAGTGATGCCATCCAACCATCTCACCCTTTGTTGCCCCCTTCTCCTGTTGTCCTCCTTTTCCCCAGCATCAGGGTCTTTTTCAATGAGTCAGTTCTTTGCATCAGGTGGCCGAAGTATTGGAGCTTCAGCTTTAGCATCAGCCCTCCCAATAATATTCAGGGTTGATTTCCTTTAGGATTAACTAGTTTGATTTCCTTGCAGTCCTAGGAACTCTCAAGAGTCTTCTCCAGCACCACAGTTTGAAAGTGTCAATTCTTTGGTGCTCAGCCTTCTTTATGGTCCACCTCTCACATCCATACATGACTACTGGAAAAGCCATAGCTTTGACTATACAGACATTTGTTGGCAAAATTATGTCTCTGCTTTTTAAAACACTGTCTAGGTTTGACATAACTATTCTTCAAAAGAGCAGGCGTCTTTTAATTTTGTGGCTTCAGTCACCTTCTGCATTGATTTTGGAACCCAAGAAAATGAAATGACACTGTTTCCACATTTTCCCCATCTATTTGCCATCAAGTGATAGGATCAGATGCCATGATCTTAGTTTTTTGAATGTTGAGTTTTAAGCCAGCTTTTTCACTCACCTCTTTCACCTTCATCAAGAGGCTCTTTAAGTGCCTCTTCACTTTCTGCCATTAAAGTGACATCATCTTCATATCTGAGGTTGTTGATATTTCTCCTGGCAATCTTGATTCCAGCTTGTGATTCATCTAGCCTGGCATTTCACCTGATGTACTCTGCATATAAGTTAAATAAGCAGGGTGACAATATACCGCCTTGACATACTCCTTTCCTGATTTGTAACCAGTCTATTGTTCCATGTCTGGGTTGAACAATTGCTTCTTGTCCTGCATACAGATTTCTCAGGAGGCAGGTAAAGTGGTCTGGTATTCCCGTCTCTTTCAGAATATTTCACAGTTTGTTATGATCCACAAAGTCAAAGGCTTTAGCATAGTCAATGAAGCAGAAGTACGTGATTTTTTGAAATTCCCTTACTTTTTCTATGATCCAGCATATGCTGGCAATTTGATCTCTGTTTCCTCTGCCTTTTCTAAATCTAGCTTGTACATCTGGAAGTTCTTGGTTCACATACTACTGAGGTCTAGCTTGAAGGATTTTGAGCAAAATCTTGCTGGCATGTGAAATGAGTGCAATTGTACAGTAATTTGAACATTCTTTGGTATTGCTTTTCTTTGGGATTGGAATAAAAACTGACCTTTTCCACTCCTGTGGCCAGTGCTGAGTTTTCCATTTTTGCTGGCTTAATGAATGCAGAACTTTAACAGCATCATCTTCTTTTAAGACTTGAAATAGCTCAGCTGGAATTCCATCACCTCCACTAGCTTTGTTCATAGTAACACTTCCTAAGGCCCCCTTGACTTCTCATTCCAGGATGTCTGGCTCTAGATGAGTGACCACATCATCATGGTTGACTGGGTCATTAAGAGCTTTTTTTGTATAGTTCTGTGTATTCTTGCCACCTTTTTAAAATCTTTTCTGCTTCTGTTAGGTCCTAGCCATTTTTGTCCTTTATTGCACCTATCTTTGTATGAAATATTCCCTTGGTAACTCCAGTTTTCTTAAAGAGATCTCTAGTCTTTCCCATTCTATTGTTTTCCTCTATTTCTTTGCACTGGTCACTTAAAAAGGCTTCCTTATCTCTCCTTGCTATTAACTGCATTCAGTTGGTTGTATCTTTCCCTTTCTCCTTTGCCTTTAGCTTCTTTTCTTTTCTTTTCTCAGCTATTTGTAAGGCATCCTCAGACAACCATTTTGCCTTCTTGCATTTCTTTTTCTTGGGAATGGTTTTGGCCATCGCCTCCTGTACAATGTTATGAACCTCCGTCCATAGTTCTTCAAACAGTCTGTCTACCAGATCTAGTCCCTTGAATTTATTCATCAACTTCACTGTATAATCATAAGGGATTTGATTTAGGTCATATCTGAATGACCTAGTCATTTTCCCTATTTTCTTCAATCTGAGCCTGAATTTTGCAATAAGGAGCTGATAATTTTAGCCACAGGCAATTCCTGGTCGTATTTTTGCTGACTGTGTAGAACTTCTCCATCTTTGGCTGCAAAGAAGATAATCAATCTAATTTCAGTATTCACCATCTGCTGATGTCCATGTTTTAGAATCATCTCTTGTGTTGCTGGAAGAGGATATTTGCTATGACCAGTGTGTTGTCTTGGCAAAACTCTGTTAGCTTTTGCCCTGCTTCATTTTGTACTCCAAGGTCAAACTTGCCTATTTTCAAGGTATCTCTTGACTTCCTACTTTTGCATTCCAGTGCCCTATGATGAAAAGGGGGAAAATAATTAGTTTATTAATAAAAATCTATGTATGCTAATTCCAATAGTTAGATCGCCTGTCAGTCTGAATAGGCTATGCTTTTCTTCTTAAATATTTTCCTTTTTCTTTGCGTGTCTCATAATTTCTGACTGTTTTCTGGACATAGAAACGAACAGTGGAGACTGAGGTACATTATTTTTTGTTTGTTTTATTATCCAGAGAGTGTAAATTCTTTCTTTTGTTTTTTGATTACAGTGAGGGACTAGTAATTCATCTCTCTCCTATAGGGGTGTTCAGTTGGTACTGAATCACAGCTTTCATTATATCATATCACCTATGGTTAACCACATTCCCAACTTCCTTCACAGACTTTTTGACCTTGTCTGTATTTGAGCTGGGAGGAGGTTAGGCTGTAGTTTCATCTTTGAATCAAAATCTGGAGGATCTCTAGAATTTGAGCATCATGAGAATGTGAGAGACTTTGTAATTATGTTTTTTCTTCCAGTCTCCCTCTCATTATAATCTGGGGGTATGTCAAGGAGAGCGCTGTCAGACTGAGCAATTAGTTTTTCATCTAGGACTCATTCAGGCTCTAGTCTTCTCTGCTAGGCTTCACTGTTGAATAACATTTGTCTGATTTATTTTTCACTCAAAACATCCCAAACTACAACAAGCTGGCTCCTCTGTCCTCCTCTACCCAGATCATGTGCTCACATCCAGGTGTGGGAACTTACTCTGTTTATCTAAGAAGGCATATTCTGTGAAATTCAGTTCATCAAGTCTTCCTTGCACCTGCCACTCTTTGCACATCTCATAGAGAAGTATGATTTTTATTTTGTCTAAATATTTCTTATGATTACCATATATGAAAAGGTCTTTTGTGTCTGTGTAAGATTACCTGGGAACAGAACTATGTAACAGTTTATTGATAAGTGGTAGATGAAGACTTACAGCTCACTGATCTATTGTTGAGCTTGTAGCTATTTAGTATTGATATAATATTAAATATTAATTATTATAATAAATTTAGTATTGATATAATATTAAATATTATTTATTATAATAAATTATTTATTAAAATTTGGTACCCAGATAGGATGAAGGGTCTGAGGTCAACAGGTTTGCTTATTTCACAACATCTCCCTTTGGCCTGATGCTCCCTGTTGCCCCTTCCCACTAGTAAGTGGTGATCTAGGGGGATGATCACTCCCCCTTGTGTGTTTTCTCAGGGCTGAGTAACCTTTAAACTTACATAGTTTTGCTTGGCTATTATTGTCCCTCCCTAGAATGCACTTTTCCTCTTTTTCTACTACAGTGAACTCCAGAACCCATTTCATGCATACTCTCCTTTGAGAATCCTTTCCAAAATCTTTAAAGCTTTTTCTTAAACTTTGTCTGCTAAGGGCAAGAAAATACTTTGTTTTGTAGGCCCTTCTCTGTCAGCACTATTCAACTCAGCTAGTGAAGTAAGAAAGCTGCAGTTCACAAGACTTTTTTGATCATTCTTGCTGTCTTGCAGGTTCCAAGATCACTACACTACAGATAAGATGTAAATGAATAAGCTCGGCTATGTCCCCATAAAATTTAATTTACCAAAACAGCCAGATTGTAGTTTGCTGAGACTTTTCCTAAACAATTAGTAGACCTACATAACTGTGCTTGTCGAATTGTAAGGTGGTTGATTGTTCATTTCAGCTACTTTGAACACAGATAATGTGCAGTGTACTCTGTTACTAGCATGTATGTTGGGCACACAGTAATTCTTTGCAGTATAAATGAAAAAAGGAAGAAATGGAGGAAAATGTGAGATGACTGTGGAAATGGAGAGACAGAAGAAAATGAAAAAAAAAAAATAGCTGTCTTTGATAAACAATGCTAGTTCCTGTACCAGATGAACCCTTCAGTGTCAGTTCTCAGTTTCCTAACACAACAAAGATTTATTTCTTACATCATGTGCACGAGAGAGCTAAGTCAGTTCAGTCATGTCTGACTCTTTGCGAGTCCATGGACTGTAACCCACCAGGCTCTTCAGTCCATGGAATTCTTCGGGTATGGATACTGAAGTGGGTTGCCATGCCCTCCTCCAGGGGATTTTCCCAACCCTGTGATTGAACCTGCATCTCATGTCTTTTGCATTGACCGATGGGTTCTTTACAACTAGTGCCACCTGGGAAGCCCTACTTACTTCATAGTTCAGTGTGAACTGGTAGGCTTCAGTGGCATAGACTCTGTTCAGCACAATCATTCAGGAACCCAAGTCCTTCCATCTGAAGGCTCCACTATCTACTCTAGGTCCATTCAGACAAGAAAAGAGAGCACAGGTCATGAGTAGGAGGTTCTAATGACCCAGGACTGGACATGGTACCCATCACTTCTGTATATGTTCTGTTGTCAAGATCTAAGCCATAGGTACCCTGCTATGGTTTAAAAAAAAAAAAAGAGTCTGAAAAATTTTACCTAACTCTGTGCCCGGCAAGAAGAAGGGGTTATAACTGTTGGTAAGCACTAGCAATATAGTTTGGGTTGCCCTGAATGAAGGCAATGAGGGAATAAAGCTGTTGAGGTGAGAAAGCAATTAAAAGACACTTCCCAGAGAGAGGGAGCAGCATTTCCAACAGTAGTATACAGGTTAATTTTCTCAATAGACATCAGCCCTTGTAAAGGCTATCATTTGCAAATATATAAACTATCTTAGATAAATATAATTGTGTGCCAGTGTGGGAAAAAAATCCACAAAACTATGATTGGCCACACTTCAAGATACAGTGAAGCAATATGGCAGATGTGTGGGAAGGCACCTGCCCTCAGTCTGGGTGAGGTTACAGGCACTAGATTTGGTTATTTTGAAGCCCACGGTATAATTATCAGTCTCTGAAAACAATTTTATCCTAATTTAATCTTAATTACATTGAGTCTCTTTCTCAGTAGCTGCAATTATGTCCTTTAGAATAATCCCACTAGCCATTTCTCAGAGTTATTGAGAGTGTTTTCTTATCAGAGCTGGTGGGAAATAGTGATAGGAATGGGAAGGTAGAGATCTTACATATAAGAAAGCAGTTTATAAAGAATAAAAGAAAGATATTGATCATGTAAAATGTATAGTTATTAAAATATTATTATCATTATTTTAGTTTATTTATTACAGTTGAATTGTTTATGGAGTTGAAATACCAGTCATTATACCTGCCTAAGGGAGATTAATCCATGAGAACTTTTTTTTTAATGAAGGGATTACAGGGAAGCTGTTTTCCTGAAGATGCAAAACAGGATTGTGGGTCCCTTCCAAAATTCTACTTCCTTTAAAATCTGGTTTCAAAATGGCTTTCCAGAAGAGTAGATAATTTGGATATGCTGTAAGTAAGTTCCTGGGCCTGAATTGCCATTGTCAGTATAGTGGTTGGTGAACAAATGAAAAATATCTGCAATTAGATTCAGGCTCTGGAGCTGAGGCAGCTTGAAGAAAGCCACTAAAGGAGTTGGAAGGAAACCACTGCCCTTTCATTTACAAAAGGATGAGGTATCTCCACTGAAGCCTTGGTTTCTTAAACAGGCCCTGGGACTCCATCCTGACAGCTCACAAAGTATCTTCACACAGTCTCTCTTGCAGTCTCTAGCAAGGTCACCAGCTTTTCACAATTGCTGTCATGGCAGTGGCTGTCTTGGCAGGATGTACAATCCTTACTGCCATAGAGCCTCAATATATTTAGCTCAGTAACCATGCTTAGGAGTTGGGTGGAATGGGTTGTCATGACTTCTGGTTTCTGTCCTGCCTTTTCTTTTAGGATGTGAGTTATCTTGGCTGAAACTGAAGAATGAAACAATGCAGGTGCAGTTTGGGTGAGTGAAGGCTATACATTTTTTCGTGATTGTTAAATTCTCATTTTATACATTCAAGGAGTGGGCATGTGTGTTGAAGAGTATAAAATTTCCTGTTACAAAAGATTAAAATGACATGTTTCTGTGTGCTATCAGCTAATGACTGCGCTAACCAAAGAAAGGAAGCACTAAATAGCTAGTTGAGAATTGATTTCACTTTGGAAAATAGAAATCCATGAGAAGAATTCTAAGGAAAGTGTGAGCTATATTAACTGCGTGCTTGGAAACACAGATGGTGACTGCAGCCATGAAATTAAAAGACGCTTACTCCTTGGAAGGAAAGTTACGACCAACCTAGATAGCATATTCAAAAGCAGAGACATTACTTTGCCAACAAAGGTTCGTCTAGTCAAGGCTATAGTTTTTCCTGTGGTCATGTATGGATGTGAGCTGGACTGTGAAGAAGGCTGAGCACCGAAGAATTGATGCTTTTGAACTGTGGTGTTGGAGAAGACTCTTGAGAGTCCCTTGGACAGCAAGGAGATCCAACCAGTCCATTCTGAAGGAGATCAGCCCTGGGATTTCTTTGGAAGGAATGATGCTAAAGCTGAAACTCCAGTACTTTGGCCACCTCATGAGAAGAGTTGACTCATTGGAAAAGACCCTGATGCTGGGAGGGATTGGGGGCAGGAGGAGAAGGGGACGACAGAGGATGAGATGGCTGGATGGCATCACTGACTCAATGGACGTGAGTCTCAGTGAACTCCAGGAGTTGGTGATGGACAGGGAGGCCTGGCGTGCTGCGATTCATGGGGTCGCAAAGAGTCAGACACGACTGAGCGACTGATCTGATCTGATCTGGAAACACAGTAAGCTCTCAATAGATGATAGTCTTTAATAAAGAACTTTCGTTAACATTGATTGAGTGCCCATTATGTACCAAAAACTGTTAAAATGACTCTATGACATCAGATCAGATCAGTCGCTCAGTCGTGTCCGACTCTTTGCAACCCCATGAATCGCAGCACGCCAGGCCTCCCTGTCCATCAACAACTCCCAGAGTTCACTCAGACTCACGTCCATCGAGTCAGTGATGCCATCCAACCATCTCATCCTCTTCGTCCCCTTCTCCTCTTGACCCCAATCCCTCCCAGCACAGGGTCTTTTCCAATGAGTCAACTCTTCTCATGAGGTGGCCAAAGTACTGGAGTTTCAGCTTTGGCATCATTCCTTCCAAAGAAATCCCAGGGCTGATCTCCTTCAGAATGGACTGGTTGGATCTCCTTGCAGTCCAAGGGACTCTCAAGAGTCTTCTCCAACACCACAGTTCAAAAGCATCAATTCTTCGGCGCTCAGCCTTCTTCACAGTCCAACTCTCACATCCATACATGACCACAGGAAAAACTATAGCCTTGACTAGACGAACCTTTTTTGGTAAAGTAATGTCTCTGCTTTTGAATATGCTATCTAGGTTGGTCGTAACTTTCCTTCCAAGGAGTAAGCATCTTTTAATTTCATGGCTGCAATCACCATCTGTAGTGATTTTGGAGGCCAGAAAAATAAAGTCTCACACTATTTCCACTGTTTACCCATCTATTTCCCATGAAGTGATGGGACCGGATGCCATGATCTTCGTTTTCTGAATGTTGAGCTTTAAGCCAACTTTTTCACTCTCCTCTTTCACTTTCATCAAGAGGCTTTTTAGTTCCTCTTCACTTTCTGCCATAAGGGTGGTGTCATCTGCATATCTGAGGTTATTGATATTTCTCCCGGCAATCTTGATTCCAGTTTGTGTTTCTTCCAGTCCAGCGTTTCTCATGATGTACTCTGCATATAAGTTAAATAAACAGGGTGACAATATACAGCCTTGACGAACTCCTTTTCCTATTTGGAACCAGTCTGTTGTTCCATGTCCAGTTCTAACTGTTGCTTCCTGACCTGCATACAAATTTCTCAAGAGGCAGATCAGGTGGTCTGGTATTGCGATCTCTTTCAGAATTTTCCACAGTTTATTGTGATCCACACAGTCAAAGGCTTTGGCATAGTCAATAAAGCAGAAATAGATGCTTTTCTGGAACTCTCTTGCTTTTCCCATGATCCAGCAGATGTTGGCAATTAATCTCTGGTTCCTCTGCCTTTTCTAAAACCAGCTTGAACATCAGGAAGTTCACGGTTCATGTATTGCTGAAGCCTGGCTTGGAGAATTTTGAGCATTACTTTACTAGCGTTGTGAGATGAGTGCAATTGTGCGGTAGTTTGAGCATTCTTTGGCATTGCCTTTCTTTGGGATTGGAATGAAAACGGACCTTTTCCAATCCTGTGGCCACTGCTGAGTTTTCCAAATTTGCTGGCATATTGAGTGCAACACTTTCACAGAATAACTCTATAATATAGGCAGTATTATACCCATTTTACAGATGATGAAACCGAGGCATAGATAATCTATAGATCTTGTCTAGGTTCACAAAGGAAGCTCAGAGTTAGCATTCAGTTCCAGCCACCTTGACTCCAGAGCCTCATCTGAGAACCTTCCCTATATTCTATTGCCCACCAACCTGGCATGTGGTCTGCTTTCCTATGCTTTTATTTTTTTTTTAATTTAAAATTTTATTTATTTTTTTCTATTCTTCTTCAATTCTTTCACCATTTAGGTTGTTACAGAATATTGAACAGTTTCCTGTGCTATTGGAGAAGGAAATGGCAGCCTACTCCAGTACTCTTGCCTGAAGAATCCCATGGACAGAGGAGCCTGATAGGCTACAGTCTGTGGGGTCACAAAGAGTTGGACACGACTGAGCGACTTCACTTCACTTCACACTTCCTGTGCTATACAATGGGTCCTTGTTGGTTATCTATTTTACTTACTTATTTTTTTAAAAGATTTTTAATGTGGACTGTTTTTAGAGTCTTTATTGACTCTATTACAGCATTGCTTCTGTTTTATATTTTGATATTTTGGCCATGAGTCTTGTGGGGTCTTAGCTCCCCAATTGGGGATCAAACCAGCACCCCCTGCATTGGAAGGTGAAGTCTTAATGACTGGACTACGGGGAAAGTTCTGGCTTTTCCTCTTTCTGGGTTTTCAGGATGTAGTTCTAAGAGAAAGAGGGAACTGTCCTTTCTTAGGTGATGCCCACAGCTTTTCTACTTCTATTCAGACAGCAGCCCGACCTCCAGGAGGAAAGGGCAACCTAGTCACTGCGGAGGCTCTGAGTCTGCAGCCCATGCTGAGTCAGGGTATCTGGAGGAGGTAAGGAGGATGTTGGCTAGTGGAGAAAGGGGAAATGAAAGGCTTTCTCTCCTCTCCAAATTTCCCCAAAGAGCTCCAGCACAGATTAGTTGGAATAGTTGTTTTGGAGCAGGTTGAAGAAACTTTTTTTTTACTAAGAATAATTAAACCACAAATAACTTCCCCCACATCCTTAGCCACACATATTCATGCACACACATATGTAAAGTACACATTTGAATTTTTATATTTCAAACATTAAGCAATTGAGATCTCTGCATTGTGGCTGCACTGAGCAGATGAAAATCATTACAGCTTAAATGTTTCTGCTTTTTCTCCACAGAGAGTAAGAGAAGTAATAGTCTAAGATGTATAGCAGAATATTTTTCAGCTTTGGCTTCAAACCACTTTTAGAAAAAACTTAGAGGTATACTCATGCAAGCATGATCTTGGTTATTTAAGTGAAAAAGACTGACTTTTAAGAAGTGTGCCAAAGTGTGTTCATATTGATGAAAGCTATCTCTTCCTGTAGTCAAGATTGGAAAGCCATGTACTTATCCCAGTGTTTTTATCATGGCCAATCAGATTTTCTTTAAATATTTTAGAGAATCTGATCAATATTCTTTCCAAGTGATCTTGGTTGGTAACAGATGGTTGCCCTTTGAAGACAAATTTCATTTTTTTAATAGTAGGAAATAATTAGGAGCTGAGTCTGTAGAAAAACATCAGTGATTTTAAAAAAGGCCATAGATTTTTGATGAAACACAGGGTGTGACTTATGAATCAGACTAAATTTGATTATGCAAGTTTATTGCTGTAAAGGTGATTTCCAAAAAAGCAAGTGTTATATCAACAAAAATTGTGACAATGTTGGGTTTGTGGTCTCTTGACCTAATAGTAATTTTTTGTATGTTTGAATTCACTTAAATGTTTATAAGACTCCATTTCAAATTTTATAGCCACATGATATATATACTTGAACAATAGCTCTTAATTTATATTCAGATTTAATTATAGGAAAAATTATGTTCTAACATTGTCTGATAATAAGAAAAGTCAAATTAACTCAGCACTTCTGGTTTAGAGATAATTTTGTGATAAAACCATGTCTTTTTTTTTTTTTTTTTTGCTATATCTTACTATAATCCTTTAAGGAGTTTTCAGAATGGATAGGAGTAATGCGAAGTTACCCCAAACAGAAGATAATTTACGAAGTTATCTTGGTAGCTTGATTTATGAGTAGCAAGTCCTTTTTCCTATAGCAGAGGGGAAAAAATGAACATACTTGAAACTTTTATAATAAAACTTCATTTTTGTTATTGCTACTAGATTTAAAATTTCCAAGAGATACACTACAGTTTAAATTTTTAATACCAGTAAAAAGTTCACATTTTATGCTTTTTACTCCTGGGTTCAGTTTTGGGAAATGGTAGCTGTTGCCAAATGACATGGGAGAGAGGAAAGCTCTGTGCTAGAAGTGACAGAGTAGGGCATGATCCTTTCTGTATGTTTGTTATTGCTTTATTGGTACTGGGGAACAAGGTACCCCTGTCTCTGGGCCTTAGTAATCGCATCATTAAAAATGAATAGAATAAACTACAAGATGTCAAATCGTTCTGCTCAGTTCTAACCTTTGGTCGCTTAGTGTTCTCTAAAGTCATAAACTGGGGGTTCTGCGGTTTTGATGACACAGATATCTGAAGGCTCTGTCTTACTTGTCATCTGGTATTAAAGAAAAGAGCCAGCTCAGCAAACCTGTTTTGTCTTCCCTCACAGTCTGAGCTGGGAGAGGGAATGACCTACCCAAGCTAAACAGGGTCATTACTCTCCTGGTGAGGCAACTTAACAACCAGCTTTTCTGTTTCCTGGTTGACATACCCAGGAATTATCATCATTATATGCTTCATGTATTGCTTAACTGATGCACTGTATTATATTTGGAGTATTTTGCAATGCTCCCTTTCTCTTGGTGGTTTTAAACCATAGAACCACTATGAAAAATCAACTCTCTCTCATATATACATATATATAATTGGCTTTGAAGATCTATCTAATTATAATCATTCACGTTGGACTAGGGCAATTCAGAACAAAGAATAGTTCATTGTATTCATGGTCATGAAATTGTAAATCGTTTACATTTTTCATTAGGTTACAAAAATATTATATATAAAATCCTTTTAGAAATCCCTATGTTCCAACCCAATATCCAGGACTCTTTGCCCTATATCACAAATTTAAAAAATATTTGCCGAGTACAAAAGTAAATACAAAATATTTAGTATGACTCCTCAGATTACCAGAAAACCTTTGCAGATTCAGACACCATGGCACATAAATCTAACTGCTTCTACTCCTAGTTTTAAATGGGTTTCACAGGGACTAAACACCAAGGTGTCTGAATTACACATAGATGCTCAGCTTCCAGAAAGTGACTTGAATGATTAAATGGTAAATCTAGCTTGGCACATACAGCTTTTAAAAAACTTTCCACATTTTAGAGGTGGACAGTATTGCTTGACAATAGGAAGTAATAATTGGTAATGTATACCAAAATTCAAATTTAGGAATATTAGTGTGCATGTGTCGCGGGAGTGCTGTTAAACTGGAATTGATCTTGGGATAAAAGGTTCATGACACAAAGGCTCTTCAGTAAGATAACCTGTACTTTCAAACTGAAAGTTGTACATGAAGAATTTATGGTCCTAGCAGGCACTCAAGGAAAACTTATGAAGCTGAGTTAAAGTGTTCATGGCCAGCTAACCCTGGGGGAAATGGGAATATACTTTAGCATACTTTAGAGAAAGTGTCAAAAATCTCTTAAATTTCAAGCCATTTTAAGAGAGTTTTTCAAGCTTTAGAGGTTTAGGGTTAAGCAAATTCTTTCAATGTTTTTGAATTATTAACTGAATCCCTAGAAATAAGTGGTGTATTAATCTTTTGCTTTCAATAGGGATACATCTAAAATTCTGTATGTCTGTGTATATTTATATCTGTCATCTTTGCATCTTTCAAAGATGGCCATGAGTAGATTTGAGGCAAGGACAAGAGAGAAAGAGAAGAGAAGAGGAGCAGTAACAGGAGGAAGTGGAAAGGAGACAAGAGGAAGAAAGAGTGTTAGGCAAGAACTTCTGCCTATATGCTCAGTCGTGTGTCTGACTCTTTGTGACCCCTGCAGCAAGAATACTGGAATGGGTTGCCATTTCCTCCTCCAGGGGATCTTCCCAACCCCAGGGGTTGAACCTGGGTCTCCTGCAGCCCCAGCATTGGCAGGCAGATTCTTTACCACTTGAGCCAACTGAGTAGTCCATGCAAGAACTTAGCCAATTTTTATAAACAGTTTTTTGTCTTGAATAAGTTTTTTTAAATTTCTTTATGAGATGATACTGTTAAAAAATTATATTATGATGAGATCTGACTCAGCTTTCTTTCTTTTAAAGTAATATTAGTGGGTTTATTTATTCACTAATTTTCCTTCCCCGGAAAGGAAATCCTCATCTAGTTGCGAGGCATCTGTTGTTAGCGTTCCTCTCTAGCTAAAGTGGAATCTTCCTGGACATCCAGTAGTGAGCTACAAGGCAAGCTGGCTTCCCCGTCTCTCCAGTCAGCGAATGCAGAAATTAGACCAGTGGCTCCAGCAGTTGAGAATTCCACTTTCTCCCTTGTGACTTCCGCTGTGCTTTTTGATGCTGGGCACTTGGATAAAAATGGCCCACCCAAATAGGAATGATTATCTTTTCACTAGGCGTATAGCTCTAAATTTGAGTTGAATTATATAGAGTTTTTGTGAAGGAGAGTTTATCAGTGGTCTTGTTCTGGGTAATGTTGCACTTAGCAAACCCTCAAGTATCCCGCGCCTTACAGGAATAAAAGCTAACGCGTCAGTCATGTCACACGTGGGCGGTAGGTCAGTTAGGGCTCTGTTCCTCATCTTCTTCGCCTCGACATCCAGGTTGGTAGAGCTTCATTGAGGACATGGTGGGCCTTGTGTCCGAGGGAAAAGAGAGAGGTGGTGGAACCTCACAGCAGCCCTCAAAGCTTCTCTGTAGGTCACTGCCACTGCTGTGTCATTTGCCAGAGAAAAACCACATGACTGAGATTTGTAGGAATGTAAAATCCTCCCATGTGGAAACCAGTGACTATTTAAAAAAATAATAAACACCTACCAGAGAGAGTATGAGACACGACTATTTAAAGTTTTGTTCTCCATATGATCCAGCAATTCCACTCCTGGGCATAAATCCAGAGGAAACTAATTTGAAAAGATACCATTCACCACAATGTTCGCAGCAGCATTATTTACAATAGCCCAAAATGGAAAAACCTAAATGTCCAGCAACAGTTGGATGCATAAAGAAGGTGTGGCATAGGTGTGTGATGGACTACTTACTACTCAGCCATAAAAAGAGTGAAATAAAGCCATTTGCAGCAACATGGATATTCCTAGAAATTATATACTAAATGAAGGAAGTCAGATAGAGAAAGACAAGTTTTATTATATGATGTCACTTATGTGTGGAATCTAAAAAAATGATACAAAGGAACTTATTTACAAAACAGAAATAGACTCATAGAAAACAAGCTTACAGTTGTCAGAGGGGAAACCGGGATGGAAGCAGGGGAAGGTCCTACCATCTAGCACAAAGAACTGTATTCAAAGCTTATAATAAATTATAATAAAAGGAATCTGAAAAAGAATATATATGTATGGATATATTTATAAGGAATATAAGAATACATTTATATACTCTTTATATATACAATCTTTTTATATTCTATATATATATATATACATTTACAAATATGTATTTAACTGAATCACTTTACTGTATACCAGAAACTAACACAAGATGATAAATCAATTATATTTTCAGTATTTTATATATATGTATATATATATATTCAGTATTTTATATATACACACACACATATATATATAATAAAGTCAAGTCTTATTCTCTGCTTGGGAACTAAAACGGCATCCCAATCTTTGCCTTGCCACCTTTCTCATAATTTATGGCTTTACCCTTGTGATAACAACACAGAAAAGCTGGAAAGGAAGATTTGTGGGGAAAATCTTTTGTTGGCATTCATGCTACAAGTATATTTCAATAAAGGAGTGTCATAAAGAGGCCTTCAAACTGTCTCCCTCAGGAAATCTTCCTGGATTAATCCAACAATCTCTTACTTACCAGTTCCTTGTATTGATGGAGTAAGAGCAATGGGAGTGCCCTTACTCCATCAATGAGCCCTTCCCTTTATGGTAAATATAAAATAATGATAGACACATGTTTTACTGCCTGTTTCTTCTATTGTATTAGATGTTATCTAAGAGAAGAGATTGCTGTACAGCACAGTAAAGTCATTGCCTAACTATGAAGTTCCTTAAAATCATACCATTCACTAACTTGGTTATTCTATTCACTTCTCAGAATGAGAAAATAATTTGATTTTAAGACCCTTCATCACTTTGCTCTTTCTTTCTCAAGATATAGTGTAAACACCATAGGCAACAGTAGTTCATTTACTCATCCTCATTCATCCAGTATTCAGTAAATAATGAATGCCCATTATAGTCCATGTGCTAAGCCAAGTGCTGAGTTGTGGCACCAGGAACTTACAGTTTGTACCCTCATGGACCTTCCTTTTGAGTGGTAATGACACAGACAAATCAAATAGTCACACATACTTATAAACGATGATGATCACTAGGAGGAAAATTTACAGGGTGCTCTAAGAACATATGGGAGACATGACTTACTCGATGTGTCTATGAAGGCTTCTCTGAGGAAATGAAAGTTGAGCTGAGATCTGGAGGAAGAATGGAAGTTAACTATATATATACAGAATGAAAGGAAAGCAACTTACAGATGCTGCAGAGGCAAGTGCAAAGGCCTGAGGTGGGAGGGAGGGAAAGAAAGGCCAGTTGGAGGGAGTGAAAAATGAAACAGCACACCATGTTAAGGGGTTACGTCTTTATCCTCTGAAAGGTCTTTAGGAGGGAGTGACATCAAAAAATTAGAATTTTTAGATATCACTCTGGTTGGCATGTAAAATGGATTGGAGAGTGGCAAATGGATGGCAGGATACCAACATAAACTCTTTTGCAGTAGTAGAGAGAAAAATTTCTGCTCAGCACAAAACTGGCATCTGAAAGTTGGATGACACATTGCTGATATTCTGGATCTCTTAGTTATAGCATTTACATTTAAAAACTCAATCCAGCAAGAAAAATAATCTAAGTTTGTCAATGGTTCATGATTTACAACACTGTTCAAAATATAACTCAAGCCAAATATACCAGTTACACCAAGAGTATAGGTTTATGGCCCTCTAATTACTTCAGTGATGGGCTATTTAGGACGTCCATGAAGCTCTTGAAGTTCTGTGAGAATGGTGTGTGTTTATTATACTTATATGTTATTCCAGGGAGAGAGTCCATAAATTTTATCAGATTCACAATCTCCCAAGCAGTTAAAAACCACTGGTTTGCATTATCACTTGACCAACCCATAGTTACTCTGTCACCAGGATGCAGGTGTGGGTCACATGTCTTGAAATAATGAGAAAAAGTCTACTGACTGTTGAAGATTTGAGCTCCTCTTTTTTAGTGCAAAGTGATTGCAGGTAAGTTAGAGATTATTTCCTAGTCCCTGGCATCTTTGGAAGGGTTAGGGGGGTTACGACTACTTCTCACCAATAAAATGTATGTAGACATTTTGATGGCCATTTATGTGTAGAGTTGAATACGTATCTTATAAGCCTTTTCCATAATTGTCTCACCTTCTCTGGTGACTTTAAGGGCCACATTTTGAAACTGGAAGCATCACATGATGAAGGAATCCTTGATTACTGAGTCATGGAGGCAGCCGGGAGAGCTGTCCAGCTATTAACACCTGCACTGGATTTTGGTGATTAAGAAATAAATTTTATTATCATATGCAATTGAGATTTAGGGTTGTTTGTTACACCAGTTAATCTACTCTGGCATACAAAAACAATATCTCATGTAGGAAGATACACAAAAATGGTTTTGTTGACTGGGGACAATTCCTTTTTGGATTTCTTCCCGGAACCAAGAAATACTGCTGCCTTGCAGGTCATGGTTTCTTGGTGTCATTTGGCCATGTGTAGGTTACTCTGAGCTCAGATTTCTTGCAAATCTAATCCTTGGTTGCATGAGAAGATGATTACCATAGAGAACTATTAATAATGAAAATGTCTTTTAACCACATGAGAAAAATTAATTAAGGTAAAAGAGAGATATGTTTTAAGTGGGTAGAGATAGTCATTTACTGATTCATTTAAGAAATATTTGTACCCAGAATCCTGTTTTAGTCAAATATGGTAAGATAACAGACACAGATACAACTGTTTTTGAAAGGGGTATTTTGCTTATAGTTCCCAAGAAGAAAAGATACACCAAGCCATGCAGGACCACTGGAGAAGCAGCAGGTTTAGTCAGGAGGCAGAAGGAGTGAGGGGTGACTCTCAGGTGACTGAGGGCAGGGGGTAGAGTCCCAGATTGCAGGTGCCTGATTAAAGGAGCTGGGTGGGAGTATTGACTCAGCATGGATTGGTTTGCTTATGAAAGGTATGCTTACAAGCACATTGTTTAATATCTCTAGGAATTAGCTAATCCTGGAATGGGTAGGTCCTCCTCAGTCCACAAGGCCCCTGATACCAAATTATCATGAAATATAGAAAATTTAAAAAAAAACATGATTAATATATAATGTTGTTGTTTAGTCACTAAGTCGTGTGTGTACAACCCCATGGACTGTAGCCTGCCAGGCTCCTCTGTCTATGGGAATTCCCAGGGAAGAATACTGGAGTAGGTTGCCATTTCCTTCTCCAGGGGATCTTCTTGACACAGGAACTGCATCTCCTTCATTGCAGGAAGATTCTCTACCACTGAGCCACCAGATAAGCCCAATATATAATGTACCAGATATATTTTTAAAAATTAGTCACCAGGGTCTATGTAAATCAAATTAACTAAATAATTCCATAGATTACTAGCATTCAATAGACATGTTTAGCGTCTCATTACTCTACACCACAGAAGTCATTTTGACCACTGCACATTTCTACCAAAATTATTCACTTAAGTATATATCCAGTTGTTCAAGATTACAATGAAGCCATAGGTATTTATTGAAATTATTGAAAGGAGGGTCTTACAGAATTGTCTAAGGACTTCAGGGTTCAAATTAGAGTTTATGCTGAAGCATGAACTCAAAAAGTTTGTAGTCTACATTAGTTCTGGAAGAGAAATGCAATCCCCCTTAATAAATGCCTCTAGTTCCCCAACCTCCAAGCCCCACAAAAACAGTGCTTTAGGATATAGTCCATACTTAAAACTTTCTACCAACTCCCCATTGCTTATTACCAACATTTTCAAACTTTAATCATTTATAAGCCACCTTCTTAATTTTTGCTGTATCTATATAATATTTCTCTTGTATTTCCCTAACTTTTGCTATAGACTAACTCACCATGGTTCTGTGTTCACTTTATCTTTAAACAATTTTTGTATCTATATCATTTTGGATTTAAGCTGCTAGTTACATATTTTTCTAACTTGTACAAAAATAAATACAAACTACTAAAAATCGTAAAAAAATTTTTTTATTGAAGTATAGTTGATTTACAATGTTGAGTTAGTTTCAGGTGTACAGCAAGTGATTCAGTTATACATACATACATTTTTTTCAGATCTTTTCCCTTACATGTTATTACAAAATATTGAGTATAGTTTCCTGTCCTTGTTGGTGATCTATTTATATGGATTAGGCTTCCCTGGTAGCTCAGCTGGTAAAGAATCTGCCTGCAGTGCAGGAGACCTCGATTCGATTCCCGGGTTGGGTAGATCCTCTAGAAAAGGGATAGGCTACCCACTCCAGTATTATAGGGCTTCCCTGGTGTCTCAGACAGTAAAGAATCTGCCCGTAATGCAGGAGACCTGTGTTAAATCCCTGGGTTGGGAAGCTCCCCCGGAGGAGGGCATGGCCACCCACTCCAGTATTCTTGCCTAGAGAATCCCCATGGACAGAGGAACCTGTCGGGCTGCAGTCCATGGGCTTGCAAAGAGTCGGACATGACTGAGTGACTAAGCACAGCACATTATCACTCAGTATGTATAGTAGTGTGTATATCAAATTCCTATTTTATCCCTTCTGCCACTCCTTTCCCCTTTGGTAACCGTAAGTTCATTTTCTATGTCTGTGGGTCTATTTCTGAACATAAGTTCATTTGTATCATTTTTTAAAGAAGTCCACATGTAAGTAGTATCATTTGATATTTGTTTTTCTCTGTCTAGCGTATTTCACTTAGTATGCTAATCTCTAGGTCTATCCATGTTACTGCAAATGGCATTATTTCAATCTTTTTTATGGCTGAGTAATAGTCCATAACATATCTATACCACACCTTCTTTATCCATTCATTGGTTGATGGATGCTTAGGTTGCTTCCATGTCTTGGCTGTTGTAAACAGTGCTGCTGTGAACACTGGGGTGCATGTATCTTTTTGAATTATGGTTTTCTCCAGATCTACGCCCAGGAATGGGATTGCAGGATCATATGGCAGTTCTGTTTTCAGTTTTAAAAACTTTGTTTATTTATGGCTGTGTTTGGGCTTTGTTGCTGTGTTTGGGCTTTGTTGCTGTGTTTGGGCTTTGTTGCTGCATGTGGGCTTTCTCCCGTGCGGGCTTTCTCCAGTGTGGGCTTTCTCTCGTTGTGGCGAGCAGGGCTACTCTCCAGTTGCGATGCACAGGCTTCTCATGTGGTGGCTTCTCTTGTTGTGGAACACAGGCTCCAGGGCATGTGGGTTTCAGTATTTGCAGCATATGGGCTCAGTAGTCGCATCTCCTGGGTTCTAGAATGTGGGCTCAGTAGTTGTGAGGCACAGGCTTAGCTGCCCTGTGGCAGGTGGGATCCTTCCAGACCAGGGATCGAATCCTCATTGGTAAGTAGATTTCCAACCACTGGACCACCAGGGAAGTCCTAGTTTGTTTTTTTTTTTAAGAAATCTGCTAAACATCTTTAAAATATTATTTGTAAACCATGAAACAGCACATTGATAACTACCAGTGGGGCCCATGTCATCCTGTGGGAAATCCCAGCTGGGAGGATGATGTTAGTCCCCTAAGGGTACTTTTAAAGGCTCTTCATCAATGGAGGCCCCGACTCCCTCTTTTCTATCTTCCTCTTCAGTTGTCTGGGCATCAGTCATGAGTACTGACCTTAACTCCCTCAATATGCTATGCTTTAGGGCTTGCCAGGTGGCGCTAGTGGTAAGGAACCCACTTGCCGATGCAGGAAACATGTAAGAGTCACAGGTTTGATCCCTGGTGTGGAAGATCCCCTGGAGGAGGGCATGGCAACCCACTCCAGTTTCTTGCCTGGAGAATCCCAAGCGCAGTGGAGCCTGGCGGGCTACAGTCCATGGGATTGCAAAGAGCCAGACACCACTGAAGTGACCTAGCATGCGTGCACTCACACTATGCTTTGTTTTGCCTGCCTGAACAGGTTCTGTACCTTTAACTCTGCCCTTAACAACCCGACAGCCCCTTAGCCTGCCTCTAAAAATACCCTACCTCTCAGTGCAAAGGCTTCTCCCTAGACTCTTCCTCCTACCCTAGCCCCAAACCTGTGTTTCTTCCAATTCCTGCTTTGCTATTGCTGCTTTTTTCCTTCCTACTTGGTCCCATTAGGGTCATGTGTGGTTATTATTTTCCACTGGGTTTAATTCTACCTTTATTCCTAGATTCTGCCCTTGGGGGCTTCTTGGTTTTAAACTCTGAAGTCCAATCCTATCTCATTTCACTCTAGTTTTCATCCTAAGTTCCTAGAACCCAAATCAGAGTCCACCATTGCAGACTACCCACCTTACCCAAGGGGAAAACAAGACTTTCCCATGACTATTCCTTCTGCTTGGAATACTCTTTCTCTCCTTGGTCTTCTGGTATGCTCCTGCTGCTGCTGCTAAGTTGCTTCAGTCGTGTCCGACTCCGTGCGACCCCACAGACAGCAGCCCACCTAGTTAGCTTCAAAAACTCAGTTCTAATATCATCACTTCCTGGGTGCCTTCGGTTCCCTCTGTGTTCTCTTGTCTCATAAAACTTACCATAATTTCTATAGATATTGGTCTGATATGTCTCTCCTGCTTGTTTGAGGACATAGAAGGCAGGGGATATATTTTAGTTATCTTGGTTTCCCCAGCAGTTAACACAAGGCACAATACCTAGACAGTGCTTTTAAATGATATTTATTGAATGCATGGATAACTTAATAAGCTGGAAATATTAACTAATATGCACTTTGTCATAGAGTTTTGAGATTTAGTTCATAAATATGACATAAGAATGGGGAGAGAAGTGTGTTACTACACTAAAAATCATTGAGGAATAATTGTCTTTGAGCTCCTCCTTCCCCCCATTCCCTACTCCTCACACTCCTATCTCCCATTCATACCTCGACTGACTCCTGGGCACAGGAGACCCATGGGATTGGGAGAACTTTTAACTTACAGGATGGGACAGGACGCCACCTGTGACCCAGCGGTGAAAAGTCTCGATCACACCTGATCCCCAGAAATCCACCAAACTAAGTCTTGTGAAGAATTTTGTTAGGGCTAAATACTAGGAAAAACACTGGATATTTACATAGTACATTTCCCCCTCATTTAAGCTAAAGAAAAAAAAAAAATTGAAAAGAGGGGAAAAAGCCAAAATTAAATAAGCCAGCTGGTTTAACTTCTCTTTTTACATATTTTCCACTGCAATCCTCTCTTAGTCATAAGGTCTTTCTCAGCCATTTCACTGCTTTTCATTCGGCTGAAATTTTTCCATTTTTTTCTAGGTTGAAAAAATGAAGAATGAAAGGCTGAGTGGATTGTGACTTTATTCTCTCTGTCTCCTGTATCTTACCCCCCGCCGCCCCACCCCCCCCACACTATCCAACTGTGTTTGGTTAAAACCAGTTTCTGATAACAGCTACCCAGAAACAGTATCTCTGCTCTTTTTAAGAAACAAAGCCCATCTTTCTTGAGGTGCAGAAAATATTAGCTGTTACTCCCCACACGCCCTGCCTGCCAGTGTCACAGCCTCCCTCCCCCGCATCCACTGCAGGCAGGCTTCCGAAGGAGCAAGAAGAACAGCTGCTGCGCCACAATAGTTCCTTACAGAGCCGGTAAATAGACAAGGCCCCATTTTCTTGACCTTTGCCACCTCTGCTCCATCCTCAGAATGAGTGTTTTGAGTCTGGGCTGTGAGGGGGAAGGGAAGGAGGATAAGCGAGGCTACTTTTTCACTTTGCCTTTCTCTGTCCTTAAAAATAAGAGAAGTGTTCATTGGGAAATTTTGCTTAGTAATTTTGTCCCCAGTCTTAAAAACAACCAAACACACACACACACAAAAAAACGATGTCGTGTGACGTGTGCATGTGTGTATCTGTTTCACAATCCCATCTTAAGAGGAGTTGCTTCATAAAAGAGGCCTCTCTTTCTTTAGGAGGCTGTGCGATTTGCTCAGTGGAGGAGAAGCTCACTGGCATTGTTCAAGCAGGTCACTGCACTTGGACAAGCTGGCCAGTGAGGGGGGACTCTGAACGCGGGTAGCAGCTCGGCGTTTCCAAGTGGGTAAAAATAATGTTAGCTCCTTCAGAGAAGCAAGTGGGAATCCATATGCTCTTTCAGCTCTCAGGCAAGGACCACCCAATAGCGCCTTTCACCATGCAATAAAGAAGCATTTCTTCCTATAGGAGCGTTTCTTCTTAGCAGGTTGGGAGCGTTGTATCTGCACAGAGTTCCAATGTGACCCTGGCTTGGTGGCTGTGAACTGCATTTGGAAGCAACAGTCACCCCAATCCACTGCCATACAAGCTTCCAGCAGAGCAGCCCCATGTGATAGATCTTTTCTTTTTGTGAAAAAGTCAGAGAGCAAGAAGTAAATCAAAGCTTCGAGCCTTGCCTGCTAGGCTGTCCCTGCGTACGGAGCTCAAAGGTGATGCTGCTCGCTCTCACCCCCTCACTAACAAAAGACTCCCTAATCCTGATTCCCTTACACAAAAAACGTGTAAAACCAGCCTGGGGACTGGAAATAAAATGAATACTGCAGGAGCAGCTGGCACATTAATACCCCCCAAAACACTAGCTGGCACCTCACCCTGAAACCCAATCATTCTGTCTCGGTAGGGACTGGGGAGGGGTTTAGTTTTGCTATAATACAATGAAGTATATTTTTAACAAATAAACACAATTTTGGCAGAGTAAAGACTCTGATGCTGGGAAAGATTGAGGGCAGGAGGAGAAGGGGACGACAGAGGATGAGATGGCTGGATGGCGTCACTGACTTGATGGACGTGAGTTTGAGTGAACTCCGGGAGTTGGTGATGGACAGGGAGGCCTGGCGTGCTGCGGTTCATGGGGTCGCAAAGAGTGGGACACGACTGAGCGACTGGACTGAACTGAGGCATCATTAGCTGGTAGATGCTTTATACGTTTGCTGTAACTCTCTGTACTCCTTCCATCCTCAGTACCACTCCGCCTCCACACACACCCAGAAGAAATAGCTGAGGAAAGAAGTAATTGCCCACAAATGTGGTAAATCAGAAAAGAATGGCTGTGCCCCAACTTTACAATCAAATATTACTTCCCCTTCTGATGAGCCACTGCCTGAACAACCCTCAGTAATTTTATTTTCATTTCCTGAAGGCTTGAGTCTTGCCTTATAGCTAGCAAGTTTTGTATTTGGTCACCATTTTCTGAGCTCTGTCTCTTGTCAGCTTTGCATTTTCTCAAAGTAAACCCAGCCCAAACTTCTGGGAAATCTAAGTACCGTGTCTTCAAGGTGGGTTGGATAAAGAGTTGTGTTTAGAGAGCTATGTAGTTTTCTTTGCATTATCGTCAATGTCTGCTGATTCTTTGGGCCAGAGGATGAACAAGGTTGAGGAACACAGCTTTTGCTAGTTCCTCAGCCACATCCCATGCTGGGAATTCACAGCTGCTGTGTGGTGGCTTGGGGGAGATTTATTGGGAAAGAGTAAGTTTTAGTTAATTCCAACTGCTCAGCAGAGTCACATGTGGCTCTCACCCAAGAGTCCAGACCCTCTCTTTAAGGGAGGGATAACCGTGAGGGAAAAGTGAGAGGAAAATGCCGAAAGCAGGCAAAAAGAGTGATGGAAGAGAAATAGCATTCACTTGGGATTCAGGCTGCAAACAGGGAAAATCGTAGAGAAAGAAACCCTTCTCTTTTTCTGAATGCTGCTCCCAGCTCCCCATGGCTCCAATCCTCTTGTAATTGAGGTCTGAATTGGAGAGCTTCCTAAGGCTGCTGAGTGTGATCACACTTAATTTCAAGTAGCAAAGTCCATTTCAACCCATATTCTCACACTGACAGGGTGAATCTGAATAATAGCTGTATTGAGGCTGGTTTTTGAATGACTTGCGTGGCCAATATGAATGTTACTTTTTTAGAAGAGAATGTGTTTAATAGTTCAGAAACATCGTTTTGCTGACCCCAGAATCATCTCAGGAATTCCGTCCAGTACAGCTCTTTGAAGCGCTAGTTCAAAACAATGATTGTCTCCCAGTGCTCCCTCCAAGGTCTAGCTCAAATCTGTCTCTACTGGGATGTTTCACCCTGGCCCAGCCTGTCCGTGTCTGTCTTCTTTTCAGTTCCCCGATACCTTGGTCTCAGAGGCTAACTTGATTATCTTTATCGTCCTAGCATCTGACCAATCCTTCTCTGCGTTTTGTTGGTTCTGTCTCCTCTTTCAGATCTCTGCACTGGAGCAATTTCCCAAGGCTTGGTTTCTGGCTATGTTACCGGATGCTCACGCCCGATGAAGCCTGACTCTCCAGGGGCCCAGGATGGCAGAGAAGTTCCAGGTTTCATGTCAAGACAGAGACAGAACAGCTTCTAGAGGAAAACAAGAGGCCATCTCCTCTCAGACTTACGTACAAGCTTCTCAGTGGACTTGTCAGATCTCATTGCCTAAATTTGTGTCCCATGCACATTCCTAACAACAATAATGGCCACTATTGGCTTCAGCTAATGGGGATCCACCTTCTGGATATGGGTACAAGTTAATGAAGCTTACAGCTGAGAGGATGTGGGATGATAAGGGAACCGATTAGAATTCAGTTAGGAAGGTCAAGGTGGGGAATAGTGGTTGGGAACCCACTGTGCCAACTACACTGCTTTTCTTCATTGTTCTTGGAGACTCACAGACTCAAGATTTTAATTGCCTCAGTGCAGATGAACCTCATCACCACCTTTGACCAAGACCCCTCTTGATTTCTAGTTACACTTAGTGCGTGCGTGCTAAGTTGCTTCAATTGTGTCCGACTCTGTGAAACCCCACGAACCATGGCCTGCCAGGCTCCTCTGTCTATGCAATTCTCCAGGCAAGAATACTGGAGTAGGGAGCCATTCCCTTCTCAGGGAACCTGTACTCATAAGTATATTGATCAAGGCATTGGTTATCTATTGTTGCATAACAACTTGCCTCAAAAAACTTAATGGCTGAAAATAATATATATCTCACAATTCTGTGGGCCAATAAACTGGGTGTGGCTTAGCTGGTGATTTTGGCTCAAGATTTTTTTAGTGAGGTTTCCCTCTAATTGGTGGCTGGGACTGAAGTTTCATCTGAAGTCTCAGCTGGGATGAAGGATCTATTTGCAGGCTCACTCGTGGGTGTTGGCAGATCTGAGTCCCATGCCACATGTGCCTCTGCACATGAGAGAGTACACCCAAGAGGAAAGCCATGCTTTTAAATACCCTAATTCCAGAAGTGACATTCTGTCATTCCCAATTCATTAGAAGTGAACCAGTAAGCCCATACTCAAAAGGAGGAGATAATATTGATACAAGGGCATGAATAGCAGTGGGCAGGATTCACTGGTGGCCATCTTTGAGCATACCTACCATAGTCGAAGGGGTCTCGCTGGTGGCTTAGTGGTAAAGAACCCACCTGCCAATGCAGGAGATGCAGGTTTGATCCCTGGGTCGGGAAGATCCTCTGAAGAAAGAAATGGCAACTTACTCCAGTATTCTTGCCTGGGAAATCCTACGAACAGAGGACCGGCAGGCTACAGTCCGCGGGGACACGACTTAGTGGCTAAACAACAACCTTAGTCAAGGACTCCTGGTAGACAGGAAGTTAGCTCAAATTATTTTAAGAAAATAGGAAATTTGTGGGAAGAAAATAGAAATATCCTATAAAAACTGAAAAAAGAGGTACAGAAACAAAGGGTCTCAGGAACTGCATATAGTACATCAACCATCCCTTCCCTAACATTTTCTTTACATTAGTTCTAGAACATGGCAGCCTGCTCATTTTTTCTTCTACTCCTTGAGATGGTCATTCTCAGGTTTCTTTACTAATTTTTCACTTTTCCTGATTTTTAAATGTTGAAGTGCCTCAGGGATTAGGCTTCAAACCACTTCTCTGCTCTGTCTAAACCAGTGGTCTCCAAACATTTTGGCATCAGGGATTGAATTCATGGAAGACAATTTTTCCATGGACCAGAGGTGGAGTGGAGGGATAGTTTGGGGATGATTCAAGAGCATTAAATTTACTGTGTACTTTATTTCTAATCTAATGCTGCTGCTGATCTGACAGGGGGTAATTGTCTGTGGCCCAGAGGTTGTGGACCCCTGATTTAAAGCCACTCCTTTGGAAATGTCATGTAACCTCATGTTTTAAATGGCATTTTTACATTAAATAATCTCTTCATTATTAAGATAATGCTAGGTGCTATAACAAATTCAGGCTAATGCAGCCTGGTAGACATCTATTCCTAATGGACAGAAAGTCCAGAGTGGGTGTTCTTTATCAGTTGACAGCTCTCCTCAGGGTGGAGATTTAGGTTCCTTCTTTTTTTTTATATATATATTTTTAAAATTTTTTATTTTTATTTTTTTTAGGCTCCTTCTATTGTGTGGCTCTGCTGTCTTTAACTTACAGCTTTTAAAGTTGTCATATTTGTTAGTAACAGGCTAGAAAAAAGATGAAAGAGTATGAAGGCTCTGGCACAATAGATTCTCATGGACCAGGCCTGGAATTGTATCTATCATTTATATTTGTATGCATGGCTAGAATTGTCATCTGGTTAGATTAGGTTAAATTGCAGAGGTGGCTGCAAAGGTGAATCCAGATCTGAACCCAGGAAGAAAAACAGATAGGTTTGCAGATGAGTCTGTAACCACGCTCATAAGTTTTTATCTTTTTGCCTGTGGCCACAAACTTTCTTTTAACTCCTACTCAACTTATGTACGTGTCGAATTGCCATCAGCCTGGGTAACATCCTACACACTCTATGACTAGAAAGGAAAAATAATTTATCTTTTGGACTTTCAGTTTCAAATACCTTGGGGGAAGACTCTTCCTGGCCCTGGTGGGTTGCCTGACTACAGTTTCCTATGGCCAGGGAAATGGGCTGTACTGATTGATCTTGCCCTCTCTGTGGCTAAGACCGAAACCAAATGAATTGGAGGGGTCACTGGAAGCATTTCTTTGAGCCATGCAGATGCCACAATTTGTGCCTTCCTTACAAAGTAACTGGTGATAGCAAGCTGGTAGAAGTTGAGGTACATATTGCTAAAGCACAGACTTTAATTCATTAAGTTCATTGGTCTTGTGTGACATCATGTAGCAAACAAGTGTGCGTGCTAAGTTGCTTCAGTCACGTCCAGCTCTTTGCGACCCTATGCACTATAGCCTGCCAGCTTCCTCTGCCCATGGGGTTTTCCCAGCAAGGATACTGGAGTGGGTTGCTGTGGCCTGTAACATTAATTAATAATTAACTAATGAACTCAGTGTTCATTAAGGCCCTGCTGTATACAAGACCCTGTTTGAGATGCATAGAGTACTCTTAGTGGTGAGGAATAGAGTAGGCACTCAGAAACTACACCTGAATCAGTCATGTTCTTGTGACTTGGAGATTCTTTTCCTCCAGGCAGGAAACTGTCCTGTTTGACTTCTCCTGCGCACCAGGACTCAGTCTGATCAGTGCTGTCACTGGAATCTTTGAGGGGTTTCTGTTGGTGGTTCTTAGATTCTACTCCTGGGAGGAGCCACAAAACCTAAGATTTCTGTCAGTGTGGCAGTTGAAAGGTCATGTGTTTCCTGATTCTTTATCAATGAAGATTGCTGAGGAGAATCTTATTTCAAGCCTATTTCCTCCAAGAGTGATGAATAAGCTGCACTTATTTATAAATGTTTGAAGCAGTATCTCCTGTGTCTCAATTTTGCCACCTTCTCCGGCAAAAGGTGATTTGGGATGTGCTGGTAGGTTAGGGCTCTATATCGCAAGCAAGCTGATTGCAAATTGACCCTCCCCCTCGCCCCACTAAGAAGCATTTCAGCTGCAGGACTGAACTGATCAGATGAAGCGCGTTCTCCTTTCCAATGATGCCTTAAACGTGGCTGTCACAGTGGGGTCTCCAGACCAATAGGATCAGCAGCATCACCTGTAGACTCATTAGAAATGCAGATTCTTGGGTCCTGCCTCATGCTTGCTTCATAAGAAGCTCTGGGATTGAGGTTCAGCAGATTGTTTCAACAAGTCTCTCTGTTCCTTCATCCCCTCACCAGATGACAGGATGTCAGCGAAAGTTTTAGAACCACTGACTTCAGGTTCTGTTCTACAGAAGAGATTTTTCTGATAATGGACAAAATTCCACAGAAGTGATTTTTTTTTAAATCTCTTCTTGGCTCTACATTTCTGATGACATTTTCTCTGAAAATTGCAGTAGTGGTAGACCAGTCAGTATCCTATATTAAGTACTGATTCTTCCTATATGACAATTAAGAAATACATTTGGGTATTGGGTGTGGATGGTTTACATTTTGCTTGGCTTATTCAGCCTGGTATATATAATATATATCTAAACCAAAGCCAAAAACAACAGTACCCTTTCTGAATAAAGAGAAATGAGAACATTATAATCTGGGATCCTCTGTTGACCACTTAAATTTTCCAAATTACATTTGACTATGCATAGATATTCATATAGAGAAAAAAAGAAAAGGATATCACCTCAGATCATTGGAAGCTGCTAACATCATGGGGAATGATAGGAAATGCATTCCTTCCAGGACGGCTGCTTTAAAACTGATGAGGAATCTGGATTTTCCACTGTTTTTCAATGCCTTTGTTTCCACAAAACTATTGTTCCCAGCAGAGTTCCCCAAGTGATAGGACTTTAGCACTTGTTCTATTTATGACTGTTTTATAACCAGGAACAGAAAGCTGGTTTGTTGGTCTCTTGTAACGGAGCTAAAGAACTTTAAAAAGTGTCAGGTGCAAAGTTTTAAATTCACTACTCAAGTCATGGTTAGTAAGCCATGGTGTCTCAATGATTGCCTTCAGACCATTTCCTATCTCTGCTGCTGCTGCTGCTAAGTCGCTTCAGTCGTGTCCAACTCTGTGCGACCCCATAGACGGCGGCCCACCAGGCTCCCCCGTCCCTGGGATTCTCCAGGCAAGAACACTGGAGTGGTTGCCATGTCCTCCTCCAGTGCATGAAACTGAAAAGTGAAAGTGAAGTCGCCCAGTTGTGTCCGACTCTTTGTGACCCTGTGGACTGCCACCTACCAGGCTCCTCCATCCATGGGATTTTCCAGGCAAGAGTACTGGAGTGGAGTGCCATTGCCTTCTCGTCTCCTATCTCTAGCAGCAAATATTAGTGGTGGGACTGATCCAGTGGGTTGCTGAATTACAATGTAGGTTGAATCGATAACTTCATCAAATCTCTCAGGTGAATGTCATCAATAAAATTTATTGAGATAGTCTACATTTTTGGTACTAAGTTTTCAAACTATGATGTGTATTTCACATCCCCATCACAGCTCAGTTCAGGTAAGCCACGTTCAAATGCTCAGGAGCCATGCGTGGCTAATGACTGCCACATTGGACAGCTCACGTATGGGCTGTTGGGCTGAGCAGGCCAGTTAGCATTCTAGCAGTGAGAAGATTTGATAATTGGAGTAAGGAGAGCACAAAGACCTCCTTACTCGAGTAAGTGAATGAGTAGGAGACACATTCCAAGGGTTCCTACTCTTCCTTTCCACCAGCTCTACTTTAATCTGCTCCTAAGGGTTCTTCTTAGGGATGGTTTTGGTCAGTTCCCCCTGCAGAATATTACGAACCTCTGTCCATAGTTCTTCAGGCACTCTGTTTACCAGATTTAATCCCTTGAATCTATTCGTCACCTCCACTGTATAATCACAGGGGATTTGATTTAGGTCGTACCTTGACAGGCCTAGTGGTTTTTCCTGCTTTACTTTAAGCCTTGTTATGGCACCCCAGGCTAAGATAATAAGGAAAGAAATACTCTACTAATGCCTACCTCAGCTGTAGTTGTGAAAGATAATGGACAAAGAAGAACTGGAGTAACTGGTGTTGGGGTCCCAAAGGACAATGGACAAGGGAAACTCTCCCAGGGATTAGGACTAAGGGCTGTCAACTGGGTCAGCAGTCAACCTCCCCTGGCCATACTCCTGTCATGGGTGTGCTGTTCTGCCCCTTGGAATTTGCTTGTTGCTGCTGCTCCTGCTAAGTCGCTTCAGTCGTGTTGCTGGGGGACTGTAATTTCCTTTTTGTTCTTCCCCCAGAATTCTTGACTGCAGTTTCCCTGTTGCCTTCACTAACATTTTCTATTTGGTTTAATGGGGGTAATAACTTGTCTTTTAGTCTTGTAGCAGCCACATGTGAACCCGACAGACAGGAAAGCACACAGAGACTCTAGGCTTTGAGCACGATGTAGCAAACAGATGAACCTTGTTCCATGCATGAGAATGGGCACATAGACGTGTTTAGGTGGCCACTTCCCAATAGCCTTTCCTCTCTTCTTAGTAATGGAACCCTGGGCCATGGCCAAGTTCAATTGTATAAGACAGGAATAAACCCTGTAGAAAGTAATGTGTTTGATAGTTATTCACATACTCTTGAGATCATACTTAATTCATTTTTCTTTTCAGTGAAGTGATAGCTGTGAAATTGTTCAAGGGAAAACTATGGTAGTTGTAGAATGGACTTTTTAATTAATCAGCTGTCACAAAATGTAGTGGAAAATTCAGTGAGATTTCTAAATGTCCAGTAGCATCTGACCAGTCAATTGTCACATCTGTAAATGCTGTTTGTAATGAGGATTTTTCAATTGTGAGAGCTTGTCCCCACTACATCTCCCAGATGGAATCTAGGTATAAGTTGGTTTACTCTGGTTATCAGAGTTCCAAAATGAGTCTGTTTTAGTGTTGAGATTGGAACACAATAATTTTTTTTTATTCTGTCTTGGACCCTCAAATCATACACACTGACATAGTTAGGGGGCTTAATGACTTTTCTTATCCCCATGATAGTCATGTAATATTGGCATAATTCAGTAGAAAATATATCACTTTGTCACTCTTTAATCCCCCAAACAAAGGGATATTAAAACAGAATGGAGTGTCTTAAAGATGATATTCTCTTGCTCTTATTGCAAGAATCCACTAATAATCTCAGTTTAGCAGGCTGTTGTCATAAAAGTGGGGTGTGAAAACATCCACATAGATAGTTTGCTTTCCATTTTCTTAATTTTAAACATTAGATTTTCAACACATGGACTAAAAAGCCAACTTCAGCATAAAAGTAGAATTTCTCTTGTTTCTTACATAGCTACCCATTTAAGAAGGACTTTTTTTTTTCCCAAGGAATTCATGCACTGAGTATAGGGCTCAGTCTTACATACATACTTTCCCACATGTGATCCTGAATAGGCTGCTGAAGGATAAGATGATAAGATGAACAAAAGCGAGACCAGAGCTTGCTTTTCTTTCTTTATTTCTTTTTTAAAAAAAGGAACAAAAGGTTTATTGTGCAGGCCTCCAAATGACAAAATAGCTTACTAAAAATGCAAGTTTGAAGCTAGTTGATGTTTCATTGCTGTTTAAAAGCTCTTTCCAAGCTTTGATTAACACATTGATAATTGAAAACTATCTGGACACGTTATATGTTCTAGATACTAATCTGAGGCTTTCAGGAGTCCCTACACCTTCAGACTAGCTAAACTGCCTTAAATCCTTTCTGGAGGGAGGAAGGGTAGAAATAAACCCAATGGTTGAATTAAATAAATACAGTTAGTTGTTCCACATTTGTTGAGACAGCTTTCAATCCAGAGAGTATTTGTTCCAGTTATCTAATCAGCCTCATTAAAAGCTGCAGCTGCCCAGAGCAGCTTTATGAGAGCAATATACCCTGAAATAATCCAAATTAATGATTTCTTAGGGCAGTGTTAAAGAGCTTCCAGACAGTTGTACAATGTCATGAGCCAACAGGATTAACTTCATCTTGCCATTGCCCTTTTTTATGTGAAAAGATGGAAGTTGTTTTTTCCGGAGAGATGTTTACCATAAGATGGTTTGCTTACATTTATTTTCATATGAACATAAACATCTCCCAACTGCAGAATTATAAACAGATACCAAAAAAAGGAAGGCTCCACTAATCATTGGCTATTGTGATTGGCAATGGGTTTTCTGGGACTTGTACCATTTTAGTGACTATGGAGGCTTGAATTTGCGTACTTTGAGTACATGGCTAAACTAGGGATGTACGACTGTCCTGAACCCTTAATTGAGTATGGTGTATCTCCAGGTAGTTTGCTTACAATGAGTTTCTCAGGCTTGTAACTACTAGGCTCAAGTCTCATATGCACGAGACCTGTTGTGTTCCATGAGTGTCTGTGTTAATCGCTCAGCCGTGTCCGACTCTTGTGACTCCATGGACTGTAGCCCACCAGGCTCCTCTATCCATGAGATTCTCTAGGCAAGAATACTGGAGTGGGTTGCCGTGCCCTTCTCCAGGGGATCTTCCCAACCCAAGGACTGAAACCTGGCCTCCTGCAGTGCAGGCAGATTCCTTACCTTCTGAACCACCAGGGAAGCCTGTTGCATGAGTAGATGTAACCAGACTCTGACTTGTCCTTTTTCCTACCCTACTTAAAAAAAAAAAAAATCTTCTTTGGGCTGCTGCTTTTAGTTTGTTCCCTTGCCTTAGAATTTATATGAAGCAGCATCCTAGAATATAATTTTAAATTTCAAAGAAGGACTTGGATTTGAAAGGACTTTTTTATTTCCTCCACATTTGGTCTGAGTGGTGATTGTATTAAATCAGGCTTTTATGGAAATGCTATCATTAAAAACACACACACACACAAAAAAAACTTCTCATAGTCTCTAGGGACAGGACTTGGAAATCTGACACAGGCCTTTCTGATTAGGGGTATGAGAACTCCCACTTGTTAGCAGTGGTTTTGTTTTGTTTTTGATTTATAATAACTCCCAGCTAATGGTCCTGTTTTTAGAACTATTTAAAGAAGTTCTAAACTAAAATTGTAAAGGAACTAGATGAAAAACATTAACAAAAAACATTAACACAACAAATAGATTTGTGTCTCCACCCCAGCAGTGCACAATCTGTCAATGCTGTCTCCTTATTTTTCTACCCTTTTTCTTCGATTTGACTTGCTGCCTCCTTTTCCCCTTCCCTCTTCACCCCTCAGGGGGCCCGGCCATTTCTCTGGGCTCTAGAGTCTTGACTCTGCTTCCTTTCATTCTTTCTCCCATGATCCTCCAGGCCCTCAGTTCTGTTCTGTCCTCCCACTAATTTTTCCTGAATTTTCCATTGCCTGATCCTCCTCTGGGCTGCTCCGCCATCCTCTTCATTCCCCTTTGGCCTGAGGCCTCTTTTCCTTGCCTTCCTGTTCATTCTGCTGTTAGTCAGAAGCCACCTCTTAACCTTGGAGGGAATTTTGTTTTGATTTTTTTTCCCTGAAATTAGTTCAAATTTAGGCAGATCTATTTCGGGAACTTTCAGAGCAGGAATTTCCTAGCAAAGCAAACACCAGAGCATAAGATGCTGTGTTTCAGAAGGAATTGTTTTGGGTTAAGTGCGATAATTAAACATGCCCTTTCCCACCAGGAGCTATGAAAACTAAACAGTTGACAGGAGGTGGATGGGAGATCAAATAGTCACTATTCCTAATAAAGCTGGACTAGTGACCCTGACTTGCTGCTGCTGCTAAGTCGCTTCAGTCGTGTCCGACTCTGTGCGACCCCATAGATGGCAGCCCACCAGGCTCCCCTGTCCCTGGGATTCTCCAGGCAAGAACACTGGAGTGGGTTGCCATTTCCTTCTCCAATGCATGAAAGTGAAAAGTGAAAGTGAAGTCTCTCAGTCGTGTCCGACTCTTAGCAACCCCATGGACTGCAGCCTACCAGGCTCCTCCGTCCATGGGATTTTCCAGGCAAGAGTACTGGAGTGGGGTGCCATTGCCTTCTCCAGACCCTGCCTTAACCTGTGGTCAAAACCAAGCTTCTACTTTAAATTGTCTCTTCTGGTCACTGGCAGAGCAGCCAGCCAACCAAATGTTGCGACCTTTCTCCAGGCGTCTCTCAGTATGAGGAGGCACAAATGAGGGTCTGCTGAGAACTCTTGTTTTTCAGGCTTGGCGATGCCCCTCTAAATCTATCCACTCTTGGAACATGATGAATGCAAGTGCACAGTGAGTCTCATGCTCAGTTCCCAATTTTATCCATTAGATCAGATCGTGTGTAATAATTAATTTAAATGAATCTGTCCTTTTAGCTAATACAAATTAATAAGATATGTTTTTATACAATTCAGTGTATTTTCCTAAAATTCTGACTGAACACCTGATAACTTTTTGAGTACCAAGGACACAAAAATGAATTGGATGTGGATGACTCTGGCCAACAAGGAGCAGGTGCAGGAAAATTAATTAGACATAACAGTATGCAAAAATATTGTTATCTAGGAGTCCTGTATGAAAAGGCCTCATTGGGGAGGGCCATCTCTGTTTCATAAGTACTTTCATAAATCCTTTAGGCAAAAATAAATAGGTTTTGTAAAGTTGATGGAATTTGAAGTGCCCTTTTTGAGAAAACATAAAATTATTAATTCAAAATCAGATTCCAAAGTGACTATCTAGAATAAGAATAGAAAACAAGAAAAATTACTAAAGCCTTGGAGATACAAGTCCTTGGTTTCTGAGTTCTTTTGAGCCATTTCTCCAGAAATGCTCCATTTGCTATCTAGTTTCTTGCCTGATGTCAGGAACTTGATGGTTCCTGGCAACTTCCAAAACTCATGGGGTATATGGAATTGGGGCCTGAAACTTAACTGTCACTGGCTTCATGGTAAATCTGCTCTGGGGCAGATTTCCAGAGCTTGAGTGTTGGTTGGATCATGACTTCAAATAATGGAGGAATAACTTTGCAAATAAGGGGAGGAGCATGGACGAGCTCTGTACACTGACTGCTCCCCAAACCCCCATCAACC
The DNA here is from genome assembly GCF_002263795.3 of Bos taurus. NCBI lineage: Eukaryota > Metazoa > Chordata > Mammalia > Artiodactyla > Bovidae > Bos > Bos taurus. The sequence goes on along the minus strand of NC_037332.1, from coordinate 22,353,255 downwards.
TTCAGGAAAACTGCAAAAATCACATTAGGCCTGCTGTGTTTGTTTCTTCTGAAAATGGGTGAAGAATTACTTCTGCATTTTGATTGGTGTGAGATCAAAAAAGAGTTGAGAAGTGATTGATATAGGTGTTATCTATGTTGCAGTATCTTAAATGCCATGATCTTTTTCTGAACTATGTTAGCTTGTGACATGTAACAGTATATACACCAAACCCTGCAAAAATATACGGTTAGGATATTTGCATTTGTATCCAGTACTGGATTAATTTATGCCACATTATCTCTCAAACTGAAAATATCTAAAATCATTTATATATATATAATAATAATAGTAAGGCTTCAGAAAAAGATATATATATATATCCATGTCCATGCTTATGTCCATGCTGTGTATCCAAACAGAATCTGAAGTCACCAAGTCTTGTCCATTGCACTAATGAGATTGCACATTTAAGTCTTGTTCCTCTTTCCCCTATCTTGACCAGAGAGTCAAGATATCTACTTCTGCTTTATTGACTATGCCAAAACCTTTGACTGTGTGGACCACAACACATTTTTATGTGTTGTGGGAAAATTCTTAAAGGGATAGGAACACCAGACCACCTGACCTGCTCTTGAGAAATCTATATGCAGGTCCGGAAGCAATGCTTAGAACTGGATGGAACAACAGACTGGTTCCAAATCAGGAAAGGAGCACGTTAAGGCTGTATGTTGTCACCCTGCTTATTTAACTTCTATGCAGAGAACATCATGAGAAACGCTGGGCTGGAAGAAGCACAAGCTGGAATCAAGATTGCCGGGAGAAATATCAATACCTCAGAAATGCAGAGGACACCACCCTTAAAGCAGAAAGTGAAGATTAACTAAAGAGTATCTTGATAAAAGTGAAAGAGGAGAGTTAAAAAGTTGGCTTAAAACTCAACATTAAGAAAACTAAGATCATGGAATATGGTCCCATCACTTCATTGCAAATAGATGGGGAAACACTGACAGACTTTATTTTTTGGGGCTCCAAAATCACTGCAGATTGTGACTGTAGCCATGAAATTAAAAGACGCTTGCTCCTTGGAAGAAAATTTATGACCAACCTAGACAGCATATTAAAAAGCAGAGACATTACTTTGCCAACAAAAGTCCGTCTAGTCAAAGCTTTGGTTTTTCCAGTAGTATGTATGGATGTAAGAGTTGGACTGTAAAGAAAGCTGAGTGCCGAAGAATTGATGCTTTCGAACTGTGGTGTTGGAGAAGACTCTTGAGAGTCCCTTGGACTGCAAGGACATCCAACCAGTCCATCCTAAAGGAAATCAGTCCTGAATATTCACTGAAAGGACTGATGCTGAAGCTGAAACTCCAATACTTTGGCCACCTGATGTGAAGAACTTACTCATTGGAAAAGACTGTGATGCTGGGAAAGATTGAAGGTAGGAGGAGAAGGGGATGACAGAGGATGAGATGGTTGGATGGTGTCACTGACTCAATGGACGTGAGTTTGAGTTAACTCTGGGAGTTGGCGATGGACAGGGAAGCCTGATGTGCTACAGTCCGTGGGGTCGCAAAGAGTTGGACACGACTGAGTGACTGAACTGAACTGAACTGACCAGAGAATGCCCTTTTAAAGAGCCGTATTGCCTGCTGAAGTGATGTCATTCATTGCTAAGATGATGAAGGGTGCCTATGCTAGACGGAAATGTATCTCCATCAAGTATGTCTATACCCTAGTGCCTGGAGCCTATGAGGAGATTACCTTACATGGCCAAAGGGACTTTGTAGATGTGGTGAAAAGTACAGACCTGGAGATGGAGAGACTATCCTAATTTTGGGGGTGGGTCCTGTTAAGAGAGAGGCAAGAGGCTCAGATTAAAAAGAGTAGGAAATGTGACTCTGGAAACAGAAAGGAGAGAGGTAGAGGTGAGGAAAAGGGAGTTTTGAAGATGCTACATTACTGTATTTGAAGATGGAAGAAGAGGGCACCAGGCAAGAAATGTAGACAGCTTCCAAAACCTGAAAAAGCCAGCAAAGCAAATTCTCCCCTAGACCCTCTAGAAGCAGCACAGCTCCAACAAACTTTAATTGTAGCCCAGTGAGATCCAGTTTGGACGTCTGACTTCCAGAACCGTAGAATAATGAACTTGTATTGCTTTTCAGCTACTAGGTTTGTGTTAATTTGTTATGGCAGTAATGGGAAACTGTAACAGTGACAATAATTCATTCTTTGCCATTGTGGTCAAAATGGTCCATTCATCAGCCTTGAGTATTGAAGAAAGCTAACGTTGTAAAAAAAAAAAAAATTGAATCACTATAACCTTCCCTTTTCTCTCCCCTGAGGCTTTTCGCTTTCTGTAACCCAGAATCTCAGGACTCAGTCTAGAACAAAAAGGCCAGTGCTGCAAGAGAGAGGGGACTCAGACCCACCAGAGGTGGCTGCGGGCTTCACAGCATGTCAGTGCTGACCCGTGAGGTTTGGCGCACAAGGGCCTATAGCTGTGATTGTGGCCTTTCTGGGCCAGGGCCTTGGTGATTCAGGTGAGGATGGTCTTGGCCTCTCCGAGGGGCTCAGCTATTAATCTGACACTCTCATACTTATATCAGGAGGTGCCTCCAGCCTTAGCCACTCTGTGTCAGAACCCCCAAGCCCTGACTTGGAGGTGTATAACGAATCCAGACATCTTTTCCCTAAGAAAGAGCCCCTTTTTTGGTTCCTTTTACTGCCAAGAGGCTCACATATCATCCCAATCCCTTAATGATTTGAAAGTCTGTTTAATCTTCAAGAAAATGGTTGGAATTATACTCTCTCTCCTTCTAAGGAGGTAGCTTGGTTCCAGTGCAAAATTCCTCCTCCATTCCCTGTTGACCTACGCTGGGAATATTAGGAAGAGACACAAGAGATGTTTCCACGTTCCCTAGAGCAATAGGTGCTTGTTCCCCTTATCTTACATAATTGTCCAAAAGCAGGAACAGCAAGTTACCAGGAAACCAATTTTCAATATTATAGAAGAAACAATTTGTCTGCTGTGGACTGTCACTGAAAGAACAAAACGTAACGGTTAAAAACAGTAGCATCCTCAGGAAGAGAGACGTAAAGAGAGTGACACAAAGTTCCCGTCACTTCTGTAACTTGAAGTCTAATCGTTGCCACAGTCCCAAAGAGCTGTCACTATGCATGTGTCGTGGGGGGGTTTCTGCCTCAAGAAATAGTAAACTGGTGGAATCGCCTCACAAATACTCCCGTTTTATGGAAGATGACTGTCAAATGCTGCATTTCAAATGGTCTTTTGGTAATCTGAAACACTTTTAAAACAGTAGTTCATTTACTGTTACCTTCTGCTTTTTAGAAGCATATCAGACTGTCTGGGGTGACTTGATTCCGTTAAACCTTTCCTGTTATTCTTGTTTTTAAGATATTTTAAGTTTGGGCTTTAATGACAAGAGAGCAAATCTATCTTTATATTTTCACTAACATCTATTCTTTGTCGTAAATTTCTATCCCAGGCTTTCATCTAGGCAAAAGTAAATAAACAAAGATACAAATAGAAGCCTTAACAATTTTAAAGAAATTTATTGAAAAAATTGTCTTCTAGGCACCAGGCCAGTTGCCAAAAATAGAAAAATGTATTAAACTTAGTCCCTTTTCTAGAGAAGCTCCCTTTTTAATAATGGAGAAAAGCATGTCACCAGCATAAAGTACAGAACCTCTCAGTTGATATTTGAGTTCATACTTTGTGTAAGCCTCTGTAGTTTCAGAAATAAACATGACAGATACGAAGCCTGCCCACAAGTGGCTTAGAATTTGGTGAAGAGGGCAGCCTTTGAACTAATTTTCACAAGTATAACCAGTGTCTTAGTGGAAAACAAAACACTGTATGAAAATGCTTAACAGGGCCACCACTTCATATTTGAAGGGCAGGACCAATATTAGTTAGGAAAGAGTGGAAACTTTTGGGGGTGGGATGGGTGAAGTGGGCAGAGAGAAGATTTCAACATAGCAGGTACCAAAAAGCCTTGAGGCTAGCAAGAGTATGAAATGTCTTGAAAACTAAAGGCCCTTATCAGTGAAGTGAGTGAAGTCGCTCAGTTGTGTCCAACTCTTTGCGACCCCATGGACTGTAGCCTACCAGGCTCCTCCGTCCATGGGATTTTCCAGGCAAGAGTGCTGGAGTGGATTGCCATTTCCTTCTCCAGGGGATCTTCCCGACCCAGGAATCAAACTTGGGTCTCCCGCATCGCAGGCAGACGCTTTACCGTCTGAGCCACCAGGGAAGCCCCCTTATTAAAGCCTGTTATTAGGACTGGAACAAAGAAGGGCAGTGGAAGAACATTGTGTGGGTTATGTTTTAAAATTAAGCATAGATGAAGTCTACTAAATATATGCCAACATTAAGAACTTTTAAAGAAAACCCAGTAAAACCATTGTACATTGGTTGTTTAGGTACTTGCTCATTCAGTGAACACTTATTTAAATGCTCATTATGTGCCATCTCTCTGATAGGCACCAAGGATAAAAAAGATGAATAGACAGGGTGTCTACATGTACACGAAGTAGTTTGTATCGTGATGGAGGCAGATATAAGACAGGATGAAAACCAGAGATGAGGAAACAGTCCTATGTTCCTTCTGTTTTAAGAAGAGGTACAATTCTCATGCAGCTGTTCTGAGATGTCCGGCTCAAATCATGCCTAAAAGTAAGAGGAGAGTGCTGAATGGCAGTAGAACTCCCATCTGGTTACACATCTGAACCTGGGCAGGTTTTACTATTGCAAGTTCCTGACTTGCTCCCTAGATCTAGTGAATTTCAGTCTGTTGGAGGTGAGACCCAAGAATCCAGAATCTTGAAAAGCACCCCAGTGATTCTGTGTGTGTTCTGCAAGTGGCATCCGGGAACGACTGAGACACAGCGTGACCTGGGAGGTCACAGTAACATTTCCCAACATGTGTGCTGCAGATTGTTCACAGATGATGTTTGGACAGAGGATCGAGGGGTGTAATGAGTTGAATTGTGTCCCCTCCCCTCCCCAAAGTCCTAATTCTCAGAGCCTAAGGATGTGACCTTATTTGGAGATGGTTTTATGAGGTTATCAAGTTTAAATGAAGTCATTTGTGTCAACTGTCATCCAGTATAACTTGTGTCTTACTGAAAGGGGTGCTTGGGCATGGACCGACGTGCAGGGAGAGCAGCATGTGAACATGAAGATGACGTCTGTAAGCCCCAGAGAGAGGTCTGGAACATCTTTCCCTCACAGCCCTCAGAAGAGACCAACTCGGCCCACACCTTTATCTTGGCCTCCTAGTCCCCAGAACTGGGAGACAAAACATTTCTTATGTTTAAACCACCCCTGGGTACTTTCTTACAGTGGCCCTAGCAAACCATTTTCATACCAGTGGTTAAATAAATTTGGGAAATTCTGAGTTAAAAGAGTTGAAAGGGTTTTTCTGCTACAGGGCCCTCAGAAGCTCAGATGCTAATCTCACATTCTAATATGACCCGGGGCCCTCTGAGAGGGGGCAGAGTCTGCATCTCATTTCAAATTTGATAACAGAGTGCTTTTCATCCATTGCAGAGGATTTCGAGAGACTGGTATTGTGTGGTTCTGACGCAGGCAATGTTGGGCTCACTTCTCTGGAGGAAGTAGTCATGCTGTGGGTCTTGATACTGGAAGGTCAGCCGCATGGAATTTGGCTTTCTCAGTAAATAAGAGCAGGGTGGGGGTGAAAATTTTTGAATGCATTCCTTCAAATCCATCACATCTCCTGGAAAAAAAATCAGCTCCCAGGGAAGGACTTACTGGAAATGATCAGAAGCCATCTCTCTTGATCCACAAATCCTTTGATTCCTGACATTTTACTTCAGTGATGCTGGAAGCTGCTCGTGGAAGGGAAAAAGGGCAAACAGTGCTATGTTGTCTACCTTTGTGGTTCAGGAAATGCAGGAGAAAAATATGGAAGGGTGATTCTATTAAACCGAGCACACCTCCTCACCTTTGCCTTCCAAGGCCTCCATTATTCCTGCTCTTGTTCCCTCATACCTTGCTAACCTGGTGATCCATCTTTCTTGAAATGGAACATTGGAAGAGAAATGGACACTGGTTATTGTCAAGGGATTAAAAAAATAAGACTGCAAAAATTTAACTTGCATTATTTTAGTTATTAAACACAGAGTGAGGGAAACGTGGACTTGATGAGCCCAGACTTTTAAAAAAATTTTTTAATTGGAGGATAATTGCTTTATAATGTGTTGGTTTCTACTGTACAACAACATGAATCAGTCATAGTTTTATATATATATATGTATATTCCCTCCCTCTTGAGCCTCTCTCCCTCCTCTCATCCCACCCCTCTAGGTCATCACAGGGTGCCAGGCTGAGCTCAGGCTTTGAAAATTTTTTCAAAGTTGAAGTACTTCAATTTATTTCTCTAATGTGTTTTACATTATTTAAGATTTATGCTTTTGAACTGTGGTGTTGGAGAAGACTCTTGAGAGTCCCTTGGACTGCAAGGAGATCCAACCGGTCCATCCTAAAGGAAATCAGTCCTGGGTGTTCATTGGAAGGACTGATACTGAAGCTGAAACTCCAATACTTTGGCCACCTCATGTGAAGAGCTGACTCATTGGAAAAGACCCTGATGCTGGGAAGGATTGAAGGCAGGAGGAGAAGGGGATGACAGAGGATGAGATGGCTGGATGTCATCACCGACTTGATGGACATGAATTTGGGTAAACTCCGGGAGTTGGTGATGGACAGGGAGGCCTGGCGTGCTGCGATTCACAGGGTCGCAAAGAATCAGACATGACTGAGCAACTGAACTGAACTGAACTGAAGACTAGACTTATATATAAGAAAGTTTTAGACTTGATAATTTGCTCTGCAATCATGACAAAGGTTTGTGACTATTCCATGAAAAATGGAGATGGTGCGAACTAAACATTTGTTAATCTTTGTTTCATATTTGTAAACCATTATTTATAAACACTGACTTCCCTAGTGGGTCAGTTGGTAAAGAATCCACCTGAAATGCAAAAGACATGGGTTTGATCCCTAAGTCAGGAAGATCCCTGGAGAAGGAAATGCCAACTGACTCCAGTATTCTTGCCTGGGAAATCTCATGGAGAGGGAAATCTGGTGGGCTATAGTCCATGGGGTCATAAGAGTTGGACACGACCTAGTGACCAAGCCACCACACCATTTATAAACACTACCCATCCATCACAGTCAAATTTAGCGCCCTTTCAACCACCCTCACAGGCTGGTGATCTAACTTATCCAGTGTTTGCTCTAATAGCAACATTTCCCCATAACCAGTGCTCATCAAACAAAAGCAGTGCCCACTTCAAACAAAAGTGCAGTGTCTTTGGCTCTACTTTTAGAGTTTCTGACTTACTAGGGCTGAGTAAGTTGAAAATCTGTATTTTTAACAGGCTTCTCAGGTAAGGCTAATGGCCAGCTCAATTTGACAATTCAAACTACTCCCTGGGCATTTACCATATCCTGCCTCATACTGTTAGGGATCCTTCTTCATTTGGGATTATTTTTTCCTTAACTGAATTAAATTTTTAACATTGAAAGACTGTGTTTTTGATTGCCAGAAAATTGTTTTAATGCTGCTTTTACATTTCTGTAAGTGTGCTTTTTATTCTTTGTTAAAGTGGTTTTCTGTATCCTTTGGAAGTTTTATGTTAACTGAAAATATTCATCTTGATGTGTGGATTGTTTTTCCCTATCTAAGTCCCCTTGGGGGTGTTCATTATTTTCACTGCTGACCCCTGCTTCTAATCGCCTGGCTTAGCATTTAGGACCTTGAGTTGCAGGAATGGAGGGAGCTACATCAGTCCTGGTTCCTGTTGGCAGATTGTCACAAGGAAGTCACTTTCCCACAAAGCTGCAAGGTGGTTGATCAGCCTCAAGGGCAGAGAGGACTTGAGCCCATCTGTCCAGCTCTATCCAGACTTCTCCAATGTGAAAGAGACCAGCAGGTACCCTCAGACCATCCGTCAAGCGGCCACACTATCTTGTAAGGGTTCACAGATCCCACAGGGCCTCACTCTCTCCAGGAAACTTGGTGCTCTGACATTAGCTCCCAGCTCATCATTGCTGGGATGTGGAAATCAGCCCTGCACCAACTCTCTCCAGGTGGACTCTCACAGATGAGAGGTTTGACATGCATCCTGAAGACCCCATCCATCACCCTGCCCCAAAGCTGCTCTGTTTAATATAGGGAGAAGTTGATTAGAATTGGAATAGAGTGGAGAGACAGGAGAGAGGGGTAGCAGGATGGGTGCTTGGGCCACCATTTTCCCAGAAGGTTTGAACTTTCCATCTGTGTTATGTCTGATCTCTCCAGCTAAGGGGTTTTGAACATATATTTTGAAAGCAGAGATGATAATAACCTCCACATAAAATTGGCATTGAAATCACAGCTACCACCATTGCTGTCTTTCTGTGCCAGGCACCTGGCTGAGTGGTTTACATGTGTTAATGCCAAATGAGATGATACAATTGATGCATTTAGCTCATTGCCAGGAACAGGTGGGTGTTCCATACATGCCAGTTGTTCTCCTCTGTTTTGCTCTTAGCTGCTGACCTCATTGAGGGCAGATGCTGCCTTGCACACTTTTAGAGTCCCTGCTCCGCTCTGCACGTTACACCCTACCTTGCAGAGAGACACTCAACTTATTTGTTGGTTGAGTAACTGAACAGATCATATGTTTCCAAATGGCAATTTCCTATTTTCTCAGCATGTGGTCAGTTCCATTCTTTTTACATGTTTCTAAAAGCCCTAGCTAAAATTCACTTCTTTTGCAGAACTGCATGTAGTTGCTGTCCTCTGATCAGTTGAGTTCACTTCAGTCGCTCAGTCGTGTCTGACTCTTTGTGACCCCATGGACTGCGGCACACCAGGCCTCCCTGTCCATCACCAACTCCCAGAGTTTACTCAAACTCATGTCGTTGAATTGATGATGCCATCCAACCATCTCATCCTCTGTCATCCCCTTCTCCTCCTGCCCTCAATCTTGCCCAGCATCAGGGTCTTTCCAATGAGGTGGCTCTTCGCATCAGGTGGCCAAAGTATTGGAGTTTCAGCTTCAACATCAGTCCCTCCAATGAATATTCAGGACTGATTTCCTTTAGGATTGGCAGCTTTGATCTCCTTGCAGTCCAAGAGACTCTCAAGAATCTTCTCTAATACCACAGTGCCAAAGCATCAGTTCTTCAGCACTCAGCTTTCTTTATGTCCAATTCTTGCATCCATACATGACTACTGGAAAAACCATAGCTCTGACTATGTAGCATGTCCTTTGATAGACATATGACATTTTTCTCATAGCATGTCCTCTGATAGAGTCTCACTACACATAGGTATTTATCCCCAGTCTATCTTAATATTCAAGTGATTTATGCATGTGAACTTAGATCCCTTACTAGAATCCATACCTTTTTTACTCCAAATCAAGGACTGTTCTATATCGGAAATTCCTTCTTAGGAAACCCTGCCCCTAAAATCTGAGAGAATTGTCATAGGAAACCAGAATTAGAGAACTTCTGTCTTTATTTATTTGAGAGAAAAAGCTGTCAAATTGGGAACAGATCATGTGGAAGCATGTCCACTGAGGGTGGATGTCCAGGAAGAATATGGTAGAACATCATGGTTAAAGTGTTGTGTTGACCTACCTTGGGCATCCTGCACTCTTGTGAGGACTTTTTTAAATGACTTATTTTCCCATTAATGCGCATGTGCTTTTCTACTTAAGTAAATTAGCATATCCATCTCAATTGACTCAGCTTTTCTTTCTAAATGATTAATCAGTTTTTTAGTATAGGCACCCCGTATTTTAGAAAATCTTTCTTTAACAGGTTATTGTGGTTATTTTCCCCCCTTTTTTGGGGGTATAGTTGCTTTACAGTGTTTGTTATCTTCTACCGTACATCATGCATAAGTCGTATGTATACATATTTTCCTTCCCTCTCTGAGCCTCCCTCCCACTCCTCCGCTGCACCCATCTGGGTCCTCACAGAGCACCGAGCTGAGCTCCCTGTGCTGTGCAGCAGCTTCCCACTGGCTGTCTGTTTCACACAAGGTAGAAGGCAACGGCACCCCACTCCAGTACTCTTGCCTGGAAAAACCCATGGGCGGAGGAGCCTGGTAGGCTGCAGTCCATGGGGTCACTAAGAGTCGGATACGACTGAGCGACTTCACTTTCACTTTCATGCATTGGAGGAGGAAATGGCAACCCACTCCAATGTTCTTGCCTGGAGAATCCCAGGGCCGGGCGAGCCTGGTGGGCTGCCGTCTATGGGGTCGCACAGAGTCGGATACAGCAGCAGCAGTGTGTGTATATGGTACTCTCTCAGTCTGTCCCCCGCCTCTCCTTCCGCCCATGTACACACAAGTCCATTCTCTTCCTCTGTGCCTGTGTTCCTGCCCTGCAGATAGTTTCATCAGTCCCATCTTTCTAGATTCCATACAGCTTTTTATGAGTTGAAGTCAGGCCCTAATGTCTGACCAACAACTACCCAAGTACCAGTAGCCAGGGTTCTGTTTGGTATAATTGTCTGGTATGGGCTCTGTGTTGTGAAAGGAACTTTTAGGAGAACCAGACTTGAGTCCTCCCTCAAGTGATTAGAAAAAAGCAGAGGTCAGGAGGTAAGAACATGGATATGAACATTTAATCAGGGTTTGAGTCCTGAAATACCACCTGTATACCCTCTGGATCCTTATGAGCTTGACATACAGCAAACTTTTATGTTTTATTTTTTAAATTTTATTTTATTTTTAAACTTTACATAATTGTATTAGTTTTGCCAAATATCAAAATGAATCCGCCACAGGTATACATGTGTTCCCCATCCTGAACCCTCCTCCCTCCTCCCTCCCCATACCATCCCTCTGGGTCGTCCCAGTGCACTAGCCCCAAGCATCCAGTATCGTGTATCGAACCTGGACTGGCAACTCGTTTCTTACATGATATTTTACATGTTTCAATGTCATTCTCCCAAATCTTCCCACCCTCTCCCTCTCCCACAGAGTCCATAAGACTGAGCTATACATCAGTGTCTCTTTTGCTGTCTCGTACACTGGGTTATTGTTACCATCTTTCTAAATTCCATATATATGCGTTAGTATACTGTATTTATGTTTTTCCTTCTGGCTTACTTCACTCTGTATAATAGGCTCCAGTTTCATCCACCTCATTAGAACTGATTCAAATGTATTCTTTTTAATGGCTGAGTAATACTCCATTGTGTATATGTACCAAAGCTTTCTTATCCATTCATCTGCTGATGGACATCTAGGTTGCTTCCATGTCCTCGCTATTATAAACAGTGCTGCGATGAACATTGGGGTACACGTGTCTCTTTCCCTTCTGGTTTCCTCAGTGTATGCCCAGCAGTGGGATTGCTGGATCATAAGGCAGTTCTATTTCCAGTTTTTTAAGGAATCTCCACACTGTTCTCCATAGTGGCTGTACTAGTTTGCATTCCCACCAACAGTGTAAGAGGGTTCCCTTTTCTCCACACCCTCTCCAGCATTTATTATTCGTAGACTTTTGGATCACAGCCATTCTGACTGGTGTGAAATGGTACCTCATAGTGGTTTTGATTTGCATTTCTCTGATAATGAGTGATGTTGAGCATCTTTTCATGTGTTTGTTAGCCATCTGTATGTCTTCTTTGGAGAAATGTCTATTTAGTTCTTTGGCCCATTTTTTGATTGGGTTGATTATTTTTCTGGAGTTGAGCTGTAGGAGTTGCTTGTATATTTTTGAGATTAGTTGTTTGTCAGTTGCTTCATTTGCTATTATTTTCTCCCATTCTGAAGGCTGTCTTTTCACCTTGCTAATAGTTTCCTTTGATGTGCAGAAGCTTTTAAGGTTAATTAGGTCCCATTTGTTTATTTTTGCTTTTATTTCCAATATTCTGGGAGGTGGGTCATAGAGGATCCTGCTGTGATGTATGTCAGAGAGTGTTTTGCCTATGTTCTCCTCTAGGAGTTTTATAGTTTCTGGTCTTACATTTAGATCTTTAATCCATTTTGAGTTTATTTTTGTGGACATACAGCAAACTTTTAATACGTATTAGCCATTATTACTGATAATGAAATAAGATACTTTGGAAAATTTGCTAAAGTGCATGTTACTGGAACATGAGATCCCAGTTTAATTTATTTTTGAAAATTGCAATGCCCAGCACAGTACCCTATCATAGGTATCGTAAACATTCCCAGAGTATGAAGCTGTCACTGAAAGGTGGCTGCCCCATTGGGAAATACACTTCACATCCATCTCACATCTAGGGGTGACTGTGTGATTTGTTCATTTCAATAATGTGTGAGCAGAAGGTGTTACAAGCAGGGGACCTTCACAAGCATTTTTCTCTTATCTGGGATAAATGTAAAAGACTCTGAGGCTCTAGAAGGTGCAAGAAACACAGGGAGAAGGGATTCTGACTTTGAATCTAAGTCACTCTCATTGCACTAATTCTGTCAATGGCAAACCTTTACGGTATTAAAATTTGCCCATTGAAATGTGAGGGTTTACTTAATATGTCCATTTGCATTGCCTTAACTAATACTACTGTTCAGCATATTTGTTGAAGGAGTAAGTGGGCTGTATAACTAAACCACTCCTAGCACAATGCCCTTTTATACCTAAATATGGGTATGTGATACCCCTGTCCATCTTATTTCATCAATCTGTCTGTGGTCTCAAATAAAAACAGTGATAGTCAATCAGAATTTGAAGTGGGGGCAATGAGACGGAGTAGATTTGAGGCAATATAATGGGTTTTCTTTTTCATTTAAAAAAAATACATTAGCCCCATGCTATAAAAAAGAAAAGGAAGTTGAAGAACCACTGAGTGAGGTGGCAGTGGGGAAACTCTTATAACATACATTGTGGGTGTGTTTCCATCTTAGTAGTCAGCTGATGAATGAAATAGAAAGCATTTGTCTGTATGTTTTCTATTCAATCTGTTGTATATTTTTGTCTTTTTATATAGAAAATATAGTCAACAATTCCCTTACTAAATTGAAAGAGAATTAGAAAAGGCTGCTAATAGCTTTTGTGTTTAGGGGTATAATATCTTCCCAGGAGTTATTTTATGGGTGAAGTGCCTGGAATTGCTTATAAATACTTAGTTATAGATTTTTTTTCTTTCCTTTTCATTCTCTCTCTCTCTCTCTTTTTAACTAAGAGAACTTAAACATGATATTAAAGAAACATTTTATCTTGTGGTAGAAATGTCAGCCACATTTCAATTCACTCTAAAGCGTCCCCTAAAAGGAATGACTTTTACACATAACAATAGTCATGTTTTTATAAGTGGCTGGTAATATCTGCAAATGTGTAAGGCATTCATTTTCCAGGAGCTCTTTTCTCCCTGGTAACACTCCAGGAAATACAGAGTGTTGTTATTTGAATTCTTTCTCATGCTCTGTCTCCCAGATGAATTGAAATTCAACTTCACAGTCAAATGAGTAGCCATTTAAAGCTCAGGTGTGTATTTCCTAAGACTCTCTCAAAGGATAGATAGCTGTGTGTGTCTTTCCTAAAGATAGTGAACTGAATTTTAATTGAAGCTTGCCGCTCCCAAGAGATCATTACACCTCTACTCCAAGGCCATATGAAGCTTCAATATGAGTTAGAACATGGAGTCTGGGTTTGGGCTTAATATTTAAAGGTGCAGTTATAGTAGCTGACACCTGGGTCATTGCATCCAGTCCCCAGCCAAAATTTTACTTGAGTCCCTCAGAAGGTGAACGAACACACACACACACATACATACAAACTTGCATGTCAAAATTCCATAGATTTTCAGATTATGAAAAGCAATTTGTTTCCTCAGGAAATAAGTCTCAAATGAGACTCGTTCCAAACTTTTCTTATCTCAATCTCACCTCAACCTTATCAGATAGATTTTTAAAACAAATGATATGGTGGTTATATATATATATAAACCACTAGTTTAGTTTATATATATAGTAAAATGGGTCAGAACCGGGCCTGGGGGAGCTTCGTGTGGCCCAGCATGGCTGGTAGAGATACAACCGAAGACCGTCTAAGGCATCAGCGCGTCTACGACTAGTCTTCTTCTGATCTAAGAAGTAAATAAGACATCTGAAAGGAAACCCAAAGACATGTGTGGTTAGTTCACCAACACTAAAAAGCACAGCTATATGGCTTCTCTTTTCTTTAGGGATCCATGTAGTTTTCTTGATGTCAATCAGACTATGAAGACCAAGGTTGAAAATACTGTGAAAATATGCCAGAGCATGCTAAAGAGTGGAATTCATACTTTAAAACTCTTAAGGGGCAGTGTTATGGTCTTGCCTTATACCATAACAAAGTGGATCTTTGTGTATTATATGTAGTTAAGATTAACTTTTCTCCCCCTGGAAAACTCAAGTGGTATCTTTATTCCAGATTTGAATGTTTTAGAAATCTGGATTTTGTTTCCCCCTTAAGTTTGTAGACATAGAGTTGAATTGGCAATCAGGGTACTGTGATAGAGAGTATGTCTCTTAGTTTTTTCTAAGACGTGGTTTCTTCAGTTATAACGTTAGAGGACTGAAGTAAGTGATCTCTAGACTAGTTGGAGTTATAACATTTCATGGTTCTAAATTTTGAATAATTTTTCTCTATTTATACATGTATCTTTAATTTCAGTGTTTTTCTGCCATGAAGTAAAAGACTATTTGGGATACATACTCAGCACTGGAGTCTTAGACAGGCTTCAGTCTGTCCATTTATTTCTACTTAATTATCTTCCTCTGATAATAGACTTCTTGCTTCACCCTCTTTTTATCTCTCAATAGTATCAGCAGCTTTTCAGTTACTAGGCTCAAAATGTTGAAGTCCTGAATTTGTTCACTCTCTGCTGTCCCTAACATTAAATCAATCATACAGTTTTGTGGGGTACACCTCTGTGAAGGGTCAGACTGATTTTACAAAACAGAATAATAGAATTGCAGAATTAGAGGGGACTCCATTTTTTGGTTCAGATTTTATAGAACTGCTTTGAGGATCTGAAGAAATATATGCACCATCTCTCTGGGAGGGGGATGGTGAACATACACACACACACACACACACACACACACACACACACATACACACATGCTTTTGAACTGTGGTGTTGAATAAGATTTTTGAGAGTCCCTTGGACTGCAAGGAGATCAAAGCAGTCAATCCTAAAGAAAATCAGTCCTGAATATTCATTGGAAGGACTGATGCTGAAGCTGAAATTCCAATACTTTGGCCACCTGATGCAAAGAACTGACTCGTTGGAAAAGACCCTGATGCTGGGAAAGATTGAAGGCGGGAGGAGAAGGGAACGACAGAGGATGAGATGGCTGGATGGCATCACCGACTTGATGGGCATGAGTTTGACTCAGCTCCGGGAGTTGGTGATGGACAGGGAAGCCTGGAGTGCTGCAGTCCATGGGGTCGCAAAGAGTCAGACATAAGTGAGTGGCTGAACTGAACTGAACTGAACTGATACATACATATAAATTATGCATATAATTTTTAGAGATTCAAGACTTCATGAAGGTCACCTATGGAACTCAAATTAGGAATCCCTCAACTAGGCTAAATTTCTCTGAAAGCAGAATTTCACTCTGAAACAGCCCTAGTGGAAAGGGCTCTCCATCTGCTGAGTACTTCTAGTGATGACAGTGCTCAGTCCTTTTGGAGCTTTCTCTTCCCTTGTGTGTAATGAAACTTTTATTGTTGGAAAATTTTTTAGGATTCAAATCTGCCTGTAGCTTCCAGCTGACCCTTTAGGTCTTAAGTTTTTGAAGACATCTTCCATATCCATCTAGATCTTCTATTTTTCATGTTAAATGTTTACTATCTCTTCAACTATGACTTTTATTGCATGACTTCCAGACTCCTTACCGTCCCAGTCATCTTTCTCTAGACGCTCATTAGTGTTTTCATTTAATTTTGTGTCCTTAAGATAAATAACATTTTTTTCATAGGTGATATGAGTAGCTAATACAAAGTTCTTAAAAATTTTTTTTCCTGAACGGCATCCAGCCTTGACTGAAGTCTTGACTGTGCTATTTGTTAGCCATTTTGACCTACGGCTGATTACTCACTCTCCTCCATTTCTCATCTGTAAAATGCAAATAGTTATACCATCATTATAGGTTTGTTCCCTTAGCACAGAGAGCTTTCCAGTAAATGCCAGATATTATTTTTACTGTTAAATCTATTTAAGATTACTTGGGATATTTTGGAGGTTACATCACATCTGATGAGGGACAATAGCAATCTCCAAAATATTTTCAACCAGTATTGTTTGGTTTCTCCTTCCCCAAAACGATATTACTTTTTGAAACTTAAATGCAGAATTTCATAATTAGTATTGCTAAATTTTATCATCTTGTGTTTGGTCCACATGCTGTGTTCTTATGCTGTTACTGAATCCTGATCCAGTCATTCAGATGTGTTACCTGCCCTTCCTGTTTGTGTGATCTCCAATCAGGTATAGGGCCGAGGACCAAGCTCAGCAGCACACATTAGCCACTTCCCCACATGAACTTTAACTGAGTAAAACACTCTCTGTTAGAAGCATCAAGACCAGAGTTTGTCATAATGCCTTGCTGACATATGATATACTATGTATTTGGGATTCCCCTGATCTAACTACCAAAAAAAAAAAAGAAAGAAAATGACGTTAGTGTGAAATGAGGTGCCCTGGGTGAACTCACCATGACTCAGTTGTTTGAGTTTTTTTCCAAGTCCCCTGAGTCAGAACTAAACTATATGAAGAAGGCAGAGCATGCACTTTATTTGTACAGAGCCTAACGTATTTTGCAGTACTTCCCTAAATGTATAATAGATTGCTTCTTTGGCTCTCAGAGTGAAGACAGTTTCAAGGGCAAGTGAAGGAAGAAGGCCTGGGTCTTCAATGCATGGTCCAGTTATCTCACAAAAATAGTGTCTCTCAGTTCTTCCAAAGAATGGCCAGGGACCATGATGATGGAGATCATCAGCATCTCTAAGGAGGAGTGTGGCTAGCCAGCTGTGAGTCAGTCTTCTGTCCTCCCCAAGCTCAGAAACAGGAGATGGAGAAATAATAAACCAGGCATTCATACCTTCCAAAAGATCTGCTAAACTGAAACTCTGAGAAATCCTTCAACAATCTTTATGAATGAAATTTTTTGAAAAAGTTCCTTAGATGAATATTCCAAACATCCTTTAGTGCTGGGGGAAAAAAAAAAGAGGACCCAATGCTAATACACTTCTTATGAGCTCAGTCTGTTTTGCTCTTGTCTCCAGCTGTTGCATGAGTTAGGGTCATATTTGGAAGGACAGCTTATTTGGCAGGGAAGGTCGTGGAAGGGAGTGTGGAAGAGGAGGGGCATAGAGATGCCAGACAGATGGGCGAGCCAGCAGACGCACATGGACAGACTCAGTGAGCTCCTCTTACTGTTGAAGTGTGGCTGCCTGAAATGGAATCTGCAGATCCTCCCCGGGAGTGCAGGAGAACCACGGCCTCTCTGCGAACCTGACAGTGAACTCTCCTAGAGAGGGCTTTTTCTCAAGGTCCCTGACTCTCAGGGGGGCTTCGCTTTGAATTTAAATTAATTGAGAGCTCTGTTAATATAATTGAATACATCTTTCCATCCCTGCCATCTACAAGGAAAAGGACATTCAAAAACAAATTTCCTCCCATTAAGACCCATCCTGAAGTTTTAAGGTATGATAAGTGTAAGAAACGTGAAGTTTCACTTTCTCCAGAGGAAGATGCAATAGCCAATCAATATATCTCTCTTATCTTAACCTAGGCTTTTACTTCAAGCAAGTAACAAATGTCTAAAAAACATCTGGCTTTCATTTCCTGGGTAAAATTCAGGAATGAATTAAATTCCCCCAATACATAAACTTCTCCCCACAAATTAGCACATGGAATAAGGCAACGATCCTTTCAGGTAAGTATTTAGTATATGAAATAAATGCCCCTCAAAAGAACACATAAATGGCATCCTAGGACAAAGCAAGGAATTAATTTAGCTCTCCCCAAACCCTTACTTTTCAGGAATACATTAAGCTATGGATGAAATTGGCACTCTAAGTTCTATGTGACTCCTTTGAAAAGGTGATTCTTTTATATCCTCTATGCTATTTTAAAAAAATGATATTTACTTCTTCTTTGTAAAATAGATAACTAATGAAAACCTACTGTAGAGCACAGGGAACTCTACTCAATGCTCTGTGATGACCTAAATGGGAAGGAAATCTCAAAAAAGAGGAGTTATATGTACATGTATAGCTGATTCACTTCACTGTATAGTAGAAACGAACACGACATTGTAAAGCAACTATACTCCAAAAAAAATTTTTTTTAATGGTATTTATCAAATTGTGTGGCCTAGGACCACATTTTTATGACTCAAGTTCCTAATCTGAAAAAAAATGCACCTCATTCCTACCTGGCAGACTTGTGAGTATTAAAAATACCATATATCAGCACAGTTCTGGAGGGTGCCCTCAGCAAATGACAGCTTATCATTCTTCTAATAGGAGACTTTGAGAAGCAATGGCCTGGGGCACTGGCCTTGTAATGCCTGTAGTTCTGTTGCAGAGACCTACTGGGGCTCCCTCTTGCCTGTCCTGTCTTATAGTAAGCACTGTTGGTACTTCAGTCATAAATTCCTCTTGAGTTGATCCCATGCTGAACCTCTCATGCTGATGTCCGTTAATTTTAAGAAATACTGTTTATTTGCATTTCGGAGATCATGGAAATCATCTATTCAAAGTGGTTTTCCTCCTGGTGCATCTGGGATTTATAAGGACTTGAGCCGTTCCTGAGCATCATAAGATAGATGGTATGACAGTGAGTGTTTTTAGAGAGATCTTTGACTCAGAAAAGGCTACCAGAGTCCAGGAGATGGTTGGAAGGATGGACCCGTAGGAGAATAGGTGTTTGTCTTCCTTGATGGTGAATGCCTTTGCTGATAATGTTTCCCGGGGCTCTGGGGCAGTGAGTCACTACTGACTGAACCCAATTTACTTAAGAGAAAGGAACTGAATTTAACACCCAGATATTTGAGGAAGGCCATCTCATGTTCCTTCACACAGCAGCAACAATAAAACGTGATGATAATACAGAGAGGCAGAATAAGAGACCTAGAAAACGATATTTCTTAACTTGGGTTTTCATTTATAGATGTGAAAAAAAAAAAAGATGTAGGATATATTTCAAATTTTATCTTCCTCCTTTGACTCCTGTATCTGCCTCTTTGAGATTATAAAAATCAGAAGATTCTATTGGGGGAATAAATGTTTTGAAGACGTAATCCATTGATCATTTCTTCTGACTTGACATGTTTAACTAGACAAAATCAATACTTTTTAGAGTAGCAATGGCTTTGTTTAAAAAAAAAAAAGCACAAATTGGGTGACATGAAGCATAAGAGGATAAAAGAATCCTGTAGACAAAGTCTTTCTTTATTCCTTATCCTATCTGTGAATATCTTTGACTAAAAATCATATGTGTATGTGTCTACTGGATATATTAAGTTACCAAATTTATGGAGTCAGGGCACAAAAGAATTATTTTTCTTCCAGTGCATTTACTTGCCAACCAAGCTGCCTTAAGTGGCACACATGAAAACAAAGAATTTTAATTTTAAACCAAGCCAAAGAGATTGAAAATATAACTGTTAAACATCAAAAGTCCCATTTTAAAAAGAAGTTGCTTAATTTTAGAGTATTTAGAAAACAGTGCCCTTGCTTAACACACTTATTCAATACATTAGCTCACAGGCTTTATTCCCTGCCATTCAAGGAGTACAGTATTTCAACTGGAGAACTTGAAACAAACACAAACAAAGGCTTTCAAAAATGTTTAATCCCTTCAGAGAAAACATTAAGGGACAATCACTGCTTCATTTTGATTGTCACCTGGATTCAAAACTGTGCAACCAAAGACGGTTCTTATATGGACAGATGGCCCTGGCAGTTAAGAGGGATGGGGGGTGGGAAAAGAAATAAATGAATACTCTGTTTTCTGTATAAGCAAATAAAAGGGAAGAGGAAACAAAAGAAATGAGCCAGCCACGGCTGAATCAGAGAATTCCTCTAAACATACCTTGACTTTCCTATAAGAGATCTACTGCCCCAGCACAGTTGGCAAAAGCTCCTGCCGCTGAACCTAAGAACGCTTGCCTGTCAGAGATTAACGCTGCGTTGTTTGTCCCGTGCACATAGAGGTTGCTGAAACTTGACAATGCTGTGTGCGATAACGAGTAATAGAATGCTGATCGAGTCAAGGGACTTGAATCACACTCCTTTGATTGGAGTGAATTGCACATCGTGGGCAGCGTTTGGTCGAGGGAACGCGGCATGCAAAGACCCCGATTTCCCCAGCGCGCTGTGGGGGGGACTGAGCCTAGGGGGATTTGAATGACGTCGACATTCGTGGTGGGGAAAATGCATTTGAATGTTGGCTGTGAATGGTGCTGGGCATCAGAGCTTTTGTTTATTTCATCCTCCATGTGAAGCTCGCAGCTGTTTCTTTCAGTAAAAAAAGAGTAGAAGAATGCAGCAACCTACCTCATATTTTCCCCCTCCTCCAAATGTTTGTGGAGCCCAACAGCTGTCTTTGCAAATCCTGCCACTCAGGATTGGAATGGCTGTACATAATCAAGAATGGAGTGGTGAAGCTAAGATTGTTGGCTGGCTCCAGGCGGCAGGTGGGAATGAACTGTTCTCTTAATGGGCTCACATGGCTGGCTCCTGCAGGGATTGACTCAAAAAAGAAAAGAAAAGGAAAAAAAAGCATTTAAAGGAGGCTATGAAGAGTTGAATACATGCGTCTTGTATTTCATACTTATAGATCTCAATGGCTGTAAGGCATGAATTCACTGGTTGTTAGACCTGAAAGGGATTTGAAAGGTCCTCTTGTCTAGGAGTCTTCAAATTATTTTTAGCAGCAAACTTTTTTTCTGCCCAAACACATTTTGGACCTGGAGTGTGGGCTTCCCCAGAGTATCATGTCATAAATGAAAATACCCATATAGAACAAGCAGGAACATTAATGGTGGAAAAGTGGTGAAATATAAGAAACACAGCTCCAATAATAAATGAACCCAGTATTGGAAACACAGTGGGAATGGTGGGGACTGTGGCAAACTGGATAACCAGAGGGAGCAACTGCTATTCCCTGTTAGCGTATTGTCATCTTTGCCAGGTGAGGGTTCATCCATCCATTCATTCAACTAACAAATATTTATTAAATGCTTACTACATACTGGGTACAGTTTTAAGCACACACAAAACAGACAAGATCCCTGCTCTTATAGTGCTTTTGTTCAAGGGAAGGAGACATCAAACAAAAAAGGGAATACATAAAAACATATATGTTTGTACTAAGTAATGATAAATGCCAAGAAGCATGAAGGAGGGTAAGGGATACGGAAGAGGAGGTATTAGAAAGAACTATCCCGGAGGGACTTTTTTTATATGTGTGCTACTTAAAAAAAAATTATTGGAGTATAGTTTATTTAAAATGTTTTTTTATACAGTACAGCAAAGTGGATCAGCTATACATATACATATACCCACTCTTTTTAGATTATTTCCCCGTATAGTCATTACAGAGTACTGAGTAGAGTTCCCTGCGCTAAACAGTAGTGGGAGGGACTTGTAAAGGAGTGCGTGTTCAGCCGCTTCAATCATGTCTGACTCTTTGCAACCCCGTGGACTGTAGCCCACCAGGCTCCAATGTCCTTGGGATTCTCTAGGCACGAATACTGGAGTGGGTTGCTGTTTCCTTCTCCACTTAAGGGAGTGCATGATAGCAGAGACTCACATGATGGGAAAGAATGAGCTGTGCACAGATCTGGGGGTAGGGTTGGAGTAAGGGGGGTAAAGTTGGGATGATGAGCATTCTAGGGAGTGAAAAAGAGAGTATGAATATCCTGAGGCAGGCTTTGCTCTTCCCAACCACCCCACTAATGGAGCACAATTTGGAATTCTGTCTCAATTCAATATTTTCTGTTTACCCTAGATAGACCATAGAGGTAAAGATGCTTATCCAAGGTCACACAGGGATGTGCAGGGACTGGAACTCAGGTCTTGCAAATTCTACCCAGTCCACTTGCCTTTTGCTTAAAAATACCTCTTCAGTCAACATTTTCTCCCATGCTCCAAGGGAGGGATAGTCTTAATAAATACTACATGACCAAGGCTGGAATGACTAATGAACAGCAACTCATATAGTAGCAGTTTCCAATTAGAAATTCAAGGAAGACATTTAAATTTTTATAGAGTTCTGTCCCAATTCGCCTAGCCAGATTCTACCTCAGGGTATAATTCTACGTTGTTTACAGCCTTAACATCTTTTCTGTGCTGTTTGTAAATATCATTACAGTTTAAGTCATTTACTCCTACCCAATAGATTAAATCCCACAGCAACAGAGGTGTCTGGAATATAGGAAAAAAATCCAAATTACTGATAAAGAAAACAAAGCATATCAGCTAAGTCTGACCAATTTCAAGAGGCACAGTGATTTTTTAAAAATATGCTCAAATGATCTGGCTATCTCATATTCTTAGTTCATTTTTCACTCTCCTGTTAGGTCAGCCAGGAGATGAAATAACAGTCTTTGATTATCTCTGGGTTCAAAGAACAGAATACAACAGATTGCTTCTGCTCAGTCAACCAAGTTCTTGCTTTCCAGTCACCCTGACATCAGCTTCAGGTGGAGAAAGAATATTACTTATCAGAACAAATAAAACTTAATGCCAGGGGTAAGACCCCTCTTCCTTACCCTTTCCTTATCCACATGTACTATAGCCAGAACCAAGGCTAGACTTTGCCTGTTTTGAAGGAACTTGACTTAGAAACTGACTCCAAGACAAAAATGTATATTCTTCTTCTGGAACAGGGCAAAATATTCCTTGATATTAACAACCTACAACTCCTCTCTTCTCATTTCTTAAATGTGAATAAAATTTGTCTTTCATTCACACTGTAACTTTTTAAAAAACATATAGGGTTGAAGACTTACAGAGAGTATCTTTTTCTGTGTTTAGTTTTTCTCTCTAGACAGGAGATGTGAAAGGTAGAATTATGCCCTACTCATTGAAATCTTTTGTAATGTCTAAAATAGACTTTCCCGAATCTTTCAGATAACACTAAAGGAAATAGCCATCTTCCCAGGTGAAAGGTGTTTGATGATCTACTGCATCCCTCATTTTCTTTAACCTATTAGAAGGTAGTCAGTTGTTAAATATTTGCTATAATTCATTCTTGGGTGTTTATAGACACTTCAGTGGCATATTTCACTTATAAATATCTATAACAATGGCAATGCTAGAGGGGGAAAAACAGACTATGAAATTAAAGGTTTCCCTTTTATTAAAAGTACAGTGAAAATTATCTTGAGGTAAGCACAGACTATGGATTGGACATATCTCAGAAACATGTTTGGTTTTTTGTATCTGTACTTTGGGCTTATTTCAATTTAATTAAGTCTATGAATTATTTTATGAAGAATTTAATTTAGTGGATTTTACAGTGGGGGAGGTAGAGAAATGTGGGTGCAGTTTTTATGATTGCCAGTATTCTCCACAGAGATTGGACTAACCCATAAAATGTTAATAATACAAGTATCATCAAGTATGACAAAATTTGTACTATGAAAATTCTAAAGGCTAAAATTACTAGAGAAGAAAGAATTCATGGAAAATTAAGGTTGGGTTGGATCGGAGATCATGAGTAGAATCTGGATCTGTGGAGAGAAATGAAACAGCAGACAGACAAGCAATGACCAAGACGCCGAGTGGCTCTATAAATGAAGGGTTGTAGAAAGGATACATAATAGATACTAAGAGGGCATTCCATGTTCTGGAGAAGCTTGAATCTCAGGCAGAGTATCTCACCTTGTTTTGAGAGTCACTGGAGAAGTGTTGCTGGAGGCTTTGCGACTACACTGACAGTGATATACAGAAAAAACTGGAGGGAGATAGGATCAAAATTTCAAAATCACTTGGAAACATTACAGCATTCCTGCACAAGTGGCCCCAAAATAGTGGTCACAAAAAGAAAAGAGAGCTCAAGAAAAAGTAGTTTGTAGAGTGATGCTTGACTCTAGGATACTTTTATTCACATGTATGATTAGGATACCTCCCTGTGTTGTAGACATAAATACCCAGTACTGCCCTGCCCTCTTAGGGCATAAGCTCTAGGAGACCATAACCAGGATTGAATTTAAGACCTACATGTGGATTTTTAACAAAATGTTATGTCAAATGACTCTTGCAAAGGCTGTGACAGAACCCAGAAAAATAATGAAAGCACATTACAAGTGCTTAGGCTGGCCTTTAGAGAGCTTGGTCAGCGTGTAGGAAAAACACCAAGGAAGAAGATGTGCTTGATGATCCTGCATCTTCTTCAGCCTAGGCAATGGATTGAGGGTTGACCTCTGAACCTCCAAAGTGCCATTTCAAAATCCCAGTCATCTTTTTGGTATCAAAACTGATAAGGAAAGCTCTGGAGCAGCAAGTCTCCTGATTTGAGTTTTAACTCTGCTACTTTCTTAGTAGTGTGGTCTTGGGAAGTTATTTATATTCTGAGTCTCATTCAACTTCCTCATGTACTGGGTTGGCCAAAATGTTTGTTTGGGTTTTTCCATATGGTGTAATGGAAAAACCCAAATGAACTTTTTGGCCAACCTAATATAAAATGAGACTAATGCCACCTGCCTGGCAAACTCAGAGGATTATCAGGAAGATTGAAGGAGAAAATATATATTGATGCCATTGGGCATAATGATGATGATGAGGGAGTGGAGGAGATTGAAGAGCTCTCTTTGTTAACTCTTTGTCTTGTCCTAATTGTCAAGGTGTGATTTTTTTAAAAAGGTACATAAGAATCATTCTCATACTAGTGATTTCAAGCCTTGGTCTTAAAAAAAAAATCATTAATCTAAAGAAACAAACTGCTCAAGTTAAATGTTTTTGTTGGGGAATGCCTTTTTTAGCTCCAAAGGAAACTTTACATGAACTTCAATATTTAAAACAGAAAACAAAACAAAACAGTGAGTCATTTGTGGTATAAAGGTTTTTTAAAGTAAATTATAATATGTACTTATTATAAAGTCACTTATTGAGAATAATGAAGTTTTTCCAATTAACACAAAATTAGAAATGAGAATTTTATATCCATGTCAACTTCTAACTTTCTACTTTCTTTTCTTTACTTTGGTGGCACAATGGCAAGACAATTCTGATTCACACAGATAAGTAGTTAAAAATGGTCTTTGAATTCACTGCAGAATCTTTAAATAAACAGGAAGAACAGGAAAAGCTTTGCTCTAATATCTGAGCACAAAAAAAGCTAACAGCACAAGTTAAAACATAGAGGAAGAAAATAGATTAAATTTGGTATGCGTTTCTTTTTATGCAAGTGTTTTAAATAGTGAAAAACAACATTGTTTGGGTCAAATATTTGTGGGAACTTTGAGAGAACTCTCTGGAGCCTTAAGTGTCTACAGAATTGTTTTTGTAGCTGGCCACACGCATTGAGCACAGGGTAGTGTTCCAGACACTATTTGTGGCTTATTAATCCTTGCGACCACTGTCTGAGGCATGTGAAGACACTGAGACACACAAAGGTCGGGTCATTTTCCATAAAGCACACAGTTGATAAACAGCTGAGGCAAGATGGAAGCCCAGGTTGTTTAACTCCATGGTCTTAAGTCCTAGAGGAGAGTGAATTCATGGTCTCACTATACAACTTAGTAGCTAGGTAATTTCAGTTTCGCATCTGAAAGCAAATATAGATCAGCTGTAAAGTTTAGTTATGACACTATCTGAAACCCTTGACATTTAGTAGGTGTTTAATAGATGTTTGTGGGCCTGGAATTTACCCTATGGCTAACTCCCTTTCACAAAGCCATCTATGTGGTGATCATTTCATGCAGGGGTTGGCAAACTACAGCTGCAGGCTAAATCCAGCCCATAACCTGTCCTTGTAAATAAAGTTTTATTGTAACACTCCTGCTCGTATCCTTTTATGCATAGTCCATGTGGTTGTGGCAGAGACCATGTGACTCACAAAGTCTAAAGTACTATCTGGTCTTTTATAGGGAAAGTTTGTCACACCTAGATCTAATACAATGACTGTATTTTCTGTCAACTCCCCATAACACAGAACCATCTAAGATAGCCATTCAGGTGTGTGTAGCTGAAGATGGCAAGGTTGAGGCCTCGTGAATGAGCTTGCATGAAACCAGAACTGATGAAGTTGTTTTGGGTAAGTATTCTCCTTGCCACCACCCTGACCCTGCTCAGTCTACTGATACATTTTGGTTTGCATTAAGAAACTTTTAGCTTGTCTTGTACATCATAAAACATGGCTATGTTTATTAGGATTTTTTTTTTTAATTGGGACTAAGAAACTTGAGCTACTGATGACTCAGAAATGAGTTAATAGTTTAATAATGTTTCCAAAATTGAAGAATGGATTTTTTTTTAAGGAAAAAATGTGGGCTATTCTCTATCATGAATGAAAACCAAACAAAAGAAATAATATTAAATTGATCGTTACTAAGTTAAAGTATTTCATTTGAGTTTAAATTTTATGGAATGTAATGAATGTTTATGAAATTTCTGTAACTTAAGGAATAAATAATTTGAGGGGGGTAGGGAAGTGATACAAGTACTACATTCCATGCTACTAAGTGAACAGGTCCTTTTTAGTCAAAAATTTCATCATTATATTTATTAATAATATCACATTGATAGCTTCAAGCCTCATACTCCCTTTTGGTAACATATTTGAAAACTATTAGTGAGTTAATATTGGCAGAATGTTTTATCATTCCAATGCTTACATGCCTAGAGAAATGTTTCTGTGGGTGGTGACTTCCCTACCTATGGAAATATGTGTGCATTTAGAATATAGGGTATACGGTTAAGGTGTAGGAAAAGGCAATGGCACCCACTCCAGTACTCTTGCCTGGAAAATCCCATGGACGGAGGAGCCTGGTGGGCTGCAGTCCATGGGGTCTCGAAGTGTCGGACACGACTGAGGGACTTCACTTTCACTTTTCACTTTCACTCATTGGAGAAGGAAATGGCAACCCACTCCAGTGTTCTTGCCTGGAGAATCCCAGGGACGGAGGAGCCTGGTGGGCTGCCGTCTATGGGGTTGCACAGAGTCGGACACCACTGAAGCAACTTAGCAGTAGCATTAAGGTGTAAGTGTACAGGCATCAACTAAAAATTTGAGTAGAAATTCCTGTAATTCATTCATTCAGTAAATATATATAGAATACCAATGATGTACAGTACTAACCACTGGCTAGAGATGTTATCTGGCCTAATGGAGTTGAAGAAGACAGATAAGAAGTAACACTTAAAAATATTTTTTTTGCAAATTTTTATAAGCATTATAAGGAAAATAAACAAGGTGAAGTGACAGAGGAAAAAAAAATGTTAGAATCCATTTAGAAATGGATTGTGGTGGTTGGGGTGGGGGCAGGAAGAATTCTCTGGATGTGCAAAAGCCTCGAGGCACAATGAATAAGCTTGAGGTGTTCAGTGAACTGAAAAGATGACACCATGGTTGGAGAAAGTGGAAGGAGGTAAGGCTGGAGAATGAACAAAGGGCCTTCTGGGCCATGTCAAAAATGAGGAACAGTTAAGGTTTTATATATGAAAGGTTGAAGGCAGGAGGAAAAGGGGACGACAGAGGATGAGATGGCTGGATGGCATCACCGACTCAATAGACATGAGTTTGGGTGACCTCTGGGAGTTGGTGATAGACAGGGAGGCCTGGCATGCTGCAGTCCATGGGGTTGCAAAGAGTCAGACACGACTGAGCAACTGAACTGAACTGAACTGATATTTAAATGAAAATGTATAGCTTCATTTATTAAATGAGACCAGTTCAAGGAAGCTTGTGTGGATGAATTTTTGATATCTCTTTTGAGTGACACCATTTCTCATCTATTTATCTTTGAAATGTCCAGCTAAGGGAAGAAAGGTAGTGATGGTGTAACATGACACACCCTTTTGTGGATAATTATATAATGCCTCTAGGATAAAAGCATTTAAAGAGAGGAGGAGGTAATTTTACTCTTTTCAGCCTGGAATTTTTAGTAGATAAAGATAAAACATTTCAAGCTGTCTCTAATACAGTGCCATCTCTTCAGAGAATCACATTACTCTCCTTTCTCTCTTTTACAAAAGACTCATGTCTTTTTTTTTTTTTTTTCATGTCTTAATTTATCACATGAAATAAAACATTTACGTAAACCCTGAAAATTGCATCCCTGAGAAACCACAAAAATCAAGAGAAAGTAATTAAGGCAGGATTAATCAAATATATGGTTATATTTTTAACTTTCTAAAAAGCCACATGGTTTGGCAATTTATGAGGCTACAATAGTGAACTTGATAGGGAATTACAACTTCTGAGATATTCATGTTTAGCAGCTGGTAATTTATGACAGTATCATTTAGTACATAGAAGAATATGATCTCAGTAGGTATTCCTGACCACATTAAAATTTAGGGGATTCTTGATAAACTGATAAAATAATGATGATGATAATTATTAGAATTAAAGCCAGTTCTTTTCAGCAGCTGAACAGAAAAGAGAGGTCAAGATTAATGATCCTTTAGAGCCAAGAAAGAAACTTAGCGCCTTCTGTGTTGTGGGTTACTCTGCTTTGTAGGGCTTGGCTGTGAAACACTAGATGTAGGATGTATCCCCTTAATATCACTAACCATCAAATAGGATCAATACAGAAATGCGAAAGGTAGAGTTTCAAGTTCTATAGTTTCCACCTGCAATTTCACTGCTAAGTGAAAAGCCTGGGTTGATTACTTCAAAGATTAAATTGCTATTACTGTTAAACTGGTATGGGGAGCAGATTATATTTCCTTTGTAAGTGTGCTCTGCTCGGAGAACCTATGGAATATATTGGAAAGAGCTGAGTTGAAAGTCATAAGACTAACTCTTGCTCACAGTAGACTAAATATGACCTTGGCCAAGTCACTTAATCTCTATTTGTCTGATTCCTCATCAGTAAAATGAAAACCAGAAAATATTGTTTCTTTTGTCCACTTCACTAGATTTTTGAGGTTAAAACAAAACACCTGGTTATCTGTGAGACAAAATACTTCTACATTGATCGCTATATTTTGTTATACAGCAGAGATCAGGGGATTGCTGTGTGGTCACTATACTGTGGTTAGTGTTTATGCCATGTCATACTGAGTCACCCACCCACATTTTTGGAATCCAAAGGACAGCTGTACCTTAGGAGATATTACATTGTAGGAGAGGCATTGTGGATGTATTTGGGTTGGTCAAAAAGTTTGTTCAGGTTTTTCTGTGACATCTTATGGAAAAACCCAAGCAAAGTTTTTGGCTAATCCAATACTCTGTCTTTTCGGTCTCTTACAGGAGCAACTCTAGCACACTTCCTTTTGCTTATGATTCTATGGTGTGATTAGAAGAAGAGAATTCTTAGAAAGCGAACAAGGCAGCCAGGTGGGTCTCTACCAGTTGAAACTTTCATCAACCCCATTATACACTCTCACTGCTGGTTACAAAAACTGTAAATAGAGCAAGCTGCCTAGTGGGTGTCTTTTCTCACGTCTCACTCAACATGACTGCAACTGAATTTGTTTATCTTTCTTCTGAATTTGTTTATCTTCCTTCTCATAATGAATAATAACATTATCATCTCTTTCATTGCCAAACCCAGAAACCTGAGATTTGTTCTAGGTTTTTCTTCTGTTCAACCCCCACATCTACACCCAATATCAATCCTGTAGATGCAGTTTCCTTAATTCATTGTACGGTCATACATTCCATTCCATTTGTGTTGTCTCTGACTTGGTTCTGGTTCTTATGTTTTCACAGCAGAGTTACTCCAGCACAGTAACTTCCTAACTGGGCTCCTCTGTCCAGAACCAGCTCTTATAAGTCATCCTCTTCAGTGATGACTAAGTTCCTAACTTAGAGAGTTGACCGAATTACTCTCTTGCTAAGAGTTTGTTAATGCTCGCCAGAACTCAAGTTACAGGTTCTTAGCATGTATGGCCTTTACTCTAGCTCCTCTCTCAATCAAGCCTGATTATCACATTCCTCTCAGTGTATCCTTTACTCTGTCCACATCATGCTTCTCCATGCTTCTGTACTTTCTCACATGATGCTAACACAGTCTAGAAAATTCTCTTCCCCATTATAATACCTACTGTTTTTCAAGCTTCAGCTCTACTGCCATCTCTTTCCAGAAGCTGCCTTGGTGTCTGTTCATTTAACTGCTCCTTCTCTGGGCTCTGCCACTGCCTTATTTATACTGGTCTGTATTCACTAGTCCTCAGCAGTCCTCATCTTAAGGTTTTCCTGAATATCCCTGGACACTAACAGTGACTGGCTCATGACCTGGTATTCAATGCACTTCTTTTAAATGGAGAAGTCAGCACAATCTATATTTGGCAGTCACACCAGAGTGAAGATGAAAGCTCTACACTGACTAGGTTGAAAGAAAGAAGGGAAATCAAACTGTAAAGACATTACCTGTGAAGACTGAAAGGGAATAAATGGAGCAAGAGAGAGAAGCAAGGAGATGAACAGTGGCTTAGAATGAATCTTAACGGTACTGTAGCCAGGGCTGACATGTCATTAAGTTACAGCCTCATCCTTAAAGTTACAAGATTGCAACAGGCATCATTGTATTTTGCAGTATTTGAGAGACAAGGAATAGACAGTGCAAAGGCAAGTCGTATGTTTGAATAACACGTGAAAGGCCCATTTGGCTGGGGCAGAGTGAGGGAGGGTACTGTGGGCTGAACTGTATCCCCTCAGATTTCATGTTGAAAGCTTCACCTGTGGTACGTGAGAACATGACTGTGTTAGGAGACAGCTAAGTCAAAACGAGGACATTAGAGTGGGCCCCAAGGCTATCTGACCGATGTCCTTGTTAAAACAGGAAAGACCATGGGAGGACAGAATGAGGAGGTGGCCGTTTTTAAGCCAAGGAGACAGACCTCAGAAGAAACCAGACCTGCTGAAACTTTGGTCTTAGACTGTGAGAAAATAAATTTCTGTTGTTTAAGTCACCCATTCTGTGGTTCTTGCCTGCAGAATCCCAGGGATGGCGGAGCCTGGTGGGCTGCCGTCTATGGGGTCGCACAGGGTTGGACACGACTGAAGCGACTTAGCAGCAGCAGCAAACTAGTACCAAAAGGAAGGGTAATAGAAAAAGTCAGCAAAAGTTTGGAGTTTGGGCAGAGGCAAAGGGGGAGAAAGTTGTGGGGCTTTACAAGTCGTTGTAAAGGCTTACGATTTTATTTTAGTAAAATGGGAAGACACTGGAGGATTTGGAGCAGGTGAATATTATGATCTGACTTTTGCTTTTGTGGAGATTGGGAATTGATAATCAGAGTAATACCGATCAGATAGTTAACATTGTCAGTTGTGTAGAGGAGAAGAGGGGAAACAGTCAACAGGGAGAGAGCATGGGAAATGTTTCCTCCCTTCCATTAAACAACTGAAAAAACTAAAGATCCAAGGAGGATCCCAAAGTGACTTGCCCAAGTTGACAGAATAATTTAATAGTGGTCCTGGGAATAAGAATCAGGCATCCAGTTCTCTTTACTACTTGTGCTGGAAGGGAGATGCATTTGGCTTCTCCTGTAAGGAACACTTAAGTTGGGTTGCCTAGTATTTGGGGGAGGCTGGGTGTATCCTTGTGAGCAGCTATTGACACTTGAGTGAATTATAGTGGCCATGGCGTATGCTGTAATGCTTTCGGCTACCTGTCCATGTCTCTATGACGCAAGAACACATAGTGTAAGAGACTGGCAGGAACAAGTGGAAATCATTCAGAGGCTCTAGTCACAGACTGAGTTTCCACAGATGTCCTTCATGGTAGATCATTTCATTGACAGAAAATTTTCAGCGATGATAATAGCAATGGCTGATCTCTAAACTGTCCTCCAACATGCCAGGAGCCTTACATGCTAGGAATGGGAGCTTTTGGTTCTAGGTTGATAAAGAATTTGTATGTGTGTCTGTGTTTATACATATACACATATATATTGTGTATACATCAATTATATATTGTATACACATAAATACAATATACTCATATGTTTGTATGTATGTGAAATGCATATGTATATATGCATATTATGTTGTATTATATACTGTATATACTAACAACACAAGAGAAGACTCTACACATGGACATCACCAGATGGTGAACACCGAAATCAGATTGATTATATTCTTTGCAGCCAAAGATGGAGAAGCTCTATACAGTCAGCAAAAACAAGACCAGGAGTTGACTGTGGCTCAGATCATGAACTCCTTATTGCCAAATTCAGACTTAAATTGAAGAAAGTAGGGAAAACCACTAGACCATTCAGGTATGACCTAAATCAAATCCCTTATGATTATACAGTGGAAGTGAGAAATAGATTTAAGGGACTAGATCTGATAGATAGAGTGCCTGATGAACTATGGAACCAGGTTCGTGATGTTGTACAGGAGACAGGGATCAAGACCATCCCCATGGAAAAGAAATGCAAAAAAGCAAAATGGCTGTCTGGGGAGGCCTTACAAATAGCTGTGAAAAGAAGAGAAGTGAAAAGCACAGGAGAAAAGGAAAGATATAAGCATCAGAATCCAGAGTTCCAAAGAATAGCAAGGAGAGATAAGAAAGCCTTCCTCAGTGATCAATGCAAAGAAATAGAGAAAAACGACAGAATGGGAAAGACTACAGATCTCTTCAAGAAAATTAGAGATACCAAGGGAACTTTTCATGCAAAGATGGGCTCGATAAAGGACAGAAATGGTATGGACCTAACAGAAGCAGAAGATATTAAGGAGAGTTGGCAAGAATACACAGAAGAACTGTACAAAAAAGATCTTCACGACCCAGATAATCATGATGGTGTGATCACTGACCTAGAGCCAGACATCCTGGAATGTGAAGTCAAGTGGGCCTTAGAAAGCATCACTACGAACAAAGCTAGTGGAGGTGATGGAATTCCAGTTGAGCTACTCCAAATCCTGAAAGAGGATGCTGTGAAAGTGCTGCACTCAATATGCCAGCAAATTTGGAATACTCAGTAGAGGCCACAGGACTGGAAAAGTTCAGTTTTTATTCCAATCCCAAAGAAAGGCAATGCCAAAGAATGCTCAAACTAATGCACAATTGCACTCATCTCACACGCTAGTAAAGTAATCCTCAAAATTCTCCAAGCCAGGCTTCAGCAATACGTGAACCGTGAACTTCCAGTTGTTCAAGCTGGTTTTAGAAAAGGCAGAGGAACCAGAGATCAAATTGCCAACATCTGCTGGACCATCAAAAAAGCAAGAGAGTTCCAGAAAAACATCTATTTTTGCTTTATTGACTATGCCAAAGCCTTTGACTGTGTGGATCACAATAAACTGTGGAAAATTCTGAAAGAGACTAAAATACCAGGCCACCAGACCTGCCTCTTGAGAAATTAGTATGCAGGTCAGGAAGCAACAGTTAGAACTGGACATGGAACAAGAGACTGGTTCCAAATAGGAAAGGGAGTACATTAAGGCTGTATATTGTCACCCTGCTTATTTAACTTCTATGCAGAGTACATCATGAGAAACCCTGGGCTGGAAGAAGCACAAGCTGGAATCAAGATTGCCGGGAGAAATATCAAGAACCTCAGATATGCACATGACATCACCCTTATGGCAGAAAGTGAAGAGGGACTAAAAAGCCTCTTGATGAAGGTGGAAGAGGATAGTGAAAAGGTTGGCTTAAAGCTCAACATTAAAAAACAAAGATCATGGCATCTGGTCCCATCACTTCATAGCAAATAAATGGGGAAACAGTGGAAACAGTGTCAGACTTTATTTTTTTGGACTCCAAAATCACTGCCGATGGTGACTGCAGCCATGAAATTAAAAGACGCTTACTCCTTGGAAGGAAAGTTATGACCAACCTAGATAGTATATTGAAAAGCAGAGACATTATTTTGCCAACAAAGTTCCGTCTAGTCAAGGCTATGGTTTTTGCAGTGGTCATGTATGGATGTGAGAGTTGGACTGTGAAGAAAGCTGAGTGCCGAAGAATTGATGTTTTTGAACTGTGGTGTAGGAGAAGACTCTTGAGAGTCCCTTGGACTTCAAGGAGATCCAACCAGTGTATCCTAAAGGAGATCAGTCCTGGGTGTTCATTGGAAGGACTGATGCTGAAGCTGAAACTCCAATACTTTGACCATCTCATGCGAAGAGTTGACTCATTGGAAAAGACTCTGATGCTGGGAGGGATTGGAGGCAAGAGGAGAAGGGGATGACAGAGGATGAGATGGCTGGATGGCTCACTGATTCGATGGACATGAATCTGAGTGAACTCCAGGAGTTGGTGATGGACAGGGGAGCCTGGGGTGCTGCAATTCATGGGGTCACAAAGAGTCAGACAGGACTGAGTGACTGAACTGAACTGAACTGATATACTGTATCATATATGTGTATTATATAATAGAAATATCAAATTTGAAGATAAAATATTCTTAATAGTATAGTGAAGTCGCTCAGTCATGTCCCACTCTTTGTGACCCCATGGACTGTAGCCTATCAGGCTCCTCCATCCATGGGATTTTCCAGGCAAGAGTGCTGGAGTGGATTGCCATTTCCTTCTCCAGGGGATCTTCCCGACCCAGGAATCAAACCCAGGTCTCCTGTATTTCAGGCAGACGTTTTATCATCTGAGACACCAGGGAATAGTATAAAAAAGCTCAATTAAATCTGCAGGATGTTGCATAGAGATCTAGGTTTAAATCACAATTCTGGCTCTCACCTCACTAGATGGACTTGGGAAAGTTATCGAACCTTCAGTTCAGTTCAGTTCACTTCAGTCACTCAGTCGTGTCCGACTCTCTGCGACCCCATGAATCGCAGCACGCCAGGCCTCCCTGTCCATAAACAACTCCCGGAGTTCACTCAGACTCACGTCCATCGAGTCAGTGATGCCATCCAGCCATCTCATCCTCTGTCGTCCCCTTCTCCTCCTGCCCCCAATCCCTCCCAGCATCAGAGTCTTCTCCAATGAGTCAACTCTTCGCATGAGGTGGCCAAAGTACTGGAGTTTCAGCTTTAGCGTCATTCCTTCCAAAGAAATCCCAGGGCTGATCTCCTTCAGAATGGACTGGTTGGATCTCCTTGCAGTCCAAGGGACTCTCAAGAGTCATCTCCTACACCACAGTTCAAAAACATCAATTCTTCGGCACTCAGCCTTCTTCACGGTCCAACTCTCACATCCATACATGACCACTGGAAAACCATAGCCTTGACTAGACGGACATTTGTTGGCAAAGTAATGTCTCTGCTTTTGAATATGCTATCTAGGTTGGTCATAACTTTCCTTCCAAGGAGTAAGCGTCTTTTAATTTCATGGCTGCAGTCACCATCGGCAGTGATTTTGGAGTCCAAAAAAATAAAGTCTGACACTGTTTCCACTGTTTCCCCATTTATTTGCCATGAAGTGATGGGACCAGATGCCATGATCTTCGTTTTCTGAATGTTGAACTTTAAGCCAACTTTTTCACTCTCTGCTTTCACTTTCATCAAGAGGCTCTTTAGTTATTCTTCACTTTCTGCCATAAGGGTGGTGTCATCTGCATATCTGAGGTTCTTGATATTTCTCCCGGCAACCTTGATTCCAGCTTGTGTTTCTTCCAGTCCAGCATTTCTCATGATGTACTCTGCATATAAGTTAAATAAGCAGGGTGACAATATACAGCCTTGACGTACTCCTTTTCCTATTTGGAACCAGTCTGTTGTTCCATGTCCAGTTCTAACTGTTGCTTCCTGAACTGCATATAGGTTTCTCAAGAGGCAGGTCAGGTGGCCTGGTATTTTAGTCTCTTTCAGAATTTTCCACAGTTTGTTGTGATCCACAGAGTCAAAGGCTTTGACATAGTCAATAAAGCAGAAATAGATGTTTTTTGGAACTCTCCTGGTTTTTAAATGGTCCAGCGGATGTTGGAAATTTGATCTCTGGTTCCTCTGCCTTTTCTAAAACCAGCTTGAACATCTGGAAGTTCATGGTTCACATATTGCTGAAGCCTGGCTTGGAGAATTTTGAGCATTACTTTACTAGCGTGTGAGATGAGTACAGTTGTGTGGTAGTTTGAGCATTCTTTGGCATTGCCTTTCTTAGGGATTGGAATGAAAACTGACCTTTTCCAGTCCTGTGGCCACTGCTGAGTTTTCCAAATTTGCTGGCATATTGAGTGCAGCACTTTCACAGCATCATCAAGGCTCAATTTCCTCATCTGAAAAGCATAATAATGATTACTAAGTTTAGAAAAGATACTTGGACTTAAAGCACTTAAGACAATTCCTGGGTCATAGTATGTGCTGAACTAGGGTAGCTTTTATTATTATTTTTCATTCTGCAAGTTCAGATGGTAAAGAATCCACCTGGAATGCAGGAGATATGGGTTCAATCCCTGGGTCAGAAAGATCCCCTGGAGAAGGAAATGGCAACCCACTCCAGTATTCTTACCTGGGAAATCCCATGGACAGAGAGGCCTGGTGGGCTATGGTCCATGGGGCTCCAAAGAGTTAGTGGTAACTTAGTGATTAAATAACAACAACAACAAACTTTGGGTTATATTCCTCTTCTTTTTCTAGTTTCCTAAGTTGGAAGCTAAGATCGCTGATTTATCTTGCTTTTTTTCCTAATGGAAACATTTCATGCTATAAACTTCTATATAAGCACTGTTTTTGTTGCATTCCACAGATTTTGGTATATTGTGTTTTTATTTTCATTTAGATCAAGACATTTAAAAATATCTTTTGTGATTTCCTTTTTGATGCATGAGTTAATTTCAAAATGTTTGAAGAGTTTTTTTAGGTATATTTCTGTTATCAAATTCTGGTTTAATTATCTTATGATCAGAGAACATACTTTATGATCAGAGAACATAATATCAATCCCCTTCAATTTACTGAGAGTTATTTCATAGCTCAAAATAATATCTGCTTTATTTTATTAAATGCATCTGGGTATCTTATTTCACCTGCAAGGAGAACAGAACCTTGGATTTTGCCCTATTTCAAGGGAAGGTCTCTGTGAGTGTGTGTGTATGTATGTGCAGATATACATGTGAACGTGCCTGTATGTACATGTGTGTTAGACTGAGGAAGAAGAAAGTTAAGTGCCCCAAACTATCCAGGAGTATTCACCAACATATAACTAAAAGTTCTGTGGAAATGCCTCACAGGAAGTCCTAACAAATTCAGATTGATATCAGATCTTTTCTGAGTGAACAGAGGAGGAAACGTGGGGGTGTGATGTCTGATACATAGGAAGGCGTCAGGCCCAAGAAACAGAGAAGTGGACAGTTCTGTGACTTTATCAAAGTTTCCATCCTAACTAAAACTGACCAAAGATAGAAAAGGAATCTGAAGCGTTGGTGTCATACTCGACTGTGAATGTATGTTTATTCCCTTTTACAAAAATGTGTCTCTTCTTTTTGCATATACACGTATAGTTTCTTTTTCAAATTCTTTCCCCATTTTATATTGTTACATAATATTGAGCAAAGTTCCCTGTGCTATACAGTAGGTCCTTGGTGGCTATCTGTTTAAAATATAGCAGTGTGCACATATCAATCTCAAACTCCCTAACTATCCCTTTCCCTTTCCCACATCTTTCCCTGCTGGTAACCGTTAAGTTCATTCTCTAAGTCTGTGAGTCTGTTTCTGTTCTGTAAATAAGTTCATTTGTATCATTTTTTTAAACGATTCTGCATATAAGAGATATCATGATATTTCTTTCTCTGTAAAAAAAAGATCTCTTTTACAAGGCAGTTTCGTTCTCAGGTGATTTGTATATTTGTGTTAATGAATAGCTTTTCAGTGGCAGAATTCTGGAAATGGCATAGGGCATGTCTCTTTTAAGAGAATTCTGCAGAAGAAGGTACTCAGCTAAGCAATCTGTTAGAATATCATGTCTTTTAGGGAAGGGATGATGTCTAATGTATTTAGTTAATCCCCAACTTCCATGCCTGCATATAGTAGGCATTCAGGAAATACTTATTGAATGAAAACCTGAAGTTTGAAGAATAAGAACATTTAATGAACAAATGAATATGAAACTGCTTTATCTTAAACCCCATTTTATAGATTTCACAGTGTGTATTAAACTATTAGAGACTCTTAGAGTACTTACAGCAAGAAAAATCCATTTATTTTTTTGAGAAAACTAGTTTTCTGCCAATATCTTTGACCATGGAACTCTTCATAGGATCTACCTATTACCATTTGCAGAAATTCTTTCGTAACTCAATATGTAGCAAAGCCGATGACAAAGATGAGAATTTGAGCAGATGGTTGGGACATCACATCTCACCCTTGCTAAACTGATTCCATGCCACAAAGACCTTTTCAGTATTCAAGTTAAACTGGCTTCTTGTATGAGCTGGACTTGGTTGGTCACACACAGAAAGCAATTTTAATTTTGCTTCTGCCCCTTTGAAGCTGGTGTTTTGACTGTTCACTCTGAACCCCTAGATTCCACTAACCAGTACAACTCTGGGTAGCTGTCCATCAGAGCTTCTGACTACCAACAGGTAGCAAGTGATGGTAAAATGTCTAGTGTAGAAGAAAGTCCAATCCAGGTACACGGTAGCTCTGCTTTCTCTCACAGCTATTATCATCAGGCTGGAGATCCAGGCAGAGGAGGAGGGCAGCTGGGTCCCCTCTCTTTCCCCTCTCGCTGTTTTCTCCCCCTTTTCTATCTGTGCTTTCTGACCATCCAGCAATAGGGGAGGCAAGGGGAAAGCAAGGCTCAGGTGGAAAGGGGGAATGAGCTTGACCGGTAGTCTGCCATTGTGATCCTCTATGTACAGTGGAGTCCCAGCTGACTTTTCCCTCAGGGGGCACTTTGGTGAGTTTTTGTGAATATATCTCCTTTTGCCTGTGTTCCAGGGCATGTTTCAGGAACTGTTCTGCTGACTCTAGTTATGCCTTCTCAGGCCACTGATTATTTCTTCATTCTCTTGGCTTCTAGTGGTACATCCTTTCTAATGAGGTCATGTTAGCCATCCAGGCAATCTCTTCCAAAGTGACCCACTCTTCTTTTTCTTGAGTAGATCCTTAGTTGCCCCACCAAATGCTGGAAATGCTGCTTATTCCCCATGTAGCTGAGTCCTGAATACCAGAAAAGGCTAATTCAGGCCACAGTCTCCTGTATTTTTAAGTGTGAGTCAGGCATCAGTCCCTATGACTCTTAAAGACTGGAAGACATGTAGCAAGCTCTGAGTGGCTCCACTGATATGCCTCTCTTTTGGTTTGTGTTAAAGAAGAAGCACGTCTCTCTGGAGTGGAGGATGAGGATGGGAACACTTGCTGAACTGATAACATCCCCCAAAGAAATCCTTATGCCAACTTCTTTAAAGTCACTCTCTACAGGCTGGAAGTTGCCAGTGTGATTACCTGGGTAGAACCACTTCCATAACCTCTTATGGGGTCCCTGAAGCTACCATCTAGTTACAGAATGTGGGCTTTTTGGCATAAACTATATTGGGCCTGTTCTGAGACTTCTAGAAAAGAGGAACTTCCCATTGCACATGACTTAATGTACTTAATCCACACTAGTACCTTTTATGAGAGATATAGCAAGAGAAACCAAAGCTGAAATAAAAACTAGCCAGAGATCTAACCACTGACAATTAATCATGTTTTTTTTATAATGCATAAAACCTACAAAAAAAGGAAGAAAAAAATGGAAAATACTAGTTTTATGTACCAATTATTACCTTCATATGGTGAGTTTTATAGGTATTAGGATACGATAGAGACTGAATTTCACTTGTGAAAGACTCAGTTTTCTCTATCCCCTAGTTCATGGCCATCAGACAACAAATTAATTTCCCCTATAAATACTTATCTATGCTTAGGCTTACTCTTGTCTTTTGGTTTTTGTGGTGTTTGACCTTTATAACAATACAGTAGCCTTGTTTTCCCAGAGATGATCTGTTGTCAGCACTGGTTCTTAATGAGCTCAAAGACATTAAGGCCACCAGCAGTGAAGCTAGATTTAGGAGTCCCAGCTAAAAACAGAGAAAGAAGTTCATAGTGAATGTCAACTCTGACCGATGTCCAGGAATTAACTGTGCATTTTATCAAGTTAAAACTCACACACGTTTCTGAAATTCTTCCACCTTTTTTTTTAATAACACCCTAACACTGCTGCTGCTGCTGCTGCTGCTGCTGCTGCTGCTGCTGCTAAGTCGCTTCAGTCGTGTCCAACTCTGTGCGACCCCATAGACAGCAGCCCACCAGGCTCCGCCGCTCCTGGGATTCTCCAGGCAAGAACACTGGAGTGGGTTGCCATTTCCTTCTCCACTGCATGAAAGTGAAAAGTGAAAGTGAAGTTGCTCAGTCGTGTCCAACTCTTAGCGACCCCATGGACTGCAGCCTACCAGGCTCCTCTATCCATGGGATTTTCCAGGCAAGAGTACTAGAGTGGGGTGCCATTGCCTTCTCCAACACTATAACACAATGTCTCTCAATTGGAATTGCATACTAGAATCACCTGGTAGTAATTGAAAATTCTAGTACTCAGACTGCAGCCCTCCGTAATTAAATCAGAAGCTTCGTGTGGGGGCCCAGATATCAGTGTTTTTAAAATTTCTTGGTATTCTCATGTGCATCCAAGTCTGAACAACACTGCTAATACCTTTTGCCTGTTGGGTAGCTTCTATCCATTCATAGCAGAGCACGTAATTAAAATTCTTATGAAACTCTATTCCACCTTTATGTAGAAGAGATGGGGAGTGTATAGCTTAGCCTGTGGTAAGTTCAGTTTGTCTGTTCAATTCCTCTTTAAATGTTGATTAGACTCCATCATTTAAAATCAAGTTCTATCCTACAGCTCAACTCCAGAAAAATAAATGACCCAATCAAAAAATGGGCCAAAGAACTAAATAGACATTTCTCCAAAGAAGACATACAGATGGCTAACAAACACATGAAAAGATGCTCAACATCACTCATTATCAGAGAAATGCAAATCAAAACCACTATGAGGTACCATTTCACACCAGTCAGAATGGCTGCGATCCAAAAGTCTACAAGCAATAAATGCTGGAGAGGGTGTGGAGAAAAGGGAACTCTCTTACACTGTTGGTGGGAATGCAAACTTGTACAGCCACTATGGAGAACAGTGTGGAGATTCCTTAAAAAACTGGAAATAGAACTGCCTTATGATCCAGCAATCCCACTGCTGGGCATACACACTAAGGAAACCAGAAGGGAAAGAGACACGTGTACCCCAATGTTCATCGCAGCACTGTTTATAATAGCCAGGACATGGAAGCAACCTAGATGCCCATCAGCAGATGAATGGATAAGAAAGCAGTGGTACATATACACAATGGAGTATTACTCAGCCATTAAAAAGAATACATTTGAATCAGTTCTAATGAGGTGGATGAAACTGGAGCCTATTATACAGAGCGAAGTAAGCCAGAAAGAAAAACACCAATACAGTATACTAACGCATATATATGGAATTTAGAAAGATGATAACAATAACCCTGTGTACGAGACAGCAAAAGAGACACTGATGTATAGCTCAGTCTTATGGACTCTGTGGGAGAGGGAGAGGGTGGGGAGATTTGGGAGAATGGCATTGAAACATGTATAATATCATGTATGAAACGAGTCGCCAGTCCAGGTTCGATGCACGATACTGGATGCTTTGGGGCTGGTGCACTGGGACGACCCGGAGGGAGGGTATGGGGAGGGAGGGGGGAGGAGGGTCCAGGATGGGGAACACAGGTATACCTGTGGCGGATTCATTTCGATATTTGGCAATACTAATACAATATTGTAAAGTTTAAAAATAAAATAAAATTAAAAAAAAAAGAAAAGCTCAAAAAAAAACATAAAGAAATAAAATCAAGTTCTAATGACAAAATTTTTAATTGTTTAGTTTCCCTTGAAAACACAGTTATTCAAGCCACAGTGGCCTGCTTCTCCCCATGACAAGCAGCTGGCGCTGGGCTGCAGCAGATGGCTTTAGAGGGGGCTGGTACTTCCCCCTTTGCCCACAAGCCTCACTCACTGGCATCTCCTGCCTGGCCCCTATAGGCCCTATAGGTAGAGTTCTGGACGCCTGCCATTGTCCAAGTTTGGAGAAGTCTTTCAAATCTTAGCCCCTTCTGTGTTAAAACACAGGCAACTCCAACTTACTCCAAAGAGCCCTCTTTGATCTAAATGGCTCAAACAGTCCCTTAACCCCTGGATTGTTTAAAAGGTTATGTGTTTTCTCTATTCCAT
Organism: Bos taurus; assembly: GCF_002263795.3. Classification (NCBI taxonomy): domain Eukaryota; kingdom Metazoa; phylum Chordata; class Mammalia; order Artiodactyla; family Bovidae; genus Bos; species Bos taurus. The sequence continues at coordinate 22,310,939 of NC_037332.1, read as the reverse complement.
TCTCTGCCAGCTCATTTTGTACCCACCCTCCCCCGGCCCCAAGAGAGAATTTGTTCTGTTCTTTTGCTTTAAAAAGGAAAACAAAGTGTGACTACACATCTATTCTCCAAAGGCCATAGCTTCTCAAGGCTGAGAGCCAGATGCTTGATTTGTTTTCCATCCAGAGCTGTACATACAGAGAAAGTCGGCAGCACAAGGCCATTCTGCTTTTGACCTTCCTAGGGCTGAATGCACGGCTGGTCAACAGGGGAGCTGAAAATAGAACCCAGGACTTTCAAATCATTGTTCTGCTCACTGGGCTGTGCTTCCTCCCATAAGTGCTTGGTTAAACAATGTCCTGTTTTGCAAAAGTAGAAATCCTAATATACGTATGAGAAGTTGGACGCAGAACTACAGGCCTCACCATCAGGAGAGATGGCCCTGTAACATAAAGGAGAGTGAATTCATTTCTAGCCCTGAAGCATAGAGGTTGGGAACACTCAACAATGTGTGTTGAGTCATCATCTGTGTAACGTGTGATGTTTTGAACAAGAAGCTTTCACTGGGTGCCAGGCTATATTTGCCTGACAACCCACAGAAAGGAAATTTAGAATATCAGAAAGGTTGCCTCGAAAATGACAGGATCTGTGTATAGAGATGGTCGGGGACCTGGAATCTGGGAGTGGCTTTTCAAGATAAGGTGGCAAGTGTTGTGGGGAGGGACCAGAGGTTGCTAATGCTGTGGTTCTCAGCTCAGGGTATGTGTGTGGCCCACAGAATGCGGAGAAAGCAGTTCTGAACAATAGAAGGATTAAGAGTAGCTGACACTTGCCCAAGCTCCAAGGAAGAGCTTGGAACTGTCTCTGTTGTGTGCAGAGAGCTTACCTCTCTTAGGGAGACTGCACTGGTTTTCAGTGAGCTCTCTGAGGGCTTCCCACATCATGTTAGTGGTGAAGAATCCCCCTGCCAGTGCAGGAGATATAAGAGACGTGGCTTTAGTCTTTGGGTCAGGAAGATCCCCTGGAGAAGGGAATGCAACCCACTTTGGTATTCTTGCCTGGAAAATCCCGGGGACAGAGGAACCTGAAGGGCTACAGTTCATAGGGTTGCAAAGAACCAGGCATGACTGAGCACGCACTACTCCTGAGAGGGCAGGAACCACCTGGTTCTCAGTGCCGTTGCCCCCATGCCTGGCACACGTAGGGAGGTGAAAGCAGAGCTCAGAACCACTTTCTGAGTTTGAGTCCCAGCTCTACAGCCTCCCATCCTCGAGACTTTGGACAAGTGTTTTATCTCTGTATTTCAATTTTCTCATTTGCAAAACAGACATAGTAGTAATGGTTCTCACCTCAAATGGTCATTGTGAAAATTGAGTTACTACCTGTGAGGTTCTTAGAATGCTGTGTGTGTGTGTGTGTGTGTATGGGTACATGCGCACACATGCACATTAAGTCGCTTCAGGCGTGTCTGACTCTTTTTGACCCTATGGAGTGTAGCCCACCAGGCTCCTCTGTCCACTGGAGGCAGAATACTGGAGTGAATACTGGAGTGGGTTTCCATGCCTTCCTCCAGGGGATTTTCCCTACCCATGAATGTAACCTGGGTCTCCTGCATTGCAGGTGGATTCTTTACCACTGGGGAAGCCCTCTTAGAATGGTGTGTGTGTGTGTTAGTTGCTCAGTCATGTCCAAGTCTTTGTGACCCCGTGGACTGTAGCCTGCCAGGCTCCTCTGCCCATGGAATTCTCCAGGCAAGAATACTGGAGTGGGTTGCCACCTTACACTTTGATACACAATAAACATTCACTAAGAGAAGAGGAACTAAAAAGCCTCTTGATGAAAGAGAAAAAGGAGAGTGAAAAAGTTGGCTTAAAGCTCAACATTCAGAAAACTAAGATCATGGCATCTGGTCCCATCATTTCATGGGAAATAAATGGGGAAACAGCGGAAACAGTGTCAGACTTTATTTTTTGGGGCTCCAAAATCACTGCAGATGGTGATTGCAGCCATGAAATTAAAAGACACTTACTCCTTGGAAGGAAAGTTATGACCAACCTAGATAGCATATTCAAAAGCAGAGACATTACTTTGCCAACACAGGTCCATCTAGTCAAGGCTATGGTTTTTCCAGTGGTCATGTATGGATGTGAGAGTTGGACTGTGAAGAAAGCTGAGTGCGAAAGAATTGATGCTTTTGAACTGTGGTGTTGGAGAAGACTCTTGAGAGTCCCTTGGACTGCAAGAAGATCCAACCAGTGCATCCTAAAGGAGATCAGTCCTGGGTGTTCATTGGAAGGACTGATGCTGAAGCTGAAACTCTAATACTTTGGCCACCCCATGCGAAGAGTTGACTCATTGGAAAAGACTCTGATGCTGGGAGGGATTGGAGGCAGGAGGAGAAGGGGATGACAGAGGATGAGATGGCTGGATGGCATCACCGACTTGATGGACATGAGTTTGAGTGAACTCTGGGAGATGGTGATGGACAGGGAGGCCTGGCGTGCTGTGGTTCATGGGGTCGCAATGAGTCGGACATGACTGAGCAAGTGAACTGAAGTGTTAGTTATTAGAGACCATCAATACATTAGTAATGAAGGATAAATAGTCTAGCAAATGATATAGAAGAGTTAGAGCAGGCCAAATGTTTTCATGGAGTACCTTATTTAATTTTAAAAACAAGTGCACAAAACACTACTCCGATTGCTCCATGTTACAGATGAAGCACAGGGGGGTTAAATCAGTTACTCAAGGTCACACAGCTGGTGACAGGAGAAGGATTTGAAACACTGTGACTAATACCACATCTTTCACCACTCTTCTGCCAATTAAGTATTTCCTAGGAGAAATACTGAGGTAATAGCTGCTTCATGATGGTCTTTTGAGGCTTAAATATAACTTATTGACACTTTAAAAGTCGTAAAAATATGTACACATATGTAAGATGATGGTGATGACTAATAAACACGCAAGAAATCTGCACTTAGTAGCCTCACTTAGCATATCAAAGGGTGTTAAAAATAATAATTGGCTTTAGGAACCAAAAAACAAGTAAAACCAGTCATTTTGACACACAAAAATGCCATTTTATATGTGGGTGTCACCTACTCAAGATAACAGCCATTGAATAAATTAACAGTTCTTATTGAGAACTGAAGTGCCATGATCCTTTCCTTGGTTTTTTTTGCTAAAATATACTTAGTTATGATACACTTTACTTATTTACATGCTTTATCTCTGAATAGTTTCCCCAGCCATAAATATGAGGAGAAATGATGACATTTTTTTCATTGCAGGAATTATTTGGAGTGTTGTGGTATCATGGAAAGCAAACCAAACTTGAGGATGGGAGATGAGGTTTCTGGCTCCGGCTTCATTATCATATAATTCCCTCTAGAACCCGAAGCAAATCTCTTAGCTTTCCTAGGCCTCAGATTTCTCTGTTGGAAAACAGAACTTTGGATGCCACTGATTCTAAAATTCCTAGTACCTTTAGAAATCTTTGATTTCTCTCCTGGAAATTTTTAGGATAGAGCATACCTTTTCCTGGGCTTCCCTAGTAGCTCAGACAGTGAAGAATTTGCCTGCAATGCAGAAGACCCAGGTTCAGCCCCTGGGTTGAGAAGATTCCCTGGAGAAGTGAATGGCTCCCCACTCCAATATTCTTGCCTGGAGAATCCCATGGACAGAGGAGCCTGGCAGGCTACAGTCCATGGGTTCACAGAGAGTCAGACACGAGTGAACAACGAACGCTTCACTTCAGCTTTTTCTATCCCCACCCCCATATGTATATTCCAGTATGTTTGAAATCAGGTTATTTCGCAAATAAAGCATACATTACATTTAATCTTTACCTTCTCCTTCTTCTTCCCCTAAAATATTAGCATTAAATCGATAGTGTATCTTAGAATTAAGGCCAAGAAGTAAATCTAAACATAAATGAACAACATAACATCCACCACCATAAACAATAGCTGAAGCTGTTCCAGAGGCTTGGTTGATGTGTGAATGGACTTGTGTCCAAAAATTAGAGAGAAAGAGCACTTAACACATCCCTACTGCTTCGTCTCTTCAGAGTTCAGGCCCTGTTCCAAGGAATGAATTATATTTTCTGTGCAGCAGCTAAGATCCGGGGGTATCCTTTGCCTGTGTCAGCAGCACCCTATCACAGACAAATACCTGTAAAAACTAAAATGTCTCAGTACATTGACAATAAAATGTCATCTCTATGTCCCTGTGACTGATCTGTACAAAGTCATTTCTTTGAAGTCAGCTGAGAATACCAGGGGCCCTTCTTTCCTCCACATGGAAGTGGGAGAACAGCTGCTCTTTGTTTCAGGAAAGGACAGGGCGAAGGTTAGTTCATGGGTAGAGTTTCCTGTTTGTAATGTCTGAATCCAAGGGAGGTGCCAAGAATTTTGAAGGTTTTATTCAAGGGAAGATAGTTTCTTGTTGGGATAGAATTGCAATGAAAGTACAATTTCCTCCCCAGTTGATGCCTTGGATCTTCAGAAGTACTTAAGATTAATCATATAGTTGTCTTGCTAATGGCCATTTGATGGTTGTCCTTTGTCTACCAGAGAATGTCCAAACCCTTTAGCCCTTTCCAAACTCTACCAAGAGTGGCTCAGATCATGAACTCCTTATTGCCAAATTCAGACTTAAATTGAAGAAAGTAGGGAAAACCACTAGACCATTCAGGTATGACCTAATCAAATCTCTTATGATTATACAGTGGAAGTGAGAAATAGATTTAAGGGCCTAGATCTGATAGATAGAGTGCCTGATGAACTATGGAATCAGGTTCGTGATGTTGTACAGGAGACAGGGATCAAGACCATCCCCATGGAAAAGAAATGCAAAAAAGCAAAATGGCTGTCTGGGGAGGCCTTACAAATAGCTGTGAAAACAAGAGAAGTGAAAAGCACTGGAGAAAAGGAAAGATATAAGCATCTGAATGCAGAGTTCCAAAGAATAGCAAGAAGAGATAAGAAAGCCTTCTTCAGCGATCACGGCAAAGAAATAGAGGAAAACGACAGAATGGGAAAGACTAGAGATCTCTTCAAGAAAATTCGAGATACCAAGGGAACATTTCATGTAAAGATGGGCTCGATAAAGGACAGAAATGGTATGGACCTAACAGAAGCAGAAGATATTAAGAAGAGATGGCAAGAATACACAGAAGAACTGTACAAAAAAGATCTTCACGACCCAGATAATCACGATGGTGTGATCACTGACCTAGAGCCAGACATCCTGGAATGTGAAGTCAGGTGGGCCTTAGGAAGCATCACTACAAACAAAGCTAGTGGAGGTGATGGCATTCCAGTTGAGCTATTCCAAATTCTGAAAGATGATGCTGTGAAAGTGCTGCACTCAATATGCCAGCAAATTTGGAAAACTCAGCAGTGGCCACAGGACTGGAAAAGGTCAGTTTTCATTCCAATCCCAAAGAAAGGCAATGCCAAAGAATGCTCAAACTAATGCACAATTGCACTCATCTCACACGCTAGTAAAGTAATGCTCAAAATTCTCCAAGCCAAGCTTCAGCAATATGTGAACTGTGAACTTCCTGATGTTCAAGCTGGTTTTAGAAAAGGCAGAGGAACCAGAGATCAAATTGCCAACATCTGCTGGATCATTGAAAAAGCAAGAGAGTTCCAGAAAAACATCTATTTCTGCTTTATTGACTATGCCAAAGCCTTTGACTGTGTGGATCACAATAAACTGTGGAAAATTCTGAAAGAGATGGGAATACCAGACCACCTGATCTGCCTCTTGAGAAATTAGTATGCAGGTCAGGAAGCAACAGTTAGAACTGGACATGGAAAAACAGACTGGTTCCAAATAGGAAAAGGAGTACGTCAAGGCTGTATATTGTCACCCTGCTTATTTAACTTCTATGCAGAGTACATCATGAGAAACGCTGGATTGGAAGAAGCACAAGCTGGAATCAAGATTGCCGGGAGAAATATCAATAACCTCAGATATGCAGATGACACCACCCTTATGGCAGAAAGTGAAGAGGAACTCAAAAGCCTCTTGATAAAAGTGAAAGTGGAGAGTGAAAAAGTTGGCTTAAAGCTCAACATTCAGAAAATGAAGATCATGGAATCCGGTCCCATCACTTCGTGGGAAATAGATGGGGAAACAGTGGAAACAGTGTCAGATTTTATTTTGGGGGGCTCCAAAATCACTGCCGATGGTGACTGCAGCCATGAAATTAAAAGACGCTTACTCCTTGGAAGGAAAGTTATGACCAACCTAGATAGCATATTCAAAAGCAGAGACATTACTTTGCCAACAAAGGTCTGTCTAGTCAAGGCTATGGTTTTTCCAGTGGTCATGTATGGATGTGAGAGTTGGACCGTGAAGAAAGCTGAGTGCCGAAGAATTGATGCTTTTGAACTGTGGTGTTGGAGAAGACTCTTGAGAGTCCCTTGGACTGCAAGGACATCCAACCAATCCATTCTGAAGGAGATCAGCCGTGGGGTTTCTTTGGAAGGACTGATGCTAAAGCTGAAAGTCCAGTACTTTGGCCACGTCATGCAAAGAGTTGACTCATTGGAAAAGACTCTGATGCTGGGAGGGACTGGGGGCAGGAGGAGAAGGGGATGACAGAGGATGAGATGGCTGGATGGCATCACTGACTCGATGGACGTGAGTCTCAGTGAACTCTGGGAGTTGGTGATGGACAGGGAGGCCTGGTGTGCTGCGATTCATGGGGTCGCAGAGAGTCGGACACGACTGAGCGACTGAACTGAACTGAACTGAATTGAACTCTTCTTGCTCCCCTGTGCTTGGAATGGCTTGTCTACAACTTCACCTGGACAACTCACCTGTTAAGATTCAGCACAGGTGTGGTGTGAATACACCTTAGTAGCCCTTTGGTAATTATCAGTTAGTATTCAAGCCTCTTCTTTGTGGTCTCAAAGCATCCCATGGTTTCCTCTGTAGAGTGTTCTCCAACTTGCTGCAGAATGGAATCACCTGGAAATTTATCAAAACACAACAATACCCAGACCCTACTGAGGGACTTTGATTCCACTGGTCTAGGTTGGAGTCAAACTGAAACCAGGCAATTCTAATGTGCAGCCAGTCTGGAGAACCACTGATTTATTGTAGACCTTATGACATATTATATTAGAAGCTTTGTGTTTATCTTCTCCCAGATTAAGTTTCTTGAGGACTGGAATTATTTTATGTAAATAGGCATGTCTTCTGATATTTAAAAACACCAAGTACTAGGAGGTGCCCAATAAGTCATTTGTGAAGAATTAATGAATAATTAGTATATACATATGCCAACCTCCCTTTCACTTATGTTTAGAAGCTCATTTATGTGCAGTGCAGTTGCTCAGTGTAAGAAACTGTGGAAAATAGAATTGATATGGATCCCAGGTGTTTGGGGACAAAAGATACATTCTAAGAGAGGTGTCTGAAGAAACACAATAAGGGCCAAGAGAAAACCTGGAAAATTTTGAATTAATTAATAGCAGGTGCTAAAAGACAAAACCAGCCATGCAATCTGACCTGAATAGAATTTGGGAAGAGAGACTAACGCAAGAGATTCTGGGCTGGAAATCAGAAGGGACCAACAAACTTAAAAAGTAAGAGACTGAGAAGCAATTTTAAATTCTCCCTACACAGGATAGAAATACGAGACACATGGACTCTATCCAGAAGAGACTTAGCTTTCCCTCAAGTCCCAGGGTCCAGAGGCTCTAAGGCAAGGTACTCTAGTAGCTTGAAGGAGAAGCTGCACAGCAAGATGCTGAGCATCCCTGGACACTGCTGTACTCTAACCACGCGATGAATCTGTGTTTTGTGCCTCCTAGTATGTGCTCAGTGCTTTATATATTTTCCCACATAATATGCAGGATTAGGCTTATGAAGGAGCCTTTATCTTAACAAATTTTATAGATGAGGACACTGACGTTTAGGAGAACTAAGTCCCAAGCCACCTGTACTACAATGGGTAAATGTCACCTCTTACATGGCCAGTGAGCCCTCCTGATCAGATGATTCTCTGTGGAGGGGAGTTACTGGAGAATATGGAAGGATGGACAAGAGCTCCAGAGTCTCAACCCAAGAAGGGAGGTTTCTCCTTCAAGTCCTGCCAGTGGACCAGGAGACAGCAGGTGAAGGAACCTTTGGTGGGTGATTGGTGTGAGTGTTTTGATTTTAAAGAAACGCCTATTTGTGTGTGCCCAGCACCATGAAGTGGCCTTGGACAGTGAGAACACAATGCTGTCCACTTCTGGACTTGTAGTGAATGTATTTGTGAAAGCATGTGCCCTTTTTCAGAAGAGGGAAGATGAATGAGAACACTTAGAATCTTTCAGTGATTCTACAAGATGGAAGAGTGTTTGGGTATAAAGTTTGGACTGTTTTTATTTTAAAGAATGATTCATTACTTTCATAACATGGGGTTTTGGTTTTACTTTCTATAATACGCCATAAAAATTTTAGTCTTGTAATATTTGGTTTTGCATTTTAAGCGGAATTCCCTCTCCCACAATCTCCCTCTTGACTATTGACAGTCTGTGTTTTAGGAAGCGTCTTCTCTCTCATCTTAATAAACTTTTAGGTTCCAAAACAAAGTCTGATCTTAACGATTAGTTTAACCAATCAGTTTAGTCTGTCTACATAATGGTGCAATGAAGATGCTTGCAGATATTGATTCCCTAAAGTCAACTTCCCTTACCAGTCAGCTGTGATGACTAGTTCGTCTGGATTAGTTCCTGCAGTTCCAGCCTTTGTGCCAAGCACGTTGCAGCTGCTGGCCTTCCCCCCAGCCCTGTACACAATTCCCGTCTGTGGAAAGTATAATCACCTGCTGGAAGAGATACTTGCTTGTCCACACGCCAGGAGGAGGCTGGAGTTGGGACATTTCTTTGGCTTGCTGGGAAATAACCTGGACTTTAAACTTAGCTGAACCTAGGTTCAAATCCTGACCTTGCTGTTTGTAAGCACTTCCAGGGCTAAGGGAATCTCAACAAATGTTGCTTTCCTCCCTTGTCTGCCTTTGAGAAACACTGCAACCTTCTTTCCAGTGGATCATTTCTGTGATCCAACCACATGGACATTCTGTCCAGCACATCCACACCAAGAGCACGTGGTTATGGATTGTGCTCTCTGTTGCCTTTGGTTCTTTCTCACAAAGCCTGCATTTCAGAAACAGCTCGTGAACAGTCTGTATTTCAGTGATTTTTTTTATCTCACCTTTCTCTAGATATGGATGTTCTATGACTCCTGGCTTCCTGACACGTGAAAAAATACATTCCTTCTCTCTCAGTCTGTGTCTCCTGAGAACAAGTTCAGACGAGCCTTTTCTAAATAATAAAAGAGAAGATGGCCGCCACATGTTTTTATAACTGACCTTATTTCAAAATTCGGTTGGGTAACTCTTACCTCACTTTCCAGAGAGAGGCAGTGTGTGTCGTGAGAATGTGTGTGTGTGTGTGTGTGTGTGTGTGTGTGTGTTAGTCACTCAGTCATGTCCGACTCTTTGCAATCCCATGGACTGTAGCCTGCCAGCTTCCTCTGTCCATGGGATTCTCCAGACAAGAATACAAGAGTGGGTTGCCATTTCCTTCTCTAGGGGATCTTCCTGACCCAGGGATTGAACCCAGGCCTTCTGCATTGCAGGAAGATTCTTTACCATCTGAGCCACCAGGGAAGCTGAGAATCTCTCTGCTGCTGCTGCTAAGTTGCTTCAGTCGTATTTGACTCTGTGCGACCCCATAGATGGCAGCCCACCAGGCTCCTCCGTCCCTGGGATTCTCCAGGCAAGAAAACTGGAGTGGGTTGCCATTTCCTTCTCCAACTCTCTAGAGGTAATCAAAACAAATGGCTGTGCCTGACCTTGGCATGTTCCCTGGCCCTCTGTGGTCCTGCGTTTGCTCCTCTTTGTGAAAGGCAGACAGTGTTATGTGACATCTAAGGTCCCTTCCTCCTCTAAACCTTCCAGCCTCTAACCCCAGGCTACTGCTTGCTGATTTATAAGACAATATATTGACTTGCCTGAAGATATTAAATGGCAAATATTTTAAAAAGTGGGTCCTTCTCCACTTTTTTATGTCTAGGTTATAAAATTATGATAATGATTACTTTTTCATTACTCACCTAATCCCATAAAACACCTCTCACTATATAAATGCACATAGGCTTTTTTCAACAACAATTACTCATTTTGTTGAAGGGAATCAGGTCCTTGCTAAAGGCCAGTAAGAAAGCACCAGCTTTCTGCTAGTAGACTCTACATTTTCTCTGGGCAAAAGGTTTACTGTGGCTGAGACCAATACAGCGTCACCCAGTGGCCCTCTCCTAAGGGAGATTACCGACTATTCATTAGTTGCTCCAAAGCTGGTAACGTGTGCCATGAGGTTGAGGAGAATAGAAGGAACATTTACCAGAAAGAAAAATTTAGATGTAATAGGTTCTTCCTCCTGGGTCTCTCTCTATTTCTTACTGTTAAACTGAAACCTTTTACATTGAAATCTTGTTTTCCTTTTTTATACTCATGACCATGTTTCAAAGCAAGTCTTATACCTCTTTTACAGCTGAGACTATGGAGGCTCAGAGATGTTAATGAATATCCCAAGCTCACCCAGGAATTCCTAAATGTGTCTAAAATGGATTTAAAAAATTGGAATGTTTAGGATATGGAGAAACCCTGAAATGATCACATCACTAAGGCAGGCCTGCCATAATGTTGTTTTCCACATTTGTAAAGTTTCAAGGAGGTACCCTGTGAACTGGAAGCAAATACTGAGGTATTTCACACCCCTATATCAAGAGGGTTTTTTGTGTTTTTTTTTTTATAGCTTATTTTAAATTTTATTTTATTTTTAAACTTTACAATATTGTACTGGTTTTGCCAAATATCGAAATGAATCCGCCACAGGTATACATGTGTTCCCCATCCTGAACCCTCCTCCCTCCTCCCTCCTCCCTCCCCATACCATCCCTCTGGGTCGTCCCAGTGCACCAGCCCCAAGCATCCAGTATCGTGCATCGAACCTGGACTGATTTGGGAGAATGGCATAGAGACATGTATACTATCATGTATGAAATGAGTTGCCAGTCAAGAGGGTTTTGAATCCTTTTCCCCAGTAGATTTACAGAAGTCAGGCATTATTTGAGATGTGATAGTAATGGATGCCATTGATTGAACTCATTATGCTCCCAGCTCTGTGCTAACCACTTGATAAGCATCATCTCATTTACACAGACATTGTTCCATAAGATGGTTACCACTGTCTTATGCAGACATGGGCACTGAGACTTATAAGGAAGTGTCACTTACCCAAGTATCATGGATTGAAAGATTGGGAATCCAGGTAATATCTGAATCTAAAGCAAATTGCTCCTATTGATTACTCTATAATGCCTTGGCACTGCAGGGCAGAATGGGACAAGGGAACCCCGTTTTCTCTCCCCATTGGAGCTGCACTTCCATATGGTAACTTGAAAGCCTGCATAAATCACTATTGTGACTAACGTCCACACCTAGCAATAGCAATTATGACAACCAGCCCTGTAAGTTCTCACCCTACTTTCATTCATTAAAAGTAGAAATTAAAGGGGAGGAAGGCAGATGGGAAAACCCCTGTCCCAAATGGTCGTTTGAGCAATAGAACAATCTCTGTAGTTATTTAAAGGGAAAAAAACCTGATTATTTATCAGAAATAGAACTATGAAAAGTCCACCTCCAGAAGCACCTCCATTGCAGCATTTCCCAGAAAGATCATTTATTGTTTACTTTAATAGTTTCAAAAATATTAAGGCATAACAAGATCTGCCAAACTAGATTGACTAGAAGATAAAAGATTCCCAAGAATGGAATGTTTTCAGTTGATTACAGCATAGTCAAGCCAAAGCTAGCAAGTCATCATTAAGGAAGAGCATGTAAATTCTGACCTTGGATTTTGCAGTAACGACATTTACACAATCATAGCTTAATCCAAGTTTGTCACAGGATGCTAGACTTTTCATATCATGGCTTTCACTCCTCAGCTGAAATCTGATTATGACAGCAGGCCTTTTCCTGGGAATTGAATAAGATTAAAATATATAGTGACCTGATATTTGTGGATTAAAGAAATGAGGTCAGAGATAGGAATTGGATCCGGGTTGGTAAACAACTGTGGCCACTTGTGTTGCAACTGTGCAGGAGGAAAGGCAGCCAGTGCACTCCCTGGAGTCCTGTAGACTGGACGGGCTTCCAGGCATCTGCAAAGCTTTTCTCCTCTGATCTCCAGCACTCACACGACTTTCTCAAAATGGCAGAAACAAGAACGTCTTTGTTTGTATCCAGTTTAGAAACATCATCATCGCGAACTTCTAACTTAGGTTTGATGTCTATCAGCGTATTAGAAGGTGACGGGAAAAGAAATTCGTTTCTTTCTCAAATATTTATTGGGTGCCTACAAATACACTGGGCATTGTGGAGCGTGTGGTATATAGATGCAGGAGCCGGACAAAGCCCCTGAAAAACAAGCAGCACTGCAAAATGGTTCATGTTCAGTACCAAGGGAGGCCTGGGCCAGAGTGTAAACACAGGAAACAGCCACTGCGGGCAGACGGCTGATGCTCTCCAAGAATTACAGACCAGATACACTCAGAGAAGTGTACAGTCAGAGAAAACTTCCTTGAAGTTGAAATGTGCCAGACAGTATTGTTTTTCTGAAATGGTCTATTTATTAAGTTATGATTTAGATACAGACTTCTTGAAAGAAAGAAATTCATCCACCTGATCGCACAACAGTAGCGCTGTGAAAGGACTTAAAAGAAACATTAGTGCAAAGATATTTTCTGGTTTTAATTCACTTCTTATCCAAGACACATACAGCATCGGTGTCATTTCTAGTAGAAGAAAACATCCACTTAGCGCTTCTACACAGAACAGGAAAGCGAGGCTCAGAGGCACCACATCTGGTGTTCCAGGTCTATACTGCCTCCTTAGTCTTGTTATGACTCAACTTGGCTACTCCTGTACAAAAGGTATGGGATTCTCAAAGAAAAGGTAAATAAATGTTAATTATAAGAGTAAAAGAACTGAATCCCTGATTGACTGCTATCCAGGACAAAAATAAACAAGGCAGAAAAAATAATATGCCCTGTAACTTTCTGAAAGGCATCAGGAATTTAGAGCAAGCTTTCTATTTGCATTTGCAGGACAGGGCATGAAAATATTGATTACTGTAAAGCAGGGAGTTGCCTGCCTGCCTTCAATAAAACACATTCTGCAAGTCTGATATTCTTGGAACAGAACGTTACCCCTTGGAATTTCCCTAACTCTGAAAAGAGAGAGTGGGTTTCGACTGTTTCTGTTCTAAATAGCATATTCTTGTTGTTGTTGTTCAGTGGCTCAGTTGTGTCTGACTCTTTGAGACCCGATGGACTGCAGCACGCCAGGCTTCCCTGTCCTTCACCATCTCCTGGGGTTTGCACAAACTCACGTTCTTTGAGTTGGTAATCCCATCCAACCATCTCATCCTCTGTTATCCCCTTCTCCTCCTGCCTTCAATCTTTCCCAGCATCACGATCTTTTCCAATGAGTTGGTTCTTTGCATTAGATGGCCGAAGTATTGGAGCTTCAGTTTCAGCATTCCTTCCAAAGAATATTCAGGGTTGATTTCCTTTAGGATTCACTGGTTTGATCTCCCTGCAGTCTAAGGCACTCTCAAGAGTGTTCTCCAACACCAGAGTTGGAAAGCATCAATTCTTCAGCATTCAGCCTTCTTTATTGCCCAAGTCTCATATCCATGCATGACTACTGGAAAAACCATACCTTTGACTATACACACATTTATTGGCAAAGTATTGTCTCTGCTTTTTAATATGCTGTCTAGGTTGGTCATAGCTTTTCTTCCAAGGAGCAAGTGTCTTAATTTCATGGCTGCAGTCACCATCTACAGTGATTTTGGAGCCCAAGAAAATAAAGTCTGTCATGGTTTCCATTGTTTCCCCATCTATTTGCCATGAAGTGATGGGACCAGATGCCATGATCTTAGTTGTTTGAATGTTGAGTTTTAAGCCAGCTTTTTTCACTCTCTTCTTTCACTTTCATCAAGAGGCTCTTTGGTTCCTCTTCAATTTCTGCCATTAGGGTGGTGTCATCTGCATATCTGAGGTTCTTGATATTTCTCCTGGCAATCTTGATTCCAGCTTGAGCTTCATTCATTCCAGCATTTTGCAAGATGTACTCTGCATATAAATTAAATAAGCAGGGTGACAATATAGAGCCTTGATGTACTCCTTTCCCAATTTTGAGCCAATCCATTGTTCCATGGCTGGTTCTAACTGTTGCTTCTTGCCCTTCAAGAAACATATTAAAGACACATTCTAACTTCCTTAAAAGGATGGATCTATGTGTGTTAAGAATTTGATGTCTTCATTTCCTCTGGATCCCAATTTTTTCTCCAAATGCACACCCTCACATGGTTTATATCATCACCTTCTTTGAAAAGACTACCATCTGTCTCTCTTGACCATCCACACAGGTCAGCTGCTTCATACATAATATGTTTCTAACATCATTGGTAGAAACTAGTTGCATCATTAGAAGTTTAGATCGCCTTTCCTGCTAAAATTAATCATCCTTCAAGCATATCTGAAGTAGTGTTAATATATATGTCTATGAATATTTTTTATCAGAAGGAGAAATCAAGAAGGGGAGTCCATGCCCCAACCTGCTCCTTGAATCTGGAAGGTCTTTGTGACTGCCTTGATGATAGAATGCCAAGGAGGAGATCTGGGTAACTTCTAGATCTGAGTTGGAGAAGTCCTTTGGCTCTGCCAGTGTCTCCTGGGACAGTCACTGTGGGAGATTTTGCCCCATGTAAGTTCATCTCTCCTGTGTCCACCACGTGGAAAGATCATGTGGAGATAAAGTGGCACCTTAGAGGCCTCCCAGCCTAGATGCCAGATGTGAGTGATGAAGCTTTGGTAATAACTCCTGTCCCAGGCACCATGACAGCCTCATAAGATCCTAAGTGTGAACCATCCCTCCAAGCCCAGTCAAATCCAGGATTTGTGATCAAAATAAGTGGTATTATTGTTTGAAGCCACTGTTTGAAATGTTTTGTACATGATAGTAGATAATTAGAACAGATTGTGAGAACTGGAAGTTGGGTGCTAGTGTAATGAAACCTAGAACAGGACACTGACTCTGGGACAGAGTGGTGGGAGAAGTTAGGAGGGGTTTTGAGGGACTTGAGTAAAAGCCTGATGGCGCTTGAGGAGAATAGTAGAAAAATTAGCAAAATTGTCACTTGCAGTGACGTGAAAAATGCAAAAGATAACTAATGAGCTGGTAGATTTGGCTAATAAGAATTCCAGCTAGAATGTTGAGACTGCCCAATAGCTTCTTTTAGTCACATAAGTATGAGAGAGATGAGTTTAAAAAAGGAACTGTTTCATTTTCAAGAAAACTTAAAGAAAATACATAAAAGATCCAGTACTTGCTACGTTCAAATATAAAATTATTTCTCATTCCCCATTTCTTCATAGAGAAGAAGATTTTCAGATTAAAAAATGGTATCAGGCCAAAGATCAAATCCCAAAGCCAAAGAACCTTTGTTAGTAGCTTAGAAAGATTTAGGGTAATGGCTCATAGACCCTTTGAAACAAAGTTCCTCTAAGGATCTTGAGGGCATGCCCGGCATACTCTCTTAGTTAAACAATGAGGCTTCTAAAAATCTTAAAGAAATGGTCCCATCACAGCTTTACAGAAACCCCCAAGGTAGAGAAGGACTTAAAGAGATTTCTAGGGAGGTTTTTGTCTAGTGGAGTAAATGACAATAAGAATGATAAGAAATCCACAAACAGCCTTTTTTTTTTTTTTTTTGGTTTGTTTTTTATTGAAATATGATTGATGTGTAACATTATTTTTATTTCAGATGTATAACATGATTCAATATTTGCATATATTGTGAAATGATCACTTCCATAAGTCTAGTTAAGGTTTATCACCACAATAATTATAATTTTCAAAAAGTACAATGATAAGTTTGTGTTGATTAACATTTTGCCAGCATGGACTAAAAGGGACAGAAGCAGTTTGAAGCAGAAGGAAGTCTTTAGATTTCAGATTTCCATGGGCAGGAGACAAGCTGATAAAACTATTCAGCTTCAGATACAGGGCACATTTTACATAAAAGGAAAGATAATTTAAAAGGTGGAACCCAGAACTTAAAGGGACACCCTAGAACTTCCAGATGTTCAAGCTGGATTTAGAAAAGGCTGAAGAACCAAAGATCAAATTGCTAACGTCTGTTGGGTCAACGAAAAAGCAAGAGAGTTCCAGAAAAATATCTATTTCTGCTTTATCGACAACACCAAAACTTTTGATTGTGTGGATCACAACACATTGTGGAAAATTCTTAAAGAGATGGGAATACCACCTGACCTGCCTCTTGAGAAATCTGTATGCAGGTCAGGAAGCAATAGTTAGAACTGGACATGGAACAACAGACTGGTTCCAAATAGGAAAAGGAGTATGTCAAGGCTGTATATTGTCACCCTGTTTATTTAACTTATATGCAGGGTACATCATGAGAAACACTGGGCTGGAAGAAGCACAAGCTGGAATCAAGATTGCTGGGAGAAATATCAATAACCTCAGATATGCAGATGACACCACCCTTATGGCAGAAAGTGAAGAAGAACTAAAGAGCCTCTTGATGAAAGTGAAAGAGGAGAGTAAAAAAGTTGGTTTAAAGCTCAACATTCAGAAAACTAAGATCATGGCATCTGGTCCCATCACTTCATGGCAAATAGATGGATAAACAGTGAAACAGTGTCAGACTTTATTTTTTTGAGCTCCAAAATCACTGCAGATGATGACTGCAGCCATGAAATTAAAAGATGTTTACTCCTTGGAAGGAAAGTTAGGACCAACCTAGACAGCATATTAAAAAGCAGAGACATTACTTTGTCAACAAAGGTCCGTCTAGTCAAAGCTATGGTTTTTCCAATAGTCATGTGTGGATGTGAGAGTTGGTCTATAAAGAAAGCTGAGCACAGAAGAATTGATGCTTTTGAACTGTGGTGTTAGAGAAGATTCTAAGAATCTCTTGGACTGCAAGGAGATCCAACCAGTCCATCCTAAAAGAAATCAGTCCTGAATATTCATTGGAAGGACTGATGCTGAAGCTGAAACTGAAACTCCAATACTTTGGCCACCTGATGCGAAGAACTGACTCATTTGAAAAGACCTTTATGCTGGGAAAGATTGAAGGCTGGAGGAGAAGGGGAAGACAGAGGATGAGATGGTTGGATGGCATCACTGACTCAGTGGACCTGAGTGTGAGTAAACTCTGGGAGTTAGTGTTGGACCGGGAAGCCTGGCGTGCTGTAGTCTGTGGGGTCTCAAAGAGTCAGGCACAACTGAGAGACTGAACTGAACTGAACTGAACTGAAAAGCAGTGGGAAAATCCTTCCTAGGAAGTAGGACTGAGACCTGAGGAAGAAACAGGCTGTGATTTCCTGGCTAGACTTCAAAATTGCAGTGAACCAGTGACTGTTATATACTCTCATGGGCTTCCCTGGTGGCTCAGAGGTTAAAGCGTCTGCCTGCAATGTGGGAGACCAGGGTTCAGTCTCTGGGTTGGGAAGATCCCCTGGAGAAGGAAATGGCAACCCACTCCAGTACTCTTGCCTGGAGAATCCCATGGACAGAGGAGCCTGGTAGGCTACAGTCCACCGGGTCGCAAAGAGTCGGGACACAACTGAGTGACTTCACTTTCACTTTCACTTTCCCCCTATTTTCAGCAAGAATGTCTATAGTGATTTTTCCAGTGTATAGCACACCATTGTATGTTGCCTATATAGGTCTTTGTTCACAGATCTTAGGACTGAGAGGAACAATACACAAGAAACTTAACCTAAGGGGCTTCATTTGTACCTAGATCTGATGGTACAGATGGTACAGATCTAGATTTAGATGAAAAGATTCTGAACCTAGACCCTAAGCCTGATGACATATTGAGGTGTCCTGGAAAGGGTGAATTTATGCTTTTTTTTTTTTTTGCATGTGGAAGAAATAGAAATCATTTGTGGCCAGTAGATATACTTTTGAATTTTAAAACATATTCACAATTTTTTGACAGTCTTCTTGTCAAGAGATGGAGTCTAGAGGGTGGAATAAATTGAGAGTAGCATTGACAGATATATACTACCATGTGTTAAATAGATGGCTAGTGGGAAGCTGCTCTATGGCACAGGGAGCTCATTCTTTGTGCTCGTGATGACCTAGAGGTGTGCAATGGGAGTGGGTTGGAGGGAAGCTCAAGAGGGAGGGGATATATGGATATGTATAGCTGATTCACATCATCATACAGCAGAAACTAACACAACATTGGAAAGCAATGATATAGCAATTAAAAAAAAATAAATGGAAAAATATATAAATGTGGAAAAAAGAGAGATGGAGTCTAGTTCCTATCCCCTTGCATATGGACTGGACTCACTAACTCATTTCTAAAAAATAGAGTGGGATGGAACTGGTGCTATGTTAATTCCAAGCCTAAGTCTTTAAAGATGATACAGCTTCTTCCTGATTCCCTCTTGGAACATTCATGCTTGCAACCACCTCCTCCCTGAAACCTATAAGAAAGCCCAGGCCAAAGGGAGAGTCCAGGAAATGAGCCAAAGCCCCAAGCTCCCAGCCCCAGCTGAACTCCCAACTTCTCGGCCATAAGAGGGAGCCACTTTGGACAGAGATTCTCCAGTTCTCCATCAAGCCAGTGCCACGTGGAGCAGAGACAAGTCTTCCCAGACAAAGTGAAAGTCGCTCAGTTGTGTCCAACCCTTTGTGACCCCATGGATTATACAGTCCATTGAATTCTCTAGGCCAGAATACTGGAGTGAGTAGCCTTTCCCTTCTCCTGGGGAATCTTCCCAACCCAGAGATCTAACCCAGGTCTCCTGCATTGCAAGTGGATTCTTTACCAGCTGAGCCGCAAGGGTAGCCCAAACAAACAGCATTCCCAGACAAATGCTGTCCAAATTGCAGATTTGCTTGTAAAATAAATGACTGTCGTTTCTTTGAGCCATTAAATGTAGAATAGAAATTCTAATCCTATATCAATAGAAACAGGAACAATTTCTCTTATCAGTACATAGACAGTTGATTAGCGGTGCTGACCCTCAGTGTCATTGACAATTCACATACAACTTTACAGTCGGTAAAGCCTCAGATTCAACCAACCACAGATTGTGCAGTATTATGGTATTTGTTATTGAAAAAAAAAATCTGCCTGCAAGTGGACATGCACAATTAAATCCTGTGTTGTTCAAGGAGTATATCTCTGATATACACAGTTTATTAAGGAGTAAATATTGGCGAGGCCCTATTTTATATGCATTACATATGTTAACTCATTTCGTTCTAATAACAACTCTATGAGGAAAATATTTTAATATCCCCATTTAATAGATAAGAAACAGTAGAATAAGTCATGAAGAAGTTGACCAAGTAAGTTGATTGAGGTCATACAGCCAGAGGGCCCAAGCCATTGACCTAGCTGATCCAGAGTCCAGAACCATTATGCTTCTCTGAATCTTATAATAGCATTGTTTACTTCAATTTTTCCACTTACCATTAACATAAGGGAGCCTCTTCTCCATAACTCTGGCCTTTACCTTTAGTTGAGGGAACTTTTTGCTAAAAGCAAAGCACAGTTTAAATTTTGTCCCTAAATGCCAGTTTTGCAGAGATCAGCCAGCTGTGGCCCATGGGCCAGATCTTGTCCACTACTGCTTTTGTAAATAAACATTTTTTTTTTTAACACAGCCGTGCTTATTCATTCATGTTTTGTCATGGTTGCTTCTGTACTACATTGCAAAGTTGAGTGGTTGTGACAGTGGCTATGGCCCACAAAGCCTAAAATTTTACTTTACAGAAAAGGTTTCCTGACTGCTGACTTAGATCACTGAAGTTCCCTTTCTCAATGAATTCATAATGTGTCATAAACAGAATGCATGAGAATTTTAGACAGACTGGTCTGGACTAAAACCCACTTCTATTTTCTATGTGTGACCTTTGGAGAATCTCTTCTCTGAATTTTAGTTTTACAAAAATTGAAGAGGATAGTAAGACCCTTGTCTTAATTGATAAGTCATAAGACACTGAGATATAAAATATTATTACTATGTTAAAAGTTTTACCAATCTTTTATGAGTAGAGCCAAATTTAGGGGATCATGTAATTAGAGGTAAAAGAGAAAAAGTGCTTAATATTTTTTTTTCATGTTTATTCATGTTATTCATAACTGTTAGGGCACACAAAGAAAAGAGTGGCAACAACTTCTGTTAGGTGTAAGACATAGGGGGGAATCAATGGTTTGTGAAAGTCCAGGTTATGAATTTCCTTCTATGGTCCAGATTTTTTAAGAAAAATCCTGCAGGAAGAGGCGACTTCACAGGAAGCAGTTTTCCAACACCAATTACTGATTGATTAAATATCAAAGGGTATTTGTCAATCAGACAAAGGGTTGACAAGGGGTTTGCTTATTGAGCTAAAAATATCATATTTTCCCCACTATAACTGGATATTTTTCTTTGAGAATATGAGTAAATTTAGAATCCTAAGGACAGAGGGGGTTGGGATTTTAATAAATGATCTGGGTGGCCGGATGAACTGTTTCTGTCCCGAGAGATGATGGTCACAATCTGATTTCCTGGAGAACAATGAGAACCAGATTCTAGCAGAGTGATGTCAGGGGCATCCATTTTCTTTTGTTGCCTCAAGACTGTTCTCTGTCCTCAGTGTGTGAGCTGTGGAGTCGGAGCTTATCTTAGCTCCCAAGTGACGCAGGTCAGCTTTATAGGTTTTGATGGCATATCTGTTTAGATGGGGGTGACATTGGAGTGTGGGAGAGGCTCTGCTCTGTGTGAGGAGCTGGGGACTGTCACACACGAGGGGTATGAGAGGAGCAGAGACACTTCAGGGGGCCTGATGAGGGAGGTTGAGTGGGAACCAGATGAACATTGCTTTCAATCTGCTGTGAGGATTCTGGTTTTCTTCACTCGAATTCCCACCCCTTCCCTTTTCACTTATCACACACATAAAGGGCAGTGAAATGCCAACCTGGCCCAACTGAAAATTTGGAGATATGAAGCTGTAAAAGAAGATAACGATTAGACACTTGTGGAGTTGACTAGTGACCCTTGATAGCACGCTTTATGTTCCTGGTTAACCTTTTAACTACAAAAACAGTTCTCATTTAATAGACATAGTCTCCTTGAAAGAAATAAAGGAAGGAAGGAAGAGGGGAGAATGAGGGAGGGAAGGAGAAAGGGAAGGAGGGAGAAAGAGAGGAAGGAAGAAAGAGAAAGAAAAAAACAGACATACTTTTGTCTCAAACTGTCACATTTTTAGTATTGTACCATTCCAATGTATTAGTTCATTGAAGAAATCATAGAACCTAAAGGTAGAAAATTACATAGGGGTTAGTTTGTCCAAATTTGGACACCTGCAGAACTCTGCTGAATAACTACCATGGTAGGTGCATTAAATCTTTCTGTGGTGTTTTCTGAACCTGGTCTGTCCCAGGTATTTTTTTTTTCTTTTAAATTTGTTTTTTATTGACGGATAATTGCTTTACAGAATTTCGTTGCTTTCTTCCAAACCTCAACATGAATCAGCCATAGGTATACATATATCCCCTCCCTTTTGAACCTCCCTCCCATCTCCCTCCCCATTCCACCCCTCTAGGTTGATACAGAGCCCCTGTTTGAGTTTTCTGAGCCATATAGCAAATTCCTGTTGACTAGAAAAAGCAAGAGAATTCCAGAAAAACATCTATTCCTGCTTTATTGACTATGTCAAAGCGTTTGACTGTGTGGATCACAATAAACTGTGGAAAATTCTGAAAGAGATGGGAATACCAGACCATCTGACCTGCCTCTTGAGAAACCTGTATGCAGGTCAGGAAGCAACAGTTAGAACTGGATATGGAACAACAGACTGGTTCCAAATAGGGAAAGGAGTACGTCAAGGTTGTATATTGTCACCCTGCTTATTTAACTTATATGCGGAGTACATCGTGAGAAATGCGGGGCTGGATGAAGCACAAGCTGGGATCAAGATTGCTGGGAGAAATATCAATCACCTCATATATGTAGGTGACACCACCCTTATGGCAGAAAGTGAAGAATAACTAAAGAGCCTCTTGATGAAAGTGAAAGAGAGTGAAAAAGTTGGCTTGAAGCTCAACATTCAGAAAACTAAGATCATGGCACCTGGTCCCATCACTTCATGGGAAATAGATGGGGAAACAGTGGAAACAGTGGCTGATTTTATTTTTCTGGGCTCCAAAATCATTGCAGATGGTGATTGCAGCCATGAAATTAAAAGATGCTTACTCCTTGGAAGAAAAGTTATGACCAACCTAGACAGCATATTAAAAAGCAGAGACATTACTTTGTCAACAAAGGTCCATCTAGTCAAGGCTATGGTTTTTCCAGTGGTCATGTATGGATGTGAGAGTTGGACTATAAAGAAAGCTAAGTGCCAAAGAATTGATGCTTTTGAACTGTGGTGTTGGAGAAGACTCTTGAGAGTCCCTTGGACTGCAAGGAGATCCAACAAGTCCGTCCTAAAGGAGATCAGTCCTGAGTGTTCATTGGAAGGACTGATGTTGAAGCTGAAACTCCAATAATTTGGCCACCTGATGCAAAGAACTGACTCATTTGAAAAGACCCTGATGCTGGGAAAGATTAAAGGCAGGAGAAGAAGGGGAAGACAGAGGATGAGATGGTTGGATGGCATCACTGACTCAATGGACATGAGTTTGGTTAAACTCTGGGAGTTGGTGATGGACAGGGAGGCGTGCTGTGGTCCATGGGGTTGCAAAGAGTCGGACATAACTTAGCAACTGAACTGAACTGAACTGAATTGTTTATG
Organism: Bos taurus; assembly: GCF_002263795.3. Lineage (NCBI taxonomy): Eukaryota > Metazoa > Chordata > Mammalia > Artiodactyla > Bovidae > Bos > Bos taurus. The sequence goes on along the minus strand of NC_037332.1, from coordinate 22,288,046 downwards.
TTTGACTGAACTGTATGTTTATTCTTACATACAGAGACCATTCTCTGTATGTTTATTCTTTAATTCTTTTAGGTCTTTGTTAATTGATTCTTGTATTTTCTCCATTTGTTTTCAAGATTTTTGATCATCTTTACTATCATTATTCTGAATTATTTTTTCAGGGTGTTTGCCTATTTCTTCTTCATTTATTTGGACTTCTGTGTTTCTAGTTTGTTTCTTCATTTGTGTAATATTTCTCTGCCTTTTCCTTTTTTTTTTTAATTTATAGTGTATGAGGTTTCAAATTCCCAGGCTCCAAGGTTGAATTCTTTCTTCCTTTTGGTTTCTGCCCTCATAAGGTTGGTCCAGTGGTTTGTGTTAGCTTCATATAGGGTGAGATTTGTGCTGAGTTTTTGTTTGTTTGTTTTTCCTCTGATGGGCAAGGCTGTGTGAGGTGGTAATTCTATCTGCTGGTGACTGGTTTGTATTTTTGTTTTGTTTGTTTTTTAGATGAGGCATCCTGCACAGGGTGTTACTGGGGGTTGGGTGATGCCCGGTCCTGTATTCAAGTGGTTTCCTTTGTGTGAGTTCTCACTATTTGAGACTCCCTAGGGTTAGTTCTCTAGTAGTTTAATGTCTTGGAGTCAGTGCTCCGACTCCAAAGGCTCAGGGCTTGATCTCTGGTCAGGAAAAAGGATTCTACAAGTGGTTTGTTATGGCACTAGGTGAGATTAAAACAAATATCCAAAAATGAGAAACCAAAGATGAACCCCAGACAAATGGCAGTTACAAAATCAGGCAAATAATAATTATAATAATGGAATATACATATATACCTAGGAGCAAAGTTAAAACAGTTCAACAAAAATAAAGTACAATAGATTGACCTGGTGAACAAAGGAAATAAAAAATCATATTTACCAGTTATGCACAAAACTAACTAAAGCACAAACTGAAAAACAAAGCTAAAGCAAGGTGCTAAGTGGGGAATAAAGCAATGAAAACAAAACTAACAAATATGTTGAGAGGAAAGGAAAGAGTAAAGAAAGAAAGAATAGATATGCTAGTTAAATAGAGGTAGACAAAGAAGATTTATATACATTAAAAATTAACTGCAAAGGGAAAAGAACAATAGGAAAAGCAAGCAAAGGAATAAATGTATAAAAAATAATAATAGGTTTAAAAAATTAAAATTAAAAAAAAGAGAGAAAAGGAAAAAGGAAAACTTCCCAGAACTGGAAAAACCCAACATAGAGGCAGAGGTTTGTAACAATAAAAAATGTGACTAAGAAAAAAAAAGAGAGAGAAAAAAAAAAACTTAAGTAGATTTCATAGTTTTCAATAAAATCAACAACTACAACAGAGGAGGAAAAAGAAGGAAAAAAAGAAAAAAAAAATCCAAAGAATCTACAGAACAAGTCAAAACATAAGAATAATAAATGGTTCTCTTGAGTCACTGCTGTCTGAATCCTTTCCCTAGCTGGGAGTCACAGTCCACCTCACCTCCCTAGGATACCCTCTGACACTGTGCTGATCTCTAGATCTGTTGTGGGGGCAGCTCAGATTCTAATCTGGTTCTAGCCTGTATTCTTGCCTCCAGTGTTCACAGCTGTCAGAACTAGTGCGTTTTCTTCTGTGGCAGCTCTCAGTGACCTTTTATATATTCCATAGGCACAGAGTCTGCCTAGTTGATCGTGTGCATGTAATCTGCAGCTTGTACAGCTTGTGGGAGGGTTTTGGGTCTTCTTCCTTAGTCACACTGCCCCTGGGTTTCAATTGTGGTTTTATTTCCACCTATGCATGTGGGTTGTCCACTGGGGTTTGCTCTTGAGGCTGCCCTGGAGGGCTTGGGTTGGCCCCCATGAGGGCCAGGTGTGGAGGTGGTGCAGCTGCTTGCGTCGCAGGGGTTCTGGCAGCACCAGGTACTCAGGGGAGTTGGCGGCTAGGGCAGCAGGAAATACAGTGCTTTAGAAGGGTGTGGCTACCAGTATTGGCCAATACGCTCCAGGATTCTTGCCTGGAGAACCCCCCTCCCTGACAGAGAAGCCTGGCAGGCCACAGTCTACATGGTTGCAAAGAGTTGGACACTACTGAAGCGACCCTGCACGCATAGACACGAGACCTTTTCTCGAGTGTAGCAGCTCTCCCCCAGTGAGAGTTGAGTGTGCGCAGCTGCTTGGCTTGCAGGAACCCTGGCAGCACCAAGTGTGCAGGGACACGGACTGCCTCCACCACAGGAGTTATGGCGGTGTCTTTTTTCGAGCCTCTTGTATCTGGTGATCAGAAAGCCTCTTTGGCCAGTCTTTCTCCATAGCTCCGCCTGTTCAGGCACATAGAGCGGCCCCCCTGGCTGGGGACCTACTTTGTAGTTTGGCACATCCAGTCACTTAAGGGAGCCCCAGGAGTGGGGTCCTACTCTGTAGTTCAGTGTGTCAGGCATTTGATGGGACAGCCTCTCTATTGTTCAGCTGCCAATGCTGGCATGTGGGATGAGAGAGGCTATGGTGATGTGTGACTCAGCTGTATCGCCTTGCTTCCGTAGGTGCCTGGCTTTCCTCCACAGGCACTTCCCACCACGATCTCCTCCCTCACACCCCGCTGGATCCATCTCTCTGCAGTCAACAACAGCCCTCGCCCTGGGATTGCTCCACAATCTCTAAACTCCAGCTCCCAGCCTATGCACCTTCCAGGGGATTTATGTCCCTGTCCAGGGTGTGTATGGCTGCGGCAAGGACTGTCTGATTTTCATTCCATTTAGCTGCCACAGACCATCTGTTTCACTCTCAGCCTTAAATGTTTCTCCTCTAACTCAGACAGTTGCCCCAGTGTGGGGATTGGACCCATGCTTCAGTTCCCCCACCCGCTGAGGGCAGATCCAGTCCAACTAACACTCCTGTTTTTCCCCCTAGTTCCTTCATCCTACTGAGTTTTGTGTGGGCCTATATGTTCTTTTCTGCTGATCAGGTACTCCTGTCTGTGCTCAGCTGGTGTTCTGCACACACTTCTGTGTTTGAAGGTGTATTCTTGATGTATCTGTGGAGAGAGATGTACTCCACGTCCACCTATTCCTCCGCCATCTTGTTCTCTCTCCTGTCCCAGGTATTGATCTTGGTAAAGGCCTGAGCAAAAGAGACAAACATTCTTGCCTTCATGGAGTCAGATTGCATTGCAGGACCTGTGCTTGATCATTTCCAGTAACCAAGAGCTGTCAGTTTAGAAGGGAATAAACCAATTCTTGAGATTTTTATTTATTAACAAACTCTTATGAAACTGAGTTTCAAGAACTTTACAGACATTAACTCATCTAGTGCTCTTTTTAAAAAACATTTGCTTTAATTAATTTATTTTTTAATTGAAGGATAATTGCTTTACATAATTTAGTTGTTTTCTGTCAAACATCAGTATGAATCAGCCATAGGTGGACATATGTCCTCTACACTCTGGAACCTCCCTCCCATCTCCCCCACATCCCACCCCTCTAGGTTGATACAGAGCCCCTGTTTGAGTCCCTGAGACATACAGCAAACTCCCATTGGCTATCTATTTTCCACATGGTAATGTAAGTTTCCACATTACTCTCTCCATACATCTCACCCTCTCCTCCCCTCTCCCCGTGTCCATAAGTCTTTCTCTATGTCTGTTTCTCCATTGCTGCCTTGAAAATAAATTCACCAGTACCATCTTTCTAGATTCCATATATATTCATTAGTGAAAGTTAGTGAAAGTTAAGTTGCTCAATTTTGTCCGACTCTTTGCAACCCCGTAGACTGTAGCCCACCAGGCTCCTCCATCCATGGGATTCTCCAGGCAAGAATACTGGAGTGGGTTGCCATTACCTTCTCCAGGGGATCTTCCCAACCCAGGGATTGAACCCAGGTCTCCTGCATTAGAGGCAGATGTTTTAACCTCTGAGCCACCATTTATCTTTCTCTTTCTGACTTACTTCACTCTGTATAATAGGCTCTAGGGTCATCCACCTCATTGGAACTGACTCAAATTCATTCCTTTTTATGGCTATTAACTCATCTAATGCTCTTAATAATGCAGATGCTATCACCATCATCCCTGTTCTACAGATGAGCAAATTGAGGCACAAAGAGTTTAAGGAATGTCCCAGGGATTTGAGCCCAGCCATCTAGGTTTGTAGTTTGGGTTCATATACTAGGCTACACTGCCAATATTTGGATAGTTTATGTTTAAAACTTGGTCCTCTTTTTCCTGATGTTGCTATCTCTTACCCTAAAATGTTTAGCCCATTTGTATCTTAATGTTTAGCCCTTGGGATGTTCTACTGTATATGCTCATCTACTGGATACAACCAAAGACAATGCCCGACTCTCTTGCATTATATGAGTATACAGGATGAGACAGACAGCCCACAAGAGGTGGGCCCCACTATCCCACCACTCTCCTTGCTCACATGAAGGGAAACTGCCTGCACATTTTGTTGTTGTTCAGTTGCTAAGTCATGTCTGACTCTTTGCAACCCTGTGGACTGCAGCACGCCAGGCTTCCCTGTCCTCCACTCTCTCCAAGAGTTTGCTCAAATTCATGCCCATTGAGTTGGTGATACCACCCAACCATCTCATCCTCTGTCACCCCCTTCTCCTGCGCTCAATCTTTCCCAGCATTAGGGTCTTTTCCAATGAGGTGGCTCTTCGCATCAGGTGGCCAAAGTATTGGAGCTTTAACTTCAGCATCAGTCTTTCTAATGAGTCTTCAAGGTTGATTTCCTTTGGAATCGACTGGTTTGATCTCCTTGCAGTCCAAGTGACTCTCAAGAGTCTTCTCCAACATCACAATTTGAAAGCATCAGTTCTTCAGCACTCAGCCTTCTTTATGGTCCAACTCTCACAACCATACATGACTACTGGAAAAACCATAGCTTTGACTATAAGGACCTTGGTCAGCAAAGTGATGTCTCTGCTTTTTAATACATTTTAATATGTTGTCTGGGTTTGTCATTGCTTTTCTTCCAAGGAGTAATAGTCTTAATTTCATGGCTGCAGTCACTGTTCAAAGTAATTTTGGACTTCAAGAACATAACATATGCCACTGTTTCCACTTTTTCCCCTTCTATTTGCCATGAAGTGATGGGACAAGATGCCATGGTCTTAGTTTTTGAATGTTCAGTTTTAAGCCAGCCTTTTCACTATCCTCTTTCACCTTCATCAGTTAAGAGACTCTTTACTTTCTCTTCACTTTCTGCCATTAGGGTGGTGTCATCTGCGTATCTGAGGTTATTGATATTTCTCCTGACAATCTTGATTCCAGCTTGACCTTCATCCAGCCCAGCATTTAGCATGATTTACTCTGCATATAAGTTAAATAAGTAGGGTGACAATATACAGCCTTGGCATACTCCTTTCCCAATTTTGAACCAGTTTTTTGTTCCATGTACAGTTCTAACTGTTGCTTCTTGACCTGCATATGTTTCTTAGGAGGCAGGTAAGGTGGTCTGAAAGAGATTCCCATCTCTTTCAGAATTTTCTAGTTTGTTGTGATCCACACAGTCAAAGGATTTAGCATAGTCAATGAAGCAGAAGTAGATGTTTTTCTGGAATTCCTTTGCTTTTTCTATGATCCAACAGCTTTTGGCAATTTGATCACTGGTTCCTCTGCCTTTTCTAAATCTAGATTGTACATCTGGAAGTTTTTGGTTCACATACTGTTGAAGCCTGCACACAGTAGGTGGCAATAAGTAATAACTCTTGCTAATAATTCATAAGTTTCTGGCTCACTGATGCCTGAAATTTCCCAGTTTAGTTTCCTTCTTCTAGCACGAGACTATTCTGTAGGAGAAGAAGCCAATTAGACTTTATTGGATATGTTTTCAAAATTTTCTCTGAAAGCAGGTTTTAATAATGGGAGAGGACCCCATTTGGTTGATAGGAGAGAGACTGTCATCACCAAGAATTGAAAAATGAGAGGATGAGGAAGTTGGAAACGTGGAAAAATTCATGTGGGGTCTTCTTAAAGACTGCCTTCCACCAGAGCCCAAGCAATTAACCAGTCCTTAACCAGAACATAAAACAGGTCTATCAAAATAAGGTTTGTTGCCTTGGGTCTTGAAAAAAACAAAACTATGCTGTTCCATCATGGAATAGGAAATAAGGAGCTAGACAGAAGTTTGAATAGGGCTACAATACTTTGGAAATTTTTCTGAGTTAACTCATCTGTTGATTTAATCCTTTGTTTGAAAGAAATAAAAAAATGTCAGATGCATTCTCCTTTTAAGTGGAATTGTCTCAAAATACCTTCTAACATCAAAGCCCCATGATTTCTGGATTATCACTCATGACTCTTCTTCCTGTCATTGATAAGATTAATGCAGTCAACTAGTTTACTGGTCTCAGAGATCTCTGCCAATGAGGCTCAGCCAAGATGACATCCTTTCTCCTACCCAGTCTTCCTACCTGCAAATTTGGGCTATAGAAAATAAAATTCCTCTTCCATTCCTTTTTCTGCTCTGTCATTCCAAACAAGAGGCTCTTTTGTTCACGTAAATCCTGCGTTAAAGTTTGTCTTCTTTTGCAGATACTTCCAGGATGCTGTTCTGAACACAACTTGCTCCCCTGTCTATTGCTCCCCATTTCAGTCCTAGCTGTATAACCACTACTTATCTAGTAAACCAGTGGACTCAGTGAATATTTCCATTTAGAGTGCTGGTCACAGCTGTTGTTCTTTTTCTTTCTTCTTCTTTTTCTGGCTTCACCATGTGGCATGCAGGATTTTAGTTTCCTGGCCAGGGATTGAACCCAGGCCCCCTGCATTGGGAGCACATGGAAGATTTTAGTTTCCTGATTAGGGATTGAACCCAGGCCTTCTGCATTAGGAGCATGGAATCTTAACCACTGGACCATCAAGGAAGTCCCCATAACTGTTTTAAAACCAAAATAATTATCATAGCCAATGCGTAGGTATCTAGAAAGCAAAACCAACAGCTACTTAATGTGGACATTTCCCCAGATTATTTCTATGAATTTGTGAAAGACAGTACCCTTTAAAAATGTTTCACATTACATGATCCTCAATTTTTATTCAACAAAACCTTGAAAGATTCATACACATCTGCAAGAAGGGTTTTTGAAATTAATAAATTTTGGATTCCTTGACACCCATCCGTGAAACATTACGTTTTCTAAGTAAAGAGTAGTCGGCAAAAATAATCTGAGACGTTTCCCATAATCTCTCAAAGAATCTGGCTCAGAATCTGAATCATGGGACCAAATACATATACTGACAAGTCAGGTGGGTTCCTATTTCATCCAGATGAGTTTGTTTTTCTTTTTCCTGGATGGATATTTTTAAAGTGCCTGCTGGTTATTAGTCAGGGAAGAAGGGTGTTATAGGCCATTAACTTTAAAAAAAAAAAAAGACATTTCTTCTCTTGAATTTTTCCCGAATGCTTTGGATGGATTTCTGTGGCTTTGGATGGATTATTGGTTGTGTGTATCCTTACGTGATAATCTCCTTTTAGTAGCTTCATTTACATTAGCTATGACTCTGGGGAGCCATAGTGACAGGCCACTGAATTACTCGAGAGAAATTGCTCTTGGAAGTAATCATTGTGAATGAATTTTTATCACTTGGTCTCATCATTTCATGCTGTTTTGTCTTTGTTTTTTGCCCCTGACAAAAGTGAAGCACAAAGAGTCCTTTGTTATTATCTCATTTTCCTTGGAAAACTTAATCTTATTAAGATAGCAGTCGATTTACACAAACACCTGAAGAGTATCACATATACACACACTCACCCCTGCAGAGTTTGTTTTTTTTTTTTTCCTAATTTTATTTTATTTTTAAACTTTACATAATTGTATTAGTTTTGCCAAATATCAAAATGAATCCGCCACAGGTATACATGTGTTCCCCATCCTGAACCCTCCTCCCTCTTCCCTCCCCATACCATCCCTCCTGCAGAGTTTTTGAAATGAGTTTCATCTTCTTGTGGTGAGCACTGTTTTATTTTACTTTACTCTACCATATCTCATGTAAATTTGGTTTTCCTATAACCTAATCGGTACAATTTTATGTTTTAGGCACAAGGGCTTGTTTTAAGCAGGAGAATTGGACTTATTTCAACAAAAAAAATGTTGAAATGTTAAACTCTTGGGAAGAAAACCTAGAATATAGAAGAAATAATATTCAAAAAGTATTTAACAAGCACTTAATGTCAGGTGCTATTTTAAAAGATTCTTAAAGGGGATTTTTGTTACTGTTTATTTATTAGTTTTACATACTTTCATTTGCCCCCATGAATTTGATGCTACAACTTTTGTTATTTTCCTTATTTTTCAGGTGAGTAAACAGGATTTCAGCAGATAAATAACTTGCCTAAACTCACACAGTTATCAAACAGTGGATCCAGGGTTACAACCCAAAATCTGATTTCTCAATCTTTCTACTACATTCCCTTATATGGTATCTGCTAAGGAACACTAAAGTGAGTGGAAAAAATAGAAATTAAAATTCTAGTCAGTTACTACTTATGTGAGATTGCAAAGCTACAGATTATGACTGACCTAGTTGCTGAACTGTTGAAAAGGTTTCTCCCAAAATGTAATATGCCATTTAATCAAAATGAAACTAAGTTCCTACATGGTACCTAAAAACTAGAAGTTCTGGATTTTTTTGTTTTTTTGTCTTTTAAAATATCTAAAGAATGGGCCAACAATGAGTAACCATTGGGGAAAACAGACACCAACAGCTGTTTTCTTCACCAAAATACATTTGTGTTCAGAGTCACATCCAGCTGTACCAAGTCAGAGTTTTGTATGTTAAGAAACTGCTAGAAATTTCGACCAGACCCAATTTTTTAAAATAGAAACTTAAAGTAATAAAAAGTGATTACAAATGTTACTGTTTTTCATTGTTGAGTTTAGTTAGTACTGTTTCCGGATGTCTGCTCTGCATTTACTCCTTTCTGCAGACGGCCGTTGACACCTGCTCTGTGACCGATTCGGCCGAGGCCCCAGGAAGACAGTGGTAAACAGAACAACTGGCTTTCAGAGGTTCTGCTCTGCTGAGGGAAGCGCTAATTGATAAACTAAAAAGAATAAGCATGTAATATAACATCAGGAAGTGGTAAATTTAGTGAAGAAAAAAAAAAAAAAAACTGGGCAAAGCAATAGAGACAGGGTAAATAGTGAAGCCTTCTCAGATACAGTGACATTTGAAGGCCTTCTCTGCGGGCTTCCCTGGTGACTCAGATGGTAAAGAATCTGCCTGCAATGCAGGAGACTCTAGTTTGATCCCTAGGTCAGGAAGATCCCCTGGAGAAGGGAATGCCTACCCACTTCAGTATTCTTGCCTGGAGAATTCCATGGACAGAGGAGCCTGGCGGGCTACAGTCCATGGGATTGCAAGAGTTGGACAAGACCAAGCGACTAACACTTGCACTTTCTGAGAAGGTCACAGAATCTATACAAAAGGGTAATGGTTCACTTAACAAGGTGAGGCATGGGAGAGGCCTTTCTGCATGTTTTTAAGATTTGAATGTAAATGCATTGGGTTTTTAACTCTGCCACTACCAGCCTCTCCCCTCAAATAGTCTTTTTAAAGCTCCATTCAGAGTGTAAGTTAATAGTTGCTTTGCAAAGAGCTGGCCCTTTAGGTTTTATTAATGTTTGGTTGTTTTATTTCCCACATGTGGAAAAAGAAACATGGTTTAACCAAATATTTGTGAATTCTTTTTCATCTTACAAATATTGTTAAAATTCCAGTGTGCTTTGATGCAACATTTGATATTTTCATTTCCCCAAGCATTTGCTAATCATCCATTTTGAGAGGAGACAAGGTTTTTCTTCATGGTTTTCAGGAATGGGGTGCTTTGACAAATGTCTTGCTATTCAATACAAATAAACTTAGTTTGGCTTCAGATTTAATGATAAAATGTTCTCTGGCCTGTGTTTATAAACACATACCTTAAAAGCTAGTCATTTGTAAAAACGAGTAAGGGTCCCAAACTTCATCTTCCACCTGGGTCTCCTTTCTTGAGCCCTCATTGAGTCAGCTGTTCTTGTTTCCTTGGGATTTCTGACCCTGCATTTGGTTCTCTCCAGTCTAACCACATTGGGAGAGCTCATAAAGCAGCAGTGTATTATGTCATGGATTCCACAGAGCTGCTGCAGCCTTCTTTCCCAACAAAAGTGGTTACAGCAGCTCTGAGGTCCTCTGTAGCTCTGTTTTTCAAAGATTCTCCTGTGTGTCATAGAGGGGCAGCACTTAACGATGGAAGGATACAGAGCTGGGACCTGGGCATCCAGAGGTTGAAGGAAAAGTAGGTTTGAGGGTTAAGGAGTTACAGCCCCAGTAAATGGATTACCCCAATGGAATCATAATGGAAATCAGGTGCTCCATACATCTGAGTGGCCTGTACAAGGAAATCTTGCTTCTGTTTAGTATCTATTTCCTTTCTCTCAGATTGAGTGGGACCTCCCAGGGTGACCAGATAGCCAGAACTGGTCAGTTCAGAGCATTTGAGACCCCTGCCTCAGGATGGGTACCTCCTAACCCAGGTCTGTGCTGTGAAACACACTCCCGGGCCTTTGGTTGGACCGTGGGGAGAGAGAAGTTGTCCTTTTGGGAATACTAAGCTGGTATTGTATGGATCTGGGGCTACCAGAGGCTGTTTTGCCACCTCACTGGGGACAGCCTGTCTGAAAAAGAATCCAGTAGAATGAAAAGCATGCAAGAGGTTGGGGATGCCGGATCACGTTCTATCACATCATCTGGTCTTGGATCTAGCTAGTTCTTTTTCTTTCTTTAAACATTTCTTTATTTACTTCTTTATTTTAGCTGCACTAGGTCTTAGTTGTAGCATGCAAGATCTTTAGTTGCAGCATGAAACTCTTAGTTGCATTGTGTGGGATATAATTCTGTGACCAGGGATTCAACCAGAGCTGCCTGCATTGGGAACATGGAGTCTTAGCCACTGGACCACCAGGGAAGTCCCTGGATCCAACTAGTTCTAAAGCCAGTTTTACTCATGGACTTCTTGGTTCTCTGAGCTCATAAATTTTTGCAATTTGATCTGGGTTTATGTCACTTACAGCTAAAGGACTCCTAATCAGATACTAACGAAGGGAAGACCAAAGACTGGTAGGCAAGCAATCTGTCAAAGCAGGATGAAACAAAAAGGTCTAGGTGACCAGTGGCTTGGGATTCACATGACTGCGTGTTTTGAAATGATCATAACCAGGCAACAAAAATGCCTAAATAATCCTGATCCTAGGGTAGGGGCTACTTACACTCTGGCCTATATTTTTGCATGATGACCCTGAGGTTACAGAAATCTAGGATTCAGCTGGAGCTGGAGAGAGAATCTACAGAGGTAGACGTGATCTAGTCCTGGCTGGGGCCAGACAAGGACAGTTGGGATTATTAGGTGATTCTTCCTATTCCTTTGCTTGATTTCAGGACAAGCCTGGAGTTTCTGTTATTTACTACCTGTGACCATCAGTAAAGTATTTCATGCTTTTTGAGCTTATTTTCCTCTTTGAAATGGAAGAAAGTTCTATTATTACTCGACCCTTGAAGTAGTTCTAGTGTTATCCAAAGTGGGACATTTCATCATGATGAAGGCTTGTTGTTCAGTTGCTAAGTCGTGTCTGGCTCTCTGCGACCCCACGGACTGCAGCACGCCAGACTTCCCTGTCCTTCACAATCTCCTAGAGTTTTCTTAAACTCATGTCCATTGAGTCAAAAAGATGAAGAGCTAGCCAGCCTCAATTAGGGCTGTTCCAGGCAGATCAGGACCTATGGGACCCCCTTTCTGAGTCATTTCTCCTGGTTCTTTTCCAGCTGGGTTTTTCACACCTATCTTCTCCCTTCAATCTTTTTTTTTTTTTTTTTTCCAGAAAAAGCATTCTAGGTGATTTCTCTTTTTTGCTGTGTATACAGCAGGCTACATCATGATGCTACTATGAGTCAGGTCCTGTTTTATATTCACTTTGTCTCATTGCATCTTCCCAGCATTGCTGTGAGGTAAGAATAATTTAGACTTGAGAAACAATCCTAGAGAAGTTGAATACATGCCCTCTGCACTGCCAGGCAGTGGTGGACCTGCCCTACAGAGCAGGCAATCAGAAGCCAGAGCCTTTGCTCTGCTCACAGTGCCTGGTTGCCTCTTTGTCATTCAGATGTGCAGATGAGAACAGTCAGCCTCATTTTCCTCTGTAGCATTTTAAAGCCTGGGGGTTCAATAAAAAGGAATGAAATCTTGCTATTGGCGCAACATGAATGGACCTAGACTGTATTATGCTAAGTGAAATACGATAGACAGAGAAAGGTAAATGCTGTATGATTTCACTTACATGGGGAATCTAAAAAAGGCAAAGCAAACGAACAAACATAACTAGACAGAAACAGAGTCATAGATAAAGAGAACAAACAGGTGGTTGCCAGAGGGGAGGGAGTGTGTGGAGGAGAGAAATAGGTGAGGGAGGTTAAGAAGTATGAACATCCACTTGCCAAGAGTATGAAATTTACAATGTGGGCAACATAGTCAATAATTATGTAATATCTTAGTATGGGGATGGATGCTAACTAGACTTATCATGGTGATCATTTGGAAATGCATAGAAGTACCAAATCACTATGTCATGTAACAGGGACTAACATAGTGATGTAGGTCAATTATACTTCAAATATAAACAAGCAAATAAAAGCATAGGAAAGTAGATTAGATTTCTGGGTGCCAGCGGTGGGAGGTGGGGGAAGAGAGAATTGAATGAAGGTGGTCAAAATATACAAACTTCCAGTTATAAGTAAGCATGGTGAATATAATCAGCACTTCTGTGTGTTATATATGAAAGTTGTTAGGGAGTAAATCTTAAGAGTGCTCATCACAGGAAAGCATTTCCCCCTCTTTCTTTAGTTTTGTATCTGTATGAGATGGTGAATGTTCACTAAACTTATTGTGCGATCATTTCATGATGTATGTAAGTGAAATTACTATGCTATACACCTTAAACTTATACAGTTCTTAGTGGTTAGTCACTAGGCTGTGTCCAACTCTTTTGCAACCCCATTGGCTATAGCCCACCAGGTTCCTCTGTCCATGGGGTTTCCTAGGCAAGAATACGGGAGTCAGTTACCATATCCTTCTCCAGGAGATCTTCCTGACCCAAGGATCGAATCCATGTCTGCACCAGGGAAGCCCCAAACTTATACAGTGCTATATGTCCATTATATCTCTATAAAACTGGAAGAAAAAATGTCTGAGAGCTCATAATTTTCAAAGATAGAGGTAATATTTTTTAAAATCAGAGGTCTCCCTCAAAGTGTTTCCACTGTGGCTGCTGAAGGCTGGTGCTTTTAAGAAAAAAAAGGAGGCTCCTCTCGAAGTGTTGCTGGAACCTGGTTCTCTGGGCTCCAAGTGGTGATCTTTCCCTAGGTCTGCTGTGGCCCAAGCTCTGCCGTCTGTCACAGAGCCTTCTAGGAGGGTGACAATGCGAGAGAGTTTCTAGTTCCATCTTAACTGTTCCTGGAGGCAATGATGTGCTTGTGTGTTTGACAATGAAACATTTTCTACACCCTCTTCCTCTATTCCCCGAATTTATTTTCAGTAATAATCCTATAATAATCAGTGAAAATTATTCTTTTTCTGATTCTTTAGTTTTTAAGTTCAGTTCAGTTGTTCAGTCATGGCCAACTCTTTGTGACCCCATGGACTGCAGCATGTCTGGGTTTCCTGTCCATCACCAACTCCCTGAGCTTGCTCAAACCCATGTCCATTGAGTCGGTGATACCATCCAACCACCTCATCCTCTGTCATCCCATTCTCCTCCTGCCTTCAATCTTGCCCAGCATCAGGGTCTTTTCCAATGAGTCAGTCCTTGGCAACAGGTCGCCAAAGTTTATTGGACTTTCAGCTTTAGCATCAGTCCTTCCAATAAATATTCCGGACTGATTTCTTTCAGGATTGACTGGTTTGATCTCTTTGCAGTCCAAGGGACTCTCAAGAGTCATCTCCAACACCACAGTTCAAAAGCATCAATTCTTTGGCGCTCAGCTTTCTTTATGATCCAACTCTCACATCCATACATGACTACTGGAAAAACCATAGCCTTGACTAGATGGACCTTTGTCAGCAAAGTAATGTCTCTGCTTTTTAATATGCTGTTTATGTTGGTAATAACTTTTCTTCCAAGGAGTAAGCATCTTTTAATTGCATGGCTGCAGTCACCATCTTCAGTGACTTTGGAGCCCAAAAAAATTAAGTCTCTCACTGTTTCCCCATCTATTTGCCATGAAGTGATGGGACCAGATGTCATGATCTTCATTTTCTGAATGTTGAATTTTAAGCCAGCTTTTTCACTCTCCTCTTTCACTTTCATCAAGAGGCTTTTTAGTTCCTCTTCACTTTCTGCCGTAAGGGTGGTGTCATCTGCAAGTCTGAGGTTTTGATATTTCTCCCAGAAATGTTTAGTTGTAAAACAAATGTAAAGTAAATCTTTAGTTGTAAAACAAATGTCAATTCTATAAAGAAAGGAAATTATACTTTTAATGATACTGTGGAAGCTTGGAAAAATATTTCAGGTATTAAAAATTTATGGTTAAAAACCAAAAATATTACATCTTGCACTTAATTCTGCTTCACTGTTTGAAATTTTATATACAAATTAAAATTTCAAGCCATCCCACCAAATGACACATTTAATGCAATTCCAAGGTCTCTGTCTTTACAGTTACTGTATTATTTTTTCTGATTTTGAATCTGTGCTTTGAAATCAGGAATACATGGTACCAAAGTACCACACAGACGAGGGCCATAATTTGCTCCTGAGTCTGTGTAAGTTGAAGGCTGACTGTATGCCTGGATGTTTTCCACAATCATTTTTATGTCAGAGTCAATTAAATGATAAATAATGAAACTATGCTAATTTGAAGCTTCAGTTCAGTTCAGTCACTCAGTCTGACTCTTTGCGATCCCATGAATCGCAGCACACCAGGCCTCCCTGTCCATCACCAACTCCTGGAGTTCACCGAAATTCTTGTCCATTGAGTCGGTGATGCCATCCAGCCATCTCATCCTCTGTTGTCCCCTTCTCTTCCTGCCCCCAATCCCTCCCAGCATCAGAGTCTTTTCCAATGAGTCAACTCTTTGCATGAGGTGGCCAAAGTATTGGAGTTTCAGCTTCAGCATCAGTCCTTCCAAAGAACACCCAGGACTGATCTCCTTTAGGATGCACTGGTTGGATCTCCTTGCAGTCCAGGGGACTCTCAAGAGTCTTCTCCAACACCACAGTTCAAAAGCATCAATTTTTCGGCACTCAGCTTTCTTCACAGTCCAACTCTCACATCCATACATGACCACTGGAAAAACCATAGCCTTGACTAGAAGGACCTTTGTTGGCAAAGTAATGTCTCTGCTTTTGAATATGCTGTCTAGGTTGGTCATAACTTTGCTTCCAAGGAGTAAGTGTCTTTTAATTTCATGGCTGCAATAACCATCTGCAGTAATTTTGGAGCCCCCAAAAATAAAGTCAGCCACTGTTTCCCCATCTATTTGCCATGAAGTGATGGGGCTAGATGCCATGATCTTATTATCTGAATGTTGAGCTTTAAGCCAACTTTTTCACTCTCCTATTTCACTTTCATCAAGAGACTGTTTAGTTATTCTTCACTTTCTGCCATAAGGGTGGTGTCATCTCATATCTGAAGTTATTGATATTTCTCCCAGCAATCTTGATTCCAGCTTGTGCTTCATCCAGCCCAGTGTTTCTCATGATGTAATCTGCATGTAAGTTAAATAGGCACGGTGATAATATACAGCCTTGACATACTCCTTTTCCTATTTGGAACCAGTCTGTTGTTCCAAGTCCAGTTCTAACTGTTGCTTCCTGACCTGCATACAGATTTCTCAGGAGGCAGGTCAGGTGGCCTGATATTCCCATCTCTTTCAAGATTTTCCACAGTTTATTGTGATCCACACAGTCAAAGGCTCTGGCATAGTCAATAAAACAGAAATAGATGTTTTTCTGGAATTGTCTTGCTTTTTCAATGATCCAACGTATGTTGGCAATTTGATCTCTGGTTCCTCTGCCTTTGCTAAAACCAGCTTGAACATCTGGAAGTTCACAGTTCACGTATTGCTGAAGCCTAGCTTGGAGAATTTTGAGCATTACTTTACTAGCATGTAAGATGAGTACAATTGTGCGGTAGTTTGAGCATTTTTTGACATTGCCTTTCTTTGGGATCAGAATGAAAACTGACCTTTTCCAGTTCTGTGGCCACTGCTGTGTTTTCCAGATTTGCTGGCATATTGAGTGCAGCACTTTCACAGCATCATCTTTCAGGATTTGAAATAGCTCAACTGGAATTCCATCACCTCTACTAGCTTTGTTCATAGTGATGCTTTCTAGGGCCCAGTTGACTTCACATTCCAGGATGTCTGGGTTTAGATGAGTGATCACACCATTGTGATTATCTGGGTCGTCAAGATGTTTTTTGTACAGTTCTTCTGTGTATTCTTGCCACCTCTTCTTAATATCTTCTGCTTCTGTTAGGTCCATACCATTTCTGTCCTTTATCGAGCCCATCTTTGCATGAAATATTCCCTTGGTATCTCTAATTTTCTTGAAGAAGTCTCTAGTCTTTTTCATTCTATTGTTTTCCTCTGTTTCTTTGCCCTGGTCACTGAGGAAGGCTTTCTTATCTCTCCTTGCTATTCTTTGGAACTCTGCATTCAGATGCTTATATCTTTCCTTTTCTCCTTTGCTTTTGGCATATTTAATCCTGCTCATTCCAATTTTGTCCATTAAATGTCATCTGTAATAAAGCAATGGGTACTGGAAAATTTTTTTGCAACTTCTATGAGATCTTCCGAGTGCTTTGTTATAAAGTACAGTTGTTGAACCCCTGACATGCATAGGCTAATGGCCTGGGATTCTCTCAAATGATAACCACACCCCCATCAGGAGGACAATTATCCCCATTCACATGCCTCCCCTTCTTTACATACATTTAATCACAACCCTGAATTTTGAACTATAGTCAATATACAGACTAACTGATTAGTGACTCCTTATTTCTTTATGTAATTGGCAGTGAAGACTTGTTGATGGTCTGTGTACTTGATTTTATAGTGACCCAAAGGTTTTAATCAGTACTCAAACTCGATTTCGTTCACCCCAGCTCAGCCTGAACTTGAACTTCAGTTAAAAGTGATGAGGCAGTAGCAACATGGATCAACTTGGAGAGTATTATGCTAAATGAAATAAGTCAGACAGAGAAATATAAATATTGCATTGGCCAAAAATTTTGTTTGGATTTTTCCTTAAGATGTTATAGAAAAGCCTGAACAAACTTTTTTGGCCAACCCAATACTGTATGATTATCACTTATACATGGAATCTAAAAAATATAACAAACTAGTTAATACAACATAAAGGAAACAGACTCAGCGTTGTAAAGAATAAACTAGTGGTTATCACTGGGGGAGGGGAAGCATAGGGTTAGGGGCAGGGGAGGCCCAAACTCTTGGGTGCAAGACAGGCTCAGGGATATATTGTACAACATGAGGAATGGAGCCAATATTTTGTAGTAACTATAAAGGGAAAGTAACCTTGAAAAGTTATATCAAGTTTTTAAAAAAAATTTTAAACTTAGAAGGAAAAACAAAGTGATGATTCTGTGAGTTCTTGGATCTTGTTCCTGGGAACTAGGCAATGAGAGAGGTAGTAACATTTCCTTTTGATGGAATTCTCTTCTTAGTGTCCTTGCTAAAAAGTTTGCCTTCCAAGCAATGCGATTTCAGGGTAAAAGCAAAGAACTACCTATGTGTACATTGTTATTGTTCAGTCACTAAGTTGTGTCCAGCTCTTTGCAACCCCTGAACTGCACCACGCCAGGTTCATTTGTCCTTCACTATCTCCCAGAGTTTGCTCAAACTCAGGTCCATTGAGTCAACGATGCCATCTCATCCTCTGTCACCCTCTTCTCCTCCTGCCTTCAATCTTTCCAAGCTTTAGGGTCTTTTCCAATGAGTCAGTCCTTGGCATCAGGTGGCCAAAGTATTGGAGTTTCAGCTTCAGTATCAATCCTTCCAATGAACATACAGGGTTGATTTCCTTTAGGATTGACTGGATTGATCTCCTTGCTTTCCAAGGGACTCTCAAGAATCTTCTCCAGCATCACAGTTCTAAAGCATCAATCCTTTGGCACTCAACCTTCTTTAGGGTCCAACTCTCACATCCATACATGACTACTGGAAAAACCATAGCTTTGACTATCTGGATCTTTGTTGGCAAAGTGATGTCTCTGCTTTTTAATATGTTGTCTAGGCTTGTCATAGCTTTTCTTCCAAGGAGCAAGCGTCTGTCTACATGACAGCAGGCAAAGGAAATGTTCAGACAGAGAGGATGCTTTCTGGCCGTGTTTCCAGGGTGACGGCCGCACAGGAGGAAAAGTGAAATGTGCAGGCGAGAGTAGGAGAAAGCTGTGTTGTGTGGGAAAGCAGCCATCATAACAACAGCAACACTGATTTGGAAACTAGAACCACTGCACACAGCGTACAGATAAAGCCAATGAAGCCTGAGAACGAAAACCACCCAACAAGAGAAAGCGCAGCTACAGCAGATGTTTCACATGACAACTCAGAACCAGATGACTGACCCCGGCAGCAGAACAGGAGCAACATGAGAAATGGCCGAGACCTGCACATTTTGACTCCTGGACTTGAGTTCAGACCTGTGTCAGAAGAATTAGTGACCAAAGGAAACTATCTTTGGTTTAATTATATAAGTAAGAATATAACTACTTTTATAGTTAGCCACATATGTTTAAGATCTTAATTTGTCTTTAGTTAAATCATAATATATTAGATTCAATCCTTTGAAATTGCAAACATGCACTTTTTTTTTTTAACTTAGAAAAACTATAGTTTTGCATGGTTCAAGCTCATAGATCTGAAGATATTCTTTTTTTTTTTTTTAATTGGAGGACAATTGCTTTACAATGCTGTGGTGGTCTCTGCCATAGAGCAATGTGAATCAGTCATAATTACATATATACCCCATCCCTCTTGTGCCTCCCCTACCCCATTCTACCCTTCGAGGTCATCACAGAGCACCAGGCTGGGCTCCCGGTGTTACACAGCAGCTTCCATCTAGTTATGTATTTTACACACGATAGTATATATATGTCAAGGCTACTTTTCCAATTTGTCTTACCCTCTCCTTCCCATGTTATGTCTACCAGACCATTCTCTATGACTGTGTCTCCATTTCTTCTCTATAAAGAGGTTCACCAGTACTATTTTCTAGATCCCATATGTATGCACTAATGTGTGATATTTGATTTTCTGACTTACTTCACTCTGTATAACAGGCTTTAGGCTCATCCACCTCACTAAAACTGACTCAAATTTGTTCCTTTATGTGGCTGAGTAATATTCCATTATGTACTACAAGTTGTTTATCCATTTATCTGTCCATGGATATATAGGTTGCTTCCAGTCCTGGCTATTGTAAATGGTGCTATAATGAACATTTGGGTGCATGTGTCTTTCTGGATTGTCATTTTTTTTCAGGCTATATGCCCAATAGTGGGATTGCTAGATCATATGGTAATTTTATCCCTAGTTTGTTAAGGAATCTCCATAATGTTCTCTATGGTGGCTGTACCAGTGCAGACATTTTGGTTTTCTTTTGAAGTCCATGTTGGAGACCCAAGGAGAACTTTAGCCTTTACTAAGGTTCCTCCCTTCTCCTGGAGTTTGTAATTTATGAATTTGATGCCATCTGGGGAAGTGACAAACCCATGGTGTCCACCCTGCCTCTGCCCTGGAGGTGAAATGAAGTTGGGGAGAAAGAAAAGTTCCAGCATTGGATAAGCTGAAGGAGGTGGTTGTAGCTTCTGTACATGTTTATTTCTTTTTATTGCTTTGTTTTTTATTTCTAACTCATTTGACTTGGGGTTCCAGATTTGTTTTTCTCTTTGTAAACTAGATTTTGAAATTATTATCTGGCCCATCTGTTTGCTTCTCTTAAATGAAACATAAATTGGCTCGTTTTAAATTTCAGGTACTTTAGATTTGATTCTACTATTCATCTCCTTTCGGCCTTGGCAATAAATTTTTTGCTGCCAAGAAGAGAGAAGCTTTGCTGTTTTGAATCTTTTTCTTTAAAAGAATGTGCATTTGGGTATTAAAAAGAATTCTCAGTTTTTAATAGTCTGATTTCTTTCTTCTGATCTTATGTCTACTTTCTTTATTCTCATTCTTTCCTATGACTCCACATTTATGCTACCTTTTATTTCTTTTCATATTCTCTACTTCCACAAGGAACTCAAGATGAGATACTATCTGTTCCTGTCTCAAAATTTAAAAGAAAAAGTGTGGGATCAGGCTGATTCCTGTGGGTCTCTGGCATAAATGATCATGGTACATTAGATAATGACCCTTCGTTGGCCAATCAATAATTATTGAGTCTCTAGTTTGTGCGGAATCCTGTACACACAATAGTGTGGGTAATAATAGGAACACATTTCATGGGAGACATTGAAATATTTATGGACATGGGCTTCCTCGCTACAATTGCTTTCGAGATCCACTTATAATGGACTCATATTTGGAATGGAAGGAAGCTTGAGACTCTCCGAAAGGTATGATGCAGTGCCTTTTAAATGAATCTAACCATTACGAAGCTTGGCATTATGTGTGTATCCATCACGGTGTACCACTGGTGGTGCCATGCTGTGTAAGGCATGCAGGTTACCAGGCAGACAGCTGTTCTGAGGGTGGGGAAGGTTCTGCCTTACAGAATATTCTCTCCTCGCCACACCTCTGTCATACTACTAAGATGTCTTCTTCTCGAGGATTATCTTAAAGGTACATTCTTCTACATAGTATTTTATTACCTAGAAGAGGTGCTTCTCAGCTCACCACACATTAAACGGAGCAAGTGGTCTGCTTCACATGGCAGGAAACAAGGCCATGAGCCACCAGGAGCAAGGATGATTTGACTTTTTTATTTAGTATATAGGTTTATTTTGGAACCATGCACATGCTTTACATAGTTTAACAAATGAAAGAGAAGTAAGACTTTGACCTCATAGAAGTCGCTTGGGAAAGAGCTTAAAGAAAGGTCACCTTGCACTGCTCTTGGGAAGGAAAAAAAATGTCAGGACCTTCAACAAACAAGAGTAGTGAGAAGGAGGAACAGATGCCAAAAAAGGGAACTGAAGCAACACCGCCGAAGCATCCACTCTTGTTGCAATTTAGCTTTGGGCCAACCTGAGCAGCAAAGTTGTGTGAACAGTGCAGTAACTTGCTGGAGTGCGTGGGGAAGCTTTGATTGGCCATCTAGTTGGGGAGACGCACATGCAGACACCAGCTCGTCCAGGTTTGCCTAGGACTTTCCTGGTTTTAACACCGAGAGACCCATATCCCCAGGACCCCTCAGTCCCCATGTGCCCCTACCTCATACCCCATATACTGAGAATACCACCATCTTTCTCACAAATGATTTTGCCAGGAAATCTGCATGAAAGTCATCGTTACATGAGCTATGTGAAATAATATGATCCAAATTCAAATCTTTTGTTTTTTTCCTGAGGTTTGGGACCGTCCTTGCAGGTTATACTGTCTTTTTTTTTGGAGAGCATTAGCCTTTCCTTCTGGTAGAATGTTACCTCACCTCCTCACTCCCCATAATTGTTTTCCTCTTTAATTTTAGAAATGGATTCATTCTAGGAATATCACCTCTTAAAGATATTGTTTGCCGCTATGTGAGCAGATTCTCAGAGGGCTCTAACTGGGATTGTGAAGCTGAGATATTCCAGAGGTGTCATTCTCACTAGAATCCAACAGTGGCCACCTATTTCCACGTGGAGATGAGTGTGAAGTGTGCTGTGACTTCAGGGACGTCAGGTCCTTGGTCCCAGGAGGTAAGCAGTTAGTGATTTTCTCCCAAGAAGCATAGACTGTTTCAAGAAACACAGCATTTATAAAATATGTGCTTGCCTTTGTCCTGACAAGTCTTTGTTTAAGTTATAGTTTACAGAAAGACATTAAATCCCGGTTATAATCTTATATGTTTACATGAATCTGTAGCATTATCATAAAATCATTTATACATTTCATAACTGGAGAAAATTAAGAAAATTTAGAAAATTTAAGCCAGATTAAATAGTTCACTAAAAGATCATCTGGGTGAAATCAAATACATTCTACTACTTGAAAATATGTATAATAAAATTCCATCCCATGCAAATTGTTTGCTACAAGATAGTCAAGTACTAATGTCCTTAACAGGAAAGACAATGGAAACATTCATAAATTAGGATTTTGCTCATAAAGTCAACTTTCATTAATTCGATTAACAGTGGAAAGAAAATGCATTGTTTTAAGCTGAATTATAGTTAAAAGTTGACAAAAAGTGGTACAAAACTCAGTCAGTTAAAAATGCATCCCATATTTAGAAACACAATTACTATTGAATAGAGATCATCCCAAAGTAGAAAATTAATATGTCACTAAGTTTAGCAACATTAGACATTACATAAACTCTTGGTGAGGGGAACATGTGTGAAGTGGGGTGACTAGCTGTAAGGTTTTGATCTGTCAGAATAATCTACTACTGTTGGTGTTTCTCAGCTGAGCACTTTTTTATTCAAATATTTGAATAGTAAGAATCCTAATAACTACAAGCATATTGATTTCTGTGTGAAACATGTAAAGTTTACTGGGTTTGCTGGTTTTTACTTACATATAAAATCTCGTTTAAATCACCTAACAATCATATGAGGTAGGTACAGCTATAACTCCTTCACATTTATGTCTTGAAGGCTAGGTGGTACCTACAAAGATACCTACTGTGTAGCACACACCTTCTGAATTAGTGTCTCTGAAAATAAGCTCAGGAATCCTCATTAACAAGGTCCCAGATAATCCGGATGCCCTCAGAATACAATGTGTGTGTGTGTGTGTGTGTGTGGAGTGTGTTTTGATAGATCAGTCATGCCCATCTCTTTGCAACCTCATGGACTGTAGCCCACCAGGCTCCTCTGTCCATGGAATTCTCCAGGCAAGAATACTGGAGTGGGTAGCCATTCCCTTCTCCAGAGCATCTTCCTGACTCAAGGATCGAACCCAGGTCTTCTGCATTTCAGGTAGATTCTTTACTGTCTGAGTCACCAGGGAAGCCCTAGCAATTAAAGGTGTGTTATAACCATTGTTGTTGTTGTTTTTCAGTCACTCAGTCATATCCGACTCTTGTGACCCCATGAACTGCAGCATATCGGGCTTCCCTGTCCTTCACTATCTCCTGGAGCTTGCTCAAACATCTACTGAGTCAGTGATGCCATCCAACCATCTCATCCTGTCATCCTCTTCTCCTGGCCTTCAGTCTTTCCCATCATCAGGGTATTTTCCAGCGAGTCGGCTCTTATTATTACTCTCTAGTGACTTCCCAGAATTAGGCAGTACCTTGCTCTCATTTTCAGCCAGAGCAGATACACTCGTTTCTCAAATTAGTCTATGGTGTAGAAGAGTTCTGAACATGAGAAGAAACTTTTCTTAATAGAACTCATACAAAATTTGGACGTAGGAAGTATGAGAGAGAGGGAGAGTTCATTTTTGATTCTTGATCTCCTCCTACAAACGCCATTCCTGGTAAAGTTTATGAAGAAGTTGACACTGAATTGTTTGAATATCTTTGTAAGAATATCATCTAGGAGGTTTATTTAAAGACAAGAAACACATGGAGCTAAAGAGAGCTCAAGAGCAGACTCAGTGGAGAGACTGGTTAATGTAAGGTCAGAGAGTTTGGGCAAAAAAGCATGTTCCTTTATGTGGCTTGGAGAAGTGGAACAAGTGTTTTGAAACCAGGGTTTTGAGAAATATTTCATAGTGTGGAATAGCTTTCTTTTTTAAAAAGCTGAAGTAAATATTTACTGGCCTTTCCCCACCACCCCCACAAACACATATTTACTGTCATATAAACCTGAACTTCCAAACTTGAATTTCTGGATATACTAACAAGGGTGCAAGTGCATTTTGCTCAACATGGTCTTTTAGGAATCGCCACCTCTCGTTTTATTGCCTTCTGTAGTGCAAAATCCGCGGCTTACCTGCCTGCCTCTCTCCTTCGTCATTCCTCCTGCCAACCTGTTTTTCCTCATTTCTTTTTGCCCCTGTTCTTTCTCCCCTCTTTCCCCCCACCCTCACATTTTTTTGTTTGGTTCTTCTCTCTGAATCTCACTCTTTCTCCAGTCACATGGCAGCCCCTCATCTCATCTTGCCAGCCCACTCTAGCCTGTAGTGATGTCTCCTTTTCCTGATTCGTCATATTACTAAATGTCTGCACCAAAGACTTTGGTGCATGGTTATTCTAACACACAGTGTTGTCCAGTTGTATTTCATGTATAAATCCAGTTCCCTCAACTAGATCCTAAATATTTGAGGCCCAGAAAGAGAACATACATTAATTTTACATTTTCAACAAGAGTACCTAACCAATGTTCAGGAAATATACAGTATTTTGAATCACATGAAATTTTTTCCCACCTTCAAATTCAAATGTATCTCTTTCCTTGTTCTTATCCCGCCATGCTAATTTTAACTTGTAACTCCTTTGACAGGCTGAGGGAGGAAAAAGGAGTTAATAATCACAATCAAGTTATTCATTTGTAGAAAGCAAAGTGTTAAAGAATATTGCTATTTATTTATTTATTAAAGAATATTTATTCTTCTATCAAGGAATAAAAAAATAACTAATAAATTTAATTTAGACTGAAAATTTGTTCTCAGTTCACACAAGGAAAGTGAAGACAGTTATATTTCAAATAATGTTTAAAAGTTGAATGACAATAGACAGCAGTCAGCAGATAGATCCCAGATACTACCTAGAGAAGCTACAGATTGGCAAGATAAGTTTCAGCTCAATGAAGTAGCCATGTGAAATGAAGAAAGAACTTCAATCTTATATAAAAAATCTTATATAAAAAAGCCTTTCCTACTAAATTTGACCATTGATTACATTTGATATGGAGGCTTTTTATGTAATTATTAGATGTTGCATACTGAGATTAGCCATATTGTGGAACATGTCTGTATGATTTTCCCCTTTATAGTCAAATAATGCTTTTTAATAACAATAAAACATTACTAAAGGAGAGTAGAGCCCCAGAGGAGAGTAGACAGTGATAACAGCCAAAGGACAAGAAGTTAGCAGGCTTCCAGTGAACTTACTGAGTGAGTGTAAGATTTTTAGAAATCACATATTCAATAAACACTGGAAATATATGAGATCAAATTCGTTCATGATTCATTTCCCAGTGTTATGAGATGAGCACAAGCTGGGGTGCAAGAGAACTTCAGTTCAAGACCCATTTATCTGCTTTCTGGCTGTAAGACCTTGGTCCCAATACTTAATGTATATGAATATTAATTTCCTCATCTGCAAAACATGTAAAAGTATTTCAGTGGGTTTTTGAAAGTTACCTTAGAAAAGTCTGTAAGTACTTGGTGAGAAAAAAAAAAAAATTGCAGGTGCTTTTTGAATGATGTCATCCATACCTCAATTTCTCCATATTGCATGGGATCAGACTGACAAAGGATGCTATAAAACAGAGATAATCAAAATTTACAGTGTGCGACTCAAAGATCAAGAGATATGACTTAAGGATTGAGAACTGATCTATGAATTGAATCTGAAAAATTGTGCTTCTCTGTGTGTCTGTCATCAAGGAAACTAACATTCGCTATTTACTGTGTGAAAAATGGCCACGATTAACATGGAGGTCTACAACACAGAGCCACAATGAGGCAGGCTGGGGGCCACTGATAGCCCAGAGTGCTCAAGTGCAGGAAGCCTGATGGGAAGCACAGTGGGCAGCTACCCACAGTGGGCAGCAGTGGCACAGAAGCCCCCAAACCAGCGGTAGCATGGCACATGCAGCTCTGAAGCCAGGATTGTCCTAGACAGTCCTGTGGACTGACCCCTAGCCACAGTTCACATCTTTAGCATTTACTGCATGCACTGGCTTCCCTGATGGCTCAGATGGTAAAGAATCTGCCTGCTAATGCAGGAGACACAAGAGAGGAGAGTTCAATCTCTGGGTTGGAAAGATCTCCTGGAAAAGGAAATGGCAACCCACTCCAGTATTCTTGCCTGAAAAACCCCATTAACGGAGGAGCCTGGCGGGCTACAGTCCATGGGGTTGCGAAGAGTCGGACACGACTGAGCGACTGACACTTTCACTTTCACTATTGCATGCAGGCATTGTGCTTTACATCTCTTTCCTCACTTAATCTGCTAAAGAACCCCATGAGGTAGGTATGCCTGGTATCTTCAACTTACTGATGAGTAAATTGAGGCACAGAGAGGTTATGAAGCTGGTGCTAAGGTACGCGCCTAGGAAATCAGCAGTAAGAGTTGAGCCCAGGCCCAGTGACAGGCTGCTCTCTTAAATCCTTCTGAAAGGAAAACACCTTTGGTACCTTTACACGAACACCAAGCGAGGTGCCTCCAGGATCTGGGACGGGGTGATGGATGTATGAAGGGAAGGGCTGTTTGCTCAGGTGGCCCTGTGTGATTCCGTCAGTCTGGTGTGCTGCCTACTCAGCAGAGAATCTGCTTCCAGACGGACGCTGGGGGAGAACGTCTGGCGATAAGAAGGGTTGTACGTGCTGTGTGTCCCAGCCACTGGGTGGGTTGTCTATTTCCAGGGCCTGGGGGCAGCTCTCCTTGACTTGACCCAGATAAGTGCCAGACATGGGAGCACAGTTGCGAGATCAACTGGTCTGCTTCTTGTGTGGAATTTTCCTGCTCAAAAAAAAAAAGGAAGGTGCAGGAAAACAACAGCTTCCTATGACCTCATTCTGCTTAAAATTCCTGGATATGTCTCCGTTTCCCTTCTGGTTCCAGACTTTTTCTTACTTACTTTTATACTAAATTCAGCTTCTCTTAAAAGGAAACAAATATCAGCTTTATAAAGAAGTGGCATTAATTTTTTTTTCCAGAATATTTTGAACTATAGAGCCCAGTTATCTTATTTAATTGATCCCTGATTAGATTTTTTCCCCTGATGGTCAACCTTTTAAGACAAGGTGGTTCATATACTTTCTGCATTAGATTCAGAGGACATATTCACTAAATTCAGCCATTGATTTATCAAAGCTATTTACTGAGTGTATACTATGTGACAGGTGTTATGTTAGATTTTGATTGGTGGTCCTCTCCCCACACCTTCTGAATTAATATCTCTGGAGGAAATTCTAGGAAACTTCATTTTTTTATTGAAGGATAACTGCTTTACAGAGTTTTGTTGTTTTCTGTCAAACCTCAGCATGACTCAGCCATAGGTGTACACATATCCCCTCCCTTTTGAACCTCCCTCCCATCACCCTCCCTACCCCACCCCTCTAGGTTGATACAGAGGCCCTGTTTGACGTCAGGAATCCTCATTTTTTAACAAGTTTCCAGAGAAATGTTATGCCCTCAGTGCTTTGAAAACCACTATCCTTTATTATAAACTCTTCAAATATAAAGCTTGGGGTTTTATGTGACTTTGTTTCTAGCCTCTCACAGATTACCTGGCAGGATAGTGTTGATGTGTGAAAGTGAAGTGAAGTCACTCAGTCGGGTCCGACTCTTGGTGACCCCATGGACTACAGCCCACCAGGCCCTCCATCCATGGGATTTTCCAGGCAAGAGTACTGGAGTGGGGTGCCATTGCCTTCTCTGTTAACAGCGGCTAGGCATATTATATTTACTTGGAGCTGGTATACTTGGTGACAGCCTTAGTGCCCTCGGACACGGCGTGCTTGGCCAGCTCCCCAGGTAGCAGCAAGTGCACGGCCGTATGGATCTCCCTGGATGTGATAGTTGAGCGCTTGTTGTAATGCGCCAGGTGCCACGCCTCACCAGCGATGCGCTTGAAAATGTCGTTGACGAAGGAGTTCATGATTCCCATGGCCTTGGACGAGATGCTGGTGTCCGGATGGACTTGCTTCAGCACCTTGTACACATACACGGAGTAGCTCTCCTTGCAGTTGCACTTGCGCTTCTTGCCATCCTTATTCTGGGCCTTGGTCACAGCTTTTTTAGAGCCCTTTCTAGGGGCAGGAGCAGACTTAGCCAGTTCAGGCATGTCTATAATGACAACACCCAACAACACAGAAAGATCTTTAAAAGTGTTGATGTGTGGTTGGTTACAAGTCAGGGAAGAAACAAATTTCCAAACTCACTGCTTAGAGTGATAAAGGAAGATCAAACCTATCATTTCTTAAAAAAGAAATAAAAATTATTTAGCTGGACTGGGTCTTAGTTGCAGCACTCCAGATCTTTAGTTATGGCATGTGGGATAGTTAGTTGCAGCACACAGAGTATTTTTAGTTGTGGCATTCAAACTCTTAGTTGCAGCATATGGGATCTAGTTCCCTGACCAGGGATCGAACCTGGGCCCCTTGTGTTGGGGACAGAGTCTTAGCCACTGGACTACCAGGCAAGTCCCTGTCATTTATTCCTGTTCATGTATTTATACTTTTTAATTTGCTGGTCCTGGACCTAATTTAGAGAAGGAAATGGCAACCGACTCCAGTACTCTTGCCTGGAAAATCTCAGAGAGAGAGGAGCCTGATGGGCTACAGTCCAAGGGGTCACAGAGTTGTACACAACTGGAGAATGTAGATATTCTAACACCTGTAAATCAAAATCTGCTTCTTTCAGAGTTTTGATTTTTATTTTGTCCAGGAGGGTATTGATCATAAGATTGTGATTTTCTTTATTGGGGGATTCTCAAAATCCACTTTGCTTTATTACTCACAAATTGAAGAGTGTCAAACTTGAGCAGACTTTAAAAGAGAAGAATGCCAACCTCTCATCAAGTACTTAAATTCTCCCGACAGTACTGTCTTTGTATTAGTCAGAATAGGGTTACCGCTTTAACAAATAACCTTAAAATGTCACTGGCTTCATCACAATGAAGTTTATTTCTCACTCACAACTTATTCCAAGGCAGATAGCAGGAGGAGGCAGTGTCCTTCAGGGACCCAGGCTCCTTCTAACTTGTGGCTCTGTTCTCACTTAGATAACCAGGGTCTTCCCTGCTTTAGCCAGCAATGGTGTAAGGGGGTGAGGATCACACAGTGATTGAAAGGGCAGCCCAGTATGATGGGTACCACATCCACTCACATTTCATGAGCCAGAACTCATCCACTGGCCCATGCCTGACTGCAGAGGGTACTGGCACATGCAGTCAGAGTAGATGATCAGATGCCCCCAGTCTTGGCTGCCAGGTAATCACATGGCCTCCCTAGTGACAGAGAACTCACTACTTTTTGAGTAAGATAACATATTCTTTAAACATCCCAGACAGTTAGAGTTCTTTAACTGAATTAACATATATTTTGCTGCATTGGCAAGATTGCATAGTACTTAAGAGTGTGGCCTCTAAACCCAGACGGCTTCAATTTGTATCCAAACTGATCAACTTTGGCTACTCATTTCTTGGAATCTATTCCTCATAAATTAACCCATGTTTTTTTGCCTGGGTTTGTGCCTGATAAGTAACAAATTCTCAATATATATGAGTTGTTAATGCTTGGTATATTGGCCCTTGTTCCACCTCTGTGCTCAAAAAATAGGCATCTTTGTCCTTGGATATTTAAATGTATCTCTGCCCCCTATTCTGAGTATCTTTCAGAATCTTCAGCTGCTCCTTATATGACCTTATTTAACATTCCTTCTTCATCCTGGTCACTCTTCTTAGGTTGTGGTCCGGTGTATCTATGGCCCTTTGAAGGGAGTAGCCCTCTTACAAGAATATAAGATTCTAGTATGCTCTGATCAAGGGAAAGAGCAGCAAAACTATAACCTCCTTGTTTTTAGCTGCTATACATCTATGTATGTAGCCTAAGATCATGTTACTTTTTCTAGCTACCACATCACCCATTTGATACCTATTGATCTTATTTTCTACATGATAATTACATTTATAAATTATATTTATAAAGTATTTATAAATTTATATTTATATATGTAATTATAAATTTATATTTATATATGTAATTATAATTACATTTATAAAATTTAAAAAAATGTATATAAATGTAATTGTTGAGCCAAGTCTCTTTTATTGTTGTAAACTTCTTTGGATTCAAGAGAAGATTCTTATATTGCTAGCTATACATTTCTGGCATTATTCTATTTAATCTTCTATTTTCAATGTTTTCAATCTGAAAGGAGGAGTCACTGCACCCTTAGGGCTCTTCTGTTTCCTAACAGTGGTTAATACAGGTTAAATCAATATCCAAGGGGAGTGACTAAGACTCACCTGTTAGTGTGAATTTCTTTTGGTCCAACACTTGCAAGTTTGCGCCCAGTCATGTCTTTGCAACCCACCAGGGTCCTCTGTCCATGGAATTTTACAGGCAAGAATAGTGGAGTGGGCTGCCATTTCCCTCTCCAGGGGATCTTCCCAACCCAGGGATTGAACTCTCCTCTCTTGCATCTCCTGCATTGGCAGGCAGACTCTTTACCACTGAGCCACTTGGGAAGCCCTTTTGGCCCAGAGTACTCGAGAAAAGACCACTAATGCCAAGGATATTTATTAAGCTGGTGTTTGGGATTTTTTCCCCCTCTATTTTTGAAAAGCTGAAGAAAAAAAAAAAAAAAAAGAAACCGCAGCTCATTTTCTTGACATGTAACTTAAATCACTGTCTTAACCCAAATTTCTTTAGCCTTTTCTTCTTTATGGGCAGGAGTTTCTGTGTGTGTTGCCACATCATGTGTGTTTAGGGAAGGATAAGAAGGAAGCAAAAGATGACATGGGATAAGCAGGCAGATACTGCAGATGCTACTTTGGGCAAGCTGCACCCAGCAGGCTCCTTGGTGGCCCTGATGACTTCTTGGAAACCTATGATTCTAAGACTCTGTATCATAAATAAGTGGAGTCCAGCTCCAGAAGATTCAGTGTACCAACCTGGAAAATGGGAACATTCTGATTTTTTTAAATCCTACTAAGTACTCTCTCAAGAATGATCTACTTTCTTTTTAAAAATTCCTCTGTGATCACTCTTCTACAGTCACTCTCTTCATTCTTGTGAAAACTTGAACTTGGAGCTTAATCTATCAAGCTTTCTGGTCTTCTTTACTAAAGTCAGTCTTTGGTAATGATTTATTTGAGACTGGTACACTGACCTTTTCTGTAACAATAGCAGAGAAAATAATAGTAATACAATAGCTAATACTGATTGAGCATATACTCTGTATGAGGGACGTGCTATGTGGTAGGTATTATATTATTAGCCACATGTCATAGAAGAGGAAATTGATAGATAGAAAATATAATTTGTCCAGGGTTACATAGCAGGAGAGCCAGTTAAATAGATTTTGCATCTGTAGAATGCAAATTACCACTCACAAATGAACAAAGGCCCCGCCACTCACCTCCAGATGGCTCAGCTGCCAGCCTGCCACAGTCAAGTCTCAGACCACATAACATGCCCTTTTGTGGACACTCTTCACTAACTTACTTGACTTTGATATATCATGCTTCAAAGTAGAACCTATTAACCCAGTGGTTGATAAGAAGCTAAAATGGTACTTTGGTATAATTTCTAAATTATCAACATCGAGTCCTGGACAACACTTGAATCAGGGGCACTTCAAGGAACACAGGGAGAGATTTTATAGCATATTAATGTGATGACTTAAAAAAAAAATTCCTTACAGAACTGAGGCTACTAATCCCTTGCATTCCCCTGAGCTGAGGGTGGGGAATCCCCAAGAAACAGAACGATCCAATCACCTTCTCCTGTAGCCCACATGCACAGCTGACTTCTGAGAAATGAATTTAACTTTTAGAGGTTTCATGATCAGCTGCTGGACAACATCCGGCACCAACCTAACTGCTAATCTCAGATCTCATAGCAACACAGATTGTCTGGAACCCAGAATAGCCCTGCCTAGAGCTCTTTTCACTTCTTATCACTTGAGCAAGAGCATGTGTAAGAAAGGTGTCTGTTAGCCGACAGCTGCTGATTCTCAGAGAAATGAATGGGCATGTGGCTGCTTCCATTTAATCAGTCACCATCTATCTCAGCAGTATGAATGCTTCTATTTTATACCAGACACATCCCTGAACGCATATTTCTTTTTATCCGAGAGTCCACTGGACTTTTTCAAATCCACTCACACGTGATACTTTCATAGGGCTTGATATTGAATGAAATCCCCTTTAATCCCAATCCTTCTTCACTTTATTTTGTTTCTTAACATTTTCCTTTTGTAGAAACACTAGGAAGTCTGACTTTGCTACAGGATCTTTAACCTGCCTGGAGCTTTGATATCTTCTGATTACAGCTCCTCCTTTTTTCATCCTTTGGCCTCAATTAGAGACTTCGCCACCATAAAATGGATTTTTTTCTGAATAAGGGCATAGTGCCCACTGTGATAAAGTTACTTTCATGCATGATGGCTATGGGACTGGCAGCCTAAGAACACTTCGCTTGATAGTAGGTACCATTTAGTTTTGACTAGAATTCTTATCTAAGCAAAACTCTCTGGGCTTACTCAAGGACAATTTACGTCAGCAAGAGAAGTCAATAAAGAAATACAAACGGAGAATATTGTGGGAGTTTGTTGCAAAGGTGTATTGTTTTATGATGAAAAACCAATAAAGATTTTTTAATTGCATATTTCTAGATCACCTAAATAATTAGCTCCTACACTAAGTTTAATATAAGGAGACAACATGAAAAAAATTGTCATTTTCCCTTAACTTCTGCCCCTCCCCTCTAGTTACATGCAGACTCCATGTTCTTTGCCGTCCTTTTCTGTCCACCTGAAACTATTACAACATTGTTAATTGGCCACACAATACAATATAATCATTTAATAAAATACAACAAAAAGTATTTAATTAAAAAACCAAGTAAATGCTGCTGCTGCTGCTAAGTCACTTCAGTCGTGTCCGACTCTGTGCGACCCCATAGATGGCAGCCCACCAGGCTCCCCTGTCCCTGGGATTCTCCAGGCAAGAACACTGGAGTGGGTTGCCATTTCCTTCTCAAATAAAGGCAAATAAAGAATACAAAATTTCTACAAGAGAAAGCAGTTGGATAGTTTTATTTGTTCTCTACAATTCCCATATGTTCTTGCTTTAAGGTAAAACCAAGGATACTTTGTTGTTTGTGCCATAGGAGCCAAAGACTCAGAGTTGAATTTAAATTAAACAAAAAGAGATCATCAAGCTCCAAACAAATCCTGGTATGTAAGGGTATGTTTATAAAAATCAAGAAGAACTGCTATATTGCAGAAATACCAAGGGTTTGGTAGAATACAGTTCAATCCTTAGGCAGTCATTAATCATTTATGATGAATAAGCCATTTTTTCAGTATAATGGCTATTATACTATATAATCTATAATCTATAGAATAATTATTATTCTAAAGAATAATCTATCCTGCCTTTAAAGCACATTTAAAGGAGAAGAGAAAAGGAGGAGAAGAAGGCAGGAAGAGAAGACAGTGGTGATGACACCACCTTCTTAAAGAATCAAAAAGTAGACCTGTTCATCCTCTCCCCGACCCAGACACCCAATCCCTGGTGATGTCCCAGGGATATGATATTTGATATTCACTAGGGTAGAGGAACAGAGGCTAGCAGGACCCTCCTAAATGCCTGCCTTGGCAATATTACCAGGTACCATCCCTCCTTGAGGTTTTAGAAGGGAAGTAATGTTTACTGGGCTCTTTGGCACTTTATGTGCCTTAGCTATATGGTTTTGTTTAATTCTCAGACAAGCTTGTGAAGGAACAATGTTTTCCCATTTGTATAGATTTAGTGAAAGAGGTTGAAAAACTTGCCCCAGATCACATAGCTAACAAGCCAGGAGCTGGCATCCAAATCTGCATTGAGAATGCTATGCCTGGGCTTGTCCCGTCGTCTCATATGCGCTTCATCTCTGCTCTACCAAGAAATTGATCTAGCACCTCCTTTCCAACCTGGTGGCCCTGGCTCTCTGGCATAGCTTGCCCTCAACAGTGTTTCCTGCACTGCTCCGTATCCCTATACCTCACTGGCAAGACCCTGCCCAAGCATATGCGCTCTGCTTTGGCCAATGATTCTCCCAA
This sequence comes from Bos taurus, assembly GCF_002263795.3. NCBI lineage: Eukaryota > Metazoa > Chordata > Mammalia > Artiodactyla > Bovidae > Bos > Bos taurus. The sequence continues at coordinate 22,253,979 of NC_037332.1, read as the reverse complement.
TGTGGCTATGCATTTGTGTTTGTCACCACTTAAGACAGACCCTCCCTGAGACATGAACACTGACAGCACAGTGGATACACTGACAGTCACCACAAGGTCAGACAACTCTCAGTGGAAATGAAAATGCTGGGGAAAATGTGGGAAACGGATAACGGCAGATGTTGTGTGATTTAATAATATACACAATGTTAATAAAATAATATTTTTAATAAATATTACTAATAAGTTTTAATAAAATATATCTCCTTTCTTTACTTCTAACCACATCAGAAAACGCTGTCATGCATGTTGCTATTTTGAGCTGTGAGTTTCTTTCTTTTTTTTTTTTTTTTTTATGAAGGAAGGGCTTTTTCAGGGTATGCCAGGGCACTTTGACTGAGATAGAAGAAATCCTCCCCCAAGATTGTTGAATTTGACATAATATTTTTCAAAGGGAGAATGTCAGGGGAAAGATATACCATCATAATCCATACTAAGGAGAGGGGAACATGAGTTGAATGCAAGAGGACTTTAAATTTATCAAATGCTCACTCTGTGCCTTGGCTTCACATGCAGCCAACTTTATTTTCTTTGTTCCTCTCAACAATTCTGGGAGATATAAATATTCTACGTACAGTACCACCACTGCCACCACCAAGACTCAAGCAGCAACACTTGGTCCAAGCTCCAACAGCTGTTGAATGGTAGAGCTGGGGTTTGAACCCCTGTCTCCCTGGGGTAATAGCGCTACACTGTGCAATTTCTTAATAAGCGGGGCTCTATTTAAGGTCTGGGGAATAAAAGGGTGACAAAACACACACCCTGTGCTCAAGAGGCTTACAATTCAGTAAGGAGACAAACAGATGTAAAAGATCAATAACTATATATACTTGCCAAAAAATATGGCTAAGGAGAACCACAGGAAAGGTATGACCTCAATGGAGACATTGATTATGGAGACCCTGAGTGGTGAAAGGGTCCTGGTGAAGGACAGAGATTTGAATGACATTTAGAGGGAAAACGGAGAACTTGGAAATGGAGAAGAAGCCAGCAGTTGTCTAAAAATGGGGATCATCCTGAGCTAAGAATGTGCATGTTGGATTCAGGAAATAAGTGGAAAGTGGTGGTGGTTATCATTGTTGTTTCCAGAAGTGAACATAGAGGAAGAGCTGAGAAATGACTCTTTGGAAGGTGCCTTAGGCCTTTTCTCCTCAAAGTGTGGCACCAATGTCATCTCCATCATTCAGGAACATGTTTGAGATTCAGAATCTCAGGCCCTGGGCCAGGTCCATGGAGCCAGAATCTGCATTTTCAGAGGATTCCACATGTGATCCAGGGGCACAGTAAAGCCTAAGAAGGACCACCTTAGAAAAGTGGATCTGCTCCTCTTATTTTCCTTCCCATAAATCCCAAAACAAGAATGAAAAGAAGACAGGAAAGTTCTCTTTTCTGCCTTTCTGCCCCCTTTTCTTTCTCTTTCTGTAGAAGCCCAGGTGGCTATTGGTGAACTCAGGGACTTGAATGGTGCTTCCTTTCTGCTGCTTTGCCTAAAATTCAACATCCTCTTTCTGCAACTTCTGTGCGTCACTCTCCTCTTCCTTTTCACTAGCATTCACTGATCTGTGAATGTCACACTGAAGAATGTGGAGAAGATGTATTTTGTACACAAATGTCCACAAAATGGAGCAACTCAATTGTCTTTCCGGGAGGCAATCCTGAAAAACTGGCCTATCGGTGAAGCTGGTTGATCTCCACACAATAGAACCTCCTGTGTGAACATTGCCCATTTTAAACAGTGGAGTTTAAAAGGTCAGTCTTCCCTTAGTGAGACTGTTTTGGAAACAGAGCACCTCAAGAAGACGGAGGCAGCTTCAAGTTGTGAGCCCTGCCTTGTGATTCACCCAATTTGTTTAATTCAGACTCTTTATTCCTGTTAATTTTATTGATCTTCTCGCTTGGGACCACCGCTACCATTTTGGGAAGAGATCAGATTTAGGAGAAACTTGAGAAAAGGAACACTGTACGTAAACGGGGGGCACTTCTAGTTTCTGAGCTGACACATAAAGAACTTGGAAGTCTTCACTTCTATCCACACAACAGGAACAAAACTGAACAAACAGGAAACCAAGAACTCTTCTTAGATCTTTCAGATAATTGAAGTCACAGGACAAACCACTGTCCCCCAAACTGGACAGACAGATAGATATGGAGAATTACAGCTTACCAGGAGCAGAAGCTTTTCAGAATCAATACCAGAGAAGGACAACCTCAATTATAATTGACAACTTACCAGAAGCTGTGTGTAGAGAAGTCTGAGAATTAAAAGCTCGTAGGAGACGGCAATGGCACCCCACTCCAGTACTCTTGCCTGGAAAATCCCATGGATGGAGGAGCCTGGTGGGCTGCAGTCCCTGGGGTCTCAAAGAGGGGGACACGACTGAGTGACTTCACTTTCACTTTTCACTTTCATGCATTGGAGAAGGAAATGGCAACCCACTCCCGTGTTCTTGCCTGGAGAATCCCAGGGACAGGGGAGCCTGGTGAGCTGCTGTCTATGGGGTCGCACAGAGTTGGACACGACTGAAGCAACTTAGCAGCAGCAGCAGCAGCAGCAGGAGGGCCACAGTTCTATGAGCTTCACCTCCAGGAGCTCCATCAGGTTCCCGCTGTGAAGATGAAGGTGGTGGGAGGTTGGGGCGGGGGTCATTCTCTCCTGTTTCCTGCAGGGGGAGGACAACAGTGGCTACTTACTACACCTTAAAGTACCCCCAGAGCCCTCCAATCTCCTTAACAAGACCTGCCCTCAAGGAAAACTACTTTATCAGAGCCTGATCCACTGGAGTTTCACCAAAGGACTTGGAGGAGGGAATTGTCCAACTCAGTCAGTGAAAAACAGACCTAAGCATAGGACGTTAGAGTGCTTCCCCACCCCACATCTTACCAACCTGTCTACAGTGCTCCTGAATAATAACAAGAGAGTATAGCTGAAAGAGCTGGATGGGAGGGGAGCTTGGGGGGGAACGGACACATGTAATATGCATGGCTGAGTCCCTCTGCTGTTCACTTGAAAACTATCCCAACATTATTAATTGGCTATATGCCAATACAAAATAAAAAGAGTTTCTTAAAAAAAGAACTGCAAGCCTCAGACTCTAATTAAGGTCTCTGCGGGAAAACTCAAAGACAACCTGGGTGACTAAAATGACATGAGAAGAAATTTTAGCCTCTGACACCACATAGCATGAACATAGTCTAACTTAATATAATAGCTAAATAATAACTTAACAGCCAAATAAATATGAAACATCACACCAAATACTTATTTACAATCAACTGGGGGAAATTTGTAATGTAGGTATGCACTTAACCAGATGTAGTCTCTGCTCATGTAGCAGAGTGTTCTAGATTTTCTGCTTAGAGAGGAAACAAAGGACAGAGAGAAGCAGTCATATGAATTTGGGATTTAGACAGAAGAGAGAATCACCTTCCTGCCTACAGACTCTACCTTCTTTGAACTTGACAGCTGTCATCTAGCCACAGGCAATTATTTACCTGCAGTTCTTGCCATCAGTGAAATAACTTCAGCTGATATTTTACAGATTACAGAATCCAGGGGGTTTATTTGTTGCAAGTCATCAAGATTTCTATGAAAGTTTTGTAGTTGATTATAATAATGAGTTAGGTAATTAATGCTAAATATTTATAGGGATAACTTTATCTTGACAAACCTTATGTGTTCAAGTGTTTTTCCAGCCCATTTGTCAGACCTGCTTGCCAATGTGTGGGTGTCATGGGAAAAAAACAGATTCCTGAGAACTAAGGACATCTAGCTTCTAGTTCTGATTTTTCCAGGCATTTGTTGTATAATCAAGGGGAAGTTGCATGTCCTTTCTGGGGCTCAGTTTTCCTAGCTGTAATATAGGATAATAGTAGGTAGACTATTTCAGCCCCAAAGACAGAATCCAGTAAAGTCCTAAGATGTCATTTCAATGCGCAGTTATTCATGTCTGTAAGCTTGTAAGTATGTATGTATACAATATGGTGGCAGTAAAAAAGAATTATGAAGATTAAACCTAATTCAGATGCAACTTAAAAGCATGTCCTCAGAAAATATGGATATTTTTGTAGAAATCACGAGTTTCTCTAAGTTTCATTTTATTTTTCTAATTTCTGCACCTTCTCCCCATGCAACTCTCTGTTCCATCTCTTTTTAAACCTCTCTTCAGAGCTCTACGTATGTTTTGAAGGTATGGTGGAGAAATAGAGTTTTGAGATTTGCAAACATCTTTGAGGCATGCCAGTCAGCTTAAATTTGGCTGTATGTGGATTTTCTCTAACAGGAAACCAAATAAACCACTCTTGACATGACAAACAAACAGTCATCCTGAGAGCAATATTTTTAGGAGCTAAGTGTAAATGAATAAAAAAAAAAATTGATGGTGATTTGTTTTCCCTGAAACATAAAAGGAAGCTAAAAAATAAACATCTCATCCCAAATGCAATTTGGATCTTATTGAATTGAAAACAATTGTGCAAAGTATTGAGGCCATTTGAGGATCACATCAGGCAGCTGGATCCCACATCCGCCTAAAAATCTTACCTCTTATATGTAGCACACAATTACGGGTTCGCTGAGCAAGAATAAGTCATTCCAGTGATCCAGGAGAGGACAAAATTGGAAAAACACAGCATTAGTCACCTCTCCCCAGGGATGCTCATGAAGACAGACCTGTGAAGGGAAGACACCAGGCTTGGGATTGGTCCTGGCTGTTCGTGTGTTAATGGGAGGTGGTAGTTGAGGCCAGGACTGAGAGCCCATCGATGGGCGAGGATCTGGAACTTGCGGTGAGTTCCATGCAAAATTGACTGGTGATGAAAATGAAGGAAACGGATCAATGCCAGGACTATTCATGTCTTCAGAATAATGTAAGCTGACATACAAGTTCAAACAAGGCTGTGAGCAATGAATCAAGCATTAAAGGAATCAGTTTACCCATGGGTTTTTGTCCACTACACCCGCTTTTCGGAAGTCAGGAGAGCACAGATGTTAATTAAGAAAGAGATCTGGAGTCAGATAGTAAACTCCTAAGTGCCCGCCTCAGTGTCCTTGTCCATAAAAGAGTGACTGTGATAATGATAGAGCCCAACCCACTGGGTTGTTGTAAACACAGTAAGAAAAGAATTTGAGCAAAACGAAGCACCTGGACTTGTGTCCTATCCATAGTGGTTATTGTTACACAGTCCTCTTTATCTGTTCTGTCCCAACACTTCCCAGCTGCCCTTCTTCCCTCTTCACAACCTCGTCTGACCTTAGGATTCCTTCTAATAGCCTGTGCTCTAAGCGTATCCCGACTAAGGCCCCTTTATCGTGTGTGGTTGCTAAGTTGCTCAGTCGTGTCTGACTCTTTGCAACCCTATGGACTATTGCCCACCAAGCTCCTCCGTCCATGGGATTCTCAAGGCAAGAATCCTGGAGTGGGTTGCCATGCCCTTCTCCAGGGGCTCTTCCCCACCCAGGGGTGGACCCTGCATCTCTTATGTCTCCTGCATTGGCAGTCAAGTTCTTTACCAGTAGCACCACCTGGGGCGTCCAAGGCCCCTTCAGACCTTCCTCCAACTCAACTTTACAAGGTTTTGTCGGACCAGCATTTTTCAACTCCAGTGTGCATAAGGGGCTTCTTGGGGAATCCAGATAAAGTGCAGATCCTCAGTCAATAGGACCAGCATTTTTCAACTCCAGTGTGCATATGGGGCTTCTTGGGGAATCCAGATAAAGTGCAGATCCTTATTCAATAGATCTGAGTATATCCTTGGGACATTCTGCCTTTCGAACAGGCTTCAATGCTTTGGGTCTCTGGGCCACAGTTTCAGTTGCAAGTCACTAGGCATCCAAATTAACCAGCATGTTCTTTTTCTGATCCACTTGAATGATTGAATTCTTCAGTCAGATACTAGGTTACTGTCTGTAATCTACAAGTAATCTGATCCTCTTTCAGTCGTGGAATCCAGTTGCCAGATAGATTCCTCACATGGCTTCGTTTCTCTGTATGCCAAATTTAAAATTAACCACGTTAATTTAAACTAAGGTATTTGTGAGAAATGACACCTTAATGTGTAGACCAGCCAGCAAGTAATTTCGCATCTAAGGAAGCTTGGTCTAAGGCTCAAATATGAGACTAGTAATTTTAGGAAGATATATGTAAGGGCAAAGCTACTCTGTTAGCCATCCTGAAATTACTAGACAGGTATTTACAACATCAAGCCATCCCATAGTGGTTGGGAAAAATAAATGGTGAACACAGACAAATATTTTTTTCCTATAAATATTTCCACACAGTTCAGTTTAGTTCAGTTAGTTCCATTTAGTTCCGTTTAGTTCAGTTCAGTCACTCAGTCACGTCCAACTCTTTGTGACCCCATGGACTGCAGCACACCAGGCCTCCCTGTCCATCACCAACTGCCAGAGCTTGCTCAAACTCATGTTCATTGAGTCGGTGATGCCATCCAACATTCAGGAACTTATTTAGAAATAAGGTCTTTGCAGATGTGTTTAGCTGAAATGAGTCCATATTGGATTAAGTGGGCCCTAACATTGGAGTTTTCACAAGTGACACAAGGAGTCCAGGGTGATAAGACACACAGGGAGGACAGCATGTGACAGTGGAGGCAGAGACTGGAGTTCGCTGCCTTAAGCCAAAGAATGCCAACGATTACCAGTGATCACCAGGAGCTGAGGAAGAGGCAGGGAACAGACCCCTCCCCTGAGCCAACCCTCAGACACCTGCTTTGTGAACTTCTGGCCTCCTCAGCTGTGAGAGAATGAACTTCCGTCATTTAAGCCATCTTGTCTGTGGTAATTTGTTACATCAGCCGTAGGAAATGAATATACCATCCATGAAGGGAGAAGTTCAGTCCAGGTGTCGGCTGAACCCTTGGTGTTCAATGCTCAAAGGCCGTCTGCCCTTTTGATCTCTGGCAACTGAGCTGGCAGTGGAGAATTAGGGGATACTGCCAACATGGATGCCCTAGTCCTCTTGAGTAACAGGGGAGAAGGGGAAACTTTTTTCTCTTTGGTTTGAAGAGGAATCCTTTCAAAGAAAAGATAATTGAACACCCATAAGAGAGAGTTCCACCGGGCCCTCAGCTTTCACATCTGGCCAAATTGCCTGACCACAAACCTCTCTGTGTGGTCAAGTCTAAGGGGAGGCAGGTAGTGAAGGAGAGGCAGTGGTAGAGGAGGCACTGAATGAAACCTCCTGGGGATGATACCCCTGGACACAAGCTAAAGGAGGATGATGAACGATGTCCAAGAGGTGAGGGGTGACAGCAGTGAGTGGATGAGATGGAAGCAGTCTAATCCATCAGTGCTATTTTAACCCCCCCACCCCCACATTTGCAGGCACTTTGGTTTGTGCTTTCTTTAGAAGGAATGATGCTAAAGCTGAAACTCCAGTACTTTGGCCACCTCACGTGAAGAGTTGACTCATTGGAAAGGACTCTGATGCTGGGAGGGATTGGGGGCAAGAGGAGAAGGGGACAACAGAGGATGAGATGGCTGGATGGCATCACTGACTTGATGGACGTGAGTCTGAGTGAACTCCGGGAGTTGGTGATGGACAGGGAGGCCTAGTGTGCTGCGATTCATGGGGTCGCAAAGCGTCAGACACGACTGAGCGACTGAACTGAACTGAACTGAACTGGTTTGTGCTTCTTGCCTCTGCCTGGGTACCAAGGCTTGCCTCCTAGGCTTTCACAAACTCAGACAACTTGGAAACTTTTGCTTTGACTAGTGAGGAGCCTGAGATCCACATTTATCTCAAGAAAACATATTCAATTAAGGAAAACAGACTCCTTACCCATGATTATTCTATATTCAGTAACGCTGGTTAAACATAGGCCTCCTGCCAAAAAGAGTCTTCAGTCTGTTTAAACAGAATGAGGAAAAGGCCTCAAATTATTCTTTTCCCATTTCCAGCCCAGTGTACTCTTATCTTCTTTATTCTACTGTGTGGTTTAAGGAAGAACAAGGCATTCAGAAAGGACCTTTTATCTATAGAAATTAAAATGTCCTGTTGAAGTGCTCTAAACACTTTTAATCTGCTAGGGTTGGCTGAAAATGTTATCACCAAGTGTTTGAGGGGATTGCCAAAGTGAATATGTGCATCTGAGGAAATTCAAGTCCCATCCTCTGTCTTGAGTGGATCTGGGACTTGAGCAGCAGATTTGGTGTTGAAAGGACTCTCTGAGCTCAAGATCTGCCAGTTACTAAGGAACCTGAGAACATTTCTTCAAAGTCTTTGAGCCTCAGTTTATTATATATAAACCATTGACTACTTAGTTTGCAGAGAAGACTTTATAGCAGATTTATAAGTCATAATAGATCACCTAACCAATAAATCATTCACACTCATCATCTGAGTGCAAAAATGAAAAAAGAACTTCACTTGAGAAGTTTCATCATTTTCATCATTTATGAAACCATCCTCCTTTCTGTTGAAAGTTCTTCTTTCTCTGATTTTTTTTTTAATGTGGCTTGAACTATATTTACAATGACATCAGCCCACTTCACTTTTTTTTTTTTTTTACCAAATATGGCCTCATTCACAATATACTCTATATCTTTAGTCTGGGTTTAAAGACATATCTCTAGAGTTCTCTGCCCACCTTTTCCTCTAACCATTTAGATAATCAGGAAACATATGAGTATTAGTTCTAGAAGCTTCTGGTGTTGGTGGAGTTTGAACTGCAGTCTCAGCCTTATTTGGTGATTCAAATTCACCTTTCTCAACCATCGTCATGGAGAACAAAAGCAATAAAATATTTTGATTGTTATACACATAAAATGAGATGTTATATTTAAACATCCATTTAAAACTTTTAAAGCTCTCTAGAAATGTATTAAAAATTAAATGCCTTTTTCATTCAGTAAAAACTTTTTGAGCAAGGGAACCTGGCTGAGTTCTCCCATGTCACACTTTTCAGCTGTCTAGGCTTACTTCTAGCCTTTTGGTTGTATGGAAAACTGTATCCTGAGGGTATTAAGGATGTGTATATTTATTCCTATAACAAATATTTTCTGGGCATTTATTAAATAACCAGTACTTCTCTAAGCTTTGTGATAGCACAGAGAGAAAGAAGTAAGTCATAATTTCTGCCCTCATGAAACCTATGTTCTAGCAGTGGAGACCAGTGGTAAGTACACAAACTAATATAATCATTCCAACTAGATTTTGTATGATGAAGAAGATGAAAACAGAAGCTAGCAAGCCAGGAAAGAAAACCTTTATATGGTCCATCTGAGATGGCATCTCTGAAGAGGGATGTTTAAGCTGAGACCAAATGACAAGAGATAGACCTGTGTGAGTGACTTCCAAGGGAAGGATGTTCTTGAAAGAGAGATTTGCCTGAAATAGCAACTGAACAGAGAGATATGCAGCTGCAGTGTGGTGAGCTGTAGAAGGAAGCTCTTGGGGAGGTTAGAGAGGGGCCAAGGGTCAGATCCTACAAGACCCTTCAAGGGCCATGTGTTGGGTTTTATTTCAAAGTCGATAGAAGGCCATTAAAGAACATTAAGCACAAGTGTAATGAAATTTGGTTTATATGTCAGTAAGATCACTCAGAGTTCTGTGAAGAAAATGAGCTGGAGCGGGGACAAGAATGAAACCAGAGAACCAGTTAAGGAATTGTTGCAGTGCTCCAGGCAAAAGGTTCTATTGGCCTGTATTCTTTTTAATGTACAAAGATTTTATTGGAAGGAACTCCTATGAGAGGCAATGGGGAGGAAGCTGAGAAAGGCTGGAGAAGTTGTCGGAGCACCATGGAGCCTGACACTGAGGGATGGTTGGAGGGAAGGCAGTTGGCACCATGCTGGCTTGTACTGACCTGGCTGCAGAAGAAAATGTAGAAAGGCAGATACAACAGACAAGTTTTGGAATTGAGCTGAACAGGACTCATTAAGGGACTAACTGATAGCGGAAGTGGGGATGAAAAAAGGGAAGAATTAGGACTTGTCTATTTAGCACAATGCCTAGCACATAGTAGATGCTCAGTAAGCATATTCAGGATTTGTCTTTCTCCCATAAAAGCAAGATCTCCCAAACTGATAATCAAGGAAAGAACAGAGGATTGTAGAAAATAGATAGATAGGGTGAGTGAGAACCTAGAGGATGAATAAAGGAGGAAAAGACCCAAATTTCCTTTTGGTGAAGCTAGATAATGACTTTACTGTCAGTGGATCAAGGTTAAAATCTTTTTCCATGTGTCTCCCTCCAGACAGCTTTTCAATAAATGTCAAGACATCCTCTCAGGCCAGCAGAGGCAGAATTGAATATTGCATGGTGAATAAGCGACGGGACTGTACAGAGAAAAGACATTTTTAAAGTTACCTTGTGATCTAGGAAATAATTTTTCATCATTTCCTTGGTTGACTTTGAAGAGAGAGCTTAAGAATAAAGAAAAGACTATGAAGCATATAGTCTGAGAATGATGAACCGAGCGATTCTGTCTTGGTCCATCTATTTGTATATTACAGGGGCATTTGTTAGCACTCCACTTTAGCATAAATATCGCATACATGCATAGCCACGTTTCTTTTGAACAAGACCACTAAAACAAAAAAGCCCTGAAATAGACAACATAATCCTTGCAAAGATTTTTAAATAGGAAGCACAAATATTCCCACACTTCAGACTGGCAAGGTTAGAAAAAAATAGATGAGGGTCACACATATTAAATACTAATGTAAGTGATTGCAAACACCCATGCTTTAATTGGCACCGTGGTTTAATTCAGGACATTTTAGAAATTCTGATAATCTTAGAAAGGAGTTTCAGACATCTATATTTGTCCTCAGTCTTTCTTCCAAGATTCAATTTATGGACCATTTTTTAAAATCCTGCTAGCTCTTCACATTGTGCCTTCTAAATTTCCTCTAAGTGAACTTAAAAATAAAATGTACTTGCCTTCATGCTAATACCATTTGGAGTCTAAAAATGGTATTCAGGACTTTAGTCCTGCTCTTTCGCCTCTGGCTGTGGTTTTTAGTCTCCTGGATGTGACTGACGCATTGGGAAGGGACCGCATCACACACATCTTCGTTCTACTCAGAACAGTGATGCTTAAGGGGTCTGCTTATTCTCTAACTATAGCTCCTTCACTACCCTTTCAGCCAAATGTTATCTGGAATATTGATAGCTTTGAAAAAAGTTATGTTTAAAAAGGGGTGACCCAGCCATTACAGGGATTAAAGGAAATTGTTGTTAGGTCGCTCAGTCATGTGGGACTCTTTTGCAACCCTATATACTGTAGCCCGCCAGGCTCCTCTGTCCATGGGATTTCCAAAGCAAAAATACAGGAGCGGGTTGCCATTTCCTTCTCCAGAGGATCTTGCTGACCCAGGGATCCAACCTGCATCTCCTGCATTGGAAGGCGAATTCTTTACCACTGAGCCACCAGGGAAGCCCAAAAGGAGATAATAAAGGTTGTAAAAGGGAAAGGAAGAATATGTCTAAGCATTGGGAAGTGGCATCAATAAACACTGACTTAGAGGCTGAAAGGTCCTTGGAAGGGTCCTTCACATTAGGTATCTGACTTGTTGTTCTCTTTATGCTGTGGTCAACTCTGAAACTCAGACCTTCTCCAGAGGTGCATTGTGTGCATAGACAGGCACAGTGCGTGGCCAGTGTCCTCTGTGTGATATATCGAAGGCCACCCACGTTGACTTGTAGCAAGATTTCTAAAAATGCACTGGGTAGTCTGACCTCACTTTGCAACTACCTTTTTTTCCCCAGCCTGGAGTGATAGGAATGAAGATTTTACAAAATGTGTGTAATTGATGAGTAGTCCATAGCAGATATTTCTTCTTCTTTTTTTCTTGGAGTATAATCGCTTTACAATGTTGTGTTACTTTCTGCTGTACAACAATGTGAATCAGCTATAAATACACACACATCCCCTCCCTCTTGGACCTTCCTCCTACCCCCTCATCCCAACCCTCTAGGTCATCACAGAGCACCGAGCTAAGTGCCCTGTGTTGGCAGCTATCTATTTTCTATAGCTAGCTATCTATAGCTAGCTATCCTGCTAGCTATCTATTTTCCTATGGTGGTAGTGTATACATGTCAATACTAATGTCTCAGATTGTCCCACCCTCCTTTCCCTCCCTGTGTCCACATGCCCATTCTCTATGTCTGTGACTCAGTTTCTGCCCTATCTTTTCTGACCCCTACTCCCTCCTTAGGTGGCATAAGATGGCCACATCCTTTGGATCATTTGGTACCTGGGCTTACTCCCCTACCCTCCTACACACAATGCTTTATTGTATTTATTCATATACAGGGCTGTCTCTTTCCCCCACTAGTCTCCTTAGCAGAAGGGACTGAGCTTTGTTTGTACTTTCATCCCTAAATGCAAGATGTAGATGTCTCAGCCAGGTGAAAGGATCAGGAAGCATTCTCCACTTCCTGTATGAAAGCCTGTAAAATCCTGCTCCCATGGGACCTTGTAAAGTAGGAATTCACATAGTAGAAAGAGACAAACACATTAATTCTTCCCTGTTCCAAATCATGACTAGTGTGGAAGTTTTAACGGAACAACACGTACCACAAAATGTTTATCTATCCCTTGTCCTAATGATGAAGCAAAAAGGAGAAATATAGGGGGTCCTGGCTCCTCCAGGCTGAATTTGGGGGAGCCTGCTTCTGGCCTGAGAGAACCGGTGTTGAAATTTCACAGGGTCAGCCCGCCTCACAGCCCTGCGGAAGTGTAGGCTTGCTTCTTTATTGTTATCATCAGCCAACACCTTATCTTAGCAGAGGTGGGGATGTTCTGCAGCTACAGAGGAGCCAGTGGCTTTCATTTATCTTAAATGAACTTTCCTGAGTTCAGCCAACACTTCTGATGAATTTTAAGCCACAAACTCAGAAACCCAGAAGTCAGTGCCACCATTTCCAAAGGACAACCTTAGTCAATTTAACTCATTACCCTTGACTATGCAATCCCTGAAAATGCAGCATTTAAACCTTCACTTCAGAATAGTTTATTGAATGACAAGGGCTGCTAAGGTAATCATCTGATTTAATCAGCACTACAGTCTCTGCTCAGGAGCAAAGTGACCCTTTTAAAAGAAAAATTTCTGGTGTCACTGGAGGTGATGCCCAGTACATGTTTGGTGAGGGAATGAATGAAGCAGTGAATGACATCTCAGTTCAGTTTTCACTCTTTCACTCAGCACTCTGCATAATCACCTCTCCTGCCAGCAGGTGCTCATGTGTACTAGCATCACTGTCTGATTTTAGTTCTAGAAGACAGTAAATGTAAAGAAGAAACTTGGCTGCTGGTATCACAAAAGATGCATCCTATGAACCTAGAGCTTATTATAGAGAGCAAGTCAAAAAGAGAAAAACACATGTTGTACATTAATGCATGTGCATGGAATCTAGAAAGATGGTGCTGATGAACCTATTTGCAGGGTAGTGATGGGGACTCATAGAGAAGAGACTTATGGACGTGACAGGGGTGGGGGAAGGAGAGGGTGGGATCTACAAAGAGAGTAAGTAGCATGGAAACATATATACTACCATATGTAAAATAGATAGCCAGTGGGAATTTGCTCCATGATTCAGGCAACTCAAACGGGGGCCCTGTGACAACCTAGAAAGGTGGGAGGGAGGTTCAAGAGGGAAGGGACATAAGCGTACCTATGGCTGATTCATGTTGGTGTACAGCAGAAACCAATACAACACTGTACAGCAATTATCCTTCAATTAAAAATAAATACATTAAGAAAACAGTGCATCCTAAAGAGTTTTGGTGACTCCCAGAAGGGGACTTTTTGAAATTACCATTTTTTAGTCAACAGAAGAGTTGGAGAAATTTTTCAGCCCTTCAAAAATTAAGGGTTGATAGGTTTATAGTCTTTGTCCCTTGGGAATATCAAAGTATTATACACATGAATAAAGTTGCAACACCAAATAATTTTTTAAAAATACTGAATATCTTTCTCCATTATTTCAGAATATGACATTAGGAGAAAACTCTGAATGCTTCCTCAACAGGTCACTTTACTCATGGTACCATCTGTATCTTTTGTCACTTGGGTCATTAATTCCTCTTCCCTTCCTTCTTCCCTTCCTTCCTCTCTTATTCTTCCTTTCTTTCTCTCCCTCTCATTTCCTTTTTATTAGTCACCAGGTTTAGATGTATTCATAAACATTATATAGTCCTCACAACAACGAAATATAAGTATTAGTGTAAAAACTGAGTCTCAGAGACATTAAGTAACTTGTCCTGGGCCGCACAGTACAGCCAGAATTCAAAACCAGGACTGAAAGGCTCCAAGGTCCATGACCAGTCCATGTTATCAGTTTGTTTCTGATATTGTTCTTGAACTGACTGTTGAAAAACAGTAATGTGTTTTGCGGTTTATTAAAAGCTAATGAAAAAGAAGAAAAAAGTTGCAAAATATAAGATAAATCAGGAACACAGCATATTTTTATGGCCCTAAGCCAAAGACAGAGAAAAGCAGAATTAAACAAAAATTAAATGCTATTTCCTTCACGATTTTTCTTAATATATTGTAAAACTTGATCATGTGCCCTTAAAAGCCATAATACAATTATCTGGATGCAATCGTTTGACAATGAAATGCAATTCTTTGAGTCTATTTTGATATTCAAAGACAGCCACAATGGCCCCTAGGGACAGAAAATAAAAATACAGATAGAGACACGTGAAAGGACGTCATTTACAGGGAAGTCTCAAATATTTTACTGCCCTTATTTTTTTGGTGGTGGTGGTTGTTGTTTAGTCACTAAGTCATGCCCAACTCTTTGCTACCCTATGGACTATAGCCCCCAGGCTCCTTTGTCCATGGGATTTCCCATGCAAAAATACTGGAGTGGGTTGCCATTCCCTTCTCCAGGGGATCTTCCCAACCCAGGGATAAAGCCTGTGTCCCCTGTGTTGGCTGCCAGGTTCTTTTCCACTGAGCCCCTAGGGAAGCCCTCTTCTACCACTCACCATGGTTATTTTTTCCAGAGTGCCATGCCCGTGTTCCTTCCATCTCAGAATCTGCACCTTTTCATCATGTTTCCTTTTCCCATCCCCACCCTCCATTCCTGTCCTCCCCTATCTTCTCACCTCTGTCACCCCTTCTTATTTATCCTCCATGTCTCAGCTTACCCTTTCCTTAAAGAGGCCCCCCCACAGCACCAGCTGAGTGTGTCTCCCCATCCCACCAGCTGAGCACTTGCTAGTTCTGGACACTGTTCTAAATATTTCCCATGTGCTGCCCTTTATTCCTCACAACAACCTTCAGAGGGAGGTACTATTATAGCCCCATGGCATAGCTGGGGAAACTGAGGCACAGAGCAATCAAACAACTGGCCCCCTGTCTCCGGGCTGGTGTGAGGAAGGACAAAACTGGAGCTTCCTTGTTATAATCCAGAGCCCATCATTCTCGCAACCATTCGGCTGCACTTCCTCTCTTAGGAAACCCTGCCTGCTCACTCCTAGCATCCATGAAGAACTGATCCTCACAATTGTTTGTGAAATTGTTTGTCTTTTTTCAATCTTTTCCACTATAATCTTTACGGAAGCAAAGTCTGATTATAGATCATAGTCCCTACATCTAGCATTTGTGCCTGGAGTATAGGAGATAGCTAATAAATATTTGAAGAGTAAATAAATAAATAGATGATCAAATGGAGGGACAGATGGATGGGCAGATGAATGACTTGGTTGGCTTATGTCTTTAAAAAACGGTGCCAGTGAATCTTGGATTTTAAGCTTTATCCCTGTCCCTGGGGTAGTAATATCATCATCTTATATGAAGAGCAGGGTGTTTTGGGCAGACTGGGTCTTGGTTCATCTTGATTTTCTTTTTCAATGGGAGACACTGATGTAGAATGTAGAATGTCCTACATCCAGCTAAACTTTTAAGAGGTCAGCAATAAAACTGGGATGAGATAGAGAAGAAATCAGATAAAATGGTATAGTATTTTTTAGCTGAAAGAGACCATAAAGATCACCAGATTCAGTTTCTTTGTGTTACAGGAGCTGCTGTAGTAATGATTCTTAGGTACTTAGGCCAGATTGCTTCAACCTCATCTTCACCGGTTTTCAGCATAGATGGCAGAATTCAGAACTGTTCTGCCAGTGCTGTGCTGTCTGGCGTGCTCAGATGCTGTCAGATAAAGATAAGACATGGGCATTTTAGACAAGCCATATGACTCTGATATGACCCTTTCATCCAGCTATGGAACACACAGTGACTGATAATGACTTCAGAAACATCACCTGCTTACCAGGTGTCTGAACTCAAACATAAATCAACAATCTGAAGGGATAAAGCAATTATTTCACTGAAGTGTGAGGTTTGAACACAGGTTTCTACAGGAAAAGGATTTTACAAAGGTATTTCATTTGAAAATAGTATAGCAATTTTTGTTAAGATCAAAGGCTGATATCAAAGGAAAGACCTCTCTGAATATTTTCATTATTCGGGTGTCTGACCTGCATAGAAATACAACTGCAAATCCAAGTTTGCCTAGAAAAAAACTGCACAGAGAGCAGTATTCGATGGCGGAAAATTGTCCTCTTTCTAGCTGTGACCTTGGGAAACCACTTGACCTGAGTCTCAGTGTTCTCATCTGCAAATTGGAGTTAGTTCATCAACAATTACCTCTATGGTGTTTTCTTTGGGTGAAGTTTACAAAAGATGGTGAGTGCTACCATTTCTCAAGTGCATACCATGTTTTGGGAACTTTACCTACATGACCTTACTCTGTCCACAACAAAACCCTGTTATTGAGACATTGGAATTGCAGCTTGGAGAGTTATCAACGCAGTGAGTGGAAAAGCCAGGATTCAAACCCAAGTTCGTTGACCCCAAATCATTGCTTCTTCCACTCAGCTTGATATCCAGGCTCTTGTAAGAGAAAGGGCTTTGAAAGCTGTGAAGGGCTAGGTATGTGATTACTATTGTGTTTGTAGGTGGCCTTAACTGGATTTATGCTCCCTCCTAAATCCATTTTTTTCTCCTTATTTTCCCATTTTTATCTCAAAGGGAAATCCTTATGGAAAGTTTCTTTACCCTCTGCAGCTCCCCGGAGGAGACCTGGAATGGAGCTTGCAATAGCTTTGCCTGCCTGCCTGTCCTGTGGCTCTGCCCAGCTTCTTCCATCTTTCCCAGAGGAGAAGAATAGTTGTGAGCGCTTCTTCACACTCCACAGGCTGGGACAACAAGCCACGCCCTCCTTCTCTTTCTCTCTTTCCAAGGGTCAGAGCATCTTCAGGCAAGAGCCCCTCATTTCCTAGCAAAATCCTACACTTTGGGGAACACTTATTTTCTTGAAGATAATCTACCATTAAAGGTCTTGAATGTTTAAAGTATTGATTATTTTAATGTTTTCCAGCTTTATTGAGGTGTAATTGACAAAATTGTATATATTTAAAGTGTACAATAGGATGATTTGATACAAGTATACATTGTGAAATGATTGTCACAATCAAGTTAATTAACATATCCATCACCTCATATACTTTTTTTTCTTTTTTTATTTCTGGTGAGAATGCTTAAAATCTACTCTCTTAGCAAGTTTCAAGTATACACTATAGTATTATTAACTATGATCACCATATTGCACTTTAGATACTCAGAACATAGTCATCTTATAACTATAAATTTGTATCCTGTGACCAATATCTTCCCATCCCCACCCCCCAATGCCAACCCCTAGCAACCATCATTCTACTATACTATGTTTCTGTGAGTTTGACTTTTTTTTAGATTTCACATATAAGTGATAATGATACAATATTTGTCTTCCTCTATATGCCTTATTTCACTTAGCATAATATGCTTTAGTTTTATCCATGGTGTTGCAAATGACAGGATTTCCCTCCTTTTTGTGGTTGAATAATATTCCCTTATGGGATTCCTATTTTACCCTTCCTCAACTGTGCTCCCAGATAGGCTTTTTTTTCCCTCAAATAGAGACAGTCTTTACTTGGATTCTTCAATTAAACAGACCTGAATTTTGATTCTAGCTTTCCAATTACTAGCTGTGGCAGTATTTAGGCAAGTTGCTTAAATATCCCCTATTCTCTGATTTCTCACGTGTGAGGTAGGGATGATGAGATTACCTACTTCATACAGTATTGTGAGAGTGAAATGAAGTACAGTGGGTAAAGTGATTGACAGCGCCTGGCACAGAGCTGTGTTCAATACACATTTGCTGTGTGTGTGTGTGTGTGTGTGTGTTCAGTCACTCAGTCATGTCTGACTCTTTGCAACTCCATGGACTATAGCCCACCAGGCTTCTTTGTCCATGGAATTTTCCAGGCAAGAATATTGGAATGGGTTGCCATTTCCTACTCCAGGGGATCTTCCTGACCCAGGGATCAAGCTCATGTCTCTTGCATCTCTTGCACTGGCAGGCAAATTCTTTACCACTAGCGACATTTGCTATAATTACTAGCTATTGTTCAGTGCTGATAAAAAGGCAGGGATTATATTATCCCTCATATTTTACCCTGGAAGACCAATAAATATCTAGAACAACATCACTCAGTGCTCCCAGTAAATTGATCCCTTTTCCTGTTTGACTTGTACTCTCACACTCCTAGTAATGTCTATAGTCTGTTATGCCCAACTGGACTTGTATCTATTTCCTCTCATTCTTTTCTTCTTCCTATCACTGATACCTAGGACTGCCTCACCCATGGAACATGCTCAGTAATTCAAATTCCACCAAGAATGAGTTACAAAAGACTGTCCAAATTCTTTGCAACTCAGTAAATCAGTGCCTCACTTTGTACCATGTCTTTGAAACTACCCCCATTGGCTCCTTTGGACTGGTAAGTACACACTTGAAGTAGACACCAGAATAGAGGTCTGGCCTTGGGCTGAGTAGGTCCATAGTCTGTTGTGCTGGGCACAACATGTGAGCTGGCAGCAACCACATGAACTGAAGTGGAAAGAACGAGAGTGTAGGAGCCAGCCTGGAGTGTTTCCTAGCAGTTCTACCAGCTTTGAGACTTCGGCAAACTTTAGAACACTCACTGAGCCTTGCCTTCCTCAGCTGAGAAGTGGAAATGATAACTATATTTTTAGTTAATCTGAGTTAAGAAATGATATCAAGTATGTGACATGTTAGTGGGAGTGCAATAAATGGTAACTACTGCTCTCCTCGACTTAAGAGAGGAGGTAAGAATTCCTGGCAAGGCAAAGATCAATTTGCAAATTCAGTCACAAAGCAACTTAGCCAGAGTTATCAACACCCTGGAAGCAGAAAACAAGAGAAAGCTTGTGTTGAAAGTTGACCAGAGGGTGGAGAGGTACAGGGGCGGTGATGCAGGGCGGGGATTCAGGATGGGGTGGGGAACACATGTATACCTGTGGCTGATTCATGTTGATGTACAGCAAAAACCATCATGCTATTGTAATTATTCTCTACTAAAATTAATTAATTAATTAGAAAAATAAGTCTAAGACTGACCCAAGATTGCAAAGATTAAAAAAAAAAGAAAATTGATCAGGTTTCAGACCAAGGATCAGACAAAATTATTTAATTAAAAAAAAATAAATCTATGAATGACCCAAGATTGCAACAACAATAACAACAAAAAGAAAGCTGACCAGGTGACCAGGTTTCAGAGCAAGGGTCAGACTTCTGCCATAAAATAAACCCAAATCCCCAGCTCAACATGGGTACCCAAATCAGGTTAACCAAGGCATTTTGTTGTACATCAATCTTAGGATAAATGCTACCATTTAAACTCTAGCCTTACTACCCAAAGTGCAGTCCAGGGACCTGCAGCTTCAACATCACCTGGAAGCTACTCTTAGAAATGCAGGTCCTCAGGCCTTACCTCAGACCTCTAAGTCAGAATCTGAAGTGCATGATGATCCCTTAGTGATTCACATGGAATGTTCCATGAGTCGCACAGATCAACCCCAGTGCAGACTCGGGGGAGGGGGAGTATGCAAGGGTGTGAATGCCCTTGAGGAAGGTGGGGAGGTGGGACTAGTGAAAGGCCACCTTCAGGTCTGGGTCCCACACGTGTGCACCTTATGAAGCACTTAAACAGTGCCCTGCACGTCCCAGCATTTTGGCCAATATCATGACCATTATTTGGTGCTTCAAGCATCTGGGGAAAAGTTTATTTATATCTGTTGAGCATCAGGATGTCTCAGTGAAATCAGTTTTAGTTGAGAGGAGAGAAGAGGACAGGGAGAAGAAATATACCCTTCAATAAACCAAAAGAGGGTAAAAGGACTCAGCCTGCCAAGAACAGAACGAGGCAGTGAAAGCTCTGGCCAAAGGGGAGAATTTGACAAATGGTGGAAGGAAATAGAGTTAAGGGGTGCCACGCTGGCAGATAGGGGTATTTGAGCACGCTTACTGACTGTAACGACCCACCCTGTCTTGGTTCTCCTCTTCCTTCTCAGACTGAAATGTTTTGAACAGCTCTGCGGGCTCATTCTTCCTGCATCCTGGAATGACCTTCCCTACTTCCAAGACTGACAACACTCCCGCCTCTTGGCAGTGTCTCTCTCTCTGCTCTCACAGTGCGCCCTTTGTACCTGTGACCTGACTCTTATTTTGTTCTGTTTGATTTGATTGCCAGTTGTTTACCTCCATCTCTAACATTAAATTTGAACTTCCTGAGCCCAAGGACTGTGTCGTATCTAGTTTGAGACTTTCCGAAGTGCCTGACGCGTAGTAGATCCTCTATATATGTTGGTGGGAATGACATGTGACTGCGATTCAAGTTCTGTGTTCTTTCATCTAAAATGTACAAAGCCTCATGGTCTTCTTATTAACCACCAAATTAGTCAACCTCCAACAGAAAATAATGATTCCCTCTCCTCACACACACATTCCCTTTTTGGAGCCTGTGACTGTGCAGAATTAAATCGGGCAGTATTTATGACTTTAGCTATGATGGTGACAATTGATGTTGAAATTAAAAAGAAAACTGTAAAGTATTCTTTTTTATAACTTTTTAAAAAACTTTTTATTTTGTATTGGAGTAGAGCCAATTAAGAATATTTTGATAGCTTAAGGTGGACTGCAAAGGGACTCAGCCATACATATATACATGTGTTTATTCTCCTCTAAACTCCTCTCCTGTCCAGGCTATCAGATAACATTGAGCAGAGTTCCATGTGCTATAGTAAGTCCTTGTTGGTTATCCATTTTAAATATAGCAGTATAGTTTTCTGTGTAAAAGTCTTCCTTCATAGGATTTATTCCTGTGTGTTTGATGATTTTTCTTGGTATTGTGTCATTTTTAATATTCATTTTCTAATTATTCTTATATGGAAATATGATTTATGCATATTAACCTTGAAAAAAAGAGAAATTAAAAAGGACACAGAGGGACAGATTACCTCTAGACAAAGAGGAAGACTGGTTTAAAAACAGACTATTTCAGACAGCTGTGGGCCAGTCAGGAACTGAAGCAAATGTTTCATTGAGTTTTGCTTATAGTTGCCAATTCTTGTACTTTTTCCCCTTTATGTATCTAAAGCCATGTGCTTATAATATTCCTTAAGCACCCTTTTCATCATTACTTGCTTTTACTTTTCTTTACCTGCTCCTGGTAATTCCCTAATTAAAAATCCATCATAATACCCAACTTTCTTTTTTTGAATTGAAGGAAGTTTTTATTTACAGTAGATGGAATTCTATTATACCTTTGCCATTTTGGCTACATGGTATCCTTTTCTTCTCCTAGGACCCTGAGTCCCAAGTACTTTGTAAGGTCTGTTCATGGACAGGCACCCTGGGGCATAGCTTCAAGGGCTTTCCAGGTTGGGAGAAAAAAAAATCACAATGATCTCACTCTTGGAAGCGCAAGTAGGCCAAGTGTCTCAGGACAGACCCTGTCAACAACACAGAGTTCAGTACATGTGACCTTAATCTGCCCCATCGTTGAAGTCCTTGTCCTGAGACTCAAACTCAAACCTTGTGACTAGGTTGAAAGTACGGAGCTGTGAGCCCCACCCGTGGGTGGACTCCAGAATTAATTAGTCCTGGTTGCCAGTCCTGCCATCTGCGGATGCCTTTCCCCATAACGTGCAGGGAATTTACAGGCATCAGTCAACATGAGTAAGGGCTGAGTATTAGGATGGGACTTTGTGTTTCTCTTTTCCTAGCTAGTCCTTTAGTTGGGTCCAGCATGAGAGGCAATGCGAAATACTTAATAGAAAGAAACACCAATCTAGAGTCAAGCTAATCTAGTCTTCCTCTCACTTCCATTTCTTATTATTGTTTGGTCTTGGGCATATTATAATCTCTTTTCTTACTTGGAAAATGGGAATAATAATGCTTGCATTATTATTCATTACAATAATTAAATGACCAGAGGGATGTGCAGATGGTATTATTTTTGTTTCTGTCTTCCCTTAGACTGGAGTTCTGTCCTTCCAATCCAGGGGGTCCAATGAGGGTAGCACCCCAGATCCTATCCTCTGGTGCAGTGTCCACCCGCCAGCTCCCTCCATTGATAACTTGACTTCCACTTGAGTGCACTTCCATAACTCCTTGGAAGTAACAGCGGCCCAAATAAACACAAGGTCATTGTGTTCTCTGGACTTGTTATTCTGGATTGGTGGTTGCTTTCTTTGGGGCACAGTTTGGCTGTTGATTCAGTTTTCCCTCTCTTAGCCTTAGCTGGTTCAGGACCCTCCCATCCCTCTGCTCAAGGCCAGTAAGACACAGGCAAGCAGAGTGGAAAGTGAGTGTTCAAGTTTACAGGCGTTGAGGTTGCACAGCTTGAGCTTAATTCCCATTGCCACTACTTCCTTACTGTGAGACTTTAGGCAAGCCTCTCAACTCCTCTAAAGCCTCAGTCCTTCCATCTTTAAAGAGAGCTTCAGAGTATTATGTAACTCTAAGACGGTGGGGAGAGTCACTTGAAAAAATACGTATGAAGCTCTTAGCAAAGTTGTTGTTGTTCAGTCACTAAGTCGTGTCCAACTCTTTGTGACCCCATGGAGGACAGCATGCCAGGCTTCCCTGTCCTTCACTGTCTCCTGGAGTTTCCTCAGACTCGTGTGCATTGTGTCAGTGATTAGCATAATGAGTGCTCAATTAGTACTGGCTACTATTTTATGCTTTGTGGCTGAGCCCAGCTGTGCGCTGATAATAGGCACTAATCATGAAGCAGTATTTCTGTCCTGAATACTGCTTACCTGTCAGTATTGGAATCAGGCCACTACTGTCGTCTGTCAAGTTAGGCAGTTTCAATTTTGTGTGATGTATTTTGGGTAAAGGGATGAGTGATTCACTGGCTACATGTACACTGGAACATGGTTTTCATTTGCTTTACCTCCTCTAGTCACAACTGACCTCAGAGTTTGGGTTTGAGGTAAGGAAAGAGTAATCAGTCAAGATTCTTACTTTATCTCCGTTAGTATGTTTATTTCGTTGTTGTTCAGTTGCTAAGCTGTGTCCAACTCTTTGCGGCCCCAGGAACTACAGCATGCCGGGCTTCCCTGTCCTTCGCTATCTCTCAGAGTTGGCTCAAACTCATGTCCATTGACTCAGTGATGTCATCCAACCATCTCATCCTCTGTTGCCCTCTTTTCCTATTGCCCTCAATCTTTCCCAGCATCAGGGTCTTTTCCAATGAGTCAGCTCTTCGCATCAGGTGGCTAAAGTACTGGAGCTTCAGCTTCAGCATCAGTCCTTCCAATAAATATTCAGGTTCATGAGGCTAAAGGAAAAATTTGAATCTAGAAGAAAAGTGATCTGTAAGCAGTCTATTGTGATAATCTCAGTGAGAATCTCTCAAGGCCTCAGCTAAGCAGAAGGATATGAGAGTAAACGTCCCCATGAATTCTGGGCTTTAGAGCACCCTGCATGTCAAACTACATTGATGAAAGAATACCTGGGAGCCTCTGTGACTTGGAATCCTGCACTCAGGGCCAGCAACCACATGACGGAAACCCAAGACACCATTCTTTTGCTAACACCATTGGAGCCCTAGGAAAATACTTCTCCAAGTCAACAGACTTGGAGAAGTATTCCTCAGAAGAAACAACAGTTGCATCCATATGCCATAAAGGTTTGTGGATTGTGCTGCTGCTCAAGTGGAAGTCAGAAACTGTTTAGAAAGACAGGGAGCACATTTGGCTGGCAGGAGCACCCAGATTAAAAAAAAATAAAAATCAATTGTTTAACTTGTCAAATTCTTCCTCTATGAAGCAGGTGTGAATCAAGATATTGGTTCCTTACATTGGCAGCTAAATGTAGAATTGTGTTTGTTTTATAAAAGCATTAAATAATCTATGTAACTTTTTGAAGAAAATAAATCAGAAATTTTATGTAATAATTTTGATTTATATTTTGATACTTCATAGTTATAACTTGTGTTTGTCATTTAATTTTAATAATTTTATGTTTGAGAGAAAAAATGACTTTTGAAAGCACATGAAAAATACTTTTTTACATTTTAGGTTTGCTTTATTCTGTATTTTTTATTAAAATATATTCAAATTTGTCATGCTTTGGACATAATTACACTTTCATTTGTATTGCCTTAGATCACTATTATTAATGGAATGAAACTCTATGAGAATTTTGAGAAGAATAATATAAATAATGATGTTGCTGAAAGGAAGGCAAAAGCATGAATTTTGCGAAATAAATATGCAATAATTTTTTATTATGTATGCTTAAATTATGTATGCTAACAGAATCAGAAGATATTAAGAAGAGGTGGCAAGAATACACAGAAGAACTATACAAAAAAGATCCTCATGACCCAGATAACCATGATGGTGTGAACAATCACATAGAGCCAGACATCCTGGAATGCGAAGTCAAGTGGGCCTTAGAAAGCATCACTACAAACAAAGCTGGTGGAGGTGATTGAATTCCAGTTGAGAAATTTCAAATTCTAAAAGCTAATGCTGTGAAAGAGCTGCACACAATATGTCAGCAAATCTGGAAAACACAGCAGTGGCCACAGGACTGGAAAAGGTCAGTTTTCATTCCAGTCCCAAAGAAAGGCAATGCCAAAGAATGCTCAAACTACCACACAATTGCACTCATCTCACATGCTAGTAAAGTAATGCTCAAAATTCTCCAAGCCAGGCTTCAGCAATACGTGAACCATGAACTTCCAGATGTTCAAACTGGTTTTAGAAAAGGCAGAGGAACCAGAGATCAAATTGCCAACATCCATTGGATCATCGAAAAAGCAAGAGAGTTCCAGAAAAACGTCTACTTTTGCTTTATTGACTATGCCAAAGCCTTTGACTGTGTGGATCACAACAAACTGTGGAAAATTCTTAAAGAGATAAAAATACCAACCACCTGACCTGCCTCCTGAGAAATCTGTATGCCGATCAAGAAGCAACAGTTAGAGCTGGACTTGGAACAACATACTGGTTTCAAATCAGGAAAAGAATATGTCAAGGCTGTATATTATCACCCTGCTTATTTAACCTATATACAGAGTACATCATGAGAAACATTGGGCTGGATGAAGCACAAGCTGGAATCAAGATTGCCGGGAAAAACATCAGTAACCTCAGATGTAGAGATGACACCACCCTTATGGCAGAAAGCGAAGAAGAACTAAAGAGTCTTGATGAAAGATGAAAAGTTGGCTTAAAACTCAACATTCAAAAACTAAGATCATGGCATCTGGTCCCATCACTTCATGGCAAATAGATGGGAAAACAATGGAAACAATGACAGAGTTTATTTGGAGGGGCTCCAGAATCACTGCAGATGGTGATTGCAGCCATGAAATTAAAAGATGCTTGCTTCTTGGAAGAAAAGCTATGATTAACATAAAGCATATTAAAAAGCAGAGACATTATTTGCCAACAAAGGTCCATCTAGTCAAGGCTATGGTTTTTCCAGTAGTCATGTATAAATGTTAGAGTTGGACTATAAAGAAAGCTGAGCACTGAAGAATTGATGCTTTTGAATTGTGGTGCTGGAGAAGACTCTTGAGAGTCCCTTGGACAGCAAAGAGATCCATCCAGTCCATCCTGAAGGAAATCAGTCCTGAATATTCATTGGAAGGACTGATGCTGAAGCTGAAACTCCAATATTTGGCCATGTGATGCGAAGAACTGACTCATTGGAAAAGACCCTGATGCTGGGAAAGATTGAAGGCGGGAGGAGAAGGGGATGACAGAGGATGAGATGGTTGGATGGCATCACCAACTCGATGGACATGAGTTTGAGCAAGTTCCAGGAGTTGGTGATGGACAGGGAAGCCTGGGTGCTGCAGTCCATGGAGTCACAAAGAGTGGACACACTGAGTGACTGAACTTAACTGATGCTTTTATTTGGGCTTTCCAGGTGGTGCTTTGCTCTTTGCTGGAGCAGCCGTGAAGAGATACCCCACGTCCAGGTTAAGAGAAACCCAACTAAGATGGTAGGTGTTGCAAGAGGGCATCAGAGAGCAGACACACCAAAATCATAATCACAGAAAACTTAGTCAATCTAATCACATGGACCACCTTGTCTAGCTCAATGAAACTAAGCCATGCCATATGGGGCCACCCAAGACGGGCAGGTCATGGTGGAGAGGTCTGACAGAATGTGGTCCACTGGAGAAGGGAATGGCAAACCACTTCAGTATTCTTGCCTTGAGAACCCCATGAACAATATGAAAAGGCAAAATGATAGGATACTGAAAGATGAATTCCCCAGGTCGGTAGGTGCCCAATATGCTACTGGAGATCATTGGAGAAATAACTCCAGAAAGACTGAAGGGATGGAGCCAAAGCAAAAACAATACCCAGTTGTGGATGTGACTGGTGATAGAAGCAAAATCCAATGCTGTAAAGAGCAATATTGCATAGGAACTTGGAATGTTAGGTCCATGAATCAAGGCAAATTGGAAGTGGTCAAACAAGAGATGGCAAGAGTGAACGTCAACGTTCTAGGAATCAGAGAACTAAAATGGACTGGAATGGGTGAATTTAACTCAGATGACCATCAAATCTACTACTGAGGGCGGAAATCCCTTAAAAGAAATGGAGTAGCCATCATGGTCAACAAAAGAGTCTGAAATGCAGTACTTGGATGCAATCTCAAAAATGACAGGATGATCTCTGTTCATTTCCAAGGCAAACCATTCAATATCACATTAATCCAAGTCTATGCCCCAACCAGTAACACTGAAGAAGCTGAAGTTGAACGGTTCTATGAAGCCCTACAAGACCTTTTAGAACTAACACCCAAAAAAGATATCCTTTTCATTATAGTGGACTGGAATGCAAAAGTAGGAAGTCAAGAAACACCTTGGGTAACAGGCAAATTTAGCCTTCGAATACGGAATGAAGCAGGGCAAAGGCTAATAGAGTTTTGCCAAGAGAACACACTGGTCATAGCAAACACCCTCTTCCAACAACACAAGAGAAGACTCTACACATGGACATTACCAGATGGTCAACACCGAAATCAGATTGATTATATTCTTTGCAGCCAAAGATGGAGAAGCTCTATACAGTTAACAAAAACAAGACTGGGAGCTGACTGTGGCTCAGATCATGAACTCCTTATTGCCAAATTCAGACTTAAATTGAAGAAAGTAGGGAAAACCACTAGTCCATTCAGGTATGATCTAAATCAAATCCCTTATGATTATACAGTCGAAGTGAGAAATAGATTTAAGGGACTAGATCTGATAGATAGAGTGCCTGATGAACTATGGACGGAGGTTCATGACATTGTACAGGAGACAGGGATCAAGACCATCCCCATGGAAAAGAAATGCAAAAAGGCAAAATGGCTGTCTGGGGAGGCCTTACAAATAGCTGTGAAAAGAAGAGAAGCGAAAAACAAAGGAGAAAAGGAAAGATATAAGCATCTGAATGTGGAGTTGCAAAGAATAGCAAGAAGAGATAAGAAAGCCTTCTTCAGCAATCAATGCAAAGAAATAGAGGAAAACAACAGAATGGGAAAGACTAGAGATCTCTTCAAGAAAATCAGAGATACCAAGGGAATCTTTCATGCAAAGATGGGCTTGATAAAGGACAGAAATGGTATGGACCTAACAGAAGCAGAAGATATTAAGAAGAGATGGCAAGAATACACAGAAGAACTGTACAAAAAAGATCTTCACGACCAAGATAATCACGATGGTGTGATCACTGACCTAGAGCCAGACATCCTGGAATGTGAAGTCAAGTGGGCCTTAGAAAGCATCACTACAAACAAAGCTAGTGGAGGTGATGGCATTCCAGTTGAGCTATTTCAAATCCTGAAAGATGATGCTGTGAAAGTGCTGCACTCCATATGCCAGCAAATTTGGAAAACTCAGCAGTGGCCACAGGACTGGAAAAGGTCAGTTTTAATTCCAGTCCCAAAGAAAGGCAATGCCAAAGAATGCTCAAACTACTGCACAATTACACTCATCTTACACGCTAGTAAAGTAATACTCAAAATTCTCCAAGCCAGGCTTCAGCAATATGTGAACCGTGAACTTCCAGATGTTAAAGCTCGTTTTAGAGAAGGCAGAGGAACCAGAGATCAAATTGCCAACATCTGCTGGATCATCGAAAAAGCAAGAGAGTTCCAGAAAAACATCTACTTTTGCTTTATTGACTATGCCAAAGCCTTTGACTGTGTGGATCACAATAAACTATGGAAAATTCTGAATGAGATGGGAATACCAGACCACCTGACCTGCCTCTTGAGAAACCTATATGCATGTCAGGAAGCAACAGTTAGAACTAGACATGGAACAACAGACTGGTTCCAAATAGGAAAAGGAGTATGTCAAGGCTGCATATTATCACCCTGCTTATTTAACTTATATGCAGAGTACATCATGAGAAACGCTGGGCTGGATGAAGCACAAGCTGGAATCAAGATTGCCGGGAGAAATATCAATAACCTCAGATATGCAGATGACACCACCCTTATGGCAGAAAGTGAAGAGGAACTAAAAAGCCTCTTGATGAAGGTGAAAGAGGAGAGTGAAAAAGTTGGCTTAAAGCTCAACATTCAGAAAACAGATCATGGCATCTGGTCCCCTCACTTCATGGGAAATAGATAGGGAAACAGTGGAAACAGTGTCAGACTTTATTTTGGGGGGCTCCAAAATCACTGCAGATGGTGATTGCAGCCATGAAATTAAAAGATGCTTACTCCTTGGAAGGAAAGTTATGACTAACCTAGATAGCATATTCAAAAAGCAGAGACATTTCTTTGCCAACAAAGTTCTGTCTAGTCAAGGCTATGGTTTTTCTGGTGGTCATGTATTGATATGAGAGTTGGACTGTGAAGAAAGCTGAGTGCGAAAGAATCGATGCTTTTGAACTGTGGTGTTGGAGAAGACTCTTGAGAGTCCCTTGGACTGCAATGAGATCCAACCAGTCCATTCTGAAGGAGATCAGCCCTGGGATTTCTTTGGAAGGAATGATGCTAAAGCTGAAACTCCAATACTTTGCCCGTCTCATGCAAAGAGTTGACTCATTGGAAAGACTCTGAATCCGGGAGGGATTGGGGGCAGGAGGAGAAGGGGACGACAGAGGATGAGATGGCTGGATGGCATCACTGACTCAATGGACATGAGTTTGAGTGAACTCTGGGAGTTGGTGATGGACAGGGAGGCCTGGCATGCTGCAATTCGTGGGGTCGCAAAGAGTTGGACATGACAGTTCGAACTGAACTGAGGTGGTGCTAGTGGTAAATAAACTGCGTACCAGGGCAGGAGATGAAAAAGACCTGGTTTGACCCCTGGGTTGGGAAGATCCCCTGGAGAGAAGGGCATGGCAACCCACTCCAGTATACTTGCCTTCAGAATTCCATGGACAGAGGAGCCTGCCAGGCTATAGTCCAGAGGATTCCAAAGAGTGGGACATCATTGAAGCGACTTAGCCTGCACACACACATGGTTTTATTTAATTACTCACCTTAAGTTTGGCAGCCCATCAACTGACTGTTTAGACATGTAAATATTTTAAATTAAATTCAGTCATCCTTGATAATTTTTAGACTTTATATAAGCTATAAAAACCATAGCTTATATAGTTTTAACAAATGTGTCATTAGAAAGATAGACTCTTATTAAGAGAGGTGATAGAATCAAGAAGATAGTATCAAGTAGTCTGTACGCTTGAGTTGTACTTTTACTCCATTCATACTCCTGAAGTGAGAGCAAGGTTGGGATCTGGTGGTTTATACATCTTCTCATCCAAGATTGTTAAGCCTGAAACAGAAAAATGAAGGCAGTGATGCCAATTTGAAAACCAACCAACTAGCCAAAGACAGAACAGAGAACAACAAAAAGCAGTCACTGAATCTGTTTCCGCCTGCCCTCATAATGTACTTTAGATCCTAAACACAGACACTCTGAACTCCAAGTGCATTGCCCATAAATTTTAGGCAAATTTGCCCTTTATTATTATTATTTTATTTTTTTACAAAAAAAGGTAGGCACAATCTACAGAATGTTTCATTCCTGATTTGCTCATGTTTGACTGCTTGCTAACAGTGGAATTCAGTTGTAATGCACTTAATTCAGAAAGCCAGTATCCAGGTATTTTGACATTCTTAGAATAAGGATGCAGTCATAGATAATGATTAAAGGTGACCAGGGACACAGAGCTCCAGTTAAGACAGATTGACCAGACAAATTTTCTGGTTTAAAATTTTCAGAGATTAAAGGGCAAATTTCTCATCTTGTGTCCCTCACTCAGTCAACATTTTTCAAATAAAGAGGAAAATGAAAAAGTTGGCTTAAAACTGAGCATTCAGAGTAGTAAGCTCATGGAAGCCAGTTCCATCACTTCATGGCAAATAGATGGGGAAAAAGTGGAAACAGTTACAGATTTTATTTTCCTGGGCTCCAAAATCACTGTGGACAGTAACTGCAGCCATGAAATTAAAAGATGCTTGTTCTCTGGAAGAAAGGCTATGACAGACCTGGAGAGCATATTAAAAAGCAGAAACGTCACTTTGTCAACAAAGATGCATATAGACAAAGCTATGTTTTTTCCAGTAGTCATGTATGGATGTGAGAGCTGAACCCTAAAGAAGGCTGAGTGCCAAAAAATTGATGCTTTTGAACTGTGGTGCTGGAGAATACTCTTGAGAGTCCCTTGGACAGCAAGGAAATTAAAACAGTCAATCCTAAAAGAAATCAATCCTGAATATTCATTGGAAGGACTGATGCTGAAGCTGAAGGTCCAATACTTTGGGCACCCGATGCAAAGAGCTGACTCACTGGAAAAGACCCTGATGCTGGGAAGATTGAGGACAGAAGGAGAAGCGGGGGAAGAGGATAAGATGGTTGGATGGCATCACCAATTCAATGAACATGAGTTTGAGCACACTCTGGGAGATGGTGAGGGACAGGGAAGCCTGGCATGCTGCAGTCCATGGGATCACAATGATTCAGACATGACTTAGTGACCGAACAACAACTTGGATACTACTCAGATGTCAAATGGCATTACCTTCTGTACCACCAAGGACAGCACTGCCTTTCCAGAACAATTAGGTGGTCATCAAGGTAGAAGCGGAGAAGGCAATGGCACCCCACTCCAGTACTCTTGCCTGGAAAATCCCACGGATGGAGAAGCCTGGTAAGCTGCAGTCCACGGGGTCGCTAAGAGTCAGACATGACTGAGTGATTTCACTTTCACTTTTCACTTTCATGCATTGGAGAAGGAAATGACAACCCACTCCAGTGTTCTTGCCTGGAGAATCCCAGGGACGGGGGAGCCTGGTGGGCTGCCGTCTATGGGGTCACACAGAGTCGGACACGACTGAAGTGACTTAGCAGCAGCAGCAGCAGCAAGGTAGAAGACACCTAAAATGTACAACAAGCAAGACCCACCCCCCACCCCCCCAACACACACAGATATATGCATAGTTACAAATGAAAAATACCATATCATCAGTTCAGGGTTCTGAGTTCAGAAAGATCTATGCCAACACACTTTGTAATTTTAATGTTCTACAGGGCAGTGGATAGAGAGCAAATTTATTCTTCCTGAAAGTAGGTGTTTAAGAAATTAGCAAGGATTAGGAAAGCCTTTTGTAAATATCTCTTTGGACTTATTTTACAAGGTTCTGTGAAACAATGAAATCAGTGTTCTGCATCAGAGTCTGATCTCCTTGAGTTTAACATTTTACTATCTGGTTCCATTGCTTTGTAGTTGAGTGTGTGTTCAGTCTGTGGTCTATGTAGAAGGCACAGGGACGAATGGGTTCCTCCCATAGTCCTCACTGCCACATTCTATATTTGTAATCAGACAATCAATATGTCTAACTTGTGCCAACTTCCCTGAAGGAGAGTGAGTGATCATGTTAGAGATTCGTGATACTAAAGAAATAATGTGAAGAAGCCGTGTGAATGGGACTCATTGTTTGCCTGTATTTTAAATGGTCTCATTTTTCGTAACATTTTATGGAGAGCCCTTAAAAGGCCTATACTGATAGAGATACTCATTAAATGTCAATTTTAAAAGAGATGTTGTTGATGTAGTGTAATATAATCTGCTTTTGCATAAGGCTTTTCATCCCAGTGTTTGAGGAGTACTTTGCCAAACCAATCCTATCACCAAAATCCCAGACGGAATTCACAGAAGCTAAGAAAACTGCCTTCTAGATTTAAACTCAGATGCATGGGACATTTGTTAGATCCAGTACCCAAAAACGACTAGCATAAATTTAGTATGTGACTTTCTATCTCTGTGATAATTAGACATCACATTCAGATATCGTTTATTGGGAACCTACCATATACCAGGTGCAGTAAAAAAAAGCTGGTATTTTTACCTTATGATGACAGGGATAGACTTGTGGGTACACTGATAACAATGCAGAGCGGCAACTGCAATTAAGTGCAGTTTAAGTAATATAAGTGCAATGTAGGAACCTATGCAAGTTAGTTTAAACAGAGCATGTGTGTGTGCTAAATCACTTCAGTCATGTCTGACTCTTTACTACCCTACAGACTGTAGCCTGCCAGGGTCCTCTGCCCATGGGATTCTCCAGCCAAGCATAACTGGAGTGGGTTACATGCCCTCCTCCAGGGGATCTTCCCCACCCAAGGATCAAACCTGCTTCTCCTGCGGTTCCTGCATTGCAGGTGGATTCTCCACCCCTGAGCCACTGGGGAAGCCCATACATAGAGCACTCATTCTCAAACCATGGTCCCAGGCCCAGCAGAATCAGCATCTGGAAACTTATGAGAAATGCAAATTCTCAGGCCTCAGAACTACTGAATTCTAAATTCAGAGAGTAAACCCTGCAATCTCTGCTTGAACAAACCCTCTAGCGGATCCTGATCCTTGTTCAAGTTTGAAAACCACTGACCTAGAGCAGTGTGGAGAAGGCGATGGCACCCCACTCCAGTACTCTTGCCTGGAAAATCCATGGACGGAGGAGCCTGGTAGGCTGCAGTCCATGGGGTCGCTAAGAGTCGGACATGACTGAGCGACTTCACTTTCACTTTTTACTTTTACGCATTGGAGAAGGAAATGGCAACCCACTCCAGTGTTCTTGCCTGGAGAATCCCAGGGACGGGGGAGGCTGGTGGGCTCGGTTTATTTGACAAACCATCTATGGGGTCACACAGAGTTGGACACGACTGAAGTGACTTAGCAGCAGCAGTTTTGGACAACAAATAGAGCTCATCAGCATTATATGCTCCCAGAAAACAAAATATGTATGTTAATACTGTTTCATTTCCTTGTGTTTCATTACTTCCCAATTTGGGATCATTTGAAATTTTAGTAAATTTTTTTTTTCTATTAAGCATAAGAATTTAAGCTTAACAATACACTTTTGTTTCTTTTGTTCTTTTTACCAATCTTTCTTATATCCCTAATCTTTCCTTATCTCAGCTTCTTAGTTTCATTGGTATATAAGATTGAATAACTTGTTCACATTTTAGTAGAAATTGGCTCAGATTATAGAGCTCATCTCAGCGTTTGTGGAGGCACTTATATGCAGTGTTGCTTAACTTGGGTAATACTTTAGAATATTTCTGCTGCTGCTGCTGCTGCTAAGTTGCTTCAGTCATGTCCAATTCTGTGTGATCCAAGAGACGGCAGCCCACTGGGCTCCACCATCCCTGGGATTTTCCAGGCAAGAACACTGGAGTGGGTTGCCATTTCCTTCTCCAATGCATGAAAGTAAAAAGCGAAAGTGAAGTCGCTCAGTCGTGTCCGACTCTTAGCGACCCCATGGACTGCAGCCTACCAGCCTCCTCCATCCATAGGATTTTCCAGGCAAGAGTACTGGAGTGGGGTGCCATTGCCTTCTCTGCAGCAGCAGAGCAGTGAGTCTCAAAACTGGTGCATATTAGTATCACCTGGAGAGTCTTTAAAACTCCCAAGGCTCAGGTCACAACCCAAGCCAATTAAATCAATCAATGGGTGTGGATAAAGCAGTGTCAATGCCAGGTTTTAAAAGTTAAACGAGATATTTCCAGGAAGACAGTGGGTCTTCCCTGTGGTTCAGTCAGTAAAGAGTCTGTCTGCAATGTAGGAGACCCAGGTTCAATGTCTGTGTTGGGAAGATCCCCTGGAGAAGGAAATGGCAACCCACTCCAGTATTCTTGCCTGGAAAACCCCATTAACAGAGGAGCCTGGTGGGCTACAGTCCTTGGAGTCACAAAGAATGCGACACGGACTGAGCGACTCACACACACCCAGGAAGATAGTGAGGTGTTTCAGGCAGAGGGGAGGTTCCACAAAGACTCAGACGCAGGAAATGACTCTGGATATTGGAGGTAAAATCAACACTGTTGCTGTAGTATAAAGTTTGAAGGGAAATGTAAGGGAAAAACGAGCTGGAATAGTAGGCAAGGGTCAGGTCACAGAGAGCTATGACTTGGAGGATGAGCTGAATCTTGGTTACAGGTTTTTTCTGTTCTTTATTGGGAAATTGGTTTGGGTTCCATCTTACTACCTACACCCATTTTGCTTCCTGGGCTTGGCTTTCCTAGCATTAATGAAATCCTCTCTCTCAGCTGAGGCTGTTTATAATTAAGACCAGTGATTATTTAGCGCTCAGTCGAACTCAGCCACTGGAGAAGGAAATGGCGACCCATTCCAGTATGCTTGCCTGGGAAATCCCATGGACAGAAGAGCCGGGTGGTCTATACAGTCCATGAGGTCGCAAAGAGTCAGACACAACTGAGTGGCTACTACTGCTAGAACTCAGTCACATGCTGCTCTGAGTGGAAGGAGAGAGAGGACTGGAAGAAGATAACAAAAGAGAGGATCTGGGACAAAGTGGAGGAGCTTCAGAAAAGAAAAGGGTTGCTTCAGATTTCTGGTCCCAGTTGCTGTTGCTGGTTGCCGCTGAATCAGGGAGCGACTCTGGAATATGTGCATCTGCCCTCTAAGAAATCAAAGCCAGACACAGGAAGTGGCTGGAAGAGCCTCAGCCACACGCCTTCCGTCTGCTGTGGACGCAGCAGCTGCACAGACCCCTCTTGTTGAGAGACAAGACAGGATCCTTTCAGTCCCATGACCTCAACCTCCTCTCCAAGGGGAGAGAAGAGGGAGATTGAAATTCTTCCCTGTGACTGAGTGCACGAGAATATGACAATTATTTAGGGTAATAGGTTTCCTGAGGGCCGTGGCAGCCAACAAGGGTGGTTGTGTGGAGCAAGCACCCCCCGGCTTGTGTCAGGAGAGGGGACAAGAAGAACCAGGAGGCAGGCTTGGTTCATTCCCTGATTTGCAGAATAGGAGTGAGGGGAAATCGCTCAGTGGCATTCGACTCTTTGAATACTTCTGAAAGACAGAGAAGGGGATTTTCAGGGTGTCCAAACCTCTGCCGTTTGAATTGGATTCAAGGTCAGCTCTAACGAGGTGTTCACTTTAGCCGCAAATGGACGAGGTCAGCGTGACTGTGAATCAGCTGCAAAGATAAAGGCTTACAGCCAAGCCAGTACGAACGTTATTAGACCCAAGTTGCCACCATTACAATAGATATGGAAGGAAAGGAGACATGTGAAATGGAAGGAAGCGGGGATGCATATGCTTTGGACAGGATGTATCAACTAACCGAGCCTGAGATTGTGATGAACAGTTTAGGCTCATTTGAGCTTATTCCCAGTAAGCTCATTGTTTGATGTTGAATTGGGCTCTGTCAGCTACTTCAGCATCATCTCACATCTCCGTACATAATACCACAGCACGTATTTGGAATACAGGGCCAAGTCGGTTTCCTTCTGGCAGGTTATTTGGTTTTCTTCCTCAGTTAATTTTGAATGTATCTCTTTTGACGGACTTTATTGAAGCCTTACTCTATGCCAAGGTATGATAAGCACTTTATATGGCAATATGATATCATAGTTCTTAAACCACAGGCTTTAGAATCATTCTGCCAGGTTCAGATCTCAGCTTTCTCTCTTTGGGCAAGTCACCTAATCTAGTCTAGCTTCAGTTTTCTCATATGTTAAATAGGAAAACAGTAATAGCACTTGCCTCATTGGACTAATATGAGAGTTAACTTATTCATGTGACATTCTTACTCTGGTGCCTGACACATAGTAAAGTGCTCAATGAATGTTACTACTGTCCTGAACCATTGTTTTCACTAAGTACGTATTGTGTGCAAAGCAGAGAGAGGAATGAGACTGAGAAGGCTTAAGTTCTAGTTCAAAGTTACATGATTTGTAAGTGGAAGGGAGGTTGAAGATTCAAACTCAGCACTGGAGGTGGAGTCTGTCTTGTTCAACACTACACTTGACAATCTCTACCAGTCACTTTTTTTTTTTTAATTTGGTTATTTAAATCTGCGTCTCCTTCTCAAAATGATTACCAGTTCGTCCTATGCATAATTTATTCTCAAATCTTACACTTTTCTGCCCCGATTTGATTCCTCGTCTCAGTTTGCAATTTTACTGTTGTGTTTCTGCCTTGTACTCACAACAGTTTTAATGCCGTCTGTTAGAAACTAGTCATTTTGCTTCCACGCATTCCTAAAGATAAGACTATTTCTTAAGAAAAAAATAGAATAAAGCAGGAGCAGATTCTCAGATGTATTCATCACGATGTGCAATGAGTATCTGAGTGCTTACGGGCTCATTACACTTTCAAATATTCCTTTTCTGGTCTGCATGGCAAAGACTCAGTAACGCTTTCGAAAGACAGCTGGCTATTGTAGTCTGAGTGAAAAGCTTCACTAATAGATCTGTGCTCAGTTTAACAATTCGAGAACAAACACGGTGTAAGTTTTAGATGTGCATGCTAAGTCACTTCAGTTGTGTTTGACTTTGTGCGACCCAATGGACTGCAGCCCGCCAGGCTCCTCTGTCCATTCTCCAAGCAAGAATACTGGAGTGGGTTGCTGTGCCCTCCCTCCAGGGGATCTTCCTGACTCAGGGATCAAACCCGTCTCTGTAACATCTCTTGTGTTAGCAGGCAGGTTCTGTACCACTAGAGCCACCTGGGAAGTGTACACATATGTACATACATTTATATATGTATAAAGGCAGTGGCACCCCACTCCAGTACTCTTGCCTGGAAAATCCCATGGACGGAGGAGCCTGGTGGGCTGCAGTCCATGGGGTTACTAAGAGTCGGACACAACTGAGCGACTTCACTTTCACTTTTCACTTTCATGCATTGGAAAAGGAAATGGCAACCCACTCCAGTGTTCTTGCCTGGAGAATCCCAGGGACGGGGGAGCCTGGTGGGCTACCGTCTATGGGGTCACACAGAGTCGGACACGACTGAAGTGACTTAGCAGCAGCAGTGGCAGCAGCATATGTACATATATATGCATTCATATATGTACACACACACCTTAGAGAAGATACAGTTGGGCTCCACCAATAGATCTGTGCTCAGTTTAACAATGAGAGAATGTATGAGATGTGAGTTTTAGATATATATGTACACATATGTATATAAATACATATATATATATGCATTCATGTATGTACATATACACCGTGATAGTCATTTTGGACTATTAAAGAAGATAGAGTTGGGCTCCTATAGGCTATGTCCACAAACCCCCACCATAAACTGAAAAACAATTTAGTCATTCACCAACTTATTAAATTGAAACAATTGAAACTGGACAGTTTCTCTGGTACTATTAAGATGTTGATAATTTGAGAAGTCAGTTATTGAAAATCAATTGTTGTTACATGTATATGATATCAAACAGATTCATTTTGGACTTTTGGTATCAAATAGGTTTTTCACTGTTATGGCAAAACATGTTTTATAATGTCCAATGCTAATGAATGCAATGTATTTGTAGAAATGCTACTCCTTACATCTTTTTCTGTTTGAGTTTCCAGTGAGCCATGTAGCTGTGAGCCATGTAGCAAAGGAGCTACACTTTGCTTGTGTTTTTTACACCCCCTCCAGGGTGTAGTACTTGGCATATAATTTTTCACTCAGGAAAGATGTACAATTAACTGAAACTCATTCTCTCTCTTTTTTTCCACCTACTGTTTAACTGGTTAAGAAACAAGTTAAGACATTTTTTTTCCTTAGCCCTTTAAAACGAGTTAAAACACACACACACAACTAGTCACCATTTATTGAGCACTCACTGTTTGCAGATGTGCTTTAGAGAAATGCAAAGTGTTAGACAGAAAACAAGTAAGCCCATCCCTATCTTTAGTTAGCTCAAGACCAATGGCACTACAGGCCTGATCGAAATCACTATCAAGCTGCAGATCTTGTCACTGGGCTGTGAACCTCTCTCCATATTCTAGAAACAGACATTATTTCCTGTGTTAGGCTTCACAAACAGAAGAAGTCGTGTACACCCTGTTCTTCACTTTTCCTTAAGTTAGCTCTTTCAGGTTGCAGAAGAACTCAGGAAAACCGCATAAGAGGAAGCACAACTTCTTTTTGGTTTTCAATGTATGAACATACTAGATAACACAAATTATTAAAAAACAACTCTCTGTTGACACAGGCTGTGGGCCACGTGCTCATCCTGGGCCCCGTGCTGACTCTTTCTCTAGTGACCTTGCAGAACTTTGTATTTTATCCACTGAGATAAGTGTCACAAAGTTAGGAGATTCCAGAAAGGGCATGTCCACTGACAACGGCACCGTCACCATTCAGTAATCACAGTGACCACTTCTGGAGGCTGCTGCTGCTGCCGCCAAGTCGCTTCAGTCGTGTCCGACTCTGTGCGACCCCAGAGACGGAAGCCCACCAGGCTCCCTCGTCCCTGGGATTCTCCAGGCAAGAACACTGGAGTGGGTTGCCATTTCCTTCTCCAATGCATGAAAGTGAAAAGTGAAAGTGAAGTCGCTCAGTCGTGTCCGACTCTTAGTGACCCCATGGACTGCAGCCCACCAGGCTCCTCTGTCCATGGGATTTTCCAGGCAAGAGTACTGGAGTGGGGTGCCATTGCCTTCTCCGCTTCTGGAGGATAGATAGAGGGAAAATGGAGGTTCCAGGTAGTGTGGGGCTCTAAAATGGCTCAAAATGATCATTTTCTGGACATGACATCTCTGGAATATTTCATCAGAGGTCTGCCTCTTCTGTTATTTATTCTATACACATTTATTTCACTGTCCCGGGTTTTGTTTACATGTCAAGGACGCATGCATGAAAAGATGTAGATCCTGTTCATAGGAATTTATATGTCTGGCTAGACTATTCAAAGGCCCCAGATGTGTGGCACCCACTCCTAACCATTCTGAAGAAACAACTGTTAGGTTCTGAAACTAGATACAGTATTTGCTTTAAGAGACTACAGCACAGGAAGTCCTGAAATATACCACAGAGTATGAATAGCTTGTGAATGATATTATGCTGTGGCTTAATGCATACTGTAGCCAAGGGCAAGATATCTCATAACTAATTATATTCATTTTGCATTTAACAGAGACATTCAAAATACAGATCTTAAAATGTGTAAGTTGAACTTCTGTTAAAATTACACTCTCCCTAAGGAAAATAGCTCTCTTCCCTTGCTATATATTAGGCTACATTTACCGGCTGCCAAAACACTTCATTTAATTTGGAGGAGCAGTCTGTCCAACTGTTGTCAAGGATCACGTAACAACCAGTTGTTTTGCTGATTTTTTTTTTTAAACCTTGTAACTGTATGTTTGCGTTTTGGTGGCGTAGCCTTAGACTACTTGAGAGAGATGGAATTCAAAGAGTCGATTCAAATAGGCAATGAAAAAGAGAATGTGTATCCTTAAAGAGATCTGGAGTTTATAACACTTCCACATGTATTATCTCATTTCACGATCCCAAAGGCTCTGCAGACAGAGGTACTATTATTGTCCCTAATTTTTAGATGGGTTATTATTTGAAGAAAAGAGAAAGAGGTAGAATATATGGAGGTGGCTTGCCTCAAAAGCCTGTTTTCCCCCCACATCATATTTCTAATGTCCAGTGTGTGTTGGGATGAATCTTTGCTCAGTTCAGTTCAGTTCAGTCACTCAATCGTGTCCAACTCTTTGCAACCCCATGAATGACAGCACACCAGGCCCCTGTCCATCACCAACTCCCGGAGTTCACTCAGACTCATGTCCATTGAGTTAGTGATGTCATCCAGCCATCTCATCCTCTGTTGTCCCCTTCTCCTCCTGCCCCCAATCCCTCCCAGCATCTTTTCCAATGAGTCAACTCTTCGCATGAGGTGGCCAAAGTACTGCAGTTTCAGCTTTAGCATCATTCCTTCCAAAGAAATCCCAGGGCTGATCTCCTTCAGAATGGACTGGTTGGAATCTCCTTGCAGTCCAAGGGACTCTCAAGAGTCTTCTCCAACACCACAGTTCAAAAGCATCAATTCTTCGGCACTCAGCTTTCTTCACAGTCCAACTCTCACATCCATACATGACCACAGGAAAAACCATAGCCTTGACTAGACGAACCTTTGTTGGCAAAGTAATGTCTTTGCTTTTCAATATGCTGTCTAGGTTGGTCATAATTTTCCTTCCAAGGAGTAAGCATCTTTCAATTTCATGGCTGCAATTACCATCTGCAATGATTTTGGAGCCCCCCAAAATAAAGTCTGACACTGTTTCCACTGTTTCTCCATCCATTTCCCATGAAGTGATGGGACCAGATGCCATGATCTTCATTTTCTGAATGTTGAGCTTTAAGCCAACTTTTTCACTCTCCTCTTTCACCTTCATCAAGAGGCTTTTTAGTTTCTCTTCACTTTCTGCCTTAAGGGTGATGTCATCTGCATATCTGAGGTTATTGATATTTATCCCAGAAATCTTGATTCCAGCTTGTGCTTCTTCCAGTCCAGCATTTCTCATGATGTACTCTGCATAGAAGTTAAATAAGCAGGGTGACAATATGCAGCCTTGACATACTCCTTTTCCTATTTGGAACCAGTCTGTTGTTCCATGTCCAGTTCTAACTGTTGCTTCTTGACCTGCATAGAATTTTGAGCATTACCTTACTAGAATCTTTGCTAGAACCATGTTTTCAATCTGATGGCTGATGCCATAATGCCAGTGTTGCTTAGTTTTCTCAACTAAGGATCTTTACTTGTGGGACACAGACTCTCTAGCTGTGGTGTGTGGGCTCTAGGGTGTGTGGGCTCTACAGTGTGAGGGTTCAGAAACTGCAGTGTGTGGGTTAGTTGCTCCACAGCATGTGGGATCTTAGTTCCCCAACAAGGGATCAAACCCATGCCCCTCACATTTCAAGGTGGATTCTTAACCACTGGACGACTCTATGTCACTTTCGAGAGCAATGATAAGAGTTATCCAAAATGTTGAGAATATATGAAATATACCCTAGGGTAGAGAACCTGTGGTTCAGATTTCATTCTCCATTGAGGAAGATCTATTTTGTTCTCATCCTTGGCTGGACCACACTAGACAATATGAAGTTTTTATCAATAAAGGGAACTGCAGAGTATTCATAGTGTCTTGGTTGAGGGTCTTTATTTCTCTCTGATTCTGTTCTTATTTCCTCCTCCTCAGACTGATGCGGACATTCATGTGATGCTTAGGAAGTGTGATGCTTCTGAAACAAGAACACATTCTGCAAAAATGGCCCTTAAAAACACTTTCCCTTCTCTATTCTTGCAATGAAGGTGCATTTTGGTGTTAAAAATATAAATTCTAGGCTGGTTTCTCCTGTGAACAGTCTTTCTCTGATTATTTAAAGGCTTCTGCTCTGTGGTTACCTCCTGTATTGGGCCATTAAATCTCCTACCCACAGGGTCCTGTCCCCATCTTCCATCTATTTCACAGCTGTTTTAGAAGAAATTCTTTGCTGCCTCACTAAGGTATTTATTTTTAAGACTTTAATGTCTGCTTACACAAGAATTACACTAGGTCCTGTGAGTGATAAGAAAGAAACAGTAAATAATGGCTTCTAACCTTAAAAGAGTGGCCACACATTATAATTTGCTTGAACAGTTCAGGTTCATGCCTGGACTGAACTATAATTATTAACAACATCTCTTTTTAGTCTCAAAAGTGTCCCAATTTGGATAATACATTATATGATCCCCTAGACCTAAGAGGCCTTAAATTCAGTTAGGGAGACTGGAGACACAAACAAAAAAAGGCCACTAATGCAAGAAAGCAATGTGTGATGCATGCTAAGTATATGACCTGTACCACCAGTGAATGGAACCACATTTTAGAGGCAGAAATCGCAAGGGCTTGAGGACTGACATTGGCTCTTAAAGAACACATCAAATTCAAATAGGCAGTGAAGAAAGAAGTTCGTGCAATAAACCCCTGAGACTCTGCTAAAATCAAAGCAAAACATGATTTTTTCAATTTGAATAAGTGCTTGTAAAAATGATTCCCTCTGCTCTTCAAAGCAAGCTGATGTCATGGGCAAACCAGCTTAGTGTCTTGAGCAGAAAAGCCATTTTAGTCTATTTAAATATGTGAGTGTTTTCCAAATGTTCATTCTGGTTCCCAACCACATGAATGAGCCATTTGCTTTGCTAACATAATCACTACCCCATGGTTATGGAGGGACCAGAGCATGGGCCCAGGGAGCCCCAGAAGGTAGCCTGGGCTTCAGTGGCAGTTCCAAGATGTGGAACTGTACACATCATGCATTTCCTATTTGACTCATGTTTCAACCATCTCTTGATCCAAATGGGTACAGGGACACAATGAGAAGGAAGTGACAAGTAGGAACATATACATAAGGCTACAGTTCAATTTTCAAAGGCTTCTAAAGGAAGTGGTGAAATGTATACACCAGTATTATTTATTATTCAAAATATCCATAATGAACAGAGTTAAGTTTAAGGCTTTTGAACCTAAGGTGTGAATATCACAGTCATCCTGCCTTTTTTGAGTATCATTCTGTTAAATTAAGCACATGTGGCTGTTCTATTTCTAGAGTTTGAGTACATCAGTGGTTTTTACATTTTTTCCTTTAAGGTTTAAAACCTTTTATTCAAACAAAATATTGGAGACAACGATAATTTGTATGTTACAGAACCTGCTAGTTACTAGTTCAAAAGCCATGCTCTTTTTTTGTTATTAACAAAGCTCCAATTTTTATTGGAGATGCAGTATTCCCAGCTTAAATCAATAAAAACTGAATTACCTAGTTTTTATTTTACCTAACATAGCCAAAAGGAGACACGATATGATGTGTCCAAACTCTTCAAAGAGGAGTAAATCCTCTGGTATATACCCTTTGGCTCTTTCCCTCTAGTCTTAATGAATAGTGGATATGATGGCTGGAGCTCTGACAGCCTTCTTGAGGACATGAAGATGGGGCCACATTCTAAAGATATGAGAATAGAAAGCTGTAAGAAACTTGGGTATCTAATGATAACCATGGAACTATCATTCCAACCTCTAAATGTTATACTTCTGGACTTATTTTGAGAGAGAAAAATTTCTCTATGTTACTTATTTCTCTCAGTCGTATCTGACTTTGGGGCCCCATGGACTATAGCCCACCAGGCTCCTCTGTCCTTGGACTTTTCCAGGCAAGAATACTGGAGTGGAGTGCCATTTCCTACTCCAGGGGATCTTCCCAACCCAGGGGTAGAACCAACATCTCCTGCCTTCTTTATGCTATAATTTAAAAGTTTCTGCATTAGCAAAAACGGGCCAGTTTTAATATTAAATGTTAAATTGACCCATGTTAATCTGTTGAATGTTAAACTACAAATAGAAACATTATCTGATTACAGGTGAATGGAGACCAGAGTTCTACCTAACATAATACTTGGATTCTAAGATATTTAGTAAGCAACTTTGAGTTAATATGGCATTTGTGGAGGCACTTAATAATATAAAGGACATATGCAACTTAATTAATCTTACTAGAATCATAGCCTTCTGAATTGACTGAATATTGCTCTTTGAGGTGCAAATATTAAAAGAAAATAAAATTTGTTTCTCTTTTATTTCAGAGCAAATGCTAGTAAATCTGGAGGGCTTTAATTCAGACCTCCATCACTATTGAATTAACTGATTGGCCTTCCCTTGGTTTAAGTGGGTGGTGGGAGGTGCAAAAGAATAAAGAGAAAAGACTTTTTTTGAGTATCAGTTGTTGGTCATTTAATCTATATTATACCATTTAATCCTCACTACAAACCTGTAAGGGAGAGAGACTTTACACTTTGTCCAGATCTAACAGACACCATTCACAGAGAATACAATGAAGAGCGGGCCTGCGGCAGCTGTGTAATACAACACCCCTAAATTAGAGGGCATAACCACTTTTGTTTGTCTAGTGTTCCTCCTTTTGGAGAACCCGCCTCCCTTCTGTAGCAGTCCTGCTCCATCCATGTTATCCGGTGAGCCTGTTTTCCTTGCCACAGGCCTCAGTCTGGTCATTTGACCCAGACTTGGCTGGACTCTCCTTCTGTTAGCCACTGATGATTCAAAAAATGTTCTTAACAGAAGACAGACCAATGAGATACCTCCTGAGACATTTTCGGGAGCTTTTCTTCCTCTTGGATCCTGAGTTGTAAAGAACATGTGATCCTTTAAATCTTGTAGTGG
The DNA here is from genome assembly GCF_002263795.3 of Bos taurus. Classification (NCBI taxonomy): domain Eukaryota; kingdom Metazoa; phylum Chordata; class Mammalia; order Artiodactyla; family Bovidae; genus Bos; species Bos taurus. Next base: position 22,209,096 of record NC_037332.1, on the reverse strand, counting down.
CTATCTTATTACTCAGTAGCAAGAGCCTCCCTACAAATGAAGCTGTATCATTATTTGAGAACGCAGATCCAGTAATGTTGAAGACACTGGGCTTTTTCAGTTACATGAGTCCATTAATATGTTTTTCTGATAAAGCTAGTTTGATTATTTTTTTCTGTCACTTGCTATCAAAAAGTTTCAATGAATGCAGGTAGCTATTACCATCTCAATGAGGCTGAGAAATTAAGTAACTTGGCCATGCTGAGTCGGTAATTGATGGAAACAGGATTCTAATATAGGGCAATCTGGTTCTCACATCCATCTTCTTTTCATTGTGCTATGTTGCCTCCCGAAGCCGATGAAAATCAATCACAATTTATGAAAGTCATGTTGATTTATCATTAGGCTTTCTAAAATAGAACATCATTTCTACAAATATAGTTTCCATGTCTCAAATTTTATGCCAATTCTAGCTGGTAAGTTTGTGAAGCAGGGTTATTACTCTTTGTTATGGAAATATTTCCATTTTTACAAAGCTTTAGAGAATGTTTCAATGAGGCTTGTCAACAAATCCTTTTCAAACACCTACTATGCACATGACATTGGATTAGTTATTAACAAGGAAACAAAAGAATGAGCAAATGGTCTAGTGCATAACACATATTTAAGTCACTGTATATCTAGATAGAAAGTGGTAAGTGCCACAACACCAACACATATAAAATGCTATCACATAAAGGGGTGGGGGACTTCCCTGGTGGTCTAGTAGCCAAGACTCCATGCTTCTAACGCACGTGGTGTGGGTTCAGGCTTTAGTTGGCGAACTAAGATCCCACATGCTACAAGGCATGGTCAAAAAAAGTCGGGGTCGGGGGGGGTGGTCAAAAGAGGTGTTATTTGAGCTAGGCAGTAAAGATCATATAGGATTAAATGTGAGGCAAGGTGAGCAGCATATTCTAGGCCAGCACCATTCAACAGAACTTTCTGCAATGATGAAAATGTTCTGTATCTTCCCTGTGTAACATGGTAGACACTGGCCACATATGGCTACTGAGCATGTGAAAAGTTAACTCAGCAACTGCATGTCTCATGTCTACATATTGGCCACTGCAATACTAGACCAAGAAACAAGCATTTAGCACAAGCAAAAGTATAGGATGGGAAGAATGAAAAGTACAGGGTTTGCATGAAAGGTAAAGCAAGTTGTCTATTTTAGCTGAAATTGAGCGCATAAGAAAATAAGTAAGAAATGATATTTGGTAAAGCTGAGTAGGTCCAGATCATGAAAGATTTGAATTTGGGCCTTTATTTTTGGTTAATAAGGAGGTGGTGGTGGCTCCCAAGCTAGAAAGTGGTATGATCAGCCCTCTGCTATGGGAAGATTAAACTGGCAGCTGTGGATATGTGGAACTAGAAAGGATATGACATGGAAGTAGAGAGACCACATCCAGTGAGAGTCTAGACAAGTTAATGAGAACCTGAACACTAGTTAATGAAAGACAGTGATAAAGGAAACGTAGTTAAAAAAAAAAGAGAGAGATGTGAAATACATCATGAAAGTAGAAACAACAGAACTAAGAACTAATTAAGAGAGCCGGAGAGCAAGGAAGAAGGATGCATTTTGGGGAATAAAGAATAGAAGGGACTTCCCTGGCAGTGTGGTGGATAAGAATCCACCTGCCAATGCAGGGGGCACAGATTCGATCCCTCGTCCAGGAAGATTCCACATGCCACAGAGCGGCTAAGCCCATGCACCACAACTACGGAGCCCGTGCTCTAAAGCCTGTGAGCTTCAGCTGCGGAGCCCATGTGCTACAATCACTGAAGCCTGCATGCCCAGAGGATATGCTCTACAACAGGAGAAGCCACTGCAATGAGAAGGCCCGCATACCGCAGTGAAAAGTAGCCCCTGCTCACCACAACTAGAGAAAGCTGGGCTAAGCAACAAAGATCCAGGCCAGCCAAAATAAATACATAAATAAAATTAAAATGAAAAGGATGGAAGAAAAATTATAAGAGAAATAGATGTGGTGGTATGACCTATACAGACATTCTGAGTTTTATTTTTGATATTTTGGATCTTAGGTACTAGTGTTAGAAATATATTTAAAGGGAAATGTTAGAATTAAAGAGAAATATTTTAAAATGTAGTAGAAATTTGGATTGGAACCTGTATGCAAATAGATCAGAAATCAGCTATCTACAGTCTTACAAACTATAAGACTCTTCTGGCCCAAATTAGCCTTTTGGTTTATCTGGCCTTCCACCTATTTTTTAAGTAAAGTTTTATTGGAATGCAGCTACTCTCATTTATTTACATATTATCTGCAGCTGCTTTGCTGTGTAAATGTCGAGTAGTTTCAACAAATTGTTATGCCCAGAAAGCCAACATTATTTGCTACCTATCCCTTTACCAAATACATTTACTGGCCCTGATATAGTTGGTAGGAATCACCAGAACATATGAGATTCTAATAACTTTGCTATAGGAAATTCTATTATTCATTAGAATTCAAAAGTACTTTATTGACTATTATTATTATTATACTGCCACATCTATAACAGTATTCAGAATGAAAATATACAGGCCTCCATGATCCTAAACAATCTCTTGAATAATCAAGAAAATAGTAAATGGTTTTCTATATAAAAATACTGTTCATTGTATTGTATTTTTGTCTAGATATTTGGAAATTGGTACTCCTTTCATGGCTTATATTTGACTGTTAATCATAGTATTTTATTAAGCAGAGCACTGCATTCTGTCTGTGACACACAATATATATTTTAAGCCATGTGAAGTTCTTACCTCATTAAAGTTTCCTCAATTCATGGAAAGTAAAATCAGAAGTACAAGTTTTAGAATCAAACTTGTGGGCCAAAGGAGTGTGGGCAGCTATTTATATCTTACAGGGAGAATATATTTAAGTATTAGCATAATAAACAAATAAAACAAATAAACAAAAGAAGGAAGGGAAGGAAGGAAAAGGAAGGAAAGAGGGAAAAATCCAAGGACTTCCCTGGTGCTCCAGTGGTTAAGACTTCTCTCTCCAAAGCAGGGGATACGCGTTCAAGATCCCACATGTCTCATGGCCAAAAAAGCAAAACATAAAACAGAAACAATATTGTAACAGATTCAATAAAGACTTAAAAAGAAAAGAGGAAGAAATACAGGGATAAAAGAGAAAAGGAAGATTAATCTATGGTATATAGCTGACCAGTTAAAAGCCTCTGTCACTCACAGCGTATATCAGGGTGGCTACTGAATGCCTCAGATTCAGAGAAATAACAAATACCTTCAGAGTATAAGAAAAAATATAAGGAACAAAACCAAACAACAACCAAAAAGAAAATCATAGGGTATTGAAATAGTACAGAAAGTAGAAAGAAACTTCAAAATGTTACAATTAGTATCCCCAGAGGGATAAAATGTTTAATAAAATGAAACAATTAGGATAGGAATGAATAATGGAAATTTAAAGCATGCCAGCTGAATTAAGACATCTAACTAAAAATTAGGAGAATAATATTAGGAAAATTTCCCCCAGAGTAAGCTTGTGACCTTTGACCAGCATCTCATTTCCCTCACTGCCAGACCCTGACAACCACCATCTACTGTTTCTATTAGGTTGGTGCCAAAGTAATTGCTATTTTTAGCTAGGCCCCAGCACATCTTTATTAATTAACATAGGGAACCATTACAATCAACACATTTTTGCCGACAAGAAATAAGTTTGCTTACTCCTGTAGCATAAAAATCCATGCTTTGGGATTCTGTGAAGTCTTGGAAAGCATTTTCTGCATTCTGCTGGTGCTTGTGGAAGCATTTTCCCAGCAAAAAAGTTCTCAAGATGCTTGAAGAAGTGGTAGTTGGTTGGTGAGAGGTCAGGTGAATATGCAGGATGAGGCAGAACTTCGCAGCCCAATTCATTCGCCTTTTGAAGCCTTGGCTGTGCCATGTGTGGTTGGGCGTTATGGTAGAGAAGAACTGGGCCCATTCCGTTGACCAATGCTGGCTGCAGGTATTTCAGTTTTCAGGGCATCTCATTGATTTGCTGAGTATAATTCTCAGATGTAATACTTTTGCCTGGATTCAGAAAACTATAGCGGATCAGACAGGCAGCAGACCACCAAACAGTGACCATGACCTTTTTTTGGTGCAGGTTTGGCTTTGGAAAGTGCATTGGAGCTTCTTCTCAGTCCAACCACTGAGCTTGTTGTTTCCAGTTGTCATATACGATCCACTTTCGTTGCACATCACAATCCAATCCAGAAATGGTTCAATTGTTGTTGTGTACAAGAAAAGATGACGCTTCAAAATTACAGTTTTTTTTTTTCAAATTTTCAGTCAGCTCATGGGGCACCCACTTATCAAGCTTTTTCACCTTTCCAATTTGCCTCAAATGCTGAATGACTGTAGAAGAGTCAACGTTGAGTTCTTCAGTGTCTTCTTGTGTAGTTGTAAGAGGATCAGCTCCAGCTCCAATGATTGCACTCAGTCATTGTCAACTGTCAATCACCGGCCACTATGCTCCTCATCATCCTCAAGGCTCTCATCTCCTTTTGGAAAAATTCTTGAACCACTACTGCACCGTATGTTTGTTAGCAGTTCCTGGGCCAAATGCATTGTTGATATTGTGAGTTGTCTCTGCTGCTTTATGACCCATTTTGAACTCGAATAAGAAAATTACTTGAATTTGCTTTTTGTGCAGCATGATTTCTATAGTCTAAAAAATATGAAATAAATAAAGTAAGTAGTTATTCCAGAGAATAGCAAGGAGAGATAAGAAAGCATTCCTCAGTGATCAGTGCAAAGAAATAGAAGAAAATAATAGAATGGGAAAGACTAGAGATCTCTTCAAGAAAATTAGAGATACCAAGGGAACATTTCATGCAAAGATGGGCTCCATAAATGATGGAAATGGTATGGACCTAACAGAAGCAGAAGATATTAAGAAGAGGTGGCAAGAATACACAGAAGCATACAAAAAAGATCTTCACAACCCAGATAATCACGATGGTGTGATCACTCACCTAGAGCCAGACATCCTGGAATGTGAAGTCAGGTGGGCCTTTGTTTGAAGCATCACTACAAACAAAGCTAGTGGAGGTGATGGAATTCCAGTTGAGTTATTTCAAATCCTAAAATATGATGCTATAAAAGTGCTGCACTCAATATGTCAGCAAATCTGGAAAATTCAGCAGTGGCCACAGGACTGGAAAAGGTCAGTTTTCATTCCAATCCCAAAGAAAGGCAATGCCAAAGAATGCTCAAACTACCGCACAATTGCACTCATCTCACACACTAGTATCTGGAGAAGGCAATGGCACCCCACTCCAATACTGTTGCCTAGAAAATCCCATGGATGGAAAAGCCTGGTAGGTGCAGTCCATGGGGTCGCTAAGAGTCAGACACGACTGAGCAACTTCACTTTCACTTTCCACTTTCATGCATCGGAGAAGGAAATGGCAACCCACTCCAGTGTTCTTTTTTTTTTTTTTTTAATTTTATTTTATTTTATTTTTAAACTTTACAATATTATATTGGTTTTGCCATATATCAAAATGAATCTGCCACGGGTATACATGTATTCCCCATCCTGAACCCTCCTCCCTCCCTCCCTCTCAATACCATCCCTCTGGGTCGTCCCAGTGCACCAGCCCCTAGCATCCAGTATCTTGCATCAAACCTGGACTGGCAACTCGTTTCATACATGATATTATGCATGTTTCGATGCCATTCTCCCAAATCATCCCACCCTCTCCCTCTCCCACAGAGTCCAAAAGACTGTTCTATACATCAGTGTCTCTTTTGCTGTCTCGTATACAGGGTTATTGTTACCATCTTTCTAAATTCCATGTATATGCGTTAGTAAACTGTATTGGTGTTTTTCCTTCTGGCTTACTTCATTCTGTATAATAGGCTCCAGTTTCATCCACCTCATTAGAACTGATTCAAATGTATTCTTTTTAATGGCTGAGTAATACTCCATTGTGTATATGTACCACTGCTTTTTTATCCATTCCACAGCTTTCTTATCCATTCATCTGCTGATGGACATCTAGGTTGCTTCCATGTCCTGGCTATTATAAACAGTGCTGCGATGAACACTGGGGTACACGTGTCTCTTTCAATTCTGGTTTCCTCAGTGTGAATGCCCAGCAGTAGGATTGCTGGATCATAAGGCAGATCTATTTCCAGTTTTTTAAGGAATCTCCACACTGTTCTCCATAGTGGCTGTACTAGTTTGCATTCCCACCAACAGTGTAAGAGGGTTCCCTTTTCTCCACACCCTCTCCAGCATTTATTGCTTGTAGACTTTTGGATAGCAGCCATTCTGACTGGCGTGAAATGGTACCTCATTGTAGTTTTGATTTGCATTTCTCTGATAATGAGTGATGTTAAGCATCTTTTCATGTGTTTGTTAGCCATCTGTATGTCTTCTTTGGAGAAATGTCTATTTAGTTCTTTGGCCCATTTTTTGATTGGGTCATTTATTTTTCTGGAATTGAGCTGTAGGAGTTGCTTGTATATTTTTGAGATTAGTTGTTTGTCAGTTGCTTCATTTGCTATTATTTTCTCCCATTCTGAAGGCTGTCTTTTCACCTTGCTTATAGTTTCCTTTGTTGTGCAGAAGCTTTTAAGTTTAATTAGGCCCCATTTGTTTATTTTTGCTTTTATTTCCAATATTCTGGGAGGTGGGTCATAGAGGATCCTGCTGTGATGTATGTCGGAGAGTGTTTTGCCTATGTTCTCCTCTAGGAGTTTTATAGTTTCTGGTCTTACGTTTAGATCGTTAATCCATTTTGAGTTTATTTTTGTGATTGGTGTTAGAAAGTGTTCTAGTTTCATTCTTTTACACGTGGTCGACCAGTTTTCCCAGCACCACTTGTTAAAGAGATTGTCTTTAATCCATTGTATATTCTTGCCTCCTTTGTCAAAGATAAGGTGTCCATATGTGCATGGATTTATCTCTGGGCTTTCTATTTTGTTCCATTGACCTATGTTTCTGTCTTTGTGCCAGTACCATACTGTCTTGATGACTGTGGCTTTGTAGTAGAGCCTGAGGTCAGGCAGGTTGATTCCTCCAGTTCCATTTTTCTTTCTCAAGATTGCTTTGGCTATTCAAGGTTTTCTGTATTTCCATATAAACTGTGAAATTATTTGTTCTAGCTCTGTGAAGAATACCGTTGGTAGCTTGATAGGGATTGCATTGAATCTATAAATTGCTTTGGATCGTATACTCATTTTCATTATATTGATTCTTCCAATCCATGAACATGGTATATTTCTCCATCTATTAGTGTCCTCTTTGATTTCTTTCACCAGTGTTTTATAGTTTTCTATATATAGGTCTTTAGTTTCTTTAGGTAGATATATTCCTAAGTATTTTATTCTTTTCATTGCAATGGTGAATGGAATTGTTTCCTTAATTTCTCTTTCTATTTTCTCATTATTAGTGTATAGGAAAGCAAGGAATTTATGTGTGTTGATTTTATATCCTGCAACTTTACTATATTCATTGATTAGTTCTAGTAATTTTCTGGTGGAGTCTTTAGGGTTTTGTATGTAGAGGATCATGTCATCTGCAGGGCAGAAATCAGACACTGAAGAGATCAGCAAACAGAGGAAGCTATAACAGTGTTCTTGCCTGGAGAATACCATGGACGGAGAAGCCTGGTAGGCTGCAGCCCATGGGGTCGCACAGAGTTGGACACGACTGAAGCGACTTAGCAGCAGCAGCAGCACACACTAGTAAAGTAAGGCTCAAAATTCTTCAAGCCAGGATTCAGCAGTGCATGAACCGTCGTGAACTTCCAGATGTCCAAACTGGTTTTAGAGAAGGCAGAGGTACCAGAGATCAAATTGCCAACATCCGCTGAATCATCAAAAAAGCAATTGACTATGCCAAAGCCTTTGACTGTGTGGATCACAATAAACTGTGGAAAATTCTGAAAGAGATGGGAATACCAGACCACCTAACCTGTCTCTTGAGAAACCTGAATGCATGTTAGGAAGCAACAGTTAGAACTGGACATGGAACAACAGACTGGTTCCAAATAGGAAAAGGAGTACGTCAGGCTGTATATTGTCACCCTGCTTATTTAACTTATATGCAGAGTACATCATGAGAACCGCTGGGCTGGAAGAAGCACAAGCTGGAATCAAGATTACTGGGAGAAATATCAATAATCTCAAATATGCAGATGACACCATCCTTATGGCAGAAAGTGAAGCAGAACTAAAGAGCTTCTTGATGAAAATGAAAGAGGAGAGTGAAAAAGTTGGCTTAAAGCTCAACATTCAGAAAACTAAGATCATGGCATCCAATCCCATCACTTCATGGCAAATAGATGGGGAAATAGTGGAAACAGTGGCAGACTTCATTTTCTTGAGCTCCAAAATCACTGCAGATGGTGAGTGCAGCCATGAAATTAAAAGATGCTTACTCCTTGGAAGGAAAGTTATGACCAACCTAGACAGCATATTCAAAAGCAGAGACATTACTTTGCCAACAAAAGTCCATCTAGTCAAGGCTATGGTTTTTCCAGTGGTCATGTATAGGTGTGAGAGTTGGACTATAAAGAAAGTTGAGTGCCAAAGAATTGATGCTTTTGAACTGTGGTGTTGGAGAAGACTCTTGAGACTCTCTTGTACTGTAAGGAGATCCAACCAGTCCATTCTAAAGGAGATCAGTCCTGGGTGTTCATTGGAAGGACTGATGTTGAAGCTGAAACTCCAATACTTTGTCCACCTGATGCAAAGAGCTGACTCATTTGAAAAGACCCTGCTGCTGGGAAAGATTGAAGGCAGGAGGAGAAGGGGACAACAGAGGTTGAGATGGCTGGATGGCATCACCAACTCAGTGGACATGAGTTTGAGTAAGCTCTGGGAGTTGGTGATGGACAGGGAGGCCTGGTGTGCTGCAGTTCATGGGGTTGCAAAGAGTCGGACATGACTGAGTGACTGAACTGAACTGAATAAGTCATTAGCAAAAAGCATAAAGCGAAAAATGTGCATTAAAATGATGTATAATATAACCACATTTATTAAGAATGTATTCTAATATCACATGAAAATATAAATAATGCAAAATCTGAAATTACATTTGCAGCAATCTATATGAGTTCAGCTTTTTTAAAGATTCTGCATATAAGCGAGATCATGCACTATTTATCTTTTTTGGTCTGGCATTCACTGGCATAATACCCTCAAGGTCCATCCATGGTGTCACAAATAGCAGGATTTCCTTCTTTTTATGGCTAAATAATATTGTGGCACTAGTGGTAAAGCACCAACATGCCAATGAAGGAGACATAAAAGACACAGGTTCGAGACCTGGGTCAGGAAGATCCCCTGGAAAAAGGAATGGCAACCCACTCCAGTATTCTTGCCTGGAGAATCCCATGCAGAGAGGAGCCTGGTGGGCTGTGGTTCCTAGTGGGACAGCGTCGGACACAACTAAAGCAACTTAGCAAAATATTTCATTTGTATATACACTAGCAGTACCGTAGTGTGACACTGTGCTAAGTCGATTTAGTTGTGCCTGACTCTGCCCCCCTAGGAGACCTAGTCCGTGGAGTCACAAAAAATCAGACAGGACTGAACAGTTTACTTTACTATATGTGTATACATACACACACACACACACACACACACACACACACACACACTACTTTTTGTACCATTGTAAATATTCTGCCTTGGCATTAAACTTTTGTTCTGAAAATGAGAATTCTAAATTATGCTCAGAGATAGTTAGAAAACTTTTATTGAAATCTTAAAAAGTAAAGGAGCTTCCAACTGACTTTTGAAACTTTTGGTAATTACAGTTCTTAAAAATAAACTCTGCAGATGAAAATACATTATAATTTATTTCTACAAAAGTAAGAAAGGAATTGAACAAGTTAGATGATGGTAGCATGGTGAACAGAATTTAAGTCTGAAATTCTGTAGTTGTGTTTTGAAATATTTCAACTTGTGAGAAGAACCTTTTTATGGACTTCTTCAGAATGGAATGCAATAAAATTAAGAAGACCTGTGACATTGCAGCATCTAAATGTGGCAAAAGATTAAAATAATTGCAAAAATAGAGAAAACTTATTTGATGTGTCTGGATTCCTAAAAATATTTGAAAAAAGAAGCACTCTGAATGAAGGGTAGAAGGCAGTATGTTTAAAATAGAGTAAAATATTTATAAAATTCAATAAACTCCCTTAAGACTATCCTTCATTGAGCAGAATTTACTTTGAAATTACAAAATATCTCAGCAGCTTTAAAGAGAGTATTTTCTCAGTAAAAAATTTATGGCCAACAGAGAAAAGTCAATTAAGGTTCTCAAAATGTCAAACTTATTAACCACTAAAAAATGTACCTTTAAGGAAGACTGCAGGCAATTTTGTGGACAAAAACTAAAATAATAAGACCATTAAAAATTACACTCTTCATAAATTTTCCAGTGTCTTGATATTAGATCTAGGTATAACTTTAAATGATAAAACTACAGAAATAGGTACCAAGAATAATTATTCTCATACTATTTTTAATATTTATATAATCATAAAAGTGTTTTTAAGCTTTATATGAATACATATTATTTTGAATTTTTAGACAAAATTAAAAAAATATTTTTTGAATATAATTATTTCATAGACCAAGCAATATATATATGTATATAAAATAATTGTGTAGGCCTGGAGTACTGACATGGAGCTTCCCGAGTAGCACTAGTGGTAAAAGAACCTGCCTGCAAATGCAGGTAGACATAAGAGATCTGGGTTCGATCCCTGGGTCAAGAAGATCCCCTGGAGTAGGGCACGGCAACCGACTCCAGTATTCTTGCCTAGAGAATCCCCATGGACAGGCTGCCATCCATAGGGTTCCAGAGAGTCAGACATGATTCAAGTGACTTAGCATGCACACATGTGCAGAGTGTTGACATAGCCCCAATGCCCACCACCATCACCAAAGGCAAGCTCAACAGCTATGACCTCCATGTCCTGCTTCATCTGACCTGGAGGAGTCTGGACACTGTGTTGACTTTTGAAACCTTGAACTCAGTCTGTACTTCAGAGAGAAACAAAGAGAGGCACGGAATACCGGTTGTCCATAGAATTGTAGCTTGATGCTTAGGTATATATTTTGCATTTCTAATTTGCTGCTTAAGCAGTAATTTCAAGCAAAAATGAGTAGCCAAGTTAAAAAAAATCATCATTCCATTCAATTTCTCCCCTTTTTTTTCAGTCTTTTGACCTGTCCTCACGTTCCTGGTTTAATAAAATTTGAACAGAATCATATTAGGTCTATGGAGAAAGGGGTTGAGCTAAGAGAGAGAATCCTCATTTTCCAAACAGAAAATCATTATTCAGTAGGCAATGTCTAAACGTTTTTAAAATAATCAAAAAGCGTTATAAATGTATTGTATAAATATGGAAATAAAAGATACTTCTAAAATGGTTGAAAGTGGGAATGGATTTGGGACTGAGGGAGAGAGAAGTTGGTAGTAAAAGTTTTGTTACTATATCTGTGTTTTAAAATTTTGAACATGCATTGTCTTGATTTTTAAAAAGCAAACAAGGTTAAGTTTTTAATGAAGTGCCTGATATACATAGTAAGAAATTGAATTTTCTTTTTCCTGTCATTCCCAATTTTCACAAATCTCTACTTATGCATCTAATTTCCTCCTGTTTTCTGGCAATTTCTGTATAAGAAATTATTAATTCACTATGATCTTGAGACCATGCAGTCTGACCTAGATAATCTTGGAATTGCTAAACCATTATGAAAGGTTATCTATTGGGTAAATTTCAAACCCTTTTCCACTCAAAATTTTGCTAACTCAGAACACTTTTACAAATACACAGTTGATTGGAATACTGGGAAAGTAATAATGAGCTTTTTGATGTTCTTATTTGGCATTTTCAATGTCATACATTATAATTAATTAATTTGAAAGCTTACTTCCTGCTCCCAGATATTCTTCTCACCATGTTAAAAGAAAACAGAGAGCACCCTCCTCTAGTTTCTCTTGCTGGAAATGAGACTTCAGATCAGATCAGATCAGTCGCTCAGTCGTGTCCGACTCTTTGCGACCCCATGAATCGCAGCACACCAGGCCTCCCTGTCCATCACCAACTCCCAGAGTTCACGCAGACTCATGTCCATCAAGTCAGTGATGCCATCCAGCCATCTCATCCTCTGTAGTCCCCTTCTCCTCTTGCCCCCAATCCCTCCCAGCATCAGAGTCTTTTCCAATGAGTCAACTCTTCTCATGAGGTGGCCAAAGTACTGGAGTTTCAGCTTTAGCATCATTCCTTCCAAAGAAATCCCTTTGGAAGAAAGAAACCCCAAAGGGCTGATCTCCTTTAGAATGGACTGGTTGGATCTCCTTGCAGTCCAAGGGACTCTCAAGAGTCTTCTCCAACACCACAATTCAAAAGCATCAATTCTTTGGCGCTCAGCCTTCTTCACAGTCCAACTCTCACATCCATACATGACCACAGGGAAAACCATAGCCTTGACTAGATGAACCTTTGTTGGCAAAGTAATGTCTCTGCTTTTGAATATGCTATCTAGATTGGTCATAACTTTGCTTCCAAGGAGTAAACGTCTTTTAATTTCATGGCTGCAGTCACCATCTGCAGTGATTTTGGAGCCCCCCAAAATAAAGTCAGACACTGTTTCCACTGTTTCCCCGTCTATTTGCCATGAAGTGATGGGACCGGATGCCATGATCTTTGTTTTCTGAATGGATGCATTATTACAAATCAAGGTTAGTGGTGGGTGGAAAATCTAGGATTCAGAAAAAGACGATGTACCCAAGAGTAAGCTTGTTCATGAAACATTTGTTTTACTAATCACTGACTTCTCCTTCCTCTAGTTTCTAGGTAAACAAGTTAAGAATGCTAAGTGTTATGGGCTGGTCCCTTGGTTTCCCTGCAAAACCTTGTCTGGACTCTAATTACTGAAATGCACGTCATTGTCTATATGTTTGTCCAGAGGCCTGCTGGAGCTGTTGTGACTTGCTCATTCCCAGTATTCAAATCTGCCAGCTGTCGTGTCAACACTTTAAGGTCAAGTCTCTGATCACGGCTGGCCAGGCTCAGTTTATTATTGGCAATAGAATCTCTTTCACTGTGATCAGCCCTCAGATCAGCCTTTGTCCCAAACAGACTTGATCAGCGGTGAAAAGTAGAACACTTCATGTTGAAATTGGCAGCAGAGTAGATAGAGGGTCACGTTAGGGTCTGGATAGAGTTTCACAGCAGGTTGAAAACGGTATCAAGTAAAAAATGTGAGTTGATATTGAGGGTGATTATCCATTACCAGCCTACTCCAGCTTCTCCTGTAAGAGTAAGAAAGTAACTGATCATAATCACAGTACATTCACCAAGGATTATAGGGGGTCCAGACAGGCTGGGTTTAAGTGCTTTTTCTGTCTTATCTCATTTAGTCCTCATCGTATCTGTAGGTGGTATTTCCTTTTCATGAGATTAAACAAAAGAAGGCCCTAAACACTTAACACAATGTCTGAAAATGCATAAGGAACTATTAGTGTACTGTCTTCACTGGTCATCAATAAAGATGCATCGATGTGTTGTGATTATAAAGCTGAGTCTTTTAAAATCCTACCATTCAAGGCAGACCTTTTCCGCTGAGGAAAGAAAGCAAGTGGTAGAATGACAAACTCCCATGCAAGTTTACATTTCCCTATTTTGGTGGTTAGTAATCTAAAAAGTGAGGGCAAGACAAAAGAAATTTTTCAACACTAGTCCTTGTTCCTGAAGTACATCCTGTATCCAGGAATTGATTACATGTGACTTCCCTGGGCCAGTGCCTCCCCTGTCTAACACCAACGTTTTTTCTGTGACCAGACATTAAATCTCAAAGCCTCAAGTGTCCAAGGAGGGGATGGGATGCTGGGGCAGACAGTGGGAACACTTTGTTCAAAAAGAGGTGAAGCTTGATAGCAAAGATGTTATAGAGGAAATTCCAGCATCAAACTAAATGCCCTTTAATACCATGTTTTACCCTGAGAGTTTATGATGTTAAGAACACATGTTGATAACGTTATTAAAGGATTAAAGTAAAAACTCTATCACCTTATTGCTAAGTGTACATTTTGGAAGTAAATCTTAATGAAACCCTGTATTTAACTAAAACCTTTAACTTTGAAAACGATTGCCTTAAAAATAGACACTAAAAAGTTCAGCATTACAGTCCTGAGTGGCTAGAGTTGGGGTGGACGAGGGGCTTGACAGAAGACTGTGATTAAATCATGGCTTTGGTACAGGCAGATAGGACAAGGATGAATCCAGCTAGCTGTGTGATCTTGAGAAAGAGGTGAAATCATCCCTTTACATGTGTGCTTTTGGGTCAGTAGAATGAAATACTTCAAAGAGTCTTTATGGGGATTACATGAGATTACATGTATAAAACACTCAGCACATATTAGATACTAAATAAGTGACAATTATAATGAAAAAATAAAGGAGGATGAGGAGACCCAGAAAGTACCTTAAACTTCATAAATTCTGAATAACAGAGGAGAAATTTTTAAGTCACTTACCATAAACAGTTTTCTCATTTTGCCAAAATTTCAAGCACGCCTAACCCCTCCTATCCTCACAAAACAGTTCAGAAAAATGCAATCCTGTACAAGAAAGAGCTTCCCAGGTGGCACAGAGGTAAAGAATCTGCCTGTAATGCAGGAGGTACAGGCATGATCCCTGGGTCGGGAAGATCCCCTGGAGAACAGGCATGATCCCCGGGTCGGGAAGATCCCCCTGGAGAAGGAAATGGCAACCCACTCCAGTGTTCTTGCCTGGAGACTCCCACAGAGAGAAGAGCTTGGCAGGCTGCAGTCCATGTGGTCGCAAAGAGTCAGACGCAACTGAGTGACTAAACAACAACAAAAGAGAAGTAGAGAGGTACATTAAGTGTTCCTCATGTAAGTAATACCTCAATAAACAGAACAAGCAGAACAGGAACCACATGTAGCATTAACAGCATTCCCTGTAGGAAATAATCAGTGTTTCTGTTTCCCAGAGGACAATGGGGATGCGGAAGTCACTGATGCAGATTCCATGGAATTTGGAAATTATCCCTAGTCAATGTGCAAAGGAATCTAACCATTTTAATGAGTCTAGATGATTACCAGAAACACAGATGACAAACATTCAGTTCAGTTCAGTTCAGTCGCTTCAGTTGTGTCCGACTCTTTGCGACTCCATGAATCGCAGCACGCCAGGCCTCCCTGTCCATCACCAACTTCCGGAGTTCACGCAAACTCACGTCCATCGAGTCAGTGATGCCATCCAGCCATCTCATCCTCTGTCATCCCCTTCTCCTCCTGCCTCCGATCCCTCCCAGCATCACAGTCTTTTCCAATGAGTCAACTCTTCACATGAGGTGGCCAAAGTACTGGAGTTTCAGCTTTAGCATCATTCCTTCCAAAGAAATCCCAGGACTGATCTCCTTCAGAATGGACTGGTTGGATCTCCTTGCAGTCCAAGGGACTCTCAAGAGTCTTCTCCAACACCACAGTTCAAAAGCACCAATTCTTTGGAGCTCAGTCTTCTTCACAGTCCAACTCTCACATCCATACATGACCACTGGGAAAACCATAGCCTTGACTAGAAGGACCTTTGTTGGCAAAGTAATGTCTCTGCTTTTCAATATGTTATCTAGGTTGGTCATAACTTTTCTTCCAAGGAGTAAGTGTCTTTTAATTTCATGGCTGCAATCACCATCTGCAGCGATTTTGGAGCCCCCCAAAAATAAAGTCTGCCACTGTTTCCACCGTTTCCTCATCTATTTGCCATGAAGTGATGGGACCAGATGTCATGATCTTAGTTTTCTGAATGTTGAGCTTTAAGCCAACTTTTTCACTCTCTTCTTTCACTTTCATCAAGACGCTTTTTAGTTCCTCTTCACTTTCTGCCATAAGGGTGGTGTCATCTGCATATCTGAGGTTATTGATATTTCTCCCGGCAATCTTGATTCCAGCTTGTGCTTCTTCCAACCCAGCATTTCTCATGATGTACTCTGCATATAAGTTAAATAAGCATGGTGACAATATACAGCCTTGATGTACTCCTTTTCCTATTTGGAACCAGTCTGTTGTTCCATGTCCAGTTCTAACTGTGTTAGGAGACACAAAATCTGGAGATGGACAGATAAGGGATCCCAGACCACATAAGGCAGAGAATTGACAGGAGGAGGAACTGGATGTTAATATCACGTCCAACCTTTCATCATATGTTACACCATTAACTTACAGTGAATTCTCATATTGTAGTACATTCAATCATCCTCAATGATTCCTTTCACTAAAAAGCCCCTTCTGTTACTGTTAATGACACCTGGAATAGTTGAACCCCCAAATGACATTTTAATATCAGTCTTAGGATGGACAGTCCAAGCTCAGTAGACTCCCCATTTTAGTAAAACGTTGTTTTCATAGGGTTTAATCAAATCTGGGTGTGCTAAGTGTTATATTTCATACCAGTTTGTGTCTTCAATGTCAATAGTACCTTTGTAAGTACGTAAGGAAACTAATGACTCAGCAGGTAAAGAATCCACCTGCAGTGCAGGAAACACAGGAGACTCGGGTTTGATCCCTGGGTTGGGAAGATCCCCTGGAGAAGGCAATGGCAACCCACTCCAATATTCTTGCCTGGAGAATCCTGTGGACAGAGGAGCATGGTGGGCTATAGTCCAATGAGTCATAAAGAGTTGGACACAACTGAGTGACTAAGCACAGAAAATGTAGTGTCAAACCAGTTTACATATGACAGAACTGAGCTCCTTGGCATTTTAGTTAACTTATCAACTTTACAGAGTTTATGTTACAACTGCCAGCAAAATCCAGGCCAAGTCCAGTAAAACCAAATCCCAGGACCTCTCCTCTTTACCACATAACCTTCTGAGAAATACTTCTGTGAATAATTGGGTGCTTTTATTTGCTTCTGCTTTCAAAATGTTACACCTCAAAATCCAGTTTGGATTTAAGTCTACTATGTATTCAATGGGCTTCCCAGGTAGCTCAATGGTAAAGAAACTGTCTGACGATGCAGGAAACATACTGAGACGTGGGTTCAATCCCTGTGTTGGGAAGACTCCCTGGAGAAGGAAATGGCAACCCACTCCAGTATTCTTCCTGGGGAATCCCATGGAGAGGACCCTGGCAGGCTACAGTCCATGGGGTCATAAAACAGTTGAACATGACTTAGTGACTAAACAGCAAACAACAAATGTGTTGAATATTTAATCTCTGAACTGTGAAAAGCCTTGTGATATCCTAAGACAAAAATCATTTAGAAAGGAAATGATGAATGAGTTGTGTCTTTAAAATATTCATTTCACATAAGGAAATGTTTTAGAATTAGACTCTACACTAATACACTACAGAAAATAGTAATATCTAACTAACTCTTCAGGATGGAATTAAGGCTGAAATTTAAACCCGGCTTAGCCCTAAAATTTCTATGAGTAACATTTATTGCAGCAGACATACTCAGTCACATTCTGAAACTTGTGACTTGTTAAATTGGAGTGTGTGTGTATCTATCCAGACAGGCTAAGAAATGGAAGTGTAATATAGTTTTCACATGTTATGTGTGAAAATGTTCTCCTTTTGGTTGGTTGGTTGGTTATGGAGATTTTGAATTCACAGACCCTGACACCTGCAGATATACGCACATTTGCAGATGGTAATTGAGCCTTACCCCCCACCACCTCTCCCAGTATCTTCATCTTTTGTTTATCTTTGCAGGGCTCACAGGAAGGAAGAAGAGGCTCCTGTTGAGCCTGAAGAAGAGGCACATTCTCAGGTCTGACTCTGTCTTCCCTGTTGTTTTGAACCAGCTGCCTTTGGGTTCAGAAAGGTTAGAGTGGGTCTCATCTCCCCTCCTGAAAGATGTGAAGACATCAGCCCTGAAGGAGTCAGCTGGGTGGTTGAGGATGAGTCAGTCATTTTGTGTAAGGAGCAGTAGGTGCATGTCATCAGGTCAAAGTCTTTGACACCCTTCATCAATTCCGTCCTTTCCGAGTTGCCTTTTAATGATGCTGATAGAACAACTGCTTTAAACAACTTACTGAATTTTCCAGCCCGAGAAGAGCTAAGGGATTATTGAATGTCATTTCTATCATTTTATGGAAATAAAAGGCCCAGAGATGTGACATGCTTTTCCCAAGGCCACATAACCAGTAGTGACAACTGAACTGGGAAGTGTTTATTGCCACTCTTTTGCTTTAAACTCTGAGCCGAGGTGGTCAGCAGTTGTTTTGATTGAACTGGTGTAATCAATTAAAATTCCTGCAAGTAGGGTTTATTTTTCAGTTGAACTACAAGGCTGGTGAACAGACTTGAAGCTGATTAAGCATTTTCGATTCAGTTCTTTCTGGATTCCTTGGGCCATTCTCTCATCTGAGCGCCAGAACATTTTATTCCTTAAAAAACGCAATTAGGCATGCCATGTAAAATGTATAGTCTTGTGTGATTATAGGAATTTTGCCATTATATCCTCTCAGCAAAAGATGATTTTATTATGGAGAACTGAATTGGAGTCATGTAAATGGAAAACAGTTTTTAAAAACATCAAGAAAGAACCACCACTGCAAAGAATGTGATAACATCTACATCACATAAATATTGGGTTTTGACTAAGACTTAGTGTTCTTTGGAACTCAGAATAAGGAATCCGTGAAGGAAATAATCCAGTACCACCTTAAAATTTCTCAAGCGTGTCTCAGGGAAAAATGCAGTTAACAAGCATTTTGATAATGATCATAAAATGATAGATTTCTTTCAGTTGTAAGACAAAGAAATGTGTGTCAACAAAGATGATGACAATAAAGACTGATGCTTTTTTTTGTAGCTTCTGGCCTGGTGTTTTAAAAGTCAAGAAGTGTATTTTTCATTCACAGCCGTAGCAAGGTATAATGGAATTGATCATAAAATTGTTTAAACAAAGGCATTTATGAACGCATGCAAAACTGATGCAAAGAGAGAAAGTTAGATCATCAGTGTGTCTACCATAAACATTTATTGCATCTATGTACATGTACATGTGTTTCAATTATAGCCATATTGATAGAGTTTTTGTTTAATCTTCCATTTTCAGTAGCCAGTTCATTCTGCGTCTCATGCCAAGTTCCTTTTAGGATTTCCACGTGACGTGTATTAGCATTTTTGGCTTCAAAAGTACCTCTAATGAACCATTTACACTTTTTTTAAGAGTGCTTAAAAAATTAGGCTGTGATAGTTATCCAAAACATAATTTGATATGCTGTTTAATTATTTACTCTGTTATTTAAAAATTGAAGTGTGGCCTCTGGTTGGTTGGTTGACACAGTACCATTAAGGTGGATTTGAAGCCCCTTCAAGACTATAATTATCAGCTGAGTCCTTCATGGTTGGGATTTAGAAATTAGATTGTGTTCTAATAAAATGCAAATTCAAAAATGTCAACTTCAGTGTTTTAAAAAAATATATCCTTAAAATATTGCTAAACAGCTACATCTTTAAAAAATAATTACTAAGCTAAGGAAATAAAAGTATTCTAAATAAAGTATTCTAAAAAATATTCTATTAAAGTGAAAATGGACTAATCCATATAGTGCTTCTTCTTATATTTATGTGCATTCACATTGATGGCCCATTTTCATATTCTCAAGAAAAATACATGATTCTGTTTTACAAAAATATTTGTTTACCTAACATGGTTCAAATCTGCAATAATGGTGGGTCTTGAAGCAAACCTCATGATAGCTCAGTCTCTTCTAACAAATGATTGAACTTCATGACAAAACTTCACAACTCTCTTTACAGGAGAAAAATGAAAGTGACGAATAGCTCTCTCTGCAGCGGGTTATCAAATTGTGCTTCTTTTTGTGAAACAAAAAACTGCATTTTTTTTTTCCCCCTGGGAGTAACAAATGGAAATGATAATGGAAATATAAAGCAGCTTAGTTAAATATCTTTTCTTAAATTGGAGTATAATTGCTTTACGATGTTGTGTTAGTTTCTGCTGTACAATGAAGTGAATCAGCTACAAGCATATATATATCCCTTCCCTCTTGAGCCTCCCTCCCACCCGTATCCCACCTCTCTAGGTCATCACAGAGCAGCAACCTGAACTCCCTGTGCCATACAGCAGCTTCCCACTAGCTATCTATTTTATAAACGTTAGTGTGTGTATGTCAATCCTAATCTCCCAATTTGACCCACCTTCCCCTCCCCCTCCATGTCCACATGTACGTATCTCTGTTAAATATCTTTTGAAAGGCACTCTGAAGACCTCTACATTAGACTTACCTGTCATTTAAAAATGCAAATTATTGGCTAGTCTCAGACCTGTGGAATCAGAGGGTTCTCTAAAATTTGAAAGCCAGTGATTGAGATGCTTAACTATATCTATATTTTTTCTCTAAAAAAGAATGGGTATGTGTATATACCTATATATATATATATATATACATATGCATATATATATATATATATATATATACACATAACTGAATCACTGTGCTGTACAACTAAAACTAACATGACATTGTAAATTAGCAATACTTCAATTTTTTAAAAAATAAATTTTAAAAGTCTTCCCTAATCCTCAAAATCAGATAACTGTATTTTTCTTTCACTTCATAACCTTTACATCATAATTACTGCTGAGACAAGCGAGGGCTGTGTCTTTTCTGCTGTGTTCTCAAAGCTTAGCACAGTAACCGACACATGGTAAACCCTTAAGAAATTCTTTGTTGAATCAGTAAATGACTAATTAATATCATATAGAACGCTGGCCACAGTGAAGCAGAATTCTTGATGATAATTCAATTTCCCAAGTCACAGACAAAAATGATTTTAAATAAGTAGTGACTCCTTCCCTCTCCCACCACTTATGTCACCACCCCTTTGGAGAGGAGAGTGTTCTTTTAACTATAATTTTCCAATCCACCACCTTTAAAACTGAACTGTCATGTCAGCAGTGATATTGAAGCATGTATACATCTCTACAATCATTCAAGCCAAATGTTTTTGCTAATTCAGGTTTAGACCAGAAAGTCTCCTACACCCTTGGCATTGAAATCAAGAATGCTCTTAAGAGAAGGAGTTAAAAATGCAAGACAAGAGAAGTTCCATACAGTGAAGTCGTTGATTAAGGGTTAAGGGAAATGGAAGATGTGGCAGACACTAGAGGTCTTCCCTTTTGGCTCAGCTGGTAAAGAATCAACCTGCAAAGCAGGAGACCTGGGTTCGATCCCTGGGTTGGGAAGATTCCCTGGAGAAGGGAAAGGCTACCCACTCCAGTATTCTGGCCTGGAGAATTCAATGGACTATACAGTCCATGGGGTCACAAAGAGTCAGACACAACTGAGCAACTTTGTTTTACTTTTGTTTCACAGACACTAGAAACCTTGTATAAATTATTTGAAATTAAGTCCGGAAATCAGTTAGAAAACCATAGTTAGAGAGTTTTGGAATTTTTTGGCCAAGCCTTCAAGATTAAGGGGCATATTTTATTTACTTGAATATAGAGTACAGTTTGTGCTAAAAGCATCACCCCTTAAAGGGACAGCATGAAGGGACTTTTCCTGGTGATTCGGGGGTTAAGACACTGTGTTCCATTGCAGGGCGCACAGGTTCCAACCCTGGTCAGGGAACTAAGATCCCACATGCCAAGGCAGCATGAACAAAAAAATAGAAGGAAAACAAAACAAACAAAAATGGAGAGCATGGAGGGCTGATCTGGGAAAATGGCCCCAGTGCACCTGCCCTTACGTTTATCACATAAACCACCCTTCTGGGATAGAAAGGAGTCCAGAGAGGGAGATGCCTAGAACACTTCTTAATTTAAATGATACATTTAGTAACAATGCTCCAGGCTCAGAAGCCTAGAGCATGACTGTCTGGAAGTCAGTGACCATAGCATCTTTATCTTAGCGCCCCCTCCCCACCCCCAAGAGCTCTTGCTCATTCAATGCAGGAGCTACTTGGTCAAGGTCTGTTGAACGCTGAATAAAAAAAGAAAACTCACATAGAACAAAGAATAGAGAATTTTAAGTAATTGATCTTTCTCTCATTGAAATTTCCTCGAGTATTATACTAAATTCTAGACTGATACTAAAATTACCTATACGAAACTACAGACCCAGATGGGGCGAGAAAGGTGAATATGGACAAGACCAGGCAGGGTCTGAAGCTGCCAGAGTGTAGGGTGGGAGATTGACCACTGGGAAGACAGGTACAGTTGCTGAGATCAGAAACAAGAAGAGTTGATTCTGAACATCTGAGATAATGGCCTGAGACTTCACTTCCTCATCTAAAGGACTGGCTGAGTTGAAGATTTTCAAGTGGGATTTGAATCCTTGCTGAAGAAGGTTGGTAAGTGTCTAAAGGGACTAAGCCATAAGAAAGCTTACAGTTTGACTTGTAGAACATTCCTTCTTCCACACCCATATTAATAACTCCCAGGAAGGTCCAGATTCATGGGCATACAACCTTATATAGCTTTAGGGGCTCTATACTTGCTTCAGTGCTCTTCTATTGCCATCTTGAAATTCTCCAGAATTTTATTTTAGAACTTTTATTTTATAAGCAAGGCTCTGTGGGGCAATGGAGTGTGCACATGAGCCGAGAGGGTACCCACAAGCAGCATGTCTGTCACCTCATTTGCATATAGTGTTTAAGATGCCCCATAAGCATAGACTTCTGAGGGACCCACGACACAGGCAAGTTCAGCAAGGCTGAAAGTGAGTACAAGTAGCATTAAAACTGAATAATCCAAGGGTGCTGACAGCCCAAGTCTACACCTTCAGCCTGAACCAGAACATGCTTTGAACAGAAAAAAAAAGCAATTGGATTCTAAAAGAAGCATTGGCCATTTAAGAATCCATCGTTTTTCATTCATGTTATTCTCCTGCTTTAGCCAAACACTTTTGCCAAAAATGATGACATAGGAGGAAAGGGAGAGACAGGCAACACATAGTTCCTTCTTTCAGTTCCTCTTTACTCAGCCAAAAGGTAGAGGGTGCGGGTACAATGTGTATATATCAAGACATGATGCAGACACAGCGCAGCATTTCCATTCTTCTGATAAGAACAAAATATATAAGTATGTGCATGCGTGCTGAGTCGCTTCAGTAGTGTCTGACTCTGTCACCCTATGGGCTATAGCCCACCAGGCTCCTCTGTCCATGGGGAAAGCCACAGAAGGAAAAAAAATGTCTTTTAATACCTTTAATATCATTTTACCCCTGCTCTTACTTACTTTCTTTTTTGTTGTTGTTGAAGTATGCTTACTCCTTGGAAGGAAAGTTATGACCAACCTAGAGAGCATATTCAAAAGCAGAGACATTCCTTTGCCAACAAAGGTTCGTCTAGTCAAGGCTATGGTTTTTCCTGTGGTCATGTATGAATGTGAGAGTTGGACTGTGAAGAAGGCTGAGCGCCGAAGAATTGATGCTTTTGAACTGTGTTATTGGAGAAGACTCTTGAGAGTCCCTTGGATTGCAAGGAGATCCAACCAGTCCATTCTGAAGGAGATCAGCCCTGGGATTTCTTTGGAAGGAATGATGCTAAAGCTGAAATTCCAGTACTTTGGCCACCTCATGCGAAGAGTTGACTCATTGGAAAAGACTCTGATGCTGGGAGGGATTGGGGGCAGGAGGAGAAGAGGACGACAGAGGATGGGATGGCTGGATGTCATCACTGACTCGATGGATGTGAGTCTCAGTGAACTCCGGGAGTTGGTGATGGACAGGGAGGCCTGGCGTGCTGTGATTCATGGGGTCACAAAGAGTCGGACACGACTGAGCGACTGATCTGATCTGATAATTGACTGACAATGTAGTGTTAGTTTCAGGTATATAGCAAAGTGATTCAGTTATATATCAGTTATATATATATATTTATATATATTCTTTTTCAATTTTTTCCCCTTATTGGTTACTACAAAATATTGAGTATAGTTCTCCCAACTGCTTTTTCTTTTCTTTTTTTTTTAAATTTATTTTAACAATGGCTTTTGCCATACATTGACATGAATCTGCCATGGGTGTACATGTGTTCCCCATCCTGAACTCCCCTCCCATCTCCCTCCCCATCCCATCCCTCAGAGTCATTCCAGTGCACCAGCCCTGAGCACCCTGTCTCATGCATCAAACCTGGACTGGCGATCTATTTCACATATGATAATATATATATTTCAATGCTATTCTCCCAAATCTGCTGTCTCACATATAGGGTCATTGTTACCATCTTTCTAAATTCCATATATATGCATTAATATACTGTATTGGTGTTTTTCTTTCCGACTTCCTTCACTCTGTATAATAGACTCCAGTTTCAGCCACCTCATTAGAACTGATTCAAATGCATTCTTTTTAATAGCTAAGTAATATTCCTTTGTGTATATGTACCACAAATTTCTTATCCATTCATCTGCCGATGGACATCTAGGTGCTTCCATGTCCTGGCTATTATAAACAGTTCTGTGATGAACATTGGGGTACACATGTCTCTTTCAATTCTGGTTTCCTCAGTGTGTATGCCCAGCAGTGGGATTGCTGGATCATAAGGCAGTTCTATTTCCAGTTTTTTAAGGAATCTCCACACTGTTCTCCATAGTGGCTGTACTAGTTTGCATTCCCACCAACAGTGTAAGAGGGTTCCTTTTTCTCTGCACCCTCTCCAGCATTTATTGCTTGTAGAATTTCGGATAGCAGCCATTCTGACCGGCGTGAGATGGTACCTCATTGTAGTTTTGATTTGCATTTCTCTGATAATGAGTGATGTTGAGCATCTTTTCATGTGTTTGTTAGCCATCTGTATGTCTTCTTTGGAGAAATGTCTATTTAGTTCTTTGGCCCATTTTTTGATTGGGTCATTTATTTTTCTGGAATTGAGCTGTAGGAGTTGCTTGTATGTTTTTGAGATTAGTTGTTTGTCAGTTGCTTCATTTGCTATTATTTTCTCCCATTCTGAAGGCTGTCTTTTCACCTTGCTTATAGTTTCCTTCGTTGTGCAAAAGCTTTTAAGTTTAATTAGGCCCCATTTGTTTATTTTTGCTTTTATTTCCATTACTCTGGCAGGTGAGTCATAGAGGATCCTGCTATGATTTACGTCAGAGAGGGTTTTGCCTATGTTTTCCTCTAGGAGTTTTATAGTTTCTGATCTTACATTTAGATCTTTAATCCATTTTGAGTTTATTTTTGTGTATGGTGTTAGTACATCATGAGAAACGCTGGACTGTAAGAAACACAAGCTGGAATCAAGATTGCCGGGAGAAATATCAATAACCTCAGATATGCAGATGATACCACCCTTAGGGCAGAAAATGAAGAGAAACTAAAAAGCCTCTTGATGAAAGTGAAAGTGGAGAGTGAAAAAGTTGTCTTAAAGCTCAACATTCAGAAAACAAAGATCATGGCATCTGGTCCCATCACTTCATGGGAAATAGTTGGGGAAACAGTGGAAACAGTGGCAGACTTTATTTTTCTGGGCTCCAAAATCACTGCAGATGGTGACTGCAGCCATGAAATTAAAAGATGCTTACTCCTTGGAAGGAAAGTAATGACCAACCTAGATAGCATATTCAAAAGCAGAGACATTACTTTGCCAACAAAGGTTCGTCTAGTCAAGGCTATGGTTTTTCCTGTGGTCATGTATGAATGTGAGAGTTGGACTGTGAAGAAGGCTGAGCGCTGAAGAATTGATGCTTTTGAACTGTGGTGTTGGAGAAGACTCTTGAGAGTCCCTTGGATTGCAAGGAGATCCAACCAGTCCATTCTGAAGGAGATCAGCCCTGGGATTTCTTTGGAAGGAATGATACTTAAGCTGAAACTCCAGTACTTTGGCCACCTCATGCGAAGAGTTGACTCATTGGAAAAGACTGTGAGGCTGGGAGGGATTGGGGGCAGGAGGAGGAGGGGGCGACAGAGGATGAGATGGCTGGATGGCATCACTGACTCGATGGACATGAGTCTGGGTGAACTCCAGGAGTTGGGGATGGACAGGGAGGCCTGGCGTGCTGCGATTCATGGGGTTGCAAAGAGTCAGACACGACTGAGTGACTGAACTGAACTGAACTGATGGTGTTAGAAAGTGTTCTAATTTCATTCTTTTACAAGTGGTTGACCAGTTTTCCCAGCACCATTTGTTAAAGAGATTGTCTTTTCTCCATTGTATATTCTTGCCTCTTTTGTCAAAGATTCGGTGTCCATAGGTGTGTGGATTTATCTCTGGGCTTTCTATTTTGTTCCATTGATCTATGTTTCTGTCTTTGCGCAAGTACCATACTGTCTTGATGACTGTGGCTTTGTAGTAGAGCCTGAAGTCAGGCAGGTTGATTCCTCCAGTTCCATTCTTCTTTCTCAAGAGTGCTTTGGCTATTTGAGGTTTTCTGTATTTCCATACAAATTGTGAAATTATTTGTTCTGGTTCTCTGAAAAATACCATTGGTAGCTTGATAGGGATTGCATTGAATATATAGATTACTTTGGGTAGTATATTCATTTTCACTATATTGATTCCTCCGATCCATGAACATGGTATATTTCTCCATATATTTGTGTCATCTTTGATTTCTTTCATCAGTGTTTTATAGTTTTCTATATATAGGTCTTTTGTTTCTTTAGGTAGATTTATTCCTAAGTATTTTTCAACAAAGATTGTGCATTTTTATTTTGCACTGGGCCTGCATATTATATAGCTAGCCTTGCTCTCAGACAGGTTTTCCAAGGATCATCATCTTGGAAATTTTTGGAAAGGAGGAATGTACAGCAGGGAACTGAAGCCTGAAAATTTTATCTAACCCCCTTCCCAGTCACTGGGCAGTTAGAGGGCATTGTTAGGAACTCTGATGAAATAGGCAGATCTGGGCTCTGCTCCTTAGCTATATGGTTTTCTGAAAGTTGCTTAACCTTTCTGAACCTCCATTTCTGCATCTGTGAAAGTGGAAAGTAACGTGCATGGGTGCTGTGAGAGCTAGATGTAACTCATGCAAAGTGTCTACTACATGGTAAGCTCTTAATATATAATAGTTATTAACACAGCTATAAAGGTTCTGTTATTTCTGGAACCCATAGGATGGTCCTTATATATGGCAGATTAAGGATTGCTTTTGTGAAAGGATTTGAAGACATACTGATTTCCTCCTGATGCCTGAAATCCTGCCACCAATCCACTCCTGATTATTCTAACTCTCTTTTCCATGTGCCCACCCAGAAAAGGTGTAACACAAAACCTGAGCATCTCAGTGTGAATGTAACAACAGACAGAGGAGGTATCTGCAGTGGAAGGTGGAGTGGAGGATGTTCCTGAAAGAGAAAATTGCCCTAGATTGAACACATGAGGGAAGAGTAGAAGAAAGGACTAAAACAAATTCCACCTTCTTGGAAGCTAGCTACGTGTTAGGCTTGTGATCATCAAAGTGGGCAAGCTTGAGCAAATCAAACATCTTCCAACCCATCAGTCTCAATTTCATATAAAATAATAAGGTTGACTATTATAAAAATACCTTCACAATCTAAGATTCAAAAATTCAACAAGCATTCATCAGTGGCTTGTTCTATGTGTGACATGGTGCTAAGCACTTTGGGAGACACAAAAAGGAATAAAGAAATATCTCTGCCCTCAAATATCCCTGCCCATTTGGAAGAGAGGATGAGATCAACACCTGCCATATATAAGGCAGGAAAGAAAAAGTACTCTGGGGAGAACAGAGACTAAGATACAGAGAAAAGAGTAGGCATCTTTGTGTTTTGAGCTGAGGTATGTCTTTCTCTAGGGCTTCCCACAGAGAAGGCAATGGCACCCCACTCCAGTACTCTTGCCTGGAAAATCCCAGGGGACAGAGGAGCCTGGTAGGCTGCAGTCCATAGGGTCGCAAAGAGTCGGACACGACTGGACGACTTCCCTTTCACTTTTCCCTTTCATGCATTGGAGAAGGAAATGGCAACCCACTCCAGTGTTCTTGCCTGGAGAATCCCAGGGATGGGGGAATCTGGTGGGCTTCTGTCTATGGGGTCGCACAGAGTCAGACACGACTGAAGCGACTTAGCAGCAGCAGCAGCAGCAGCAGCAGGGCTTCCCAGTGGCAAAGAATTTGCCTGGAGACCCAGGACATATGAGTTCAATCCCTGGGTCAAGAAGATCCCTTGGAGTAGGAAATGGCAACCTACTCTAGTATTCTTGCCTGGAAAATCCCAAGGACAAAGGAGCCTGGTGGACTATAGTCCATGGGATCGCAAAGAGTCAGATGTGACAGAGTAACTGAGCATGCACAAGTCTTTCTCCTTACCCTTCCTGTCCTATTCTAACCTACATAAACATTTTTGTTTTGCTACATACTAGGAACTACATTTTTGGGGGGCACATAAACTGTATCAAACATTATGCCAGAAACTTTCACCTATATCACATCAGTTGATTTGTGTGAATACTGCCAGGATGAAAAAATGGACTATTAGAAGCTAAGGATTTACTCAAAGTTGTACAACTAGTGAGTATCAGAGTCAGAATTCAAACCTAGGTTAATCTGACTGCATAAACCAATTAGTCTCATTCCATTTGTTTCTGTAAGAGCCTTCCCAAGTTTCCCCAAAGAGACCATGAGACTATGTTCCTCTACACTTTTGCATCTGTTCTTCCTCTGTCTAGAATAGCTTTAATCTCTTATCTCCAGAGTAAACTCCTATACATAATTTCAAACCCAACTCAGCTATTAACTCTTTTTACCTACCTCTTCAGCCCTCCAAAAGATTAATAATTCTCTATTCTCTGCTTCCAGATATCTCCTGTATTTGCTATCTACTTATCATATTGTAGAGGAATTCACTTATAAATTTTTCATCAATTTTAGACAGCAAAATCTTTATGGGATGGTTCATATCTTTTGTGTTTACATGTTTAGCACATGGTAGGAGCTCAACGAATTTTTGCTAAAACACATTGAATTGGATATTAAGTTAAGGGAATTAGTATTGGGGATTAGAATTACTATTTTTTGTAAAGGACCAGAAAATAAATATTTTAAGCTTTGCAGGCTATAAGGTCTCTGTCACAATTACTCTACACTGCTGTTTCAGTGCAAAAACAGCCTTAGAAAGCATACTGAAAAGAATGAGCTGTGAAATGAATGTGACTGTGTTCCAGTAAGACTTTATCGATAAAAGCAGTCTGGTAGCCCAGATTTGGCATTCAGGCTGTAGTTTGCTAACCATTGAGGTACTATATGCCATCAAGTTGATATTAGGAATGGGAATAGACAAGGCCTTCCCAAGTGGAATAAGTAGCATGTGCAAATGCCCTGTGGCAGTATCCATTCAGGGAAAAACAAAGACCAGTAAGGCTAGTTTATGGTGTGCAAAGAAGGGAGTCATAATAGATACATCTGGGCAAGTGGGGTAAGACTATGGAGAGCCTCAAAAGCTAGAGTAAAGTCTGTTCTAAATCCAGTAGGTATGCGAATACCATTGAAGCTTTTGAACAGATTGATGACCTGCAGTGACTAAACATTAGTAATTAAACTGCCCACACATGTACTAGACACACATAGCTCGAGACATTCGTAAAACAATCTAAGCAAAGGACTAGCGACAGTGAAAATGGAAAAATATGGGCAAATGTGAGAGTGACAGAGACAAAGTCTGCAGGAATTGGTAACTGATTTCACACCAGCATGAACAGAATAAAAGATGACTTTTCTAGCCTGGTGCCTGGGAACACAGTAGACTCAGTAATAAAACGAGGAAGAGCAAGAGGAAGAACAGACTTCAGAAAAAATAAAATA
This sequence comes from Bos taurus, assembly GCF_002263795.3. NCBI lineage: Eukaryota > Metazoa > Chordata > Mammalia > Artiodactyla > Bovidae > Bos > Bos taurus. Next base: position 22,179,318 of record NC_037332.1, on the reverse strand, counting down.
ATCAATTTGTTTCAGACATGTTAAGTCTGATTTTTAATACTTGTTTTGCCTGGTCAAAGCCCAAGTTTAAATTCTGTGAATTATAACAGCATTCCTTTCCAAAACTGGATTAAAATATTTCTGCCCTTTGGCAGGGAAAAGACTTATAAGTTTTTTCCAAAATATACCTTTCCATGATGTTTGATCTCTGTTTAATTTTTATTTTAAGCTCCACTTCTCCTAACAGAGTTTTCTCTCCTTCCCCGTGTCTTCTAATTTTCCAGTAATGTGCTATGTAACTCAGAACATTCACTTTAGCTTCACATTTTCTCCATATAATGGGGTAAATTAATGGAGACATGAATTCAATCCCTGGGTCAGAAAGATCCCCTGAGAAGGAAATGGCAACCCACTCCAGTATTCTTGCCTGAAAAATCTCATGGACAGAGGAACCAGGCAGGCTACCATCCTTGAGGTAGAAAAGAGTCAGACACAACTTAGCAACTGAGCACCCACACATGCTGGGTGGGGATTTAGGTCTTTCTGTATGCACTGTGATTATTGAGATAAGCAGAGTAAGGGTACAGCCCAATGATAAGAACACAAAAACCGAAATGTCAAGCTCGAGAGACAATTGAAATTGAATTCCAGTCAATTTGGAACATGTCCCGAAGGATAATTGATGTGGCACGTAGAAACTGAGGTCAGAAACTTGCACATTCTGAGTCAGGTTGCAAAATCTTGGTAAGAAGCATCTGAGAGCAGAGTCAGAATGACTAAGTCGAGTCACACGGTTGAGATTAACATACAGAAACCAGGTGAGGCTGAAAGTGGAGAAGAGGGGCAGAAGGGAGAATGCCTGGATCTTAACTGACCATGAGCAACCAGGAGGTGTATACTCAGCCCAGTGCAGCAATGTTTGGAGTCCTTGATGTCAGGCACCAGCAGCGGTGGTGAAGTATATAACTTAAAGTGGAAAACGACATTCAACTCTCTATAACATTTAAATATATATATATAGATCCACCACTATAGAGTGTTGGCAACAGGAACTCTCATCCATTGCTGATAAGAATGCAAAATGGTACAGCCACTTTGGAGGACAGTGTGGTGGTCTTATAAAACTAAATATATTCTTACCATACGATTCAGCAATTGTGCTTCTTGGTGTTTACCCAAAGGTGTTGAAAATTTTGTCCACCCTGAAACCTGCATGTGGATGTTTAGAGCAAATTTGGAAGCAACCAAGATGTTCCTCCTTGGAAGAATGGATAAATGCTGTGTAGTGTGGTACATCCAGACCATGAAATATGATTCACCACCAAAATCAAATGAGCTGTTAAGCTATGAAAAGACATGGAAGAACTTTAAATACATATTTAATTTTCTTAAAAGAGAAAGAAGCCAATCTGAAAAGGCTACATACTATGTGATTCCAACTATATGACATTATGGGAAAAGCACAACTATGTAGATAGCAAGAAATATCTGTGGTTGCCAGGAGTTGGCAGGGAGAGCTGGGGTTAAAGAAGAAGAGCAGAGGAATTTCAAGGAAGTGTAACTATTCTGTGTTGTAACACAGTGGGGAATACATGACATTACACATTTGTCCAAACTCATAGAATATACAGCACCAAGAGTGCATCCTAATATAAACTAGGGACTTTGGGTGATAACGTGTCAAAACAGATTCATCAACTGTAACAAATGTACCATTGTGTTAACGATTGAGATAATGGGTGAGGCTATTCATGTGAGGCAACAGAGAGTATATGGGGAATCACCGTACCTTCCTCTCAGTTCTGTTGTGAACCTGAAACTGCTCTAAAAAACCAAAGCCTTAAGACATTTTTAAAAAAAAATCAAATTTACTAAAAGAACAACAAAAAAGATCCTAAAAAGGATGATAAAATCAAAAGTTACAAGAAAAACTTACAAATAAAAATTGTACTACAATCTGAACAAAGTCTGTAGTTTAGTTATTAGTATTGTAACAAAGGCACTTTCTTAGTTCTGACAAATACAGTATGGCTAGGTAAGATGTTAACATTAGAAGAAGCTGAATGAAGGTAGACAGGAGCACTCTGTTGCTGTCTTTGTAACTTCTCTGTAAAATCTAAAATAATTCCAAAATTAAAAAGGAAAAAAAAATCTCCACATAGCTTCCTGGATTCACCATTTACAGAGCTGAAAGATTAGTCATTGCTTAGGATGGCTTTTCTTCCAAAAGCCCTTACTGCAATGAGTCAGTCAATTGCTCAGGGCACATAAGTAGAGACTGATGGACCTCGGTTCCAAGCCTGGCTCTGTTATTTACTAGCTGTGTGAGTTGGAGCAAGTTTCCTTAACTTCCGTAAGTCTCTATTTATTTCACCTGTGAAGTGAGTACACTAATACCTGCCTATTACAAAATAATCCAGGGTGCTTTGCACATTGCCTGACACACGGATAGTGCTCTTCATGTGACAGTTAGTAGTACTGATTGATATCTGTATATCATATGTGTGTATGTCAGAATTTAACCTCCCGGTGGACAGAGCTGCCTACACGGCACTCAGCGTATCTCATCAGCGCCCCAGATGAAACGCTACACTTGTTTTGCTGTGCTTTGGGTACACAAACAGAAGGTTCGTCCAGCCTTCTCTCAGAAATATGATTTTCAACTCAGCCCCTCTTTTATATTAAAGTAAGCACCGTGACCAGATGGTCCCTGTTCTGGAGTTCCAGAATGACATTAAAAATGAGTGGGCAGAGGGACTTTATTAGTCATTTGTTGGCATCAGAGCAGCCATTTCCATGAAATTATAGGACAATGACAAAATCAAAGCAGCTTAGGCTGGGCTTCGGAAAGCTGGTCTCTGTCTGCGAATACTCACAGGTCAGGAATGTGAAACAGGGGCAATAAATTGAAGAATTACTGCCTGACGATCCCAGGTCTTTTTGGCTGAGAAGCCAAGACCTCTCTGGAGCTGGGCCCTGAGGAAAATAGTCTAATGACAGGAAATACAGCCATGCTGGAGGAGGCCTGCAACACCTCAGCTTTACAGCGAGCATGACGCCACCAGTGGAAGGAGGTGGGTCTTAATGGGCTGTGGGAAACTGCCCAGGAGCTGGATTTAGTAGGTGAAGAGAAGCTGGAATCAAACCTGGAACTTGAAGCTAGCACATCCAGGTAGAGGGTCCTGTTCAAGTCTTCCCTAGCTGGCCGGTGTCCTTCTTACACGTCATCACCTTGGACCCCACCTCCTCTCTGTCCTGACATTCCTCAATGAAGCTGCCTTCCCGCCACTTACATCCCCCTCCTCTAGACTACCTCCTCCCCCCACCCCCACCCCCTGCCCAGCTTAGGAGCTCAGAAGCTAATGACAGACTCAGTGGAACAAACAAACACTGAGCACCGAGACCTGAGTTCTGAGCCTAACTCCACCACTTGCTTATGCAAAAAAAAAAAAGGGAATGAACATCTCTTACCATTCCAGTTTTCTCACATTGAATAGCTTCCTTTGCATTAAAAATAACAAATTCCTCTCTTGGTCTGTAATTTTCATATGTGATTGTTACGGGGTTTAAATGAAACAATATGAAAAGCATCTAGTACCTTGCAGGCGTTCAATCAACATTAATTCAGTTCAGTCAGTTCAGTCGCTCAGTCGTGTCCGACTCTTTACGACCCCGTGGACTGAAGCACTCCAGGCTTCCCTATCCATCACCAACTCCTGGAACCTACTCAAACTCATGTCCATTGCGTCAGTGATGCCATCCAACCTTCTCATCCTGTGTTGTCCCCTTCTCCTGCCTTCAATCTTTCCCAGCATCAGGGTCTTTTCTAATGAGTCAGTTCTTTGCATCAGGTGGCCAAAGTATTGGAGTTTCAGCTTCAGCATCAGTCCTTCCAATGAATATATAGGACTGATTTCTTTTAGGATAGACTGGTTGGATCTCCTTGCAGTCCAAGGGACTCTCAAGAGTCTTCTCCAACACCACACTTGAAAAGCATCAATTGTTCAGTGCTCAGCTTTCTTTATAGTCCAACTCTCACATCCATACATGACTACTGGAAAAACCATAGCTTTGACTAGGCAGAACTTTGTTGGTAAAGTAATGTTTCTGATTTTTAATATACTGTCTAGGTTGATCATAGCTTTTCCTCCAGGGAGCAAGCATCTTTTAATTTCATGGCTGCAGTCATCATCTGCAGTGATTTTGGAGCCCCCGCCCCCCCCCCCCCAAATAAAGTCTGTCACTGTTTCCATTGTTTCCCCATCTATTTGCCATGAAGTGATGGGACTGGATGGCATGACCTTAGTTTTCTGAATGTTGAGTTTTAAGCCAACTTTTTCACTCTCCTTTTTCACTTTCATCAAGGGGCTCTTTAGTTCTTTTTCACTTTCTGCCATAAGGGTGGTGTCATCTGTGTATCTGAGGTTATTGATACTATTTACATTCCTCTTATTATCCACTGGGGAACCTTAGGAAAATACCCAGGGATGGGTAACGTAATTTCCACTGTCATTGGCCTAAATTTTGGCCTTGCTCATACAACAGTGGAAAAAGTAAAATGTCTTAGAATTCCAAGGAACATTGCCTTTTGAGACTTTTTTCAAAACCAAGTGAATATCAAATTTGAATTGTCTGCTCTCTGAGCTCAGACTTTTTTGATAGCAACTGATTTTGATTTTTATATCAGGATATATAGGATGTAATTAGTGAATTGAAGGAACTTCTTTCTTTGATATTTGCTTGAATAATTTTCCAACTCTTTCCATGTATAGTTTCACTCTAAATCCACTGAAAAGAGAATAGTGAATGCATCTTGGTTGAGATATTATGTCTCCTGAAAAGCTTTTTATGATTATCTTCAAGATATGCATCCTCTTTTCCAAAAGAAAAGACATAGAGATGATTAGAATCCACTGCTCCTAAATATTATCCATTTCTTTAGCAGCTCCTAAAATTTCTAAAGGAGATAGAAAGTCTGCTTTTGTATATTTTGGTGAATGACAGGAAGATAGAAACCATTTACAAGTGATAAAATTATTGTATTAACTTTTCAGACTGCCTTTTCTTTAAAATCTCATGTTTTATTGATTCTTAAGTACCTTGGTTCCAAGGCAGACAAGGGTCAGTCAGCTGTTGTTCTTCTCAGACAGCATGTTAGTGGCATCAGAGTAACCATCATTTTTTTGTGTGATAACTACCATGGAGCTCCTGTCTGCACTCTTCAAATTTCTGAACTGAACAGCAATTGATTAAATGCTAACAAGACAATGGCACCCCACTCCAGTACTCTTGCCTGGAAAATCCATGGATGGAGGAGCCTGGTAGGCTGCAGTCCATAGGGTCGCTAAGAGTCGGACATGACTGAGTGACTTCACTTTCACTTTCATGCATTGGAGAAGGAAATGGCAACCCACTCCAGTGTTCTTGCCTGGAGAATCCCAGGGACGGGGGAGCCTGGTGGGTTGCCTTCTATGGGGTCACACAGAGTCAGGCACGACTGAAGTGACTTAGCAGCAGCAGCAGCAGCATATTGTACTCTAGTCTCTACTCAGCTTACAGAATAAATCATATTTTAATGTGTTTGAAAATTTTTGTTAGACTGATTATTAGGTTTTGAATGAAGGAAAAACATATTAAAATTTTTTTAAAATGAAAAGGCAGGTAATGAGATGTAGCAGGTAAAAGTTAAATTCAATGTGTGGTAAAAGGGAAATTGTTTTAGGATGAAGAAGAGGAAGAGAAGAATACCATAAAAGTAAAAAAAAATATAGAATAAAAAACAAATATTGTATATTAACACATATATATGGAATCTAGAAAAATGGTTCTGATGAACCTATTTGCAGGGCAGGAATGGAGATGCAGATGTAGAGAATGGACTTGTAGACACAGTGGGGGAAAGAGAGGGTGGGACGGCTTGAGAGAGTAGCATTGAAACAAATACAGACCATGTATAAAATAGATAGTGGGAAGTTGCTGCATAACACAGGGAACTCAACCTGGTGCTCTGTGACATTCTAGATGGTGGGATGGGGTGGGCGGAAGGGAGGCACGAGAGGGAGGAGATATATATATATATATACTTTATAGCTGATTCACATTTTTGTATGGCAGAAACCAACACAACATTGTAAAGCAATTATCTTCCAATTTAAAAATTTTTTTAATTAAAAAAAAAATAATTATAACACCAGAAAGGTATTAGAGTGGTGGATGCCCCAGGTTCTCAGTGGAGATCTACCCATGTTAGCTATGTGATTTTTAAAGAAATTACTTAGCCTTTCTATCTTAATCTTGTTACCTATACCAGAGATGATGTGCTAATAGCATCTAATAAGGTTATAAAAGGAGTAAATAAGTTAGTGTCTATCACATAGTAAGTACCATATACATCTTTGTTAAAGTAGAGATAACAATGGCACAGTAGGTATTTGACACAATGCGTTTGTCAAAAGTCATACAAATTTACGGCACAAAGAGTAAAATTTATGAACCGCTCATTACATGATAGGTACTTTCTACACATTAACTTCATAACCCCAAAATAACAGGTACCAGAAAAATATGCCACTTATAATGAATCAACCAAAACTAAGTTCTTAAGTTTCATAGGGAGGAGTAAAACCATTTTGAAAAACAAAACTAAAATTATGAAATTAACTGTATTAAAATGCACATTTTAAAAATGTATAGTACGCATGTATATTCATATGGGAGTTCTTCGAATAAACACATAACAAATCAACTTGGGTTTGTTTTAGCATCATTTTTGCAAGCAAAATGTATGATGTCATGAAGTGGCATCATAAAAGCTTGATCTTAAAGAGGATATTTTTATTAAAAAAATTTATGACCGGCTTAATTTTCCCAATATTTCCCTTAGCTTCTGATGTTCAAGTCATTCTCTTCTGAAGAAACTGTCCTGTCACCATCCGTGTCCCTCATGAAATCCAACTTAGATCACCTCACTTATTCTTTTTCTGCCTTTGACTTCCAGGGCCTTTTTTTCCCTCCCTGCTTCTCTGATTACCTTCATTTCATTATGTTGGGTATTATAGTTAGTTGTTTAAATGCCTTTCCTTTGCCAGAAAATGATATTAAGAATTGCAACAATGTCTAGGCAAGCTTTATGTTCTCTACAGCACCTAAAGCAGTGCCTTGTCTTCAGCCAGCCTCAGTTTCCCCCTTTATATACTAGAGGAGGGACTTCCCTGGTGGTCCAGTGGCTAAGACTGTGCTCCAATGCAGGGGGGCCAGGTTTAACGCCTGGTGCCACTTGCCGGGGACCAGCCCCGGCTGATCCAGGGTATTCGAAGCGGGGACGGCGTCGGCGAGGATCAGGAAACAACTGCTTAATTAAACGTTAATTAAGGATATAAAGAGTAATAGAATGAGGATAGCTCAGTGAAGAAATTCAGTGGAGAAAAGAGTCTGAAATAAGGATAGCTCAGTGAGGAAATTCAGTGGAGAAAAGAGGCTGAATAATTCAGCCAGAAGGTAAGAGAAAGAACGACATGGTGAGACCAAGTTTCGGTGAACAAGGCCCGCACTTTATTTTCCAAAGTAGTTTTTATACCTTAAGTTATGCATAGAGGATAATGGGGGAAGGGGTAGAGTCATGCAGCAAGCCAGGCTTTTTTTCTGCAAACTTATCATATGCAAAAGTTTAGGTGATTTGCATCATCTTCTGGCCCGGAGGCCTTTTTCTCTAAAGGTGATTATTCTAAAGTCAGGCACCAGCCTCCAAAAAGCATTAGATAAAGTTGCATTCCTACAGAGCAAAGGTGTGGTGGGCTATAACAAGAAAAAGAATTAACTCAAGGGTCCCAGGTTACAAACGTTAAATCTACTATTTACACCAATTATATTAATCAATACACTACCAGGGACACAGCAGGTAAGGGATATGGAGACTTAGCAGCAAACATTGGCCCAACAAGTGAAAATCCCTTCACCAATACAATTTCTAATCAATCTTTTAACTGCTCAAAGGAATCTGTATTTAGACAGTTTAGAACATCTCATGCCTCTCACAGTTTGGAGGCTCTGAGCAATCACATGTGGCCGGAAAAACCTATTCAGGCAGGCTAGAGGACTTCCAAGGGAGTTTGTAGGTTGAAACACTGTCACACCCAGGAATTATTAACTGGAGCTGTAAGCTAACTCTTTTTTCAGAGAGGTAGTGGGGGACAGCCCCCCGTAAAGTCAGAGGTGTAGGTGAAAGCACAAAGCAGAAAGTAGGCAGACTCTGGTTTGGGGGGTAGATTGCTCGAGAATTTCCAGGGAGACTCCTGAGGCTTGATCCCGCCTTTGCATATGCCGAGCCTCCTTCCTCATGACCTTTGCCAGGGGCGGAGCTCGCTCCCCGCATCTCCACATGCTGCAACTAGCAGTTTGTACACCCCAACTAAAGATCCTTCATGCTACCACGAAGATCAAAAATCCCATGTGCCACAACTAAGACCCAGAGCAGCCAAATTAACATTAAAAAAAAAAAAAAACTAAACTAAAAAATTAGAGGAGAGTAACAAAACCTGAAATTCCTACTTCACAGATTACTTTGAGAACTGAAGAGACTGTCCTGTCCCCCATGTAGGGCCAGGAGACCATTGGTACTTTCCCTAATTTTCCCTGAGAATGTCAATCCTTCTGCTCCATAAGCCATGGCAGGGAGAGTTTAGAACTTTCTCTTTTCCCAGTAGAGCAGGTTTAGTCAGTACATTTCAACCTGCATGCTCATTCCAATATCCTGAACTCTGACCTCTGACCTCTGAGGTACAGCACCGAGAACAATTCCAGGACCAAGGGGAGAGACTGCCATGATGAGATAGAAATGTCTGCCATGACTTTAGGATTGGGAACTGATGGTGTGTGATCTGTAATCTCAAAACATTGCCACCAGCGGTTACTCAGCCCCTGAGCATGCATGCTACTTCTCACATCAGGGAGAATTGATTTCCTCGCCCCTTGAATCTGGGCTGGCCTTGTACCTTGCTTTGACCAAATTTGGAGGTAGTTATATGGGACTTCAGAAGCTAAGCCTTGAAAGAGATTAACAGTTTTTGCTTCCTCTCTTATAGAAGCCAGATGCCATCTAAGAAGTCTGACTAACCTAAGGCCACCATGTTATAAGGAAACCCGAGATAGCTCTGTGGCGAGAGAGGGGCCATGCTGAAGATCACTGAGGTGCCTGTCATATGAGTGAAGACTTACTGGACCCTCGGGCCCACTGAATGCAGCTGAATGACTCTAGGTGACACTATGTGGGACTGAAGAGCCAGCCAGATGTGCCTTGCCCAGATTTCTGTCCCATAGAATTATCAAAAAATGGCTTGCCTGGTGGCTCAGATGGCAAAGAATCTGTCTGCAACGCAGGAGACCCAGGTTCAATCCCTGGGATGGGAAGATCCCCTGGAGCAAGGAATGGCATCCACTCTAATATTCTTGCCTGGGGAATTCCATGGACAGAAGAACCTGGTGGGCTACAGTCCATGGAATCAAAAAAGTGGGACACTACTGAGCGACTAACACTTTTTTTTTCACTTTTAAGTTATTTACATATTGGGATGGTTTATTGCACACCGATAGGTAACTGAAATGTGGTAGTTTGGACCAGAGTGTTACCATTTCTAAATTAAAGGGTACTGGTTAGCTCCCAGACCCCTAATCCAGGTAATCTAATTCAATTGCTTAGATACTGGTGTATTTTAAATCTTTCCATCAGACTCTCATGTAGAATTAGAGTTCAGAATCACTGGTCCAGGTAGAATCGTTAAGTGGATACCCTGAATTAGAAAGTCAAACTGAGCTGAAACAGAGAGATAAAATTCAGAAGTCATGAACAACTAGGATTAGCTAGATAAACAAAATAAAACAAAAACTCCTTAGTCATTGACAACAAGCCTCATTATGTTGGGGAAGCTGCAAAGGCACAAACTGAGAAGAACACAGCAATTAGAGATAAAGGAGGAAACAGAAAGATAAAAGAACATTCCTCTTTTTTTTCTGAACAAATATAATTTTTCTATTTTTATTTTTTCTATCTCATTTTTTTCTGTGTCTGTACTAAATGAAACTTACCTGGAGTTGGGTGACAAAGGTCTGCATTGCATTCCCATTAATGTCATCTTAAGCTAAGTTTGCAGTGTGTTCATGAGTCCTCTAGGTCCTTATCCTCAAATTCAGGCCCAGTATCACCTGAATTGCAGCAAAATTAGCCACACAAACAACATATAGATGATAGACAGACAGACATATTTTTTTGCCAAGATTTTCAGGATTGTAATGTTGTGCCTCATATCACATTGTCAACTGAGATTTGGATAGCAAAAAGGTTTGAGAGTTTTTGGTGAAAACACGAGAGGAAGGAGCTTAAGGCCCTCCGATGTGTGGAGTGCTATTAGATATATTCGAATTATACTGGCAAGTCATTAAGGAAGTACGTATGCCAAACCACACCATCAATTTCGAGATATTGACTCTAACAGAGATGTCAATATTCTGGTCACATCAGCAGAGTTTAACCTCAACTAATGTCTACTGACATATGACACTTTGCCTGCCCTTTAAACCATTTATATCTTTGCTTTAGGCCAAATGCATTCTGTCCCTATTGATATATAATTAGCAAGTACTTGAATCTAAAACTGAAAACAGAAGAAAGAAGGAAAGAAAGAAAAGAAAGTGCTGTTTGCATTGGAGGCATGACTGCCTTTGAAGCTTCGTATTTCAGAAGCTGAAATAAGAGTCTCCGGTGGTTTTGATTATAACCGTTGCTATGTGGTCCTCCAGCTTTCCAGGGCACCTCTCATAAGACCACGTGTCCAGTTGGCTGAATAGCACTGATTAGTGAATGAATATGACAGAGGAAAGCCTAGAGGTCTTTCAGCCCCCGGCCACTTTCCAGGAGGGGAAGAACATGCTCTGGGCCAGGCACATTCAGCCGTCGGATGTGTTAATATGAAATACTTTCATCGCTCCAGTTTCCACTCATGTGGATTTTTCCTGGCTCCAGCTCAGTGACCTGATTCTCTCATTTTCCCCCCTCTGAGAACATACTTTTTCTTAAGTTATTTTTTCTCTGAAATCCACACCACCTCTCCTCCCTTCCCTTTTGATTTCTTATTCAGCCTGGAAACTACCTCACCAGTTGTAATTAGCCTTAATACTGAAGGGAGGCGGGGAGGGCTCTCCATGGGAAATAGCCGAAACAAAGCAAGATCCCTTCTTCTAAGACTCAAGAAGAGAAACCCAGACCTATGGAAGCTGATTAAATTGCTCTTTGCTTTTTTATCTATTGTAAAGCACCAAACTCTGATGAGGGCCTATTTTCTCTGTTACTTTATAACCTTTATTGATCCATACCACACATTCTTAACTTGTTAGGAAAGATATACCTTCTAAAATACTTTTCTGGACAAAGTAAAGAGCAGAAATATACAATTCTTAAATGAAAGCAGCTTTCTGGATTTTTTCTGTCTTTGCTGTGTGTCTATTCTAAATGAAGCTTGCCTGGAGTTTGGTGACAAAGCTCTTCATTTAATCCCCACTAATGTCATCTGGCACTAATTTTGCAGTGTGTTCGTGGGTCCATTAGACCATTACAAATAGTATTTCTGTGAAAAAGTTATCTTTCCTATGTTTTTACAAGTCAGTTTGTCATATTTTAAAAATCATAATAGCTATGATTTCTGCCTGCTGTGCTCTCTGAATGCTTTTGAACTGCTTTTTCTCCAATAGTCACCCCAAAAACCGAGAAAGTAGTTCTCAATATCCCCATTTTACAGATGAAGGTCTGAAGCTTAGAGCTAAGTATATAATAATTTGCCCAAAGGGGCACAGTTAGTGTCAGACCTGAGTTTCAAACCCAGGACTCTTTAGCTCCAAACCTTTATACTAACCGCTACGTTCCACTGCCTTTCAAAAACGTGCATGACCAGCTTGAAAACTGTTGAAGAAGAAGAGAAAAACAATTTTCTTTTTAAGAACAGGAAAGAAAGTAAAAGAAATGAAAAAGTTCCCTATTTGAGCATAGTAGGAGGATAACAGAAGGGAGAATGAAGGAGTGGCTGTTTAAACCCAGGACAGGGCAGGGCAGAAACACTTTGGTTTACACAAAGCTGATTTAATACAAGAAAGCATGTTATCTCGGTATTTCCAAGAATAGTTACAGGCAATGCCTGTAAAACCGTGTTGAAAAACCGGTTGCTGAATTTGATGCAAACTCCACCTAACTCTAATAAACAAAAAATCACTGAACTGAAGTGTAATCTCCTTTATCAATTGGTGGTCTTTGGAGAAGATATTGTCTTCTCCCTCTTAATAAAGAAAGCATAACATTCTAGTCTGCTAGCATAAAATTTCATACACTTTCTCTTGACCCCTTAATAAGGATAAAAACAAGAAGAAATGTAAAGACAGAGGCCTACTTCATCATGTATACATTCCCCACTGCATGCTAAGACCATCATATTTTATTCTTTTATATATTTTTCAAATTCCATTATGTTCTATAATATCTGTATAATTATTAGATACTGATTTTAAACATCTCTGGTGATTTGTATTCGTTTATCTAAATTGATGACAACGATAATGGGCACTGGCCATGATTGCATTATTGACAGATCCTCTCTTTAGTCAGACATGACTGAAGCGACTTAGCACATGCACTCTCTTTAGATCAAGGACTCCTGATTGAACAGCCTGTTACTGACACCAAGAGTACCAGGAACTTGCTCCCTGATGTGCATAAGGTAATTATTTTGAGTGTTCAAAAGACATTTATGGTTGCAACCTCTTGGCTTTATCATTGATTTAGCTCCTGATATTTTCCAGAGCTGAGTTTCCAGAGCACCTAGAGCTGAGAGTTGGCTGGCTGGCTGGAACAGAACCCCTAAGAGGTACGTGAATGAAATCATGGGAGACCATGGTTACTGATCATGGGACACACAGAAACCTAAGGGAAAAGTAATTTTGTTTTACTTTTGAGGTTCACATCAAGAAGATCTTTCACTTTGTGACCAGGGCACTGAGACTTTTTTTTTTTTTTTTCAATTTCCTGTAGCTTAAGGGTTTTTCATGCTGCATTAAGTATCTGTGGTGTTTAAATAGCATTATAGCCTATTAAATCCACGACCCAGAAAATAAGGAGCTAGATAGACACAAAAGAGTAATTCGTAAGAACAGTTTTTTATAAAGTTATTTCTCTATAAGATAGCAAAAAGAAAGCCTTTATGTAAAGTCGGAATTTGGGTCTTTGAGCCATTGATAAATGGAATATAAAGGGGAAAAATTTTCAACTGTTTCTACCTAGTTTCCTCTGTCACATGTTTTTGGCTTCTTATAGCAAATGTGTCTGTGGCATTACATATTCAAAGCATTAGTAACCATTGCCTTAGAATCCATGACTTCTTAGTTTCCATGCCGAAGTTTGACCACACCTGTGTACCTAGGATGCGGTGAGAAACCTTCTTATTGCAATAAAAATAGCTTCAACCAGGGGCTGCTCTAATTTTGCTTGGCTTTGGTCTTATGAAATGACTCACTTAACACTTTTTAAAACTTCTCCCCACATACTGAATAAATAAAATGTAACTGAATCACTAATTTGCAGTAACTAACTGAACGAACTAGCTCTCACTTGGAAGTATAAAGATTGCAAAATTTTATGCTCTAAAATGAATCTATTTTTTTTTAATGGGCCCTTGGAAAGTCACCATTTGACTTCTGGACACAGTGTTTCAGATTCCAGTGTTAATTTTATTAAGCAGTATAATCAGAAAGTCACTTGAATCATCATGTAATAATTTGTGCTTCTGGACCTTAATAGTTATGGCTCTAAGAACTCAATGTTCAAATAATTATTCCAACAAAGAGAGAAATAACAAACTCAGTGTTATTCAGACCCCAAAGTAACTCACTTTAGTGATTCTTGCTTTTAAAAAATGTAATCTTAAAATAAAGAGAGAGAATAAGGAACTATGCATTTTTGGAGACTTCCTGCAACAATGGTGCATTGGTAACTTGAAAAATTTGAAAGGAGGTAAGAAACATTTTACTTAATCTTACAAGTACATAAACTTTACAGGAAGAGGGTAAAGCTCCTAATTTCTATAGATCTTCACTCTACTCTTTAACAAAATTGAACTAGTTGTACTGAGGGATCTCACCATACACTATGGAGAATAATTTATGTATAATTTAAACACAAAAATAGTATAAAATATTCAGGGAATAAACCCAAATACCTACAGTGTCACAACACCATGTGTAATATACAGCATCCATCACCTTTCCTTTTAAAATCCCATTTATTAGTATTACTTTTGCTGGTCTAAATGGCATGCTTGCATGATCAGTTGCTTCAGTCATGTCCAGCTCTTTGCGACCCCATGGACTGTAGCCCACTAGGCTCCATGGGATTCTCCAGACAAGAATACTGGAGTGGATTGCTGTGCCCTCCTCCAGGGGATCTTCCTGACCCAGGGATCGAACCTACATCTCCTGCATCTCTTGCACTGTAGGTGGATTCTTTACCCACTCAGCAACCAGGAAGCCCAGTCTAAATGGTACCCATATTCATTTATATGAAAGCTTTCTCTCTTAGATTACAGTTTCACATTCATTTGACAAATAGTTAACGAGTACCTCATGCTGGGTTGTATAGAGGATGATAAACATGGCTCAGCATTCAGATTGCTCACTGAGTAGTTGCAGAGATAGAAATATAAGCTGATAATTGTAACTGTGAAAAAATGTTATGAGAGTATGAAGTATTATGGGGTCCCAGGAGAAGGAAGGTACTCTTTGGGCCTCTCCCATTCTCTGTTGACACACTCCTTACAAGCTCTCATACTCACCAGTCCTCACACTGTTCTTATCCAGGACAACAATGACTCCCACACTGCTGAATCTGGGTCATGTCTTGGTCCTCATCTTGCTCAATATGTCAGTAATATTTCACACAGTTATTCATTTCCTCCTTATTGGAAGACTTTCTTCACTTGGCTCCTGGGAGGCCACTCTTGCTTCACTTCCTGTCTCGTGGTCACTCCTTTTAAGTCTTCTGTGTTGACTCTTCTTTATCTTCCCAAACTCTGAACATGGTGTACTTCAGAACTCAGGCCTTGAACTCTGTTCTCTTCTCCCTTTTTCTCTAAGTGTTCCTGCCTCATTTCAGGGCTTTAAATATCATCTATTTCAGATAACTCCCCAATACCCACCCCATGATATTCCCATTGAACTCCAAAGCAGTTATGTCCTATAACAGGCTACCTGAAATTTCCACTTATGGGTTAGCAGGTATCTTGCACATAACATAATTTTTTAAAAATCTTGATTATTCCCACCCAATCTGTTCCTTCTACAGTCTTTGCCATCTCGATAAATGGAAACTTCATCCTTCCAGTTCCTCAGGTCAAAAGTTCTTGGCATCATCCCTAACTATTTCCTTCACATTTTACCTTGCAGCTTTAAATATATTCAGAACCTAAAAACTCTTAACATTTTCCCTCTTGTCATCCTGGGAAACATTTATCACCTGGATTATTATAAAATGCTCTTATCCGGTCTTTCTGCTTTTATTCTTGCCTCCCTGTACTCTATCCTTTACATGGCTAGGGGAGAGATCTTGTTAAAATATAAGGCAGATTATTTCAGTCTTCTGCTCTCTACCCTTCAGTGGTTTCTAGCCTTATTCTAAATAAAAATTAAAGTCCTTTCCATGGCCCCAAGAGACCCTACAAAATTTTGCCCATCCCTACCTCTCTGAGCTCATCCCTCCCTCATTCACCTCACTCCAATCACACTGGTCTCCTATCACTTCCTCTAAGATACCAAGAAGGCTCTGCCTTGAGCCCTGCACTTGCTATTCCCTCTGCCTGAAATGCTTTTCCTACCACCACCACCCCCTCTATTTCTATATCCACATTGACTGAATTCATGCTTTATTTTTGTCTCTGCTCTTATGTTACTTCATCCGAGTGGCCTTCCTCAACCACTATTTAATATAACATCCTCAGGACTTGCCTGGTGGTCCAGTGGCTAAGACTCCACACTCCCAGTGCAGGGGGCCCAGGTTCAATCTGTGGTCAGGGAACTGGATCTCACATGCCACAACTAAAGATCCCACATACTGCAACTAAGACCCAGCACAGCCAAATAAATATTTTAAAAATAAAACATCGTACTCACTCACCTACCCTCCCTTATTTCTCTTCATCCTGGTTCCACCTGGCATGCGTGCTGTTGTTTGCTACTTGCTTAGTGTTCATTTGCTTCCACTAGAATTTAAAGTCTATCACTATTGAAAATGTCTGTTTTTTCACTGTTGCATCTCTAGATCTTAGCACAGTATCTGGCATCTAATAATCTTGCAGTAAATAAGGAATTTTAATGAATTAATTTATTTGAGCTGAGATAAAGGGATAAAGGATCCCAGGCAGAAGAACTAGCACCTACAAAGGAATAAGTTGGGTCTATTTAAAAGAAAAGTTAGCAAACTGACAGCTTGAGGACCAAATCTAGCCTGCCACCTGTATTTGTTAGTAAAGTTTTGTTGAGCACATCCCTAGTGGTTCAGTGGTTAAGAATCCACCTGCCAATGAGGTGGACATGGGTTCAAGCCCTGGTCCAGGAAGATTCTGTGTGCCACAGGGCAACTAAGCCCGTGTGCCACAAATACTGAGCTCGCACTCTAGAGGATGTGCTCTGCAACAGGAGAAGTCACCACAATAAGAAGCCCATGCACCGCAACTAGAGAAAGCCCTCAAGCAGCAACGAAGACCCAGCACAGTCATAAATAAATGTATGTATTTTAAAAGATTTTTTGAAAGATAGCCAGACTCATTCATTTACATTACTCCTTACGAATGATTTTGTTCTACAATAGCAGAGTTGAATAATTATGAAAGAGACCATACAGCCCTAAACCCTGAAATATTTACTATATGACTCTTCACAGAAAATGGTTGCCAGTCATTGGTCTGAAGGATAGAATGTATGGCGGATATGGTGGGAAGATGGAAGAGTCCATGAGGACAAGCTGGAAGGGGTTTACTTGAGTTTGGGTGTCACATATAAGTCAAGAGAGAGTGAGATAATGGGTGCTTTTAGGCAAGGGATCCCCTGTGGCTCAGACGGTAAAGAATCCACCTGCAATGTGGGAGACCTGGGTTTGAACCCTGGGTGGGGAAGATATCCTGGAGAAGGGAATGGCAACCCACTCCAGTATTCCTGCCTGAAGAATCCCATGGACAGAGGAGACTGGCGGGCTACAGTCCATGGGGTTGCAACGAGTCAGACATGATTGAGTGACTGACGCTTACTTACTTACTTTAGGCAAGGGAGTCCCTGAAAGGCAGGAACTCTGTCTGATATAATCTGTGCATTAAAGACTGCTTGCAATTTAAACCTGTTGATTCAGTGGCAGCTGCTGCCAGGACTCCTGCCTTAATGTCATTGCCATGTCTGGGATTAGCTCTTGACGCAGGAACCAAAAAGTGGTGAAAATCTGTTTGCTCCCCCCACCCTCCTACACTTGATGCTGGTTTGGAAATGATCTATCTCTTGGGGTGAGTCTAGTGCAGACGGCTCCAGCAGAATCCATTATCGCCTCTAGATAACTGGCCTGGGCTGATCTCCAGAGTCCCAGACACATGAGGATACTTCTTTAGGGTCACTAAGAGACTTATGTCTCCTCAGACTTGTTGGTCCTGCTTAGGAAGCTTCTGGAATTTGAGAAACTGTGGAATCACTTCTATAGAGGGTGACAAACAAAGCTTTAAATTTTCAGTGGTTTGACAGCTCATCAGACCTTTTCCAAGTTCTCTAAACCATGTGGGTCAGTCAGACTGTGCCTCTAGGTGAGGTCAAAAGATTGCTGATCCATTTTGCTTTTACTCAGATTGGATTTCACAATAAAGCAGCCTTTCCCCTGCTGTCTTTGGCTCTTATGATTTTAGCTCCAGCCAGACCCTAAGTGAGGGCAAGAGTAAATTTTAGGAAAAAAAAGAATTAAATATGTTCTGAATTTCACAGAACAAAGTGGAGCTCTGGCTTGCGGTGCAGCTTGTGAGTGGATACCCCTCCACCCCTCTTCCCTCTGAGAATGCAGTGGTGAAATCAGGTCTGCTCCAGTGAAACTGTGGCATTTGGGTTTAATTTGATAGATCCCAATGTGCCTACTTTGGTTGGAGACTCGATTCTGTCCTGACTTTTTTTTTTTGGTCCATCCCTCAAAGTGTGCCTATGCAGGGAAAGCCAAGTTTCCACTTATATACACTGATCATTCAATTAGAAGTGCATAGCCCTTACAATAGCTAATGGTGTTTACTGGCTTGCCTTTAAAAATTCAAAGCATGGGTTATCTGAAAATTGATAGGTTATCATTTGAAGGAGGAAATGGAAAGTGCCAAATAGACACCAGTCTAGCCCTAAGCAAAAGAAACAGAACTTTGATTTCTACTGTAGCCTTTGGAGCCCACCCTTCCTTTTGGCTTTACAGTAGATCAGAACCTTTTTTTTTGGGGGGGGGGAAGGGTGTTAATTTAATATTTCAATTTTCAGGAAGGAGCCAGATCAAGCTTTTTAGGCATGATCCACTTGGGATGTGCTGAATTAATTGCAGGCTTCATTTTGTAGGAGTTGGTATCAATGGATGGGGTGCTAGCTCAGCCCTTTTGAAAGTAACAGACAGAGGTGGCTCCAATAATTACATTAAGACCGTGGATATACACTTGCCTTGGGGCTTTGGAGTTGGGTTTAATCAAATCTGGATTTGACATTTCACAGCCCACATCAAGGATTTCTACAAAGGAACATCAGAGCATTGCCAGCTATGCTCTTGGTTGGACTTAGTGCCTCCTCCTGGGTAACTGAGCAGGCCTTGTGCTAATCTTCTTCATGCTTTGGCTGCATCTTTGCCCTGCTGCACAGCACTCAGAGCCTCCTCAGGCCATAGTTTCTTTCCATCTGTGAAAAAGTGTTTATTTAGTGTCTATCACGCCCTGGGGCCCTGGGCGAGGATCCGGGATAGATGCGATGGCAAACAAGACTAACTTATACTCTGAGCTGCATTCATAAACATTACAGAGAGTAGGAGCTACAGAAGCTCAACCTGTGGCAGAAGAGCAATTAACTTTTTTATTCATTCATCACCAACCATGTCCTAATAGATGATGCCTGCCCTTGGGAGTTTAAAGTCCAGTCCAAGCAGTTTGCAGCTTAAGTCACCTAAGAAGCCCTGGGCAGGCCTATTTCAAATAGGAACAAGCCTTCTGCATTTCTCAGAGGCAGATATCTTTATTTATTTATTTATTTATGGCTGCTCTGGATCTTTGTTGCTGTGCATGGGCTTTTCTCAAGCAGGGGCAATTCTTCCTGTTGTGCATGGGTTTCTCACTGCGACGGCTTCTCTGGTTGTGGATCACGGGCTTCAGTAGTCACGGCTCCGGGGCTTTAGAGCACAGGTTCACTTAGTTGCTCCAAGGCATGTGGGAACTTCCCATATTAGGGATCAAACCCGTGTCTCCTGCATTGGCAGGCAGATTATTTTACCACTGAGCCACCAGGGAAGCCTCAGAGGCAAATATTTTCGAGGCACTTGTTCTTCAGGCCATATGTAGAGAAATACTGATATATATAGAAGTGATGTAAAAAAAAAAAAAAACAAAACTTGAAAATAGAGTAATAAATGCTGCATCTGTCACAGTGGAGGCTCCAAGGTGGGAGAGCACAGCCCTGGTTGGTAGAGAGAAGGCTTCCAAGATGAAGATCTAGGTCTTACAGGATGATGGAGGGGCTTATCAGGCAGAGGATGCCACAGGTGGGGACAGGTAGGAGCAAGAGAGGATTCCAGGTAGAGAGGAGAGCAGGTGAAGCATACCAAGGTGGAGAGGGTAGACCCTTTTAGGTGCTTTGTGAGCACAGAGCTGGGAGGGAGAGTGAGGGACTATGGTGCCGGAGAGTAGGCTGGAGGCAGGTCATGGAAGATCTTGAAAGCCAGTGTTGGGTTGAGAAACCGTGAGTGAGAAGCCGTTCTGTAATAGGGAAATAACATGATCAAATTTGCATATCAGAGAGTAGTCAGGGGGCAGCGTAGTGTTGGATGGGGAACAATGTAGGAGACGGGGAGCAGTTAGGTATTCTTCATGAGTGATTTCCTAAAGGAAATCAATCCTGAATATTCACTGGAAGGACTGATGCTGAAGCTGAAGCTCCAATACTTTGACCACCTGATGCGAAGAGCCAACTCAACGGAAAAGACCCCGATGCTGGGAAAGATTGAAGGCAGGAAGAGGAGGGGACGACAGAGGATGAGATGGTTGGATGGCATCACTGACTCAATGGACTTAATGGACATAAATTTGAGCAAACTCCAGGAGATAGTGAAGGACAGGGAAGCCTGGTGTACTGCAGTCCAAGGGGTCTCAAAGAGTCGGACATAACTTAGTAACTCAACAACGACAATAAGGTGAGTGTAAAAACAATAGGGCTGTTGTCAGGACATACACACAAAGTATTCTTTGGCAGTAAAGACATATATGTAAAGAAGCAACCCACCAGCCACAGGAAGAGCAGGAATCACAGAGGAGCCTACTGCCGGAACCTTCCCTTGGGAGCTCTGCTGTTAGTGTTAGGCAGGTACTGTCCTGGCACCTGCTCACCTTTCTCTCCAGTCACTGGCTTCCTCTGTGTTGTATCTGGCTCAGACCTTCTTCTAACTCCTAATTTATACTCGTTTAGGAGTAAAGGGAAAAGATAGAGATTGAACACGTGTGACAAATGGGGTGACTGTAGGAGGATCCTCGGAATCTCCCCAAGTTGCCCCTTTACTTAGCAGGTGGCTTTGACAAAGCCTTTCACACACCACTGATCCATTTGTTAGTGGACCCTGAATTCATTTATACAATGACAATCATTGGCTTTTTTTTAAATTATATTTTTTCCTAGTGGAAAAAACTATGTGTTGAATTAATGCCTAGTAATTGATTTTGTGAGCCACAGCTGCAAAGGAGTATGAAGATGCATAAATGTAGGGTTTTTTTAATTTCTCTAGCAAGACATTGCTAATTCAAAATGATTGGGAGAAAACAATTACTAGCATAAATATATTCTAAATTGTGAATCATTATAAAGTAGTCAGTTTTATTTTCAAGTGTAAGAATTTAAACTTAGTTCCTGTTACAATTACATCTTTGAGGGCCTCCTTAAATAAATTATTTAGAATGATTCATAATGTACATATCAATTGCTTTTTATGTAAACAGATCTTCCACATTTTTAAATGGTATATTATTTTGCACAACTTTAATATATTCTCCTTGCTAAAGGTGAATGCATCGTTCATTTCTTTAGAAAAATCCACTGCCCCATGAAGTGAAAGATAAATTTAAAACTCTGACTTACCACCAACGGTTACAGATTAAAAACCCGTCTCCCTATCTAAGATGGAGAGGAGCATACTTAGGCAACCAAAGTTTGTAAATGTCAGAATAAGTAAGGTATTTCTGCGTTAGCCACAGCAGCTTTCCAGAGGTCATTATCCTGGTCTCCAAGACTCTAGGTCAGCCTTGGATTCTGACTTCAAAAGCCTTTAGTTCTACAAACATCCAAAAGTCATGAAAAATTCTTATTAGCCCATTGGCAGTGTTCCTTGTAAACAGCGACTTCCACTTCTTCCCACAAGGCTGGGCTAAGAGATTTACTGCCCAAAGTAAATATATACCCAGCCTCCTCACCACACATAAGTTCGCATGAAAAACAAGCAAAAACAGGACCGACAGGAGAGGCAAACACAGAGATAACTATCTATTCCCTGTGCTTCTTTGGTTCATACCTGATTTCTCTGAGGCTAGTGCTGATTTGCAAGCCTTGGAAGGAATGTGTTAAAAAGGTTTTTGTCAATTAGAGGGAAGTCAAGCCTCCCTGTCTCTGCCACTCCAGTGGAGCTGGTTGCCCTGTGGTTCTGGATATTCTTTGGACTTCCCTGGTGGTTCAGATGGTAAAGAATCTGCCTGCAATGCCAGAGACCTGTGATCAATCCCTAGGTAGGGGAGATCCCCTGGAGAAGGGTATGGCAACCCACTCCAGTACTCTTGCCTGGAGAATTCCATGGACAGAGGAGCCTGGAGGGCTACAGTCCATGGGGTCACTAAGAGTTGGACACAACTGAACAACTAACTTCACTTCACTTCTGGATATTCTTTACCTCTCTCTCCATGGTGGCCTCTGGGGTGGTGACCCACGTCTCTGTGCAGCTGACATGAGGCAGAGAAAGCATCTAATTATCTACAGGCAGAAGGTGTTTCAGTCTCCTAAACAATCTCTGATAAGCTTCAAGTGAGGTCCCATCCCTGGAATGTTTATCAGTTTGAGGGACGACTCAGTCCAGGTCCTCCAGGACTTTAGAAACTTTGATCTTAGCACCTCTTAATAGGAATCTCTCAAGGCCTGTCTTGATTATTCTATTCTATCTTCATAGGGTTATCTTTTAATCCACGCCATCAATTTAACAGCCTTTTCTTAGATTTTGGAGCTCTGTCCTGTTTCTTTTGAGAATTCAATTCAGGGAGCAACCTAGCATAAAGTGGCACTAGTAGTAAAGAACCACCTGCCAATGCAGGAGGCCTAAGAGACATGGGTTTGATCTCTGGGTCGGGAAGATCCCCTGGAGGAAGTTACGGCAACCCACTCCAGAGTCGGACACAACTGAAGCGACTTAGCATGCACACATGATCCTTGGTATTTGCAATTCACACATCAAGCACAGCCTCTGCTACTGAATTGCTCTGAAATCCGGGATGAAGTGCTTAACTTTCTTGAGTTTGTTTTCTCATTAGTAAACCCAGAAGAGCAATAGCACACTCTTTATAAAGATTAAATTAACAGATGTATTAATACCTATTAGAGTACTTGGTCTCGGAGAAGGCAATGGCACCCCACTCCAGGACTCTTGCCTGGAAAATCCCATGGACGGAGGAGCCTGGTAGGCTGCAGTCCTTGGAGTCGCTAGGAGTGGGACACAACTGAGCAACTTCCCTTTCACTTTTCACTTTCATGCATTGGAGAAGGAAATGGCAACCCACTCCAGTGTTCTTGCCTGCAGAATCCCAGAGACAGGGGAGCCTGGTGGGCTGCCGTCTATGGGGTTGCATAGAGTCGGACACGACTGAAGCGACTTAGCAGCAGCAGCAGAGTACTTGGTCTGGAAATAATACATACATAACTAGATGACTGAGTTCTGTTCTTTGGATGAATGTTTGATCAACTACAGTCTACATATTTGGTAGGAATACAATTGTAGAATTTTTCTGACCCTGAATAGAGTGCATTTAATGCCATCTAACCTTAAAGTTATACATTCCATACATAGGACCACACGTTGCATCTTACTGAAAGCCACATGCGTTATTTATCATTTGTTCAATGCTTACCCTTGTCCAGGCACTGTGTTAGGCAGTGAAATATCAAAGAGGAACAAACCAAAGCCTTTACCCTTAGAGAGCTTAGAGTGCTGCTCACTGTATGTCCACAGTTACTGTAAGCATCACCCTGATATATTAGTCCGGAGAAGGCAATGGCACCCCACTCCAGTACTCTTGCCTGGAAAATCCCATGGACGGAGGAGCCTGGTAGGCTGCAGTCCATGGGGTCGCTAAGAGTCGGACATGACTGAGCGACTTCACTTTCACTTTTCACTTTCATGCATTGGAGAAGGAAATGGCAACCCACTCCAGTATTCTTGCCCGGGAGAATCCCAGGGATGGGGGAGCCTCGTGGGCTGCCGTCTGTGGGGTCGCACAGAGTCAGACATGACTGAGGCGACTTAGCAGCAGCAGCAGCAGCTGTATTAGTCAGTGTTAAGTACTGTAACAAACAATCCCAGTGGCTCAGTGAAAGTTTACTTCTTACTCATGTTGTATTAGTTATTTACTGCTTGGCAGCAAATGACTCTAAAACTTAACAGTTTAAAACAACAAACACATCAACTTTACTTATAATTTATAAAAGGAGGAATTTTCTTATACAGTTTTTGAGATTTGAGACTCCAGGAGCAGCTTCACTGTGATTGCAGCTCAGCATCTCTCACAACACTGTATTCAGACTATCTCCTGGAGTTGCCGCCATTTGAAGGATCATCTGGAGTTAGAATTCTTTTCCCAGCTCACTCGCCTGACTACTGGCAAGCCTCAACTCCTTGCTGTTTGGTGAAGGAGGTTTCCGTTCATTACTAAGTGGGCATCTTCACAGATGTAGTTCCTTGGTGTCCCTGAGACAGAATGAAAACAATTGAGAAATCACTCAAGGCAGAAGTTACAGTCTTTCATAATCTAATCTCAGAAGTGGCACACCATCACTTCTGCCATACGCTATTGGAGATAAATACACAAGGGTATGAATACCAGAAGATGCGGCCACTGGAGACTGGCTACCACACGATGAACGTGTGTCATAGTCGTTTGTGAGTCACTGGTCAAGGGTGATGGACAGGGGCAGAGTTTGCTCCCCACACTTTTATCTAGGATCCCCACCTCCTTCCGTTCTGAGGCTCCTCCTTATGCCCTTAGTATTCTCCACCTGATCCTCTGCATCTTGCCAGGAGTTCAAGACAAGGAAAACACACCAGTGTAAGGGTTGCACAGTAGATCCCAGTGGCCAGACTTGGGCATTGTGTAAATCACTTTGGCCCACAGTCCTCCAGCCAGAAATCACCTAATTGCAGGGGAGACTGGGAAATGTGTTCTCTCAGTGACCCTGGGTTAAAGGAAATGGGATTTGGCAAATGCATAGCCGGCACTCTGCCACACCCTTTATTTGAAAAGAGATTATACATTTAAACAGCTTAATTTTTTTAAAAAAACCAGTCTGTTTAGTTTTAACACAAGGACAAAAAAATATGATTGCCTGCCACTCTGCGACAAAGCAGCTAACTGATTGCATATTTTCACCTTTTCAATGTATTATAAATGCAGCCCCTCTTTAAGGGGCCTGAAAGCAGGTGGTGGAGAGTGGTTCCTGAACATTAAGTTTGCTGCTTTTTCAGGAATACTATTAGGATGCTGACAGAAACAAGTCTTGCCTTGTTTCCCAAGTGGGGAAAGAAGAAAGTCTTTGTTCCCAAGCAAATGAAAATACAAATCACAAGACTAAAATTATGGATGCAAAACAATATATTAAAATGTGGCTTGTGTGTAGTATTTGCATGCATTTTAATATGCATCTGTCATTCCCTTGGCTAAATTCAGTAGGCAATGAAAATATTAAGCAACTGAGTATACTTAATAATTACAGGAATTGTTTTGAAATAAATTTTAACCTGTTCATGTTCCTGTTGCCAAACCTCTTGGTCTTTAATGGCTCTGAGATGTCAAATCAGATCATCTTATTGGTCAGATCACTGTGACCTAAGAACTTCTCGCCAAAGTATTTTCCATTAACTGATGTGATGACACTCAGATAATCATTGACATGACTAAAATCACTCCTAGGGTAGAAAATTTTCATATCCAAATTTGAAAGCTGGAAAAGGCTGTAGAGAGCCTGGGGATTTGTTATTCCCATTTCTCCTACTCATTCAGAGATCTGACCATATCTATTTTCAAAGAACCCATGAGACATTTAAGATCACTTTTTCCAAAACCCCAATTTGCTGAGCCTTCTGCTCCAGTTATCTCTGCAGTTGAAGTTTTCAGAATTGGTTTTCCCCTTTTCTGGGGTTCATTTGCCTGGTTTCCTAAGTTGAGCAAACCCCAGAAAGAGAAATCACTTTTAGGGCCATAGCAAAAAATGAACCAAATTTCAACCACACATAGAATCTTTGCTCTCTTGCACATCGAGGCTTCTGGGCTAGAGAAGAAGAATATATTTCATGAGAACCCAGCTCTAAGTCATAAACTTGAAATACATCAAGCTCTTTGTTGTTAATTGGCACTTACCTCACCTGAAGGCTGTTGCCAAGAAGAGCAGAGGGTTTTAATGGAAAGGAAGAAAGGAAAGAGCCTGGAGCTCTGGAAAACAGTCCCAGCCACATGTGATTTTTAGCTGAGGGGCTTCCCACCCCCCAGGACGCTAGAGCGACAAAGTAGCCTATGTGCTTTCTCAAACCCCTGGCTGTTTGTTTGGGGGGTAATGCTCAGACTGGGGCATGAGTGATAACTGCTTCGTGTAATTACGAAGACAGCTCGAAAACTATGCCCCTCTTTGTTTCGGGCTCCAGATGACGGCTGTCTAACCGCTGTTTGTGCCAGTTTTATTTCAAAGCGCTTTTCTTTCCATATTTCAAAGGTCAGTGTGTTTACTGGTGGCCAAAAAGAGCCTGTGTGTGAGAGAAAGAAACACATGTGGTTGAGTGGTAGAACTGCATGAGGGGTCAGAACTGGATTCCCATCCTAGATTGCCTTCTAGAGCAGCGAGAGAACTGAAATTATTTGACCTTCACTTCTTCATTACCAGAGAAAGGAGAGGAAATAAAATGGTATCCGTGGTCTCTTCTAGGTGAAAAAAAATTTTTTTTTAATTCTGAAAGTCTGATTCAGGAAGAAAAAATGGAGGTATTTCCAGTAAAGAAACATCATCAAATACGTAGCCAAGAAAATGTTCATTTCATCTCTTCAAAATGGAAATATTTCTTCCTTCAAAGAAAGCAGGCTGGGGAGCCTGACTACCCTTGGAAACCTTGAGATTGTTTTTGGTCAAGGAATATTAACACAGGGAAATAAAGCAAATACCAAACACTTTCTCAGGAGTCTCCACTGGCTTTCTGACATCATCACTTAGAACATTAAAGCTGATCAGACGGAGACACCTGCCCTTTTATAAAACATTAGTGCTTTTATTGTGAATATTTGGAAACAGCATCTAATTTCAATTACATAAGCTCAATACCTATTTCAAATGTCCTTCATGATTCATTTTCTTCTCATCTGTGTTTTCCACATCCATCTTTCCTCAGCTTTCCATATATTGAGCTGCTAGGGAAAGGAGATGAATAAGCTTCAGAAATGGTAGAGAGTGTGTATTCTGACGGTACATTTGTTGTCATTGCTGTTTAGTCGCTAAATCGTGTCTGTCTCTTTTGTGACCCCATGGACTGTAGCCCTTGCCACCCCATGGACTATGGCCCATCAGGCTCCTCTGTCCTTGGGATTTCCCAAGCAAGAATACTGGAGTGGGTTGCCATTTCCTTCTCCAAGGGATCTTCCCGACCCAGGAATCAAACCCTGTCTCCTGCATTGGCAGGCGGATTCCTTACCATCTGAGCCACCAGGGAAGCCCGACAGAAAGTTTACCTGGGTTCAAATCTATTGTCATGTATTAGTTGTGTGATTCTTGCATAATGTACTTAACCTCTCTCTGCCTCAGTTTCCTTGCCTACTAATCCAAGTTCTCACTTCCTGGTGTTGTGAGAATGAGGGTGATTGATATATGGAGTAGTGCCTGGCACTTAGCAGGCATTCACACGTCAGCTAATCATGAAAAACACTCCCCTTTTTGAAATGAATTCTGCACTTGGAAAAAGTCTTTTTTGTACCAGCATTTCTCTTCTTGAATCAATCCACCTACACCTGTAGAAATAAAAAAGTAAACTTGCAAATGCCAAGGGAACAGTGCCCATGTTGTAAAAGGGAGGAAAAGTAAAATAGAAAAAAAGAACAAACAAAACATCTAAAAGCCTAATCTTCCAGTGAGTGTGAATTTCCAGCTTCCTTTGAAGTGAGGGTACACTTTACCTTGAGTTTGTACAAGACAAACAGAATTCTCACTACTTGACTTGGAAAAGGCATGGCACTTCTTGGCTATGACCCAAGAAGGAAGGAGGGGAGAAGGGAGGAAGCACGAACAAAGAGGAACTACACTCCAGTACGCTTGCCTGCAAACTCCCATGGATGGAGGAGCCTGGTAGGCTGTAGTCCATGGGGTCGCCAAGAGTCGGACACGACTGAGCGACTTCACTTTCACTTTTCACTTTCATGCATTGGGGAAGGAAATGGCAACCCACTCCAGTGTTCTTGCCTGGAGAATCCCAGGGACGGGGGAGCCTGGTGGGCTGCCGTCTATGGGGTCACACAGAGTTGGACACGACTGAAGCAACTTAGCAGCAGCAGCAGCACAGTGTATTGAAGACCTTGGCTAGGCTGTGCATTTTCATTGCATTTAATTCATTTGTTGAATATTATTACCTCCATTTTATAATAAAATAAAACAGGGTTTAGGAAAGTTAAGAGATTTTTCAAAGTCTACTCATTTTCAGCCAGTCATTGATGTCGCTGGGATTTAGTGGTGGAGGAGACTCTTGAGAGTCCCTTGGACAGCAAGGAGATCAAAGCAGTCAATCCTAAAGGACATCAACCCTGAATGTTCACTGGAAGGACTGGTGCTGAGGCTGAAGCTTCAATACTTTGGCCACCTGATGCGAAGAACTGACTCATTGGAAAAGACCCTGATGCTGAGAAAGATTGAAGTCAGGAGAAGGGGAAGACAGAAGATGAGATGGTTGGATGGCATCACTGACTCAATGGGCATGCATTTGAGCAAATTTGGGGATGTGATGAAGGACCGGGAAGCTTGGCATGCTGCAATCCATGGGGCTGCAAACAGTCAGACATGACTTAGTGACTGAACTGAATTGAACTGAAACCCACTTCTATTAGATGCCAAGACCCCTGTTTTTGTGTCCTTTCTGTATGGCCTTCTTAGGACGGATTCAACTAGGACAGGGTTCAGAGGTGCCATCAGCAGTGTAGGGTGAACCGAGACTCCATATGATCTGTTACCTATGCACAATATTAGCAGGAGGCTAATATTTCTAAGTCATCTCTACCTTATGACCAACTAGACAGCATATTAAAAAGCACAGATGATACTTTGCCAACAAAAGTCCATCTAGTCAAAGCTATGGTTTTCCAGTAGTCATGTATGGATGTGAGAGCTGGATTATAAAGAAAGCTGAACACCAAATAATTGATGCTTTTGAACTGGGGTGTTGGAGAAGACTCTTGAAAGTCCCTTGGACAGCAAGGAGATCTAACCAGTCCATCCTAAAGGAAATCAGTCCGAATATTCATTGGAAGGACTGATGCTGAAGCTGAAACTCCAATACTTTGGCCACCTGATGTAAAGAACTGACTCACTGGAAAAGACCCTGTTGCTGGGAAAGATTGATTGAAGGTGGGAGGAGAAGGGGATGACAGAGGATGAGATGGTTGGATGGCATCACTGACTTGATGGACATGAGCTTGAGTAGTCTCTGGGAGTTGTTGATAGACAGGGAAGCCTGGCATGCTGCAGTCCATGGGGTCACAAAGAGTTGGACACGACTGAGTGACTGAACTGAACTTAACTCTCTTTCAAATGAAGTAGACTCATGAGAGTCTTCGCTGCGAGCCACATAATATTAAGCCTCAAAGACAGGGGAAACTTTGGGGAGT
The DNA here is from genome assembly GCF_002263795.3 of Bos taurus. Lineage (NCBI taxonomy): Eukaryota > Metazoa > Chordata > Mammalia > Artiodactyla > Bovidae > Bos > Bos taurus. Next base: position 22,149,910 of record NC_037332.1, on the reverse strand, counting down.
CATACCCTTTCATTGCTAAAGCCAGAAATTCCTCTTCCATCACAGCCTTTCCGGCAGTATTCCACACCTGCTTTTCAAGGTCTTCAGCATCTCTGCAGAGTAGAGATCAGGTGGACCTCCACTTGGTGCTCACGGGAGCTGGTGCCATGTCTGCCACAGCAGACCCACCAAGGGAGCTCCCTGGTTGTGGCTCAGGGGTGGCGATGTCCACGCAGCACAGAGGAGAGTTGCTGAGACACAGTGACGGCAGGCGGGTTAGCAGAAGACGACTCCCAGATCAGCCCTGGGTCAGTCACCGGGGCAAGTCTCAGCTCTGGGAAGGCAGCCTGGATTGGGTTAGGGAAGTTTCCAGAAGAGAAGCGGCCAGCAATAGGAGTGACTCCAGTGGCAGCAGCAAACTTCAGCACAGATTGCTGGCCAGTATCCCTGGAGGGCGAGACACTGACATCAGCCTAGTTTCCAGTGGCAACAATGGCTTGAGCTGCCAGTGGAGACTTCTCCCGGGTTCTCCGTAGGTGTAAGAGGTAACACCACCACTTTTCCTTTCATAGGTGTACTGTTGCATTTGGTAGTCAAGTTTGGTGCCACCTTAGTGGGTTCCTCCTGCAAGGAATTTGGGACATTCTCCTCCTTCATTTGCAGGACATTTCTGTTTAAGTTACAAGGGGAACCCAGAACAATGCATTATGGACCCCTCTCTGGGTAGTAGTGGAAAGTGCAGAACTTTTTCATGAAGATGAAGAGAGCTTGGACACACAAATTTCCTTCCTGGTCATGATTTGACCCTCCTACCCCCTTAATTGCCTTAGACCAAGTGTGGTCCTTGTTGATAAACATCTAGCAAAGAAGCCTGGGTTATTTTTTTTTTTTCCATACCTAATGATTTCATTGAATTCAACCAGGTTTTCTAAACCTGTTTGTGTGTGTTTAGACATATGGCATAAGTAATTTGTGAGCATTTACTGAGAAGCCTTATCCAAATTCCTTTTAAGAAAGATGCCAAGACCTCATTCTCAATTCTGTTACTGAAGCTGTGATTTTTCCATTTTAGAGTTGAGATACTAAAGCTAAACACGAATATGGATTTCACTTTCAATAAAATCACTGGCTGGTAAGACCCAAATTAAAGCAGAGCATTGGAAATCAAGCTGCCTTTTTCTATTAGAACTAACAAAAGCTGTTTCATTTTCCAAATCCAAAGTTCTAGATGCTGAAATCCTATTTGTTGGAAATGCTAGGCATTATTAAAAATGCAGATAGTTATCACAAGCTGGCATGTTTTCTTGTGGTTGCCAGAATGTTTTAACGACAAAGCTAAGGACAGGTGCACGTAATAATACATCAGCATTTTAATCAAAGAACAAAGAAAAGGGAGAAGATGTGAACTGCTTCAAAGCATTTAGGAAAAATAAGGCTTCCTCTGGACACTTGGCTGTGACTCATTGTTAGGACAAAGGCTGTCTAAAACACATCTATTTCTTTATTATCTCTTCTTGAAGTGAAGTTTGACTTAAGTCAAACTCAATCATGTCTGACTCTATGTGACCCTATTGACTGTACCCTACTGGTCCTCTCTCCATGGACTTCTCCAGACCAGAATACTGGAGTGGGTAAGCTATTCCCTTCTCCAGGGAATCTTCCCAACCCAGGGATCAAAGCCAGGTCTCCTGCAATGCAGGCTGATTCTTTACCATCTGAGCCACCAGGGAAGCCCATGAATACTAGGAGTGGGTAGCCTATCCCTTCTCCAGGGGATGTCCCTGACCGAGGAATCAAACCGGGGTCTCCTGCATTACAGGTGGATTCTTCTCCAGCTGAGCTACCTGGAAAGCCCTATCTCTTCTTCTCTATTGATATTTCTCTTCTACCTGTAGTTCTTCATCATAAAATAGCAACTATAATCATAATAATAACAACAACAAAACTTTGTTTGGCCTGGTGAACCCTTTTGTCCGTATCTAAAAAACAGATTTTTAACCTGGGCTCCATATTAACTTCCATATATATTCTTTTAATGGTACTTTCCCCCCTGGAAATTAGGTTCATAGCTTTTGCAAATGTGCAAAGTACTTACATCCCTCCCAAAGAAGTTAAGACCAAAAAAAAAGGCAAACAAGAAATACAGGGTACCCTTCTCTTAGTGCATCTCTCTTATACTGCCAGTTGTTTCAGCTGGACTTTTGATAAAGTCAAATCGAAGTTAAATTTTCTGGTCAGAAAAGATGTGGTGCTGCTCATTACTTTGAGTATTGTAGAAAGATGGGATTGTGCAGATACCCTGCTAACCACTTCAGTTCAAATTTATCTTCCTTCCAAAACCATTTCCACTTTAACAGGGTACCGCAACCTCCTCCTCTTAAGCACCATTGCTTGCGATCCAAGTTTTCTGGGAATCTTTCCTGACCTTTCTCTCTCTGTCTAATCAGTTGTCAATCCTTTCAGGTCACCTTCAGAAGTCTCTTACACACACCTCTTCCTTTTGTTGTTAAAAACCGGCATAGTCTAACCTCAGTGATTTTTACCGCTGACTAAACCTGAGGATTACATAGAAAGCTTTTTACCTTATACTGAAGCTTAGACCCTAGACCCAGAATGTTCCATATGACTCCTTAGGGATAGCACCTGGGCATTTGAAATTTTAAAAAACTCCTTAAGATGCAGCCAACGCTGAGATCCACTTGCCTAACCTCTCTTATTTGACTATGTGCATGCTCAGCTGCCTCCAACTCTTTGTGACCCCATGGACTGTAGCCCGCTAGGCTTCTCTGTCCATGGAATTCTCCAGGCCAGAATATTGGAGTGGATTGCCGTTTCTAGTCCAGGGATCTCATTTGACTACACACACACACACACACACGTATTTTAACTCTTCTAGCTATTTGACCTAGCTGCTGATCCTGTCCAATCTTGCTACTGTCTGTCTTACTCCACATTACTTTCCTCTCCCCCAGATTAATCGTCTCAGTATCTTAATTTCCTTATGTTTTTTTTAATGCTTTGATTTTAATTATTTATTTGGCTGCTTTGGATCTTTGTTGCAGCATGTGGAATCTTTCAATGTGGCATGTGGGATCTAGTCCCCCAACCAGAATTAGACACTTGCCCCCTGGCCTTGGGAGCATAGAGGCCTAGCCACTGGACCATCATGGAAGTCCTAGGTGTTTTGTTGTTGGTTTGTTTGTTTTAATCAGGAAACCTGGTTACCTTCCATTGCATGTCTGTAGAGGCACTTAAACTGCTCTGCAGGGCAGAGTTCTTTGACTGGGGGAGGATGAAAGGACAGTGTTCTGGAATCTCTCTCTCTCCTAGTTTTGCTACTGCACCCTCCAAGGTAGAGTGACTCAACTTGCTTACAGACACAATCAGTTAATGGCCAAGATGGATCTCGACCTCAGATCCCCTTACCCTTGGCCCCTTTTTTGAATTCAGAAGACTGCCTACCCAGGGCTGTAATAATGGGTGATAGAAGCCAGCGCTGGGCTGTTGCCATTTTTCTCCATCTGCTAGCTCTGTTCTGCAATCTTGGCTTTCCTCTGTTTGGAACATCTTCAGCAGGTATATCTGTGTCTTCTGTAAAATCAAATACGACTGAAAAATTTGGCTAGTCCAATTTGTCATGATTTGTTGACAGCAACCCTGGGAGCTGTGGGACCAGTAATGCTGGGACCTCAGTGCCATGCCTGTCAACTTTATAATGCTGTGTTCAAACACATGTTCTGCTTTTGCCTCAGAGTCGGTCTGTGATGCTTTATATTAAACAGGTTAACTTTAGGACAAGCTCTAAAGGTTATCTAAATAGCAGCTTATTTGTAATTCAAAGAAAACCAATGGTCAACCTGCCCAAAATTTTTATCCTTACCTCCCTCCCACAATATTTGAAGTTCTCGGTTTTGGTCACTCCTCCTAGTGATAAGGCAATCTTCAATTTGTAAAATGTAAATGTGACATCTTGAAAGCATAATATTTAATTACCAGCATTCATTAAGATCTTAAACCAGGTTTGATTTTTTTCTTCTTATATTAGCACCTGGTTCAGAGTGAAGTCCTAAAGAAATAGAACCAGTGTCAATAAAAGTTGATTGAGGAAGGGTGGGTATAGAGCAGAGCCGAGCAAACAAGCTAGAGCTTGGGTGCAGTGCTATAGAAGGAACCGGGACATTGACATTATTAACAGGAGAGACAGAATTGGAGAGAGCGCCTAAGAATAAGTTCTGCTTGATTCCCAATTTTGCCAAATACAACATTTTATCCCAATATTTTCCTTGGTTAGCTCACTTTCTTTACTGATTTTGCCTGGCATTGGCTAAAATGCTGAAAATTTGGGAATAATAATAACATCAAGTTATTTCATCCTCCCCCACAACATTTGGAGGTGCCACTAACAGTGCATTTTACAAATAAGGACATTGAGGCCAAAGGCTTGGAGAACTACTTTAAGATCATCCAGCAAGGAAACAGTGGAATCAAGGTGCCAACCCAAGCAGTCTGCCCCCAAGGCCTATATTCTTAACCCCCGTGATCCACTCTCTGCAAAATCACTGCATTTGTTTTAAATTTTTATGTATTTTATTTTATTTATTTTCGGCCACATCACGTGTCTGGTGGCATCTTAATTCCCTGACCAGAGATTGAACCAGGTAATGAAAGCAGCAGTTCTAATCACTGGACTGCCAGGGAATTCCTGAAAATCACAGCATTTGTAAGCAAATGGTAGAGTGAAGCTTCAAATAATCTTCAATGAGGGAAGGGATAGTTAGGGAATTGGGGATGGCTATCGACACTCTGCTGTGTTTAAAATGGATAACCAACAAGGACTAACAACATAGCATATGGAACTCTGCTCAATGATATGTGGCAGCCTGATGAGAGGGGAGTTTGGGAGAGAATGGATACATGTATATGTATGGCTGAGTCCCTTCCCTGTTTACCTGAAACTATCGCAACATTGTTTGCTAATCAGGTATATCCCAATACAAAATTAAAAGTTTAAAAAAATCTGCAAATATAGTCTGATTCCAGATCTTTCTACTATAATGCCCCCTGGACTATAATAGATTTGTTCAGTCAGACTTTTACAGTCATAGAGACTCTTGTTTGTGGTCCAGAGAAAGTTTCTTGGTTTAAGATCTTCCTAAAGTTGTGGCAGTCTGGTGTCTTAATAACAGTGCTCTATTGTTTTAATATAAAATGCCCATTTGACAAAAGTGGTTGAGTGTAAACCTCGCAAGTGTTGGGCAAAGTCCCTGCCCAACTGTTACTGTCCTACACTGAAATGGAGAATTCAAGCAAAATTACTTCTTGTCTCTATAAAAGATCAGCTGAAATAAAAATTGGTTAATATTTCTCCTTCCTCTATATAGCCAAACACTGCTAAGTATCCAGGGAACATCAAAAGTAAACCTGAAATCTTGGGTTTAGGAAATCAAGGAACCAGCTTTGGTTGTATTTAGTAAGGCTCTCTGAAGGGCTTTTTGGATATTATCTAATGAATTCTCACAGACATTCAGCCAAGTGTTTATCTGTTTACCCCTTGGAGTGCCACCTTCCCACTAAGAACAACTTCCTGGAAGTAAAGCAGATGGCAGGTGTTGGATTCATATAAAAATGTGGTTATAGTTTAGAGAAAGACTTGCTCAACTCATCTTCTCCCCTCTAATGATAGAAGGAGTTCTGGGATGATGGTCCATTTGGGGGCTGGATAAAGAATGAAATGTGCTTTAGAGAAGTGCTACTAGAACTCAGCTTCTTGACAGTTGTCTGGGAGCTAAGAGAATGGAAACAATTGGGGAAGGGAGGTAGGAAGGGCTGAGGGAAGGGGCAGCAAGCTTACATGACTGTGTAGACTATAGGGTATCATCTTTGAAATTCTCCCCTCTTCTAATAGCTAGTTATTTTCATACTCAGATTATTTTTTCCTATTGTTCACATAAATGTGAAACATCAAACAAGGAAACCAAAATATTCATTTTGTCTGAAAAGATTCTTTTCTGTTTTTCTCCAGGTTTCAGGAGGAAAATGCCTGGCCCACTCTCTTAATAAATTTGACCTGTCTTTGCTTGTGAACATCTTTCATCTTTGTTTCATGGCTTAAGGAAACAGTAAGACATGGCAGCAGGGATTCCCAATCTTTTTGTTAAGAGAAGCTGTTTTTCATTTCCCCAAAAGCTTGATAGTTCAGTTGATAAAGAATCCACCTGCAATGCAGGAGACCCTGGTTCGATTCCTGGGTCAGGAAGATCCACTGAAGAAGAGATAGGTTACCCACTCCAGTATTCTTGGGCTTCCCTTGTGGCTCAGCTGGTAAAGAATCTGCCTGCAGTACAGGAGATCTGGGTTCAATCCCTGGGTTGGGAAGATCCCCTGGAGAAGAGAAAGGCTACCCATTCCAGTATTCTGGCCTGGAGAATTCCCTGGATTGTATAGTCCATGGGGTCGCAAAGAGTCAGACACGACTGAGTGACTTTCACTTTCATTTTCAAAGCTTTAAGGTCAACCGATGGGGGTGAGGAGATTTCAGCAGATGTTTTACTCCTCTCTGGGCAAGCTGTCAACCCCCAGGCCACTGACTTAAGCTCTATCAGATCAGGCTTCGAGATCTACCAGCAGATTCTCATTGGCTGGTTGAGAACTCACGTACAAGGATTCTTCCACTGGATGAGACATGGAAAAACTCTTTTTAAAAAAGTGGCGGGGTAGGGGGGTGGGGCATATAACTTGCTCTTTCACTTCCCCAGAGCATGTTGGAGGAGCCAGCTAAACTCATTTCCTTCCAGATTCTTGAAGTTGATACAGTTTGGCTTCTATAATTTCTTAGCTTTGTACCATCCTTGTATGTATCCCAGACCAAGTTTCAAGTTTCATTCTCTTGTTGCCCTGAATTGAATTCCAGGCTTACCATCCTGGTTGAATGGGACCATGGGCCAGATTTTCACCCATTGTGGTATCGTCTTCCTTCTAAAGTCCTGCAGTAAGAACTTCCTTGGAAATGGATCTCTGACTATAGGTGCTCACAATCCCCACTGATTACTCTTAAACCATTCATAGTTCTTGAGTTTTCGGGTACAAACTATGCTTCTGTTCTGAGTTGGAGGACATGTACTATGGACATGGAGAAACTGAATTGTCCAAGTAGCCATGCTAGGATGATTCCCTAGGAATACCTTATGGAGGAGAGTATGGGCATCAGAATTCAACCCATAGAATTTCGAATTTTATAGTTAGAAGGAATTTCAGTAGATTCTTTGATCCAGTCCAAATATCTTACATACAGTGACCTTATTTTACAGATGACATAGAGGCCTGGAGAGAACTAGGAGTCATATCTGAAGTTACTTGGTTATCTTCTAAGAGTGCTGAGGGCCTTTGTTTTCTGCCCCCTACTTTATGCTACTTTATAGATATTTAAAGGGGCCTGTGATGCCAACATGTAATGACTTAGGTACATGTATTGTTTGCATTGGAAAGAAAAATAATGGAATACTTAATAAAGCTGTTAGGTAGTTAGAATAAGAAAAAGGAGTCCAAAATGGTAGTGGCTCAAAGACAAAGAAAGGGAAAAGTCCATGAAAAGGGAATAAAGCAAAAATCCTCAGACCAGAGTAAGAACCTCAGGTGAAACAAACATGCCCCCTTCCTGGCTAGCCCTAATTTGCATAGGGCAGGCGTGGGGTGGAGGGGAGATAAGACATATAAAAAGAGGGAGCCAAGACGTGTTGAGACCTCTCCTTTGGGGTCAGCCCACCCTCACACCTCTGGGTGTACTAGCCTTTGTTTGCTGAATACAACTCTCAGCTGTAACTGAGCTGTAACACTGGTCTGCTGTTTCAAATCCTTGCTGTGGTGAGACAGAACTGAGGAAATTACACACTTTCCCAACAATGCAATATAGGAAGTCTCATGATATCAGTCCCTTCTGATTCCTAGTCTAGTTTGACTCCTTTAAGAATCTGGTCCAAACTCAATCAAAGTAGTGCCCTGTTGCATAGTCAGTGTTTATGGATTAATGCTTTAGATGCCTGACTTTATGGTATAGCATGTTGTTTCTTATTCTACTTTTGTTAACTTTATTCCATACTGGTCCTCTGTTAAAGTCTCCTCCTATCCTTCCCCCATTTGCCTCATGACTTGCCACCTCTACTTGGTTTTCTGCTTTTTCTTGGGTATTTCCTCAATAGCTGAGCAATTCTTCAAAAGTCAGATAGGTAACACTATTCCTGGGTCAACCAGGTTCCCAGTCTTACCTCCTATATGCTGCTTGTAGACAGCCCCCACCCAGTCTATACTAGACACTGGTGAGTGGTGAAGACCTTTTCTGGTGATCGTTCTTGTAATTACTAACTCTGGAACTACATACAAATTGCTTTTGTTGTCACTACAGTAAAGATAGACAGAACTTAAGAAGAATGAGAGAGAGAAGAAAACAGATAGTGGGGGTTAGTTCGTGGAGTTCCCAGTTAGTATGTGTCTTTGCAATAACAAAGTAGTATCTGGAGTGCTAGATATGGAGTTGAAATACAGATTCTGTACTTGAACTATGCATTTTGAATTACTGCAGACAGAGACCAAGAATGTTCTTCAGTTGATATAAAAATACCCATTCCCACACAGACAAATGTGGCAGAGGGAACCATATGGAACCTGAGAAGGAATGGCCATATTTCAAATGAAATGTGAAGAAAAGATACAAATGGCATCAGGATATAGACATTTTCTTAACCCCAGTAGCTTTGGGTTAAGCCTTGTAGAAAACCTTTCCCCCCACCCCCCACCCCCGTTTGCTTTGTAGAAAGAAGTAGAAGCTTGTTTTAGATTATTATTGTCATCTAATATTATTGTGAATTTATCTCATTCAATATTGTTGTAAATTTGTATATATATAGTTATGTGTGTGCTCAGTCACTCAGTTGTATCTGACTCTGTGGCCTCATGGACTGTAGCCCACCAAGTTCCTCTGTCCGTGGAATTTTCCAGGCAAGAATCCTAAAATGGGTTGCCATTTCCTACTCCAGGAGATCTTCCTGACCCAGGTATCAAACCCACATCTCTCGCTTGTCCTGCTTTGGCAGGCAGATCCTTTATGACTATGCTACTGCGGAAGCTCATATGTAGTTATACTATATTCAATATCTATTGCCATATAATGAATTACCCCCAAGATTTGGTGGTTTAAAACAACCACCATTTATTATCTCACAGCTTCTGAGAGTCAGGAACCCCAGAGTGACTTAGCTGGGTGGTTCTGGCTCAGGGTCTCTTATGAGGTTGTGGTCAAGATACCAGCCAGGGCTGTATCATCTGTAGGCTTGGATAGGCTGGAGGATCTGCTTCCAAGAAGGCTCACTCTTTGGAGTCACCAGTTCCTCACTAGTATGTCCAGAAGTCTTACCTATTTGCCATGTGGGCATCTCCACAGAGCTGCTTTGGTGGCCTCAAGACATAGTAGCTAGCTCTCCTAGAGTGAAATGGTCCAAGAGACAGAAAGAGAGAGAGACAGAACACTCAACACGGAAGGTGCTGTCTTTTGAGAGAACTTTTTTTATTTTGGTAAAAAATATATAACATAGATTTATCATTTTAACCATTTTTAAGTCTATAATTCAGTGGCATTAAGGACATTCAGTTGTTGTGCAACCATGACCACTATCCATTTCCAGATCTTTTCATCATCTCAAACAGAAGCTTTATATACCCATTAACAACAATTCTCTATCCACCTACTCCCAACCTCTGGTCATCTCTATTCTACTTTCTTTCTCTATGAATTTGCCTATCCTAGGTACCTCATATAAGTGGATTCATGTAGTATTTGTCTCTTTGTGTCTGGCTTATTTCACTTAGCACAATGTTTTCAAGATTCATCCACATTGTATCATGTATCAGAATTTCACTCCTTTTTATGCTGAATAATATTCCACTGTGTGTATATACACATTTTCTTTATCCATTCATGTGTAGAGGGACATTTGGGTTGTTTCCACCTTTGCTGCATATTTTAAAATCTAATATGGCAGTGACACACCATCACTTCCATTGTAATCTAGTCCCTGGAAGCAAGTCACTGAATCGAGCCCACTCGCAAGTGAAAGGGAAGGAGAGGAATATCAGAGAATTTGTAAGTGTATTTCTAAAAGAATAAAAAAAATACTTAAGTAAATTTTACTGATTGCACATGATTTTTTTCATGGGTTTTGGTCATTGTTCTTAATTCTCTTGTTGGTTTTGTAAAATGCTGAGTTTGAGAATTTTCCAAGGGCTGTACCTGGAGTAGCCCCAACAGAGCAAAGTGCTGAAAATGGACAAACCAGAAGAATGACATGCCGTATACAGATTGCCCTAATAAGGTACATTTTGATACATGAGATACCGAAAAAATACAAACCTAATTTCTATGCTGCTCTTAGGCCTGGATATACCAGCAGGAGGAATCAAAGTAGGTCTGCCTCATGTTTCATTTTATTGCATGTGAGTGGGAACCATTTAAGTAGTAGTGAGCGTGGCATGTGTTTTTTGAGCACATTCAGAGTTATTCCTGTTTGAGTCTGTCTTTGTATGTGGTTGAAAGAAGTAAAAATAACAACAAAGAAATGATCCCTCCACCAACCCCCCCCCCATAATTATCCTTTTTATTAATCCTGTAAATGTTTTTATTTCTTTGTTTTAAGACTGGTACCACAAAACTGAGCTCTTTTGGCTTTTTAATTTATGACACTACTTCAATTGTCTATTTTGTGATGCATGTGAAGAATTTGGAAGTAGTTTGCAAAGATGAAGGCAGGGAGGATAAAGAAGCAATTACCTCGTGCCAATTACACTGGGAAATGGTGGAGGTGCCATTCCTGCAGCATTTCTGTCTATTTTTCTTCATTACTGTAATGGTGGCCACTCTTCTCATTGGCTGACACATTTCTCTTCATTACCAGCTGGGGTGATGGGGGTGATGATGAGTGTTCTTTACAGCTGGAATTCTGTGAAAGGCCAAGCAGATGAGAATTATTCAAACAGATATATAGAGGCCAAAAAAGGCGAGTGGTTAAAGTGAGGCTATTCTGTCCCAGAAAGGCTGAGAGGTAATTGCTTTTGAAGAGGGTTTGGTTCATGTTCCTCAACCAGGGGCTGTCCTACAGTGCGGATGGAATGGCTTATCTGAAGTATTCAGTGTGTTCTTATAAGAACTGAAGGGAAAACAATGAATTATGTATATCATAAGACAAATGTCTATTCCCTTGGAACCCCAGCTTCATCTGTCAGGGAGGGAGCAAGGCTTTCATTGAGTCTATGCTCAAAAAATAACCAACCCCCAAACTTTCCATTCCATCCCTCAACCCCTATAACATGCTATCTACCTATCTATAGTATCTATCTATCTGAGACAACCTTGTTATAGCAATACTTATAAAGCATGTTAACTATCAACTATTTGTGTATCTAGGTATGTATATATGTGTCTATCTATCTATCTGGGGAAATTTTGTTATAGCAACACTTTAAAAGCATATTAACTATCATCTCTCTGTGCATGCATGTATGTACATATCTATAAATCTAGCCAGCTAACAATTTTTTTGTGTAGTCAGAGTTCTCCAGAGAAACCAAACCAGCAGGATGTGTATGGAGAAAGAGAAAAAGAGATTTATCTTAGTGAATTGGTTCATGTGATTGTGGAGGCTTGGAGCGTTCAAAATCTAATGGAGTGAGCCAGCAGGCTGGAGACTCAGGAAGGAGTTGCAGTTCTAGTTCAAAGGCACTCTTCTGGCTTCTTGTTCAAGGGACGATAGTCTTTGTTCCATTAAGGCGCTCAACTGGTTAGATAAGGACTACCCACATCGTGGAGGGGGATCTGCTTTAACCAAAGTCCACTGACAGACTAATCTCTGGCTAATCTCATTAAGGCTAATTTCATTCAAAAAAGCACCTTCACAGAAACATACAGAGTAATGTTCGACCAAATATTTGGGCATCATGGCCCAGGCAAGTTGACACATAAAATTAAACATTATTCTATCTATCATCTTCAAATCTAAACCAACGAGGTACAAAGAATTTGTGACTCACAAATAAAGGTGGGGATTGGGTTTTTACCTAATGAAGAGTGTTTGAATTGGACCGTGAAGAGTCTTTTGGAGGTGGGGCCAGTTGTTGAAGAATCCAGCATCTCTAGGCAGAAATGGAGCTCTGCTTTCCATCCAGCCTCCTTCCAGACCCTTGAATTGAGGGGAATAATTGCTCTAAGGGCAGGAGAGGATCTGTAAGTGAGTTTGAAAGAGGGGCAGAGTGTACATATCATTGGGAACTGTGGTGAATTGTTTCATAAAGAACATCTTTCAATTTAATCATCTAATTGCTCCTCTTGCTTTGATTTTCTCCCTAGCAATGACCCTCACAGTTATCCCATGAACCCCGCTCAATCAAACATGGCATTGTTGACACAGGCTGCAGAAGTTCCAAGCCAGACAAGTAGGAACATGTTGGCTTCCCAGGGAAGGGCTCACAGGCAGGACTCTAGTTAACCCCTACTGGCCTGGAACATTTGGGGATGAGGCCCTGGGAAGAGATTTCCACTAGCAGGGCATTGCCATTTGCAGACTCTAATGGTGTGTGCAGCCAGTTAAGAATGATAGAGGCAGTGTTCCAGCACAGCAGGCTTTCAGTATGAGACAGAGGCATGAAAGGAGTACAATATGAAAACAGCAGGTGAGAATGGATATATCACACAGGGAAAGGATGTTAGAGGAATATTGAGGGTTATTAATTCTCCCTGGGTCCTCTCAAATTCAGGAGCTTTGGCGAAAGCAAAGATAGCCTCTTGAATTAGGCCCAGCGTCCTAACAAGTGCCATAGCACCATCTGCTTAGTAGCAAAAGGCATAGGAGGTGGGAAAAACAGACCTGCATGCCAACCGGTGATATTTTCTTCAATAACCTTGATTTCCTTAGGGGCCTTCACAAGCTGTCATGTGTGGACAAGCTCAGGGAATTTGATGTTTCCTAAGTGATGCTTCTCCAGAGCTACTCCTACAGGCAAGATGGCATTTGCCCAGTGGCTTTGGGATAATTTGCACTTTTCTAAGGGCTTGAAACAAACAACAGAAGCAGCACCTGTTTGGTACCTGGAAAGTCCTTCCTAATGATTTATGTCTGTAGAGGCTTCTCAGCCTACTGTCTATGGGCAAGTTGTTAGACACTGTCCAAGACAAATGGTTCACCATTGAGAAAGAGCTTGATATTGTACCTTCCCACCTATCTCATTATAACTTTAATGAAACAAGGACCCTACCATGTACGGGTGCAAATCAACTATATCTCTGATAGATAGAACTCAGAGATTTCCTGAAATAACGCAGTCTTTTGGACTAGGTATTTGACTTATTTTCTTTAGGGTTTGAGCAACTTGTCATTTTCCTAAGCCAATGTCCTGAGCCTCTGAGATTATTATTGTAACATTTATAATTACTATAACAATCTCTGCTAGGTAGACCCAGCTGGCTTAAGTCCATTACGACTCTGCCCCAATTTGGCATCAGATATCCATTTGAAAAATGTGGGTGCACTAATTTCACCAGACCTCTCCCCACTGTTCCTGGGTAACCTCCAGTCTCAAGGATTCAGCTACCACTTATAGTTGATGACTTGTAAACCATATCCCTCTTCTGAGCCCTGCATGTAGAACAGACACCTGAACCATATTTGAAACTCACCCCAAACTTGCTGCTTTCGTTTATTTCTTGGCTCTGTTATTGGTATCACACTTGATCATTTACTAGAATTAGTTACCCTTAACTTCTCCATCTCTACCCACTCTCACACATGCATATTTATTACCAAATTATGCTGATTTCATATTCTTAAGAGCATTTTTTTTCAGTGTATCTCTTTCTTTCCATTCTCCTATTACTATTGCCATAGCCCAAGCTCTTAGAGTCATCCTGATTTGTTCATAACTAGTCCCTTTGCCTCTTGCCTTAATACTTTAAAATGTTTAAAATCTCCCCATCATTTACAGAACTAAGCACAAAATTACTTATTCAGATCCTCTTTGACTTTTTTCCCGGTGCTATCTCCCAATAACTCCTCCTGTCCCTTTCTCCTCTTGTAATATCCTTTTAATTCCCCACATGTGCCCTGCTGCTTCCAGCTCCATGCCTCTGCGGGAGTTATTTCTTCAATTTGGAACACTCATCCCACCCTTCTTCATAGGCTAATTACATCTGACTCATCTTTAATACTCTGCTAAAGCATTATCTCTTCCAGGAAACCTCTTGTGAACTCCCGGATGGAACAAGGACCATTCCTCTCTACTGTTTCCTCTAAGACTCTGTGGCTATCTCTGTCATTACCTGCCATGTCTGTCTTTCTCATTGGATTTTTAGAACATTTTTTTTTTAATCCTTACCTTCAAAAATCCTAGAATAGGACTGCAGTGGCCACTGAAAATTTTAATAAATAAAAATAAATAAATTTTTATTTATTCCTATATCTTTGCATTTTTAGACCCTCGATCATGGAATATTATTAATCCTACCAATACATTTATCTGGTTCACTAAGACATCCTAATATCAGTTTACTGTACATGGAACATCCCTATCTGAAAATCCCCAAGGATTTTGAGTATCTCCATCCTCAAAAGCCATACATCTTTTCTATATCCCACATCTACTTCTCCAGTAACACTGATCTTGAGACAAGACTGTTGGATCGAATGTCTCTGTGATGTATGTTTCCGGTATGACTGACCTTGTGGACTTACTCTCTGGGACACCACAATCAGCAGAGCATGAAACAAGCCAAAGCAACCTCGCACACCTGTGTGTCTGTGCCTCTTGAACTCCTCTGTGAATGGATTGACTCAGAATGTGTATGATTCTGATACATACTCAGATGTGAGAATTGTCACCTTAGTTTTTCTTTCCATGCAGAATAAAACTCCAGTAGAATTTTGAGATCCCATATATGCTGTCCCAAACTGATCAAAACGTTAGGTTAAAATCTACTTTTTCCCTGTAAATGCGGCTAAACCAGGTTTCTCTCAATCTGTATGGGATCTATGAGACTTTCTTAAGTTCATAACTTGTGTTTCTATTCTTTTATATTTTATGTGCTAATTTTGGAAGCTACTTCAGGACTGCTCATTTCATTGTGAATCGATAACCTACCACAGAAGACCTTAGCTAAGATGTGTGTACAAATATGGTCATGAAATCTTATGTCTCTGCAGACTTTTCATCTAAATTTCTAATAAAGATGGTGAGTACTGAATCAAGAACAGAGTCCTTTATCCACTCCCCAATATAATCCATTTCCCCATATGGCACTCTATGATCTTTTAAAATCATAAATCAGATCACATTGTGCTTCAAATTAAAATGCTCCAGTGAATTTCCTTACACTCTCTATGGTCTTCAAGACTGCCCTGAGGAACTTCTCTGGTTATCCAGTGGTTAAGACTCTGCTTCCAATATAGGGGACACAGGTTCAATTCTTGGCTGGGAAACTAAGATCCCATATGCCTCACAGCGTGGCCCAAAAAAAAACTCTTCATTCAAGACTGCACTGACCTTTCCTATCAGACTTCATCTGCCTCATTCCTCCAACATGCCAGGCTCATGGCCAGTCCAAGCCTTCATATATTGCTAGTCCCTTGGTCTAGAGTGCTCTTATGTAAGTCCCCTTGTAGCTGCTTCCCTCTTGATAGTCAGGTCTTGGGTCAAATGTGAACACTTAAGAAATTTCCTCTCCTCACTCTAACTAATGTGCATGATTTATATTTTACTTGACATCTGTAATTATCTTTATGCATTTAGTTGTTTTATGAGAGCAGAATATTGTCTTGTTCATCAGTGTATCCCCAGCACCTGGAAGAACATTAGACTACAGGGATGCTCAATAAACATTCTTTGAATGAACGAAAGAATAATACCTTTTTGCTTATTTACAATGATCTGTTAATCAACCCCCTTTGGATATAGTTATTTAGTTAGCTACCAGTTCTGCTTGTATGTCCATGTTAGCAACAGGCATAGCAAGAAAGCCTTTGCCAGCACTTCCCTGGAGGTCCAGTGGCTGAGACTCTGTGCTCCCACTGCAGGGGGCATAGGTTTGATCCCTGGTTAGGGAACTAAGATCCCACATGCCACGTAGGTGGCCAAAAAAAATGACTTTCCCAAAATTCATTCTTGATACTGACATTCATGTGTGATACAGCTGTGGTGTTTTCCTGATATCCATGTGTCCATCCAAAAGGAAACAGATTCATTTGACAGAACGTTTCCTTAGTGACCCCACACTGGTTCCTTGAGATCATCCTTTAGCTCTCTAATTTAAATTTTCCAGAAATTTCTGTCAGTTGCACTAGAGTTTATTCTGTTGATCCCCCTTCCCTCAAACAATCTTTTTGAAAACCATGGAGTTCGTTCATCATCTCTCTCCTTCTATCCCTCTCATACTTCATGACTTCTGAAAGGTCGTTTATAGAGTCCTACACTCACATTTATCTGGTCTTTAGTGTGAAGGAGATAGCAAACCATATGATTGAGTGACAGTATGGGCTTTGGAGCAGTAATTCTGACTGCAGTGTGCAATGCAATGTGACTCTGGAGGAGAGCACAGCACCCACTCCAGTACTCTTGCCTGGAGAACCCCATGGACAGAGGAGCCTGGTGGGCTATAGTCCATAGGGTTGCAAAGAGCTGGACATGACTGGAGTGACTTAGCCTAGCATGGCCCAGCACAATACAGTGTGTGTAAGAATTACCTGGAGATCATATTAAAATGCAGATTTTGATTCCATAGGTCTGAGATTCCACACATCTAACACGCATGTGGGTAATAAAAATGCTCCTGATTTGTGAACTGTATGCTGACTGGAAGGCTCTAGAATCAGACTGTCTGGGTTCAAATTCCAGGCCTGCTGTGAAAAAGCTATTTAACTTCCCTGGGCCTCAGTTTTTACATCTGAAAAGTGGGAATATACTACCTTCTAGGTTTTTGTGAGAATTAAGTTAGGGTATATATATATCAGGCACTTAGAGCAGAACTGTAAATCTGATAATCAGTATTTTCCATGACTATCACTACTTTAGAATGCAGTTCATCCAGACTGGAGTTCATATAATTGTGATATGCTTTCTTGTCTATCTTGGGCTTTGATTCTCCTTTGACCAGAATTTCTATTTTCCATATTTTCCAGTTTGCTACTTTTTGATGGCAAAGAAGAAAGCACAAAGGAGTGGAGAACTTTAACTTGTTTTTGCCACATATTAATCATGTACCCTCTACCCCAAGTGGGCTTATCCTTATGTTTTTCTTCTTGTTTCCAGTACACTTTGGAATATTCTATTTAATATTCTTGGCATTTTGGCAAACTCTAATTCATTCTGACATGACTCAATGTCAAGAGTCTGTTTACCAATAAAAACAGAGGCATTTTATATTAGTTATTGAGGATAGCTAAGTGATTTATTCAAACCTATTTTTGTGGCATAAATGCATAAGAGCTTCTCAGAGTCAGTATCTTGCTTCCCAGGTAAAGAAGCCAGATAATAACAGGTAAAGTTTTCAATTATCTCTGTTGTGGGCCAGATAGAACAGTTTGTGGAGGTTATTGTCAGTTTTCCAAGAACTCACCACACCCTTGTTTAAAGACAATTTAGAAAATGGGGATAGTGATGAATGGGATCATTCCTAGATGTACATTACATCAATTTTTACAAAGTTGTTGTCAAATTTCAGTTTATTTGGATAAAAACTGACTTAGGGTTGTAATGTCACATACATGCCTTATAAATCATGGCTGTGGTAAGTGTTATAAAAATTAAAGTGATAAGTCTGCAATTCTCATGAGACAGCAATCATCAGATTATATGATAAATTGAAGATCATCCACATCTAGGCCAGGGGCTGAGAGCAGGCAGAGTCCAAGGCAAACTACGCTGTGTGAACTATAAATAATAAGGACAACTTGCATTTGCATTCAATTTAAGAGATTATAAAATCTTCCCACATATATTATTTTATTTGAGCGCCCCAGTGGAATCTCAAGTAATTCCTCAGAAGTATTTATTTCTTTCCACTGCTTATGGAGGGGTAGTCAATAGCTCGGGCTCTTAAATCAGATTACCCGATTGTGTTACTTTAGGCCCTCCAGAAAACAGATGCCAAAATGGATTCAACAAGCAAGAGTTTTCTTAAGGGAAATGCCTAAATTGGAGAAAACAAGAGAGGGAGCTGGGATAGGCTGGGCGAGCCATTATCAGTGATGCATATCTGACCCTGAATGAAGAGAGAGGGAGGGAAATTGGGTGGAAGCATCTTAATCTGCTGTGAAGTCCAATAAAGATGTGGCAAGGATCTTAAGGAGTTCTTAAGGCAAAGTGAGCTGTCAGAGAAACCATGTCATCCAGGAATGGCCCTGCACAGCATGCCTGCAATAAATTTCAGTGAGCTGTAGCTGGGCACCCTGGTCAGTGATACATCCTGTACTTGGAGATCACAGGTGCCCCATGGTTCAAATTTTAGCTCCACCATTAATTAGCTGTGTTATTTTGGCAAATTACTCTACCTCTCTCGAAGCCTCATCTTACTCATTTGTAAAATGGTAATAATAGTGGTACTTCCTATGTTGTGTGGCTTAAACCCTCACTGCACCAACAGCTTCAATAAAATAGGGGATCCAAGCCCATCCTACTGCTTGGCATGTGATCAGGCTGAAATTCATAGCCATCCTAGGCTAAAGGGCTTTCTAATCTCATCAGGAAGCATTTGAAATATTTTACCTTTTGACTTTTGAATATAATTCTCTCTTTAGAAAAATAAATGTATAAAGAACAAAGAGGTGATATACTGGGAAAAAAATGAGTAAAAATCTCAGAAACACGTAAAACTAATATCAAAAGATCTAATATTGTCCTTGGAGTCCTGGAAGGAGAAAGGAAACACATGGGGCTGAAGAAGTGCTCAAATACCATGGCTGAAACTTCCAAAATTTGGCAAAAGACATAACCTACAGGTTCCAGAAACTGAGCTAACCACAAACACAGAAATACAGAAATCCGCATTAAAGGCACATCATAGTCAAATTACTAAATATTAAAGACAAAGAACAATCTTGGAAGCAGTGAGAGAGAAACAATACTTTACCTACAGGGGAAAGACAACTTGAATAAAAGTGGATTTCACATCAGAAATATGACAAAAGGAAGCAGTACATCATTTTTCAAGCGCTAAAAGAAAAGAACTGGCACTGCAAAATCCTATATCCGGTGAAAATACCTTTTAGAAATGAAAGAGAAATCAAGAGATTCTCAGATGAATAAAAACAAAGAGAATTTCTCACCAACAGAACTTCCTAAAAGAAGGATGGGGAACACGTACACCCATGGCTGATTCGTGTCACTGTATGGCAAAAACCAGTACAATATTGTAAAGTAATTAGCCTCCAATTAAAATAAACAAATAAAAAAGAATGGCTGGAGAAAATTCTCTAAGGAAAGGAAATGATAAAAGATGGACTTTAGAATGTTAGGAAAAAAAGAAAGAACATGATTAGCAATAATAAGATTAAATTACAATAAACTTTTCAGTTTTCTAAATTATGTTTGATGGTTGGAGCAAAAATTATAACAACGTCTCATGTGGTTCCAAATGTTTACTGAGGAAATATTTAAGCTAATTACATTTTAAACAGGTAATAAAGGGCATACAAATTAGCAAGAAAGAAATAAAACTTCCCCTATTTCCAGATGATGTGATTTTCTACAAAGGAAAAAAAACCTCCTAGATCTAATACATGAGTTTCTCAAGGTGCAGGATTCAAAAAGCATAAAAAATTCAGTTGTATTTCTATATATTAGCAATTAACACATAAACACTAAACTAAAAATCAAATACTATATGCATGTGAGTGTGTTAGTCTCTCAGTCACGTCTGACTCTTTGTGACCCCATAGACTATAGTTCTCCAGGCCTCTCTGTGCATGGGATTCTCCAGGCAAGAATACTAGAGTGGGTGGCCATTCTCTTCTCCAGGGGATCTTCCCAACCTAGGGATTGAACCTGGGTCTCCTGCATTGCAAGTGGATTTTTTACCATCTGAATCATCAGGGAAGAACAGTCAATCAAAAATGATGCACTTTGGTACAAATCTAATAGAATGTGTATGAAACTTACATGCTAAAAATTACAAAATGCTGACAGAAGAAATTAAAGAAGACCTAATCAAATGGAGAGGCATACCGTATTAAAAGATTCAGCCTAAGAAAGATGTCAATTTTCCCCAAATTGATATACAGCTTTTAACCCAATTCCTATCAAAATCCCAGCAAGAGTTTTGTAGATGTAGCCAAGACTATTTCCTTTTTTTTTTTTTTTTTTTTTTTTTAAGGCATGGGAGCTAAGATAGATAAACTAATTGTGAAGAAGAATAAAGTGGGAGGAGGGGTGGGGCATTCCCTGGCAGTCCAATGGTTAGGACTTGGAGTTTTGCTGCTGGGGCCTGAGTTCAATCCCTGGTTGGGGAACTAAGCTCTCAGAAACTGTACAGCATGGCCTAAACAAACAAAGTAAGAGGAATCATGTACTTGATTGCAAGACATATCATAAAACTTCAATAATCAGAATATTTGGTCATGGCAGAGGAATAGACACATAAATGTGTCAGTGGGACAGAATAGAGAAGGAACCCAGAAGTAAATTCACACAAATATACTCAACCAATTTTTGAGAAAGGTGCAAAAGCGATTCAAAGCAGGAGAGACAGCATTTTCATTAGTGCTGGAGCAATTGGAGATACACAGACAAAAACTGAACCTCAACCTGTCTGACACCTTATCCAAATGTTAACTCCAAATAGATCATAGACCTAAATGTAAAAAATAAAATGTAAAAGCTTTTAGAAAAGCAGTGAGAGGATTTTCAGGATCTAGAGCTAGGCAAAAAATGCTTAGTTTTGACATCAAAGGCAAAAATTATAAAAGGAAAAAAATTATTATGTAAACTTAATTAGACTTGATCAAAATCATACCTTTTGCTCTGTGAAAAATCCTATTAAAAGGATGAAAAGACAGGATACAGACTGGCAAAAAATATTTGCAAACCACCTATCCAAAGGACAAGTGTACAGAATATGCAAACAACTTTCAAAATTCAATAGTAAAAAAACAATCCAGTTAGAAAATGAGCAAATGAGATGGAGAGACATTTCACAGAGCGTACAGAAAGGAATTAATACATGAAAAGATGTTCGACATCATTAGCCTTTGAATGAAATTAAAACCTCAGTGAGATAGTACTGCACAATTACCTACTTAAATGTCACATGTAACCTATGGGCTTAATATTGAAACCAAAGTATGAAAATTTATAAAATATACAGCATAATCTAAGGGACAAATGCGTGAGGCACCCCTGCGCTTTATACTATTTGTCAGATACACTCACAACACTTTGCAACAGTAATTTAGAAAGCACATAATCAATGTTTTCTAGTTAAATGATTAAATTATCAGATTATTGAATAGTTGAATGAATAGATGGATGGTGTCCTAGACCGAATGTTTGTGTCCCCCTAAAATTCCTATGTTGGAAACGAATCCCTAATGTGATGGTATTTGGGCGTGTTTGGGAGACACATGGTCTTGAGGCAGTCTTCATGGTGGTATTAGTGTTCTTATAAAGGAGACCCAGACAGTTCCCTTGACCCTTCCACCAGGTGAAGACACATCAGAAAAACAGCCTTCTATGAACTAGGAAACAGGCCCTCCCTCACCAGACATGGAATCTGTCAGCCTCCAGAGCGACAAGAAATAAATGTTTGTTGTTTAAACCATCCAGTCTATGGTAGTCTACTATATATTTTATTATAGAAGCCCAATGGACTAAGGCAGATGGATGGATAGATGAATGTGTAGGTGGATGGATGGTGGGTTGTTTGAAATCAGGGAAGTATCAGATCAGATCAGATCAGATCAGTCGCTCAATCGTGTCCGACTCTTTGCGACCCCATAAATCGTAGCACGCCAGGCTTCCCTGCCCATCACCAACTCCCGGAGTTCACTCAGACTCACGTCCATGGCGTCAGTGATGCCATCCAGCCATCTCATCCTCTGTTGTCCCCTTCTCCTCCTGCCCCCAATCCCTCCCAGCATCAGAGTCTTTTCCAATGAGTCAACTCTTCTCATGAGGTGGCCAAAGTATTGGAGTTTCAGCTTTATCATCATTCCTTCCAAAGAAATCCCAGGGCTGATCTGAAGTATGGAACAATGTAAAGCATGTTAAGACCTAAGACATTTACAAGCATGACGTTAAAGAGCTTCTTTTAACTGAGTTCTGTTCACAATACCCATTTAAAGGCACAGGGCCAGGGCAGAAGGATATAGGAAGTTCAAAGAATATCAGAAAAATTTGTCACAGCTTGTAACTAAGAACTCAAGTTATAGACATCTTTGGGGGAAAGTGCATGACTTCTTGGAATAAGTACGTAATACAGATGTTTTGAATAGAACTTTTCCTGTTATCTGCTGCATAATCTAGGCATTTGTGGGACTGGTATCTTTGATCTCTCAGACTTTTGGCTGACCACACCTTGGAAGTCTTATCTGTATTCAGTATGGTGGGAAATGCAATGGCAAGCTTCCTGACAAGGAAGGCTGGTAACAGAGCAACATGTGGGTTGGCACAACCGTTTGCCTGTCTTTGACTCCTGACAGGACTTGACCTCCACTTCTGAGCATTCTATTTCCTAGCTTTGGATCAGAGGTCACCACACTTGACCTCTGACCTCAGCGTGACCCCTGACCCTCCCAACTCCGTTTTGATTGTTCTGCATAATCTATAGTTCCCAGGGCGCAGAAGAGCTCTTCCACTGGCTCCCACCAGCTGTTGCCACCTTTGTTCTCTCTCTCCCCTGCTCCCTGCTGACTGAAATCCACAGCCCTAACAATGGCAGGGTCCCTCCAAGTTGCCTTGTGTGCTGACTTTGATTGAATGCTAATAATTATTATTAGGAGTGCCCTTTTCTGAAATGCTAACCGTGCTGCTACATTCAGCATCTCATTTAGCATTCAAGGATCCCATGAGAAAGATATCATTTACCCCTGTCTTTGGCGATCAGGAAACTGAGGCTCAGCAAAATAGAATGTAACTGGTCTAAGTTCATACTGCCAGAAAGAATCAGATTTAGGGCCTGTCATATTTTACTCTAAACCCATCTCCCATGCTTCCTATTTATTAAAGATTCTCCATTCAGAGTTCCATTGTTTCCTGGGTACTGAATATATGCATTGTGAAAAAATTTTGTTTTAGTTTTAAAAGATGTTCAATTTGTAATGCACTGGACATCTCTCATGTGAATTTTAAGTCCTTTCAATTCCCCCTCTTATCTAACCTCAGATGCAATAACCAGTTTCATGAAGCTTTGACCAGTTTTAGCAGGTGCAAGCTGGCAGTATCTCATCTCAGTTCTCTGATACTTAGGACATTTGTGGGAAACCATGCCACTCATTCTTGCACAATCCAGAAGTATCCGGGAGCTAATGCCCATGAGTGCACCCTTGACTAGTGTGGGATGGGAGCCAATGAAGCACTTCCTCCTTACATCACCCATGGCCAGCTCCCAGATGCCTCTGTTAAACCTCCTCCAAAGATTCTGTAGCAGCAAGCACCAGTTAACTGTACCAGTGGTGAACTGGAAAAGTCATTTTTGTGTCAAGTTCCCTCCTTCCTTGTTTCAGTTCTCTTGTCTCTCACTCCTGCTCCCTGGAATCACCTCTCTAAAATAACTACACACACACAAGATTGACTTAGGATCAGATTCTGGAGGTTTCCAGGCTGGCCCTTCCTATTAATGAGTCTGAATTAGCGAATCCTTTTTAAAATTTGTACATCATCGTTTTGCATCTTACATGTCTGTATGACTGTGCACAAGGAATAATCCAGTTTATCTGACTTAGTTGATTTGGCTTTGACAGTGGTTTTATAACAATGTGAATAGATACCTATATGGAAGCTATTACCAACATATTTGTGTAAACATTTCTTTTGCACTCATAAGGGAACTTTAGTGAACTGCTAAGTAAGAGGACTCAAGTTGGTTCAGAAGTTTCCTGGCTGGCCGTTCATGGTTCTTATGTAAATGACAACTAAAACCTTTCCTTGATGACAAAAATCCACACTAACAAATTAATAGCTATTCTTTCACATTCCTCTGCCCCTGTAAGTACGCTTCTTGACAAGATGTATAATGTCTGTACCTGAATGGTTTACGGCTCTTTGCTCCCTGTAGGAACATACTCCCTGGCCATTTTAGTTCATTTGATCACTGGTTCTGCAACTGGTTGAGCGTGACGAGGGAGGTGAAGAGGGATGTGCACTTTGGAAAGGTTTCCTGACGATTCTGATACTCACCCAGTCCAGACCTTCCCACCACCCTCTGCTCCTCCACACCACGTGTGGTCTCACACACGTGGGGTACAGAGCAAGCCCAGATGCAAACGATGTGACGATACGATAAAATCATTTCCTTAGATCACTGCCTTCAGAATCTCTGTGGATTAAAAAAGTAAAAGCAGATAAATGAAGTCGGTGGAGGGAAGAAAACTGAAAATTGAATGCTTTTCTTTCATTTTATGTATATATATATATATATATCTCTCCTTAAGAGACCCAGAGTTAAATTGCTTTTTATGAAATCTCCTTAGCAAATAAATTTGTATAAAAGCAGATAAGCTTAGAAATTCTCACATCTTTCAGAGAATCAAATATTCCAGGTAATTATGATCTAGGAGTCTGGGGAATTGATGGTTGCGGTTTATTCTGAATGTCAAGGCATAAAAATATATGAAGAGAGATCATATATAGATTATACACCACAGCTAATTCTCTGTTTTCTTTTTCCTCTGCCTTGAACAGCAGTCCTCTAAGCTGTATAAATGAACTAGTACAGTTAGCACAGAGCTGCATTATTTGACCAAATAGCAAGATTAGTCATATCAGAATAGTGTTTGAAAGAAAGGATTCCACTAGCTGCTTTACTGTTTTTTGTGTCTTATACAAAAGCTAGCATCACTGTTCATGTGGGAGTTAAGTCAGTGAGCACTGAGCTTTCAGAAAGACTTTCTGAATTATCCAAGGTAAAAAATAAATTATAAAAATGAAAATACACACACATACATTCACATGCGTGCATGTACACATACATACAGGAATAGCAAGATGATTCCATGATTTTGTTGTTAAGTCACTCAGTTGTCTGACTTTTTGAGACCCCATGGAATGCAGCACGTCAGGCTCCCTGTCCTTCACTATCTCCCGGGGTTTGCTCAGATTCATGTCCTTTGAGTCAGTGATTCTATCTACGTAACCATTTCACCCTCTGCCCCTTGTTTACCCTTTTGCCTTCAATCTTTCCCAGCATCAGAGTCTTTTCCAATGAGTCAGCTCTTCTCACCAGGTGGCCAGTGTTGGAGCTTCAGCAATAGTCCTTCCAATGAATATTCAGGATTGACTGATTTGATCTAAGAGTCTTCACCATCCCTACAATTTGATAGCATCAGTTCTTCAGCACTCAGCCTTCTTTATGGTCCATCTCTCACATCTATACATGACTACTGGAAAAGCCATGATAGATGAATCTATTTTTAAAATTGTAAATGAAAGCATTTTTTAAATTATTAAATATCAGCTTCTATGTGACACTTCCCAAAATGATACAAATTTCTTCTTCGTATACTTCATTCCAACCTCTACTGTAGCCTTTATGACATTTTAATCAAAGTTTGTTACATATCACCCTTCTTCCCAAAGAGATTGTAAGGGCATAGCGGACAGACGCTGGCCTGGTCAGCCCTGGCAGATGTGTGGCATAGGGTAGACAACAAGTATGTGCTTTGGGGAGTGAATTAGTGAATGATTACAAATTATTCGGTAGTCGATCTATCCTAAGTGGTATCCAAGTTTTCCTTTTGATCTAAGGACACACCTTGGCTCATCACTCAGAAGATGCAGTATTCTTACCACATGGTTCTCCTGGTAGGTCATCTACAAACTGTTAATACAGAAAACAAACTATGCAAAATTTTATGAAATGCGCAGCACACGCCATAAAAAACAAGTGCTTGGGCCATCTCTGAGCCCTGTTTTGAGGGTATATTATTTACCAGATACTTTAATGCACCTTCTCTAAGTTTACCCTCACAGCCCTTAGAAGCGGTCATGTCCTCCATTTCCAGGTCAGGA
Organism: Bos taurus; assembly: GCF_002263795.3. Classification (NCBI taxonomy): domain Eukaryota; kingdom Metazoa; phylum Chordata; class Mammalia; order Artiodactyla; family Bovidae; genus Bos; species Bos taurus. Next base: position 22,123,687 of record NC_037332.1, on the reverse strand, counting down.
AATGGGTAATTCAAGCAAGTTGCCCAGAAGTACACATCTCGGCACATGATCCAAGCTTTCAGAATCTATGCTCGGGGCTCATTTTACTGAAATGCAGCTGCTTTCTTCCTTTAAGAGTATTTGTTTAGACAAATATCCCAAGGGGGAAAATAGGCAAACTAACTGCTTGGCATTGCATTGGTTCAACACGAAACAACCTGTTGATGAGATGAATTACTCACTCTTCACTCGATTATTTTGTCGTCTTGTACACACAAGCATACTCTGGTTAAGGATGAAAAATGTCTTTCATAAGACTGTTCAGCTCTGCCCCTGGCGTGTTCTGTTCAGTATGATGTTGTTATTTTTCTTTTAAATCTTCATGCTTCTTATTCCAAATGCAAAACAATCCAAGCTCCTTTGCGTTCTCATTCTGTAATTTATTCTTGAAGTTATTCCTCATGTTTTGTTTAAAATTTTTAGGTTTTTCTTTTTAAATGCAGGTGTGAGGCATATATAAGTTTTAATAAGGAGGGTTGATTTTTTTCCACCTGACAAACATACCTTTAATTTTACAGATAAATAGACAGCTATGATTTGCTATATTGAAATTCACCTTACAGACAACTTTTTAAAAGGCATGCTCTTCTGCAAAATGCAACACCTGTTCAGACCAAGGGACTAAAAGGAAAAAGGTATAAAAATTCCTCTTGTAGCACTATGAATGCTCTGATCGGTTGTCACTTTTCTAAATGCGATTTTCCCCCAATCACTACATTTCCAAGCGTCCAAATGGAGAATTATAATTCTGGACAATGATGGAATGAATTGGGCTCCACAGATGCTGAGGCAGCCGGTTCACTATTAGATTTCAAAGGCAACATTCCCAAACTGATGCCTGAGGAGATTTGTTTTTATTTGGATAACAGAGAACTTGAGATGAATAAAATGATAGCTTTACAAGTACTATTCAGCACTACTATGTAAATAAGTAGCTTACACAGCCAGACTTAGTGATAAACAAAGGAACATGTCAACTGACATTCAAACCGCATTACTGCAGTAATGTAATCTTCCTAGGTATGGGGTGAAATAATTTCTATAAATGTGTATAGAGGCACAGAATAAAAAATCGCCACATACAAATTTTCAACAATTTATCCTGCAACAATAGAATCCTCGAAAACACACACTAAGAGTATCTTATTCTTCTTGCAACGTTTTAGCTGTTTCCTTTATTTGAGCAACTAGAGATTTCTAATGACCTCTCATCAGATCAGTCAGTGGTGGGACTGACCTCATTCAGCACAACCAGTTGTTCATAATTGAGTTTTGTGAACTGTGCTGAGTAGTAAGTGCTTTCCATTGCAAGTGTCTTCTACATGATCCCCCATGAGTCCCATCCATTTCAGTTTTTCATTTCTTCCAGTAATTTGGGCATGCTTAGAGCTTCAGAATCTTTACAATATGATAAAGGGTGGAGTGTTGCCATTATCATGTATAACAGCATGTCTCTGTTCTGGGTGGGGATCTGTCTGCTCTGAGATGCAGGGGTTACATGGCCTCCCTAACTAAGGATTAATGTTTGTGAATTAGAACCAATCACAGAGTTCAGTTATTATTTAAAATAGTTGATTCTACTTACTGGGACCCATAGTGATTTCACTCTGTGATCAAATTCTTACCCATCCACTGTGAAATGAGGAAAAATAAGGTTAAGTCAGGGAGGTTCAATAACTGTAAGCTATTTTAATTCTGAAATTCCACTCCTCGGAGTCATTCTATGAAACAGTGGAGGCTGTAGATGCTAACATGTTGGTTTTCAAATCCCTACTTGGATAAGCTAAGGATTAACAATTTAAGTCTGAAATATTCATTCCAATCCCAAAGAAAGGCAATGCCAAAGAATGCTCAAACTATTGCACAATTGCACTCATCTCACACGCTAGCAAGGTAATGCTCAGAATTCCCCAAGCCAGGCTTCAACAGTATGTGAACTGTGAACTCCCAGATGTTCAAGCTGGATTTAGAAAAGGCAGAGGAACCAGAGATCAAATTGCCAGCATCCACTGGATCATCAAAAAAGCAAGAGAGTTCCAGAAAAACATCTACTTCTGCTTCATGAACTATGCCAAAGCTTTTGACTGTGTGGATCACACCAAACTGTGGAAAATTCTCAAGGAGATAAAAATACCAGACTACCTGACCTGCCTCCTGAGAAATCTGTATATAGGTCAAGAAGCAACAGTTAGAACTGGACATGGAACAACAGACTGGTTCCAAATCGGGAAAAAGAGTATGTCAAGGCTGTATATTATCACCCTGCTTATTTAACCTATATGCAGGTTATAACCTATATATAGGTTATATATATATAACCTATATATAACCTATATGAGAAATGCTGGGCTGGATGAAGCACAAGCTGGAATCAAGATTGCTGGGAGAAATATCAATAACCTCAGATATGCAGATGACACCACCCTTATGCCAGAAAGTGAAGAGGAACTAAAAAGCCTCTTGATGAAAGTGAAAGAGGAGAGTGAAAAAGTTGGCTTAAAAATTAACATTCAGAAAACTAAGATCATGGCATCCGGTCCCATCACTTTATAGCAAATCGATGGAAAAACAATGGGAACAGTGACGGAATTTATTTTCTGGGGCTCCAAAATCACTGCAGATGGTTATTGCAGCCATGAAATTAAAAGACACTTCCTCGCTGGAAGAAAAGTTATGACCAACCTAGACAGCATATTAAAAAGTAGAGACATTACTTTGCCAATAAAGGTCCATCTAGTCAAAGCTATGGTTTTTCCTGTAGTCATGTATGGATGTGAGAGTTGGACCATAAAGAAAGCTGAGTGCCAAAGAATTGATGTATTTGAACTGTGGTGTTGGAGAAGACTCTTGCGAGTCCCTTGGACTATAAGGAGATCCAACCAGTCTATCCTAAAGGAAATCAGTCCTGAATATTCACTGAAAGGACTGATGCTGAAGCTGAAACTCCAATACTTTGGCCACCTCATGCAAAGAGTTGACTCATTGGAAAAGACCCTGATGCTGGGAGGGATTAGGGGAGGAGGAGGAGGAGACGACAGAGGATGAGATGGCTGGATGGCATCACTGACTCAATGCACATGAGTTTGAGTGAACTCTGGGAGATGGTGATGGACAGGGAGCCCTGGCATGCTGTGATTCATGGGGTCGCAAAGAGTTGGACACGACTGAGCAACTGAACTGAACTGAACTGAAGGATTAACAACTATGTATCAACTCCACAATTATCTAGACTTTGCTGGTCTATAAAATTCAAAATTTTTATCAAAAATTTTATTCAAAAATGTGTTGAGAAAATTATTCTTTGAATAAAATGTAAAAAATAATAAAGTTTCATAGGTATTTCACAGTTAAATCCCAGTGGGGTAAATATCTCATTGTAAAAGGAAGAACAGTAAAAGCCATTGGGAAAACTAAGTAGTAAAAGTATTATCATCAGACTGAGGAAAACTTCTAAGTAAGACAGGAAACTCAGAAAACATAATGGAAAAAAAGTATGAAAGTACAGATTTGACCTTAAGAGTTTTAGGTCTCAGGAAGTTTATTATCCAAGTTCCTTCAGTTTCAGCAGAAGTCAAAACTTTCATAATACAAAAATGTTTATTCAATATTAACACCCCTGCTCCTTCCCTGAATAGTATTCATGTTCAGTTGCTTCAGTCATGTCTGATTCTTTGAGACCACATGGACCATAGCCCACCAGGCTCCTCTGGGATTTTCCAGGCAAGATTACTGGAGTGGGTTGCCATTCCCTTCTCCAGGAGATCTTCCCCATCCTGGGATCAAAACTTCCTGACCCAGGAATTGAACCCATGTCTCCTGTGTGTCCTGCGTTGCAGGTGGATTCTTTACTGCTAAGCCACCCGGGAAGCCCTTCCCTAACTAGTATACTAATACCTATTTCTACCCATTATGTCAGTGAACTAATTATTGTCTGATGTTGCAAACAGTGAATAAACAATTCAAAACAACCTGATTGCTAAGTGAAGTTACAAATCTTATAAATGTTGTAGGATTTTCACTTAAGTGATGACAGCGATGTTGGAGAATTATTTGAATCATAAGCAATGTCGCAGACAAATGATGATCCAAAAGAGTCAGAGCAGTTAACAGCTACTTTAGAGACCCTTAGGCAAAAGAATAAAACCCTCTAATATTTCTACAAAATAGATCTTCGTTATGATCATAGTGGGAAAGCACTTATTCTGTGGAGGGCTTTTTAAAGGGCTAGAGTACAATCTGACTTACATCTTACCTACTATCAAAATAAAATAATTGTCTTTGGATGTTTTAAAATTAGCTAATTGGGAGACTTCCCTTGTGGTCCAGTGATTAAGATTGTACTTCCTCTTGCAGGGGGTGAGGGTTTGATCCTTGGTCAGGGAACTAAGACCCCACTTGCCTCATGGTGTGGCGAAACAATAATTTTTTTTATAATTGGCTAATTTTTAGAATTAAACTTAATATAAGAAAAATAGCACCTTAATTCCTTGTCATCATTTTATTTTAAGGTTAAGACTAAATCAACTTAAAAATGTATTTTCCATGATATTTTGTTCTATCTTTAAAGTGGAGTCACTTAATTTAGACTTATTGTATCAGATCTCCTTAAGACCACCTATTCATAAACATACATGGTTACATATGGAGAGACGAAGATAAACAAAGACTGGGGGAGAATATTGGAAGCACCCACTACTGGTAAAAAATTATTGTCTTTAATATAGAAAGAGCATCTACAAATTAATATGTATAGGATAGACACCTCATATAAAATACTCATGAAGAGTATGAATTCAGAGACCAAATTATGAATTCAGAAGAAGAAATATAAATAAAGCTATGAAGAGATAGCTAACTTCACTAGTATTCAAGGAACAGTAAATAAGCTGAAGCAGCCAGCTAAGTCTCACCCATCAAATTGACAAAAATGACACAAACACATTCATCACATTTTGGCAAGAGTGTGAAAAAATAACAATTTTATTGGAGTGTGAAAATTTAGATTTCTTTTTGCTGACTCATTTGTAATCTCTGCTAAAATCTAAAATAAGTGTATTACTTAATCTAACAATTCCACATCTAGTACCTATTTTACATAATATCTTCCCAATCCAGGATCGACCCAGGTCTCCTACGTCTCCTGCCCTGCAGTCAGGTTCTTTACCTCTTGAGCCATTCAGTTCGTTCAGTCGCTCAATCGTGTCTGACTCTTTGCGACCTCATGAATCGCAGCAAGGCAGGCCTCCCTGCCCATCACCAACTCCCGAAGTTCACTCAGACTCACGTCTATCAAGTCAGTGATGCCATCCAGCCATCTCATCCTCTGTTGTCCCCTTCTCCTCCTGCCCCCAATCCCTCCCAGCATCAGAGTCTTTTCCAATGAGTCAACTCTTTTCATGAGGTGGCCAAAGTTCTGGAGTTTCAGCTTTAGCATCAGTCCTTCCAAAGAAATCCCAGGGTTTGATCTCCTTCAGAATGACCTGGTTGGATCTCCTTGCAGTCCAAGGGACTCTCAAGAGTCTTCTCCAACACCACAGTTCAAGAGCATCAATTCTTCGGTGCTCAGCTTTCTTCACAGTCCAACTCTCACATCCATACATGACCACAGGAAAAACTATAGCCTTGACTAGACGAACCTTTGTTGGCAAAGTAATGTCTCTGCTTTTGAATATGCTATCTAGATTGGTCATAACTTTCCTTCCAAGAAGTAAGCGTCTTTTAATTTCATGGCTGCAGTCACCATCTGCAGTGATTTTGGAGCCCAAAAAAATAAAGTCTGACACTGTTTCCACTGTTTCCCCATCTATTTCGGCTTCCCTAATATTAGACAAAATACATGCAAATATGTATACAGGATATTCACTGTAGCATTATTTGCAATGACAAATAAAAGAACTTACTAGAAAACTTCAGTAAATGTGGTGTATTCATACAATGGAATTTCAAAGACTCATTAAGTCAATGAAAGATGATTTTTTAAAACAATGTTAAAAAAAAGTCCAGGAACAAACAGATTTGGTCAGGATTATTTCATTTCATTCTTATGAATATATAGGTTTAGCACACATGTACACACACACTTAATTTTTAATGTTAAAAATTAAGTATTGTACTCACCGAATTCTTAACAGTGATTATCTTTGGGAGATAGAATTGGTAGAGAAGGGGGTGATTCTCACTTCTTGCTTTGTATTTATTTTTTAATGGTGTATTAACAGGTGAGTATGCTTTTCATGTGTTTTTCCGTATTTTTAAATAAAAGTTCATAAATAAATGCAGTTGATGAAAAAAGGCCTAGGACCTTATTTAAGACTGCAGATATTATCCAAGGTGACTTCCATGGCTGAGAATACACTTACAGCCAAGATTCACATGCATTTTCTGAGCACATGCCATTTCTCATCGTCTCATTCCATTATCTTCATCTGGGGCCCAGGAATCTGCAAAGATTGGTGTGTAAAGGTAAGGGAGTCTGTGAACTTGAAAGGGAAAAAAAAATGACATCTATACTTCTTCTAACCTCTAATTGAAATGTAGCCATTTCTAAAATTGGGGGGGGGGGGGGACAAATCTCAGAATTCTTAGTAGTACCTGCAACGTTGTTGCCAGTAGAAATCATAGCTATTTTCATATCTCACTGCCATTGTTAGAGACACCTCAAAACATTATTTACGAATGTCTCTGTCCTCAAAATAAACCATTTCAGACTCTCCATTATCTGTTCTTTAACACAGTGATAAAGCAGCACGTCCACTTGTGCACTGTGTGTGCTCAGCTGCTCAATCTTGTCCAGCTCTTCTCGACCCCGTGGACTGTAGCCCACCAGGCTCCTCCACCCATGGAACTCTCCAGGCAAGAGTACTGGAGTAAGTTGCCATTCCCTTCTACAGGGGATCTTCCCAACCCAGGGACTGAACCCACGTTTCTTGCGTCTCTGGCAATGGCGGGCGTGTTCTTTACCATCGCACCACCTGGGAAGCCAATACTCTTTCATAAATATAATGTTTTCAGATACTATTTTGAGAACTATATATAGCAGGAGTGGCTTCCTTTGTAGTCTCTGTGTGTGTGTGTGTGCATTTAAACATTATTCAGAAAAGGAATCCATAGGACTCATCAGACATCTCCCCCTACCCCCGACCCCAGGGGCCATGGCTCGAATGTGAAATGTTTAAGAATCCCTTTAAGTGTATTGGATCTTTTGGAGAACGACACTGGAATGTGGTAAATACGACACTAGACTGTAATTTTGAAGTTTGCAGCTTACTCTTTACATTCTGCTCAAGGATGGGTTTTAAGCCTTTTGAAAGCCTCTGCTCTGTGCCAGGCACTTTACCAAGTGCTGAGATGATGATTTCAGTGAACAGATAAGGAGCAGTTCAATGAGCTCACATGGAGCTTCTGTCCAGAGGAATGAGGAGGGCAGAAGGCAGATAGTAAGGTCAGTCGCTCAGTCCTGTCTGACTCTTTGCAACCCCATGGACTGCAGCAGCCCAGGTTTCCTTGTCCATCACCATCCCAGAGCTTGCTCAAACTCATGTCCATTGAGTCAGTGATGCCATCCAACCATCGCATCCTGTGTTGTCCCCTTCTCCTCCTGCCCTCAATTTTTCCCAGCATCACTGTCTTTTCAAATGAGTCAGTTCTTTGCATCAGGTGGCCAAAGTATTGGAGTTTCAGCTTCAGCATCAGCCCTTCCAATGAACACCCAGGACTGATCTTCTTTAGGATGGACTGGTTGGATCTCCTTGCAGTCCAAGGAACTCTCAAGAGTCTTCTCCAACACCACAGTTCAAAAGCATCAATTCTTTGGTGCTCAGCTTTCTTTATGGTCCAGCTCTCACATCCATACATGACTACTGGAAGAACCATACCTTTGACTAGATGAAGCTTTGTCAGCAAAGTAATGTCTCTGCTTTTTAATATGCTGTCTAGGTTTGTCATAGCTTTTCTTCCAAGGAGCAAGCGTCTTTTAATTTCATGGCTGCAGTCACCATCTGCAGTGATTTTGGAGCCCAAGAAAATAAACTAAACAGGAGATCAAATAAGTAATTACAGATAGAAATAAGTTCTATGAAGAAAATAAAAGAGCATGGATGGGCATTTAGATTCTGTTGTAAGTGCATCAGGAAGCTATTGTATATTTTAAACCAGGAGGAAAATTGATTGCAGGAGGATGAAACATAATGGTGGTTTGTAACATAGAGATGGAGACGTGGAAATGGAGAAAACTAGAACGGAATGGATTACGTTTGGTTGCTGACCAATAGTTTCCTCACTCCACTTAAGGAATAGAACATCCATTCTAGAGACTGTAAAACCAATCCTCTCAAATCACTAGTATATTCTGTAGATTAGACGGTAAGATGCCTGAAGAGTAGCATTAAAACATGAATTCAAACGGGTCATTTGACATGATACAGAGAGGCAAGAGGGTGGCTGAGTATAAGATTAGGCTGATAGAGTTCCTACAGAAGATGGACTCACATCTCCTTTGTAGATGTAAGGAAAACAAAATCATATTCTGTGAGAACAAGCATGTTGACAAAGCATGCCATTCCAAACCACCGGAAAAATTTAGGGATCATATCATATTCAAAAAACTAAGGACAGAATGTCTTGGGATAGAGCCATATTTTCAACAAAGGCACACATGACCGCACTTGCAAGATGGAAGCCTGCTAACCAGTTCCTAGCAACGCTGGGCATCGTTCATAACAAGGAGCCTCTCAGCTCCATGACACATAGCCCTCGTCAGCAACAGCTGTGTGATCATTGTTAAGGCCTGGCAGCCGCAACGTGTTGGCAAAGCGCCTTGTGCAATGATACTGCCAGAATTATCTACCAGGGATGTGATACAACAACAATTATGTTGCTGCTTCTGCTGTTGTTAGTGTTGCTGTTCCTATCGCTCCACTTACTGAGCGCCTACTCCGTGCCTTGCAGTTTACTGGGAACTTTATGCATATTGTCATATTTAATCCTCAGACAAGTCTCAGACTCATCATGTTACTGTCTGATGAGTTCAATGCATGTGTTGTTTGTATTACATATATAACATATGCATTGTATGAGTAAAAATCGGTCTATTAGACACGTAGGACGTTTCCATCGTTGTAGAAAGTTCTGTCTGACAGTACTGGATGCTAGATGCTTAACCAAAGGTTCTGTGTGTCCAGTTCAGTAACCGCATTAGTTACTGAGCTTTTGAAATGTGGCAAGGCAAACAAGGAACTAAATTCTGATGTTTATTTATTTAAATTGTATTTAAATGTTTTATTTTTTGTGGACTTTCCTGGTGGTCCGGTGATGAAGAATCTGCCTGACAACGCAGGGGACATGGGTTCCATCCCTGGTCTGGGAAGATTCCACATACCACGGAGCAACTGAGCTTGGGCACCTCAACTACTGAGCCTGTGCTCTATAGCCTGTGCTTCCGAACAAAAGAACCCACTGCAATGAGAAAACCCTTACACCACAACCAAAGAGCAGTCCCCACTTGCCACGACTAGAGAAAACCCGAGTGCAGCAGCAAAGACCCAGCACAGCCAAATAAATAAATACAATTAAAAAATTTTTTTAATTGTAAGTTTATGTAAATATACATTTAAATAGCCAATGTGGTTAGTAGCTACCATACTGGACAGCACAGTTCTAATACCAAGTTTATGTAGCTAGCAAATATCAGAAGTAGGGATTCAATCCTGGGATTATCTGGTTCCAAAGTCATGCTTTAAAAATGAGTAGTAATTCTTGCTGATGTTTGACAGAAAACAACAAAATTCTGTAAAGCAATTAGCCTTCAATTAAAATAAGTAAATTAAAGAAAAATGAGTAGTAAGTGGGCATCCTAAAGGATGCTACCATTCTGCATCATGAGATCATTTCAGTGAGTGCTTACAGCTGCTTTCTGCTCTGGGAGCCTAAATTCTGGTGCCTTTAGTAACCTGTCCTGAATATGCTGTACTCATAGGCAGTTTCATCTGCTATGGACACTTTGGTATTGTTAATAGAGTCCCCTGGTTATGTCCATCAAGCTAATCAAATGTGAAGGTAGGAAGTAAAACTTAAAGAGAAACTATTGGTGTTAAATATTTCCTATTTGTCTCCCTGATCTACACCCGGCTACACTCTGCTCTGGGTCGAGAGGCCTGACAGTCTATGGGCTGTTTAACAGGGCTTCCTTGTCCTGTGGCTTCTGGTTGCGTTGAGCCAATGGCAGCCTCTACTCAGAACCTGAAGGGTAGGGAGAGAAAGAGATCCAAGTCTGGATTCCTCTCAGCTTTCTCTGCCAGGCCATTGTTCAGCAGTGGCTATATAATTTTACTTGAGGGCACAGCTCCTAGTGAGTGCATCTCTGCTCAAATGCAGGTGTCACTGGGTTCCAGTAATCACTCCTATTTCCCCTTCAGTTAAAACTCATAACATCTTCCCACTGATGCTAGCCCTCTGGTGCTTCACTGAATCTTGTTGGTTTTCCTTAACCCTGCCCACACTTTTGTAAACAATTTCTTTACTAAACTCCTTTTTGCCAAGTCTTTTGAATGTCAGGTTCCTCTGTCCTCCACTATCTCCTGGAGTTTGCTCAAATTCATGGCCCTTGAGTCAGTGATACTATCCAACCACCTCATTCTCTGCTGACCTTTTATCCTTTTGCTTCAATCTTTCCCAGCATCACGGCCTTTTCCAATGAGTCGGCTCTTTCCATCAGGTGGCCAAAGTACTGGAGCTTCAGCTTCAGTGACAGTCCTTCCAATGAATATTCAGGGTTAATTTCCTTTAGGATAGACTGGTTTGATCTCCTTGTTGCCCAAGGGACTCGAGTCTTCAACAGCACCATAATTAAAAAGCATCTATCTTTCGGCACTCAACCTTCATTATGGTCCAAGTCTCACATCTGCATGTAACTACTGGAAAAACTATAACTTTGACTCTAATGGACCTTTTGTTGGCAGTGATGTGTCTGCTTTTTAATATGCTGTCTAGGTTTGTCATAGTGTTCCTTCCAAGGAGCAAGCATCTTTTAACTTCATGGCTTCAGTCACCATCTGCAGCTATTTTGGAGCCCAAGAAGATAATATGTCACTGCTTCCACTTTTTCCCTTCTATTTGCCATGAAGTGATGGGACCAGATGCCATGATCTTAGTTTTTGAATGTTGAGTTTTAAGCTAGCTATTTTCACTCTCTTCTTTTACCCTCATCAAGAGGCTCTTTAGTTCCTCTTCACTTTCTGCCATTAGAGTGTTATCATCTACATATCTGGGAGCAGGAAATGGAAACCCACTCCAGTATTCTTGCCTGGAGAATCCTGCAGACAGAGGAGCTTGGAGGGCTGCTGTCCATGGGGCCGCACAAAGTCAGACACGACTGAAGCGATTTAGCATGCATGCTTGCATTGGAGAAGGAAAATGGCAACCCACTCCAGTATTCTTGCCTGGAGAATCCCAGGGACAGAGGAGCCTGGTGGGCTGCCGTCTATGGGGTCGCACAAAGTCGAACACGACTGAAGCAACTTAGCAGCAGCAGCAGTAGCATCTACATATCTGAGGTTGTTGATATTTCTCCTGGCAATTTTGATTCCAGCTTGTGCTTCATCTAGCCTGACATTGTACATGATGTACTCTGCATGTAAGTTAAATAAGCAGGGTGACGATATATAGCCTCATCATACTCCTTTCCCAATTTTGAACCAGACTGTTCAATGTCCACTTCTAACTGATGCTCTTGACCCATATAAAGGTTTCTCAGGAGATAGGAAAGGTGGTCTGGTATTCCCATCTTTTGAAGAATTTGCTGTGATCCACACAGTCATAGACTTTAGAGTAGTCAATGAAGCAGAAGTAGATGTTTTTCTGAAATTCCCTTGCTTTCTTCATGATCCAAGAATGTTGACAATTTACTCTCTGGTTCCTCTGCCTTTTCTAAATCCAGGTTGTACATCTGTAAGTTCTCAGTTCACATACTATTAAAGCCCATCTTGAATGATTTTGAGCATTACCTTGCCAGCATGAGAAATGAGTGCAATTGTCTAGTAGTTTGAACATTCTTTGGCATTGCACTTCTTTGAGAACTGACCTTTTCCAGTCCTGTGACCACTGCTGAGTTTTCCAAATTTGCTGACATATTGAGCACAGCACTTTAATAGCATCATCTTTTAGGATTTTTAAATAGCTCATGGAATTCCATCACCTCCTCTAGCTTTGTTCACAGTAATGCTTCCTAAGGCCCACTTGACTTCATACTCCAGGATGTCTGGCTCTAGATGAGTGATCATACCATCATGGTTTTCCAAGTCATTAAGACCTTTCTTGTACATGTCCATCAAAAGACATGTGATTAAATTAGAGTACTTGTTTTATCAGGAAAACTATATAGTCATTAAAAAGAATGAAGAATATCTTGAAATACCAAAATGGAAAGATATCTGTGACATACCTTTGAGTGGGGGAAAAAAAATGTGTCAAACTGTACATAACATAAATTGCAATATTTCTGAAAATAAATGAGAATTCATGTGTGTATTCTACAAATATATTGAGTACCTACTATGTGTCAGGCATTGTTCTAGGCTCTAGGGATTTAGCAGGAGTCAAAACAGACAAAAATCCCTGTCCTTGTGGGGCTTGCCCTCCATTGGAGGGAAGGCAGACAATGAAGGAAATTAGTCAAACATATAGTATGTTAAGAGTAGGAAGAGCACTAAGTATGCAGAAAAGGGGTAGAGAGTGTTGTTCAGGGGCCCCCGTGTTGGAGAGAATGGTTAAGGAAAGGCTCACTGAGAGGTGACATTTAAGTAATGACCTGATGTGGATGAGAGGGCATAACTGGGAAAAGAATATTCTGGTAGAGACAATAGGAAGTGCAAAGGCCCTGGGGTCAGGGCTAGGGTTAGGAGCACACTTCAGTGTGCCTGAGGTCTTAGAGAAGGGGTTGAGGAGGGCAGAGTGGCTGAAGCAGAGTGAGATGGGGAGGAGATTTGTAGGAAAAGAACTTAGATATTTATTTAACTATATGTGTTTATATGTGGATCTTAAAAGGTCTAAAAGTACCCACCAAACTCTTAACAGTAGTTGTTTCTGGGGAATGGGGGAAAAAATTACTTCTTTTTGAAAAAGCAGTCAGATTGTTTTTTAATTGAATTATAGTCAATTTACAGTTTTGTGCTAGTTTCAGGGATATAGCAAAGTGATTCAGTTAGTTTGATCTATCTATATTTATATATTTTTTCAGATTCTTTTCCCTTATAAGTTATTACAAAATATTTAATATATTTCCCTGTTATACAGTAGGTCCTAGAGATTTCAGTTTTAATTTTATATACTGATGTATTTTTTTAATCTTAACATAGATGGGACTGGCTTTTAACATTTTAAACCGATTTGATTTTTGAAAGAATCAGAAAACAAAAGACGATATAGAGACTTCATATTTGCCAAAAAATTAAAAATAACTCTCCAAAAGCAACAGTATTTCCACAGAAAGTGACTCAAGACATTTTTGATCAAAATTATACATTGATATTTCAGGATTATTCTGAGGGCTAACCTCAGTGCCGAGAGTTCCATTTTAAGTGCCTGCTATGCCAATGACAGCCCCACAGCAATTACTTACATCCCTTGTCTTCCTCGATGCTGTAGCCTCTGACAGTGGATTTGCATTTATTTCTATTGAATTTAGGGAATTTGTATATGAGAATATTACGAGATGTCACCATTGTGATTCATTAAGCAAACTAATAGCCTTAATAAAAGCTAAGGATGCCCTGAAGCAAGTTGTTAGAAGAAATTGGCCAAAACAACTTGTTAGAGTCTTCATTCAGTGTATAATTGCATATTCAACAGAAGTCCTTCTGAGCTCCCACTGAGACAAAACGGCAAAGCTCACTTCAACTGACCTGCATAAGATTAAATCGAGATTTCATTCCCTTACTCTTTGCTCTTTTTTATGAGAATAGTTTTTCTTTTCAGGAACTGTGAGATCTCTTCCTTCTTCCCTCACTTCCTTTTTTTCCCCCCTCTTTCCGTCTTTACCCTCATTTTTCCCCTTTGCCGCATACGTGGCACATTTCTCTCCTTCCTTCCAGTCCCAGATGGCACCTCTCTCACGTTTGGGCTCTCTCCTGTCTCCCTCTGTTTCCTTTTTCCCATGTATCTTTTTGTTTAATTCATATCAAATGTTCATAACATGAAATTTATAATAGGCTTTTTACTATTTCATCTTCTTTCTTTAAAAAAGAAAAAGATTGGGAAAACACTGTAAAATACAAATAAAGTGCTTTTCACTTATTTTTTTTTTTTTAACATGAAGGAATATGAAGGTTTGCCCAGATGGGTTTCTATCACTGTAATTGAGGGCAAGGTGTGCACTGGACAAAGATGAGACTGTGGCCAACTCACCAGGGTGTTTGTTCTGCTGACTAACAGGAAGGCATTAATTAAGCCAGAACTTTTAGAAGAAACTGATATGGGATACCTGTGGTGCTGATTTCCATTCCTGTGCCCTTAAAAGATACCGCCAACCAGGCACTGTCTTGCCCCTTCACGGGTGCAGTTTCAAGGCCCTTCTCAACGCAGCACTTCAGGCAGCCATTCATTGGCATTAAGGGTGAAGCTTAGTTATCATTCTGCATTGGAAGCATCTCTTGAAGGTCATCTGACCCTGAGTCTGGGTTGTACCACTTCTCCAGAACCACAAGGTTAAGACAGAAGCAGTAAGTCTCCTTGGTCTTGGGGAATTGCATCAGAGTTCTCACTTGGATGAGCTGGTCAGGACTTTGACTCAAGACACCAAAATTTAATGAGTAAAAATTTTAAAGATTCTGTAGTTTTTCCTTTTCTATTACTGACTCTAGCTATAGGGAAAAGATTCTTGTGGCCATATACAGACCCTTCAGTAGCTGATGTACTGTATGGAAGAGAGCAGAAGTCAAGGGTAGGTTGTCCATGGCTCAAGTTCCCTGTCTCCTCTTCTGCTCCCCCTCTCCCATCCACAGTCTGCTTTGAAATACCCCGGGTTACTCCAGACTATGTTTGTGTTGCCCCAGATCAAGATTTTGGGAGAAATACAGAAAGTGAAGAGGAACTAAAGAGCCTCTTGACGAAGGTGAAAGCAGAGAGTGAAAAGGCTGGCTTAAAACTAAACATTCAAAAAACTAAGATCATGATATCTGGTCCCATCACTTCATGGCAAATAGATGGGGAAAAAAATGGAAACAGCGACAAACTTTACTTGCTTGGTCTCCAAAATCTCACTGTGAATGTTGACTGTAGCCATGAAATTAGAAGACTCTTGCTCCTTATGAGGAAAACTATGACAAACCTAGACAACATATTAAAAAACAGAAACATCACCTTGCTGACAAAGGTCCCTATAGTCAAAGCTATTGTTTTTCCAGTAGTCATGCACGAATGTGAGAGTTGGACCATAAGGAAGGTTGAGTGCTGAACAATTGATGCTTTCCAATCATGGTGCTGGAGAAGAAGTCCCTTGGACAGCAAGGAGATCCAACTAGTCCATCCTAAAGGAAATTAGTCCTGAATATTCATTGGAAAGACTGATGCTGAAGTTGAAGTTCCAATACTTTGGCCACCTGATGCGAAGAGGTGACTCATTTGAAAAGACCCTGATGCTGGGAAAGACTGAGGGCAGGAGAAGAAGGGAGAAAGGTGATGACATGGTTGGATGGCATCCCTGACTCAATGGCCATGAATTTGAGCAAACTTCAGGAGATAGTAAAGGACAGGGAAGCCTGGTGTGCTGCAGTCCATGGCGTCACAAAAAGTCAGACATGACTGAGCAACTGAACAACAAGATCCCAGTTATTGCTAAATGTATCTCTAGAGTTGCTTGGTCTTTTTTCTTTTTCTTTTTTTTTTCCTACTAGATAATGGAACTAGTCTCACTACATTGCATGCATGCTAAGTCACTTCAGTTGTGTCCAACTCTGTGCAACACTATGGACTGAAGCCTGATAGGCTCCTCTGTCCATGGGATTCTCCAGGCAAGAAGATTGAAGTGGATTGCCATGCCCTACTCCATGGGATCTTCCCAACCCAGGGATTGAACCCGTGTCTGTTGCGTCTCCTGCATTGGCAGGTGGTTTCTTTCCCACTAGCGCCACCTCGCTACATTAGTACCTCTTTTCAGTGTGACTTGGGGATGTCTTAGAGGTAAAGCACAATTTGAAAATATGAATTAGAAGCCCTAAAAATACCTCTCTCTTTAACCTAGCACTTCCAATTCTATAACCAATTAAAGAAACAAAATTTCAACCACATACACACAAGTTATTCATCTGAGCATTGTTTACAACAGAGAAAATAGGAAGCAATCTAAATCTTGAATATTAATGAACAAAAATTCCATATGGAGTACCACAGGAAAACTTAACCATATGACCTATTTATTATCCTTGTACTATACTGTGCAGCTTTAAAACTTAGAGTAAAATTGCAAACAGTAAAAATCTGTTTTCAAAAGCACTGAATATGAAACAACTAAAAACATTGATAAATAGCATCAAAATATTACCAATGGTATCTCTGAGAAGTGGTCTTATGTATTGTTTTTATTTTCTCTCTTTTGCTTGTCAATAAGTGGGTTCTATATTTTTCAAAACAAATCTAAAACATTTGAAACATAAATAAAATACAATAAAAATGTTATTCATTTTAATGAAAACCCTTTTCATTGGTGATTATATTAAGTGGGGAAGAAGGTGCGATATTAATACATTTATTTCATCTTTGAGTTCTGTAGTTCTCACTAGGGTACTTTGGAAGGAGGAGGAACACTGGAGTTGCCCCTTATTAATAAAGGGTTGCTTGTTTCAACTCTTTATCCTTGATTGATTTATGAGATAGGGATGGTTTTGTTTATTCTTATTGCTACCAAATATAACAATATTGCAACACCCACTGAACAGGTGGTTTTGAGGAAGGAATGAACCTGAAATTAGAAAGTCCTTTTTGGACAGTGTGATTCTGTCCAGACTGGTGGAATATTTAAACTTGGTCCTTTTGTAATCATGGATGCACAACTCCATCTGAGTAAGGAATAAAACAACCACTTCAGATACACGTTACTGTTTCTTGTGCTCCACGTCTCCTCTCAAACTTAAATTAGCATGTTCAATTGACTGTGTTTTTCTTCTGAGTAAAAACAGCACAGGGTCAAAACGGTTCAGGATAAAAAGTAGAACGCTAACAAATCCCAGAAGATCGGTTAGTTCAGTGCAGTTGTTTCAGTGTGTTTCCTACCAGCTACAGCAGCAGCACTCAGGGCCACATGGTGACTTTTGAGGGCAAGGGACCCTTTTGCCTTCGTGTGCCCATCCCTTCATTAAATTAATACATCGATAAATAGGACTTCCATGGTGATCCAGTGGTTGGGGATCCTCCTGCCAATTCAGGGGACACAGGTTCGATTCCCCTTCCAGGAAGGTTGCACGTGCCTCTCAGCCACCAAGCTCCTGTGCCACAACTACTGAGCCCACACCTAGAGCCTGTGCTCCGCAGCGGAAGCCACCGCAGCAAGAGGGCTGCACAGCACAGCTGAAGAGTAGCCCCCGCCCTCGCTGCACCTAAAGAGAGCCCACCTGTCTCAAGGAAGATGCAGCACAGCCAAAAATAAATAATAATTTTTAATAAACTCTTGAGAGTTCCTTGGACAGCAAGGAGGTCAAACCAGTCATTCCTAAAGGAAATCAGTTCTGAATATTCATTGGAAGGACTGATGCTAAAGCTGAAGTTCCAATACTTTGGCCACCTGACGCAAAGAACTGACTCACTGGAAAAGATCCTGATGCTGAGAAAGATCGAAGGCAGGAGAATAAGGGGGCAACAGAAGATATGATTGGATGGCATCGGTGACTCAATGGACATGAGTTTGAGCAAGCTCCGGGACTTGGTGATGGACAAGGAGGCCTGGTGTGCTGCAGTCCATGGGGTTGCAAAGAGTTGAACACAACTGGGTGACTGAACTGACTCAAATGAATAAATAAAAACAATTTTTTTTAAAAAAAAGATACATAAATAAGAGGGAAAATTTTCAGACTTCATTGATACAAAGATGAATATAGTCCAGCTTGGATCCATCATTGTATATTCTTATTTTCAAGAGTGGAGTTTGGGGGAGAATGGATATACATGTTTGGCCGAGTCCCTTTCCTGTCCACCTGAAACTATCAGAACGTTGTTAATCAGCTATACTCCAATACAAAATGAAAAGTTTTAAAAAAATGAATTAAAAAAGTGCTTTTCATGGGCCTTTGAAAAGTAAAGTGAGCCACAGGCCCTCTGCCTACTGTGCCTAGTGAATAAGTTGGTCCCGGCATCACCTGGAAACATGAAAATGAAAATTCTTGGTCCTACCCTAGAGTTAATGACCAGAAGCTCAGCAGTGTATGTTTTGACATGACTTC
This sequence comes from Bos taurus, assembly GCF_002263795.3. Classification (NCBI taxonomy): domain Eukaryota; kingdom Metazoa; phylum Chordata; class Mammalia; order Artiodactyla; family Bovidae; genus Bos; species Bos taurus. The sequence goes on along the minus strand of NC_037332.1, from coordinate 22,105,226 downwards.
CAGGATATTCCAAACTACACTCAAGTTTGAGAACACCTGGTTTAGATAGTTGAAAGCAGGATAGCTTGAACCTTACTCTGTAGAAGCTAAAAATTCCCCTTATCAGATCCAATTTTACTGCCAGGCGAAGCAAATGATCTCCACCGTCACAGGTCTGTTTTTAGAGGTCATCATTTGACTATTTGTCCAATTCAGCTTTATCACATAGACAAGGTTTAAAGCCTTGAAAAGCAACATCTTAAAAAGGACCAAACCAGTCAGACTCTAAATGTCTTATACTTAGGAATTTTATCTTGGGAAGAAAAAGTCATATGCCTTCTTGTGACTATATATGCATTAATATGTATATACTGTGATACATGCTTTTTAAAAGCAAGCCATGCAATAAAAATCACAGGCAATAAGAAGTTGGACTCATTGTTGTCAGTGACACATTATAAAAAAGGGAATTCCCTGACAATCCAGTGGTTAGGACTTGGTGCTTTCACTGCTAGGGGCCTGGGTTCTATCCCTGGTCAGAGAACTAAGATCCCATGAGCCACATGGCATGGCCCAATAAAGAGAGAGAGAGAAAAGGACCTAATAAAAGCAGTAATACATTTTCCCCCCATCCAAAATAGTTAGTGCACAAATACTACAGCACTTATGGCATTTTGTCTTGAAAGGGATTGAAGTTTGAAGTGAGCATCAAAAGAACCGTAGTTGTGAGTTACTGTGAAACAGTGGAGAGTTATCTGAAATGTGACAGAAAGCGGTAACGCTAGGTTTGGATGAATGTAGCTCACAAGTGGGGAAATAATAGCTGGTAAATGTTGGAGGCGTGTGTGCACTTGACGTATTCGTATGTAGCTTAGTTCATCTGGGTACAGTTTTCTGCACTCACGTAGTGTTTCTCTCATGTGAAATGGTACCTAAGCAAATGCAAAGTTTGCATTATGCTCAAATTGCTCCCTAATGGAACAAATTCATATTCTCAAACACGCATTATAGCAGAGCTGACTCCGTATGTGTGTATAATGTTATAGTTCCACATATACATTTCATATGCAAGTGTTATTCCTGCATCTGAGAGCTGACTTTGTATGTCCTATGAGTTTAGTGTTATCGTTTCCTATACAACATTAAGCATGAATGGACAAGTAAGAGACAGTGTGTGCGTGTGTGTTTATTTTTGCTAATGTATAATAAATCATATTAGTAGTAATAGTGCATTACTCAAATGTGATTCCAGGAAAATTAATTTGTGTATCAATCCAAAACATTTTGATTGTGAGTTTGATTGATATTTATATTTATTAATTCTAAGGAGTGACTGGCCATTAGATTAGCTTTTTTCTTAATTGTCCACACTGGGAAAAAATGGGGAAGAAAATCACACTTTTATTTGTGATTAAAAATTGAGACATACACTTTGTGATACACAAAAATATATGTTTCTAGGTTTTCATATTCTGATACCAACCACGGCATTTAAATTTTGCCACAACAATTGTGTTAAAGAATTAAATACGGGCAGCCCTTACTTTCCATGGTTTTGATACACACATATTTCAGTTACCATGGTCTAGTTAAATACACCAGTCCCCCAACGCCTTGGTTCAAATTTTAGTTACCATGGTATTCTAGCTGTGAGTAATTGTATAAAGTTCAAACTTCACCAGTAGCTCCTCAGTCCGAAAATCACTGTGTGAATAATAGATTCATATCACGATTAGTGACTAAGCCTGTCACTTTTTCTAATTTATCATTTTATTCGCCCTCAAACATTTGTTATTCAGTTTTCATCTAGACATCAAAGCATATAGTTGTGTTACCTCCTTCTCTCCCAGTGATAAACCCAAACGAGCATTTTACAAAAACAGACAATCAAAAGAGGGAATTGGCCAATAAGGTGATGGAAATGTAACAAAGAAACAAATGGTTTTATTCACTGGATGTGAACTTTGACCTTATTGTAAATAGAGTTATAGAAGAAGTCAGCTGACTCTGAGAGGGTTGATACCACTGCAGTTGAAGAGTCTCTAAAGCTCTAGGTAGAATTTAGCAAAGGCTTCCCCAGTGGCTCGGTGGTAAAGAATCCACCTGCAATGCAGGAGATGTAGGTTTGGTCCCTGGGTCAGGAATATTTCCTGGAAGAGGGCATGGCAACCCACTCCCATATTCTTCACAGGAGAATCCCATGGACAGGGGAGCCAGTCAGGCTTCAGTCTACGGAGTCACAAAGAGTCAGACATGACTGAAGCAACTAAGCCCAGCGCAGCCCAGAATTTAGTGTAGTTAATTTATCAACATAAATTGGAAAAGGGGTTGGGACAAAAGAATGAAGATGTCCCAGAGGAAGAAACCCCAGCAAAAATCTTCACATTACAGAAACTATCAGAGATATTTCACTATGAAAGATAAAATATTGGAAGCTAAGGAAAACTTCAAAAGGTGTGTAACAATTTTTATTTGTAGCACACCAGACTCTTCTGTCCATGGGATTTCCCAGACAAGAATACTGGAGTGGGTTGCCATTTCCTCCTCCAGAGGCGCTTCCCAACCCAGGGATCGAACTCAAGTCTCCTACTTGGCAGGCAGATTCTTCACGATGAGCCACCTGGGAAGTCCCAATTAGCTAAGGCATAGAAATGATGTTTGCTCCATATAGTAAGTTATCTGAAGAGAATAAGACAAGTACTGCTCAAACTACTCTTGATATGTTGTTTTTACAAAGAAATAAAATACCTTAATTCCAATGTTTCTAATGTTTTAAATTATACTATAAATGTTAACTTTACTGCTTTCTAAATGATCTTTTACATTTATAACCAGTAAACTTCAGTTCAGTTGAGTTCAGTAGTTTAGTCGTGTCCAACTCTGCCACCCCATGAACCGCAGCACGCCAGGCCTCCCTGTCCATCAACAACTCCCGGAGTTTACCCAAACTCATGTCCATTGCATCGGTGATACCATCCAACCATCTCATCTTCTGTCGTCCCCTTCTCCTCCCACCCTCAATCTTTCCCAGCAGCAGGGTCTTTTCAAATGAGTCAGCTCTTTGCATCAGGTGGCCAAAGTATTGGTGTTTCAGCCTCAGCATCAGTCCTTCCAATGAACACCCAGGACTGATCTCCTTTAGGATGGACTGGTTGGATCTCCCTTCAGTCCAAGGGACTCTAAAGAGTCTTTTCCAACACTGCAGTTCAAAAGCATCAACACTTCGGCGCTCAGCTTTCTTTATAGTCCAACTCTCACATCCATATATGACTACTGGAAAAACCATAGCCTTGACTAGATGGACCTTTGTTGACAAAGTAATGTCTCTGCTTTTTAATACGCTGTCTAGGTTGGTCATAACTTTTCTTCCAAGGAGTAAGCATCTTTTAATTTCATAGCTGCAATCACTATTTGCAGTGATTTTGGAGCCCCAAAAGATAAAGTTTGTCACTGTTTCCCCATCTATTTCCCATGAAGTGATGGGACCAGATGCCATGATCTTAGTTTTCTGAATGTTGAGCTTTAAGCCAACTTTTTCACTCTCCTCTTTCACTCTCATGAAGAGGCTCTTTAGTAAGCTTAATGTTATGTTAATAGTAACATTAGCAATAATGTTAATATTTCAACAAACAATTTTAAAGGTCACATAACAATAATAATTTCTTAGTTGATTTTTAAGATAGCTTTGCACATTTCAGCTTGCCTCTAATTTTTACCATCCGGCAGTATGTGAAGTGAGGAGTGACTGTGTAACCCATGGAAGATGAGAACTTGCAGTTATCTCTGGACTATTGACAAGAACAATAAATGTGTGTTAAGAAGAGGTTCATTGTTTTTAGAACACTAGGGTAATTTTGTGTTGTCTATTGCCAAAAAAATCCATCCAGATTTACTGGTCTCAGACTTCCCTGATGCACCAGTGGCAAAAAGTCCCCCTGCAAATGCAGGGGACACAGGTTTAATCCCTAGTCTAGGAAGATCCTACCTGCTGTAGAGCAACTAAGCCCGTGTGCCACAACTATTGAACCCTAGTGCTCTAGAACCCGGGAGCCACAACTACTGATCCTGAGTGCCCTAGAGCCCCAGATCCAAGCAAGAGAAGCTATTGCAATGAGAAGCCTGAACACCGCAACCAGAGAGGAGCCCTTGCTTGCTGCACTATGGAAAGCTCCTGCACAGCAGTGAAGACCCAATGCAGCCAGTCAGCCAATCGATCAATAAAAGATTCTCTCTCAGTGCATAGCTGTACCGATAACAAAATTACTGATATCATTTTCATACAATTACTTGTTTAACCCATACCTGAGGTAACCATTACACATGAGTTCTGATCCCATCTGAAGTCCTCTAAGGCAATCAGTTATTTTGGTGGAACAGGAGAGAGCAAGTCACTGAAGAAAGACGTCTAGTTTTTGAATTCTGTCCCATCAGCTATGAGACGTCTTAGCACCAAGCTAACCAGTGTTCACTGAATTTTAGGCTAAAAACCTTTAGTTCAAATAAATATCTTAGTAATATGTTCCACAATTTATAGATCATTCTTACCACTTGTGAATAATCATGTCTGGTATAGATGAGAGAGAAATGTTTAACATCTCCTTTACAATAGGAAACTGTATCATAATTGCCAAAAGGAAAAAGAATTAAGGAAAAATAAGGGCTTTGGGGTAGTAATTCTTTATGGTTGTTTTGTAAATCATTACTAATTTACCTTGTGCTGAGCTCATTTCAAGAAAGTACTACCAATTGGTGCTTTACGCATTATCTTCTTAATAACTACCTTCTCTGCCTATGTGTATAATTTAGAGATAAGAGTGTTTCCCTTTAATCAGATGACCAGCTTCATCTTTAATCAGTTGTATAAGTAGGATTTTTAGATAAGTTATTAATTAGATTTACACACAACTGCCATCCTGGGTATTTCACATTATAGGATCAGTTCAGTTCAGTTCAATCACTCAGTCGTGTCTGATTCTTTGCCACCCCATGGACCGCAGCACACCAGACCTCCTTGTCCATCAGCAACTCCCGGAGTTTACCCAAACTCATGTCCATTGCGTCGGTGATGCCATCCAACCATCTCATCCTCTGGCATTCCCTTCTCCTCCCGCCTTCGATCTTTCCCAGCATCAGGGTCTTTTCAAATGAGTCAGCTCTTTGCAACAGGTGGCCAAAGTACTGGAGTTTCAGCTTCAACATCAGACCTTCCAATGAACACTCAGGAATGATCTTTAGGATGGACTGGTTGGATCTCCCTTCAGTCCAAGGGACTCTCAAGAGTCTTCTCCAGCACCACAGTTCAAAAGCATCAACACTTCGGCACTCAGCTTTCTTTATAGTCCAACTCTCACATCCATATATGACTACTGGAAAAACCATAGCCTTGACTAGATGGACCTGTGTTGGCAAAGTAATGTTTTTGCTTTTTAATGTGCTGTCTAGGTTGGTCATAACTTTCCTTCCAAGGAGTAAGCATCTTTTAATTTCATGGCTGCAATCACCATCTGCAGTGATTTTGGAGCCCCCCAAAATAAAGTCAGCCATTGTTTCCATTGTTTCCCCATCTATTTGCCATGAAGTGATGAGACCAGATGCCATGATTTTAGTTTCATGAATGTTGACTTTGAAGCCAACTTTTTCACTCTCCTCTTTCACTTTCATCAAGAGGCTCTTTAGTTCCTCTTGGCTTTCTGGCATAAGGGTGGTGTCATCTGCATATCTGAAGTTATTGATATTTCTCCCAGCAACCTTGATTCCAGCTTGTGCTTCATCCAGCCCAGCATTTCTCATGATGTACTCTCAATATATGTTAAATAACCAGGGTGACAATATACAGCCTTGACGTACTCCTTTTCCTATTTGGAACCAGTCTGTTGTTCCATGTCCAGTTCTAACTGTTGCTTCCTGACCTGCATACAGATTTCTCAAGAGGCAAGTCAGGTGGCCTGGTATTCCCATCTCTTTAAGAATTTTCCACAGTTTATTGTGATCCACACAATCAAAGGCTTTGGCACAGTCAATTGCTTTTTCGATGACCCAGCAGATGTTGGCAATTTGATCTCTGGTTCCTCTGCCTTTTCTAAAAGCAGCTTGAACATCTGGAAGTTCACAGTTCATGTATTGCTGAAGCCTGGCTTGGAGAATTTTGAGCATTACTTTACTAGCGTGTGAGATGAGTGCAATCGTGCAGTAGTTTGAGCATTCTTTGGCATTTCCTTTCTTTGGGATTGGAATGAAAACTGACCTTTTCCTGTCCTGTGGCCACTACTGAGTTTCCCAAATTTTCTGGCATATTGAGTGCAGCACTTTTACAGCATCATCTTTTATGATTTGAAATAGCTCAACTGGAATTCTATCACCTCCACTAGCTTTGTTCGTAGTGATGCTTCCTAAGACCCACTTGACTTCACATTCTAGGATGTCTGGCTCTAGGTGAGTGATCACACCATCATGATTATCTGGGTCATGAAGATCTTTTTTGTGCAGTTCTTCTGTAGATTCTTGCCAACTCTTCTTAATATCTTCTGGTTATATTCATTCCATACCATTTCTGTCCTTTATCAAGCCTATCTTTGCATGAAATGTTCCCTTGGTATCTCTAGTTTTCTTGAAGAGATCTCTAGTCTTTCCCTTTCTATTATTTTCCTCTATTTCTTTGCACTGATCACTGAGGAAGGCTTTCTTATCTCTCCTTGCTACTCTTTGAAACTCTGCATTCAAATAGGTGTATCTTTCCTTTTCTCTCTAGGTGCTGGCTTTTACTTGGAGGTCAAGTTCACTTAGGAAATAATACTTTTGAAGTACAACTTCTATTCCTCCCACCAAAATTTACCATCGGTATGTGATTCAACCCAGAACTAGACTAGAACTTACTCTTTGGAAGGAAAGTTATGTCCAACGTAGACAGCATATTCAAAAGCAGAGACATTTCTTTGCCAACAAAGATCCGGCTAGTCAAGGCTATGGTTTTTCCTGTGGTCATGTATGGATGTGAGAGTTGAACTGTGAAGAAGGCTGAGCACTGAAGAATTGATGCTTTTGAACTGTGGTGTTGGAGAAGACTCTTGAGAGTCCCTTGGACTACAAGGAGATCCAACCATCCATTCTGAAGGACATCAGCCCTGGGTGTTCTTTGGAAGGAATGATGCTAAAGCTGAAACTCCAGTACTTTGGCCACCTCATGAGAAGAGTTGACTCATTGGAAAAGACTGTGATGCTGGGAGGGATTGGGGGCAGGAGGAGAAGGAGATGACAGAGGATGAGATGGTTGGATGGCATCACTGACTCGATAGACATGAGTCTGAGTGAACTCTGGGAGTTGGTGATGGACAGGGAGGCCTGGCGTGCTGTGATTCATGGGGTCGCAGAGAATCCGACATGACTGAGTGACTGAACTGAACTGAACTGATGTGATTCAACTTGTTTTGCTATATTGAGATTGTAAGAATTTCTCTTTTTTTAATGCTATTTATTGCAAGTAAATGTTTGTGTTCTCCACAATTGTGCCTACATTTGCACAACAAATAAAAAATCTGGAGAAAAGCAAAATATTTCATTCATAAATCAGTTGCTTACTCTGTACAAAACTCAAAAATCAATTTGATTCCCCCACCCTGCCTGTATTTCCCTTGCAAAACGACAGCAGTTTGTACTGAAATGGTTGAATTTCCACCTGTTTTGACATTGTGTAGACATCCCTTCAGCCAACAGACCAAATGTTATAGAAGAAACCTTAAAACTCAGACAAATTATTCAAAGACTTCTAAACTACCACGTTTTTGTAGTGTGAATGATTGATTGAAATTTGTTGCGATTCCAGAAAAACTAAAACCATCTCAATGAGAGCAGTGCATGATTTGAATAATTTATAAGGCAACTGGCAATTCTGCAATATGTTTGCTTTAGCAGAAGCAATTAAAATAACAAAAATAGAGAATTGTACACAAGAGTGTGGAAAGAATAGACTGAGGAAAAATAGAAGTGAAATATATTAAATTACACTCCTGTTTGTTTATGTTTCTACATTGTCATCAGAGATGATTCACATGGAATCTTCGGAGTGTTCCATATACATAACATGCCCTTGAATGATGCTCTTATATTTTCCATATTCAGATATCTAACTCTGATTTTGAAAACCAGAAGAGAATTATGATGACTATAACTATGTAAAGCAGCATGCTTAGGCTGGGTCCTCTCAGGAAACATTAGATGTTAATGCTTATCATCAACCTGGCTGTCCTTTGTGGGACCATTTTGAGCTCAATGGGAATGTTTAGTGGCCCACTGTAATATGAATATGACAGCTGAGCAAGCCAAGTGGCTGCTTCCTCCGATTGTCTGCTGTAGAACAACTGTTTCATGAGGAATGAAAAGAAAATGGCATTCTCTTAAGTGCGTACCATGTGCCAGATACTCTGCCACTCACAGCCTATGTTATTTTAAAAATGTTTTTGATTGAAGTAGAGTTGATGAACAATAGGAGTCACAGCTGTACACTATAGTAATTCACAATTTTTAAAGCTTATACAATATTTATAATTATTGTAAAATATTGTCCGTATCCCCTGTACTGTGCAGTATATCCTAGTAGCTTCTTTTGTGTATAATAGTTTATGCCTCTTAATCCTGTACTCCTATTTTCCCCTACCCCCTTTCCTCTCCCTACTGGTAGCCACTAGTTTGTTTTCTGTGAGTCTGTAAGTTTGCTCCTTTCTTGTTATATTCATTAGTTTGTTATATTGTTTAGATTCCACACATAAGTGATCTCATACAGTATTTGTCTTTCCCTGTCTAAACTATTTCACTTAACATAATACCCTCCAAGTCTACCCACATTGTTGCAAATGGCAAATTTTCGTTCTTTTTGGATGGCTGAGTAGTTGTCCATTGTTTGTATATACCACATGTTCTTAATCCATTCATCTGTTTGAGTTTAAATTTTTTTTTATTTAGCTATAATTGATTTACAATATTTTGTTAGTTTCAGGTGTATATCTTCAGATTCTTTTCCATTATAGGGCATTACAAGATATTGAATGTAGTTCCGTGTGCTATATAGTAAATCCTTGTTTTTTATTTTAATCTTTTATTTTATTAAGATCTCATGGAAACCTTAGGCAATATGTCTACTGTGCTCATCGTATAGGGGAAGAAACTAAGATTCAAAGAGTTTATATGATAAATAAATCTTCCAAACAGAAAGTTGAGTTAAAAAAGCAATTACAAGGGCTTCCCTGATGGCTGGATGGTAAAGAATCTATCCACTAATGCAGGAGACTTGTGTTCGATCCCTGATCCAGGAAGATCCCACATGTCGCCGAGCAACTCAATCTGTTGGCCACAACTATTGAGCCTACGCTCTAGAGCCTGGGAACTGCAACTGAGCCTGCATGCCACAACTGCTGAAGCTCGGTGCTCTTGAACCTGTGCTCCATGACAGAAGAAGCCACTGCAATATGAAGCCTGCACGATACAATGATGAATAGCCCCCACTTGCTGCAACTAGAGAAAAGCCTGAGCAGCAACAAGACCCAGCACAGCCAAATATAAATAAAATGTTTAAGTTATTTTTTTAAAAAAAGCAATTACAGAGGATATCCCCATAACGTTATCTAAGTATTTTATTTCAAATCCTACCAAACAATATATATACACCCTAGACACAAATGCAGATAGAGTGAATGTTTAAGAATATGAGTAGGAATAACAAGCACCAAATTTAAAATGATTCTTGGACTTCCTGCATGGTACAGTGGATAAGAATCCACCTGCCAATGTAGGGGACATGGGTTTGAACCCTGGTCTGGTAAGGTTCCTCATGCTGTGAAACAACTAAGTCCATGGGCCACAGCTACTGAGCTCTCAAGCCCGTGTGGTGCAAGTACTGAAGCCTTAGGGCCTGGAGTCTGTGCTCAGAAACAAAGAGAGCCACTGCCGTGAGAAGCCCATGCACCACAAACGAGAGTAGCCCCCGCTTGCTACAACTAGAGAAAGCCCATGCGCAGCAAGGAAGACCCGAGCCATCAAATACATAAATAAATAAAACAGCATGATTCTTTGCCAGTGGAGTTGAAAATGGGGAGAAAGTACACAGAAGGGCTTTCATTCCATTGCCATGCTTTACTTTTAATCTAAGAATTGAGCATATGGGTAAATCATCATATCATTCCCTACACGTTTTGGGAGGGGGGTGGGCTGAAATATGTTGTAAGGATTTTATAATAAAAGTTCAGCAACATGGAAAGTCAACAGCTATTACAGACGAGGCAGAACTGGATTCAACCCCAAGTCTGTTGATCCCCAAAACTGCATTCTCTCTGCTGTTATACCCTTTGCACCAGCTCGGCGATGCTGACGTGTTCACGGGGAAATACAGTTTGTCTAGGAATGCAGAAGGCGATATGGTATCTCCCTAGACCATGTGTGCTCAGTGCTGTCCAACTCTCTGCAACCCCATAGACTGTAGCCCGCCAGGCTCCTCCGTCCGTGGAATTTGCCAGGCAAGAATACTGGAACAGGTTGCCATTTCCTCCTTCAGGGGAAATTCCCAACCCAGGGTTCAAACCTGGGTCTCTTGCATCTCCTGCATTGGCAGGCGGATTCCCACTGTGCCACCTGCGAAGCCCCCTCCCTAGGACTACGCACCATTAAAAGGACTATGCACCACTGAATAGGAATGGAGTAAAAAGGAGGAAACCAAGTGGGCCTGTGTTTTATGGTGAAGAAACCCATGCTGCTTAGAAGGATGATTAAAGAAACTCACTGGAGTCTCTTTCCTTGCTGCTGCTACATTCAAGTTTCCCCAGACAAGGGAACGAGATGTTATTAAAAGAAAAAAAATCAGCTAGCTTATTAACCACTTCAATACAGTAATAAAGCTAAGCAAATAAGCTGTAAAATTCCATCAACTTATAATTCTTCTGAGAGATAATGTCTAGGAGTAACTGCATGCTGGCTGCAAAATTAATTTGTGATGCACTTTTAAATGGCTGCTACATTAAAGTTCTTAAAATTGCCTTCACAGAATGTACCTTTCCTCCTGATTCCTCCCTCCCAGTCACTTACATAGTTCACAGAGAACTATGACTGGAATTGAGCCTAGAAAATATACATATCTTTGCATATTTTATAGATTTATTATCTCTGACTCAACTGATCAGTATATTCCTAGCTTTGAACATAGACCCTGGCACTTGGTAGGCAGTCAACAAATATTTGTTAAATTGAATATGAGAAATACTATCTGTTATTTGCATTATTTACTTCTATACGGGAGGCAGTGGGGTATGGTGATTACTCTTAGCAAGGAGTCAGCAGTTGGGAAGGAGGTCAGGGGAATCATTGGAACTTTCTGAAATCCTTGCTTATTACTTACAGAGCTTTGGTCTAACTACTTAACCCCTATAAATCTCAGTTCAGTTTCAGAAAAATTGGGATAATATTAGTGTCTTGTACTTAAAGTTTGTTGTGAGAATTAAATGAGATAATGCCTCTAACTTGCTTAGAACAGTGCTAGGTACAATAACTGGGACTATGAGGTAAAAGAGTTAGTCACTCAGTTGTGTCCAACTTTTTGTGACTCCATGGATAGCCCGCTAGGTTCCTAGTCCACGGAATTCTCCAGGCAAGAATACTAGAGTGGGTTGCCATTTCCTTCTCCAGGGGATCTTCCCGCCCCTGGGATTGAACCTGTGTCTCCTGCATTGACAGGCAGATTCTTTACTATCTGAGCCACCAGGGAAGCCCAGCATTATGGTAAGTGCATATAAATGTTAGCTGTTATTGATATCATTTTTGGTTCCTGCCCTAACTTTTGTTTCCATGAGAGAGGTAAACAACATTTATGTCTCGTTGCTCTCTGCATAGGTTTTTGTTTTCAAAATACCTTATGGAGCCCATCTTTTTTTTCCTTATCAAAATTTCTCTTTCTTAACAGCAAAGTCACCATTCGACTACTATTGCAGAAGAACAATGACTTTACTCTCAAAGGCAACATTAAAAATAAAGAAAAGGAAAATAAATCAATAAAGGCAAAGGTCATAGAAACAGATGATTCGAACATACACCAATATTCCTGAGTGTTTGGGTTATACATACAGGTTTTAAAAGAAATACATAAATAAGCAGGACATCTGGAAGAAAACTACATGACTTGGATGCCAATGTCCAAACAATTTTACATGTCAAACTTTTTAAAGAGGACATGTAACTGAAAAGTCTTAAAATAGACGACTACAGCCAAGGATTTCATTCTCTAGTAGTGTATTTTCCTCTCCATAGGAGCCAGATTAAATAGTCTTATACACACACACACACGCCACGCCCCAGATTACTTTCATTCTCCACCATGTAGAAATGGACAGCTTAGAGGTTGCTTTAAGGAAGAAAAAAAAACAAGATAGTAAGGCTGAGGTTAGGGTAAGCTTGTAATTTCCTATTGCTCCCGTTCATCATCAGATATGGCCAATGTTAATCATTATAAAATATTTGCTTTAATCATCTTCAGGATTTTTGCAGTGATTGTATTATATACAGGAAGAAGTTACAGAGATTTATCACTTACAGCAGCAGCTTTGAAACATTTTTTACCATGATCCCAGTTAGGAATGCATTTCACTGCAACCTAAGGGTTCTATTTTATTTCATTTGTAAAATGTTATTTGTGACCCACTACATTTATTTTCACAATCCACAAGTGGGTCATGACCCGCTGTTTGGAAAACACTATCTTAGAATGTTCTGTTCGGACTTTCCCATTGAAGTACCCAGGGCAGCAGGGGAGAGGGAAAGTTTTGGAGGTGGGGGTTGGGGGAGAGGTTTAAGAGAAGGAATATGAGGGCCTCACCCAAGAGCAAAATTTTGTTCAAGTTTCTTTATTTCACCTGTAAGATTTATCCAACTTTGGCATCAGACACCAAACACCATTAGTTTTCTTTAGAAGGCTTTAAATCTCCCAGTATAATAAAAACAGATGCTCCAGGGACACAGACTGTGTTCTCCTGGGGCTACGTCTCCTGCTAAGGGTATGCGCACATTACAGTCTGCAAAGCGGGCAGTCTTTGATGATGAATGTACCCCCAGATAGTTGGTGAATTTACCACCGGCTCAGGGCCTTTTGACTGTCTGACAACCATTCAGCACAGGTCTTGTGATGATCTCAGGGAGAAGATGAGGCCATTCCCCTTTTGCCCGTGGACACATGTCTAAGTGTGAGCCCTTTGCCTTCCTCCAGGGCTTCCGGGCCTGATAGTGGGGAAGGTGAGCATCTAACTGGATGACTCAGACCCTCATTAGCCCACACCACACATACAGAGCCTCCAGGCAGCCGCTGTGGGAGCAAGGGCACAGCCGTGCTAACAAGGTCACCTTGCAATGGGCTGAGAAGAGCTGGCCATGATGAGCCAGATGATGAATGTGGAGCCGTGGAATCAATCATTTTGAAGGGAAAACATGTTAATTCTTCTTTGTCTAGGCAAATGGCTTGACAGCAGCTTGACATCATCCTTGCCCTGAATCAGCCATCACCAAAATCACAGTGGGGCCAGAAAGAAAATGGAGAAAAAAAGTAAATAAACCGAGGGAGGGAGAGCCTTGGGCATTTTTAAAGCATTTCCCTTTCTTACTTGGTATCAAAGGATCCCAGTGGCAGTTTAGGATCCAAAGATGAGATGAAATGATGTAAGTATTGTGTTTTCTCAAAGAGAAACTTTGTGAAAGGTCAAACTTTTCCTTTGTGAACTCATACCCAGAAATCTGGTTTTAGGTATATATAAATATGCATAAATTTATTTAAAAACAAAAAAAGGAACTTCAACAGAACCCAAGAAGATCTCTTTGACTGATGGTTATAGATACAAATACACATAGACATTAGCAACAGAGCTTAAGCAAAAAACTTTTTTCACAAACCCAAATTGAAAGATTGCTGCAATAAACCATTTAAATGTGAGTATAAACTATGTCTCTCTCGCTTTCTTTTTTCTTCTACTATGCTGGTTATTATTCTCAACCATAAACCAGGCCCTATAACTAAGGTAGATTTCAGCAGAATGCCTTAATGTAGCCATAAAAAGGACCCTGCAATTTAAAAGCCCAAGTTTCTTCTGTTTAAAAGTACAAAGGGTTTTATTTCTTTCATCATTAAAAGAATAAAGTACATATGTGGAAATCTGGGCTTTGGGGAACTTGAACCCTCTGTTTCTCTAGCTGAATTCATAGTAAATGAATTCCAAGTTTAAGAAATTATTTTAGGCAGAAGTAGCCACTGTAATAATATTTAATTACCCTCAAGAAAAAAATACTTACATTGGCTACAGAACTTGAACATGAGGTTATAAAACATAGGGACATGAATTTTGTTGCCTTCTGGGACATTTCTGACTGCCAGACATGTTAAAATTCTGAATTCAAAATGTATAATCAAAGATGTTTCATCAGAGAATGTTTTTTAAAATATATATATATATATATATATATATATATATTTTAATTTTGTACGTATAAAATTTGAAAGGGCTTCCCAGGTGGCTCGGTGAATCTGCCTGTCAATGCAGCAGACACAGGTTCAATCCCAGGGGTGGGAAGATCCCCTGGAGAAGGAAATGGCAACCCACTCCAGTATTCTTGCCTGGAAAATTCCATGGACAGAGGAGCCTGGCAGGCTACAGTCCATGGGGTCACAGAGTCGAACACGACTCAGCATGCATGCATGTAATTAAAAAGCTAAATCAAATAGAAAAACTGTCTGGTTAAAAGATTTAAATGATTGGGACTTCCCTGGCAGTAGAGTAGTTAAGACATCGAGCTTCCACTGCAGGGGGTGTGTGTTCAATTCCTGGTTGAAGATCTAAGATCGTGCATGTTTCTCGGAGTGGCGAAAACACATTTTTTTAAATAAAAATATTTAAATTAAGTTTTAAAAAGATTTTAAAAATTATTGGATGACATGTAAGTATGCTGTTGGATGACTTATGAAATATAATTAGATGACATGAATATACTTATATAATGCAAGTTTTTTTTTTTTTTTTCAAGCAACATGGATTCAGGTACAGAAAGGAAAAGACTATCGTTTTTACCTTTTTATTCCAACTTCTTTCCTATATAGAGCCTCTCCTCTGACCAGAAAGCCTAATAGCCATTATCAGCCACCTACCAAGATTTTTAGTATCTAGAAAGTAACAAGCCTGTGCAGAATACTGGTATATACTAAAGTCAGATTTGAAGTAGATTATCAAGGATGTTAGCATTTCCTAGAAATTGTGCTAATTTTTTAAAAAGTATGTACTTTTAATTTTTATATCTCATTTTCACTCATATATTCACTCATTGTATCCCTTCACAACAATTAGGTGAAGCAGGAAATATCCTTCCCGTATTTTAAGTGAAGAAATTGAGATGCAGAGCTGTGTCATTTTCCAGGCTAGGTGATATCTCCTTTCATAAATTTTCATAGCACTGAATGTTTCCTTCACAGCACTAACCAGAGTTAAATTAAGTAAAAATATTTATCTTGCTGCTTCCTGAGAGTGGGAACCTGCCCCGCTTGCTTATCACTAAATCTCAATCACCTAGCATAATACCTGCCACAGAAGGGTTCTAGAAAAAGCTATAAAGGGGGACTTCCCTGGCAGTCCAGTGGTTAGGACTCCACACTCCCAATGCTGGAGGCCTAGTTTTGATCCCTGGTCAGGGAACTAAGATCCCACAAGCCATGCAGCCAAATAAATAAATATTTAAAAATATAAAAACACAAAACCCTTAAGAAAAGCATTTTATTCACCATCACTATGTGAAAATAACTTTGAATTTTTATCAGTGTCCTGAGTACAACCTGAGGATTTGGAAACATGATTGTTATTTCTTGGTGGTGGTTCAGTCACTCAATCATGTCCAACTCTTTTGATCCCATGGATTGTAGCCAGCAGGCTCCTCCGTCCATGGGATTTTCCAGGCAAGAATACTGGAGTGGGTTGCCACTTCCTTCTCCAGGGAATCTTCCCAACCCAGGGATTGAACCCTGATCTCCTGCATTGCAGGTGGATTCTTAACTGGTTGAAGTACCAGGGAAGAAACATAAGCTTTTCTGAGTCATCCCAAACTGATGGAGAAAGATTCTCAGGCAATGAGTTCCCCAGGTGTTCCCATGTACAATAAAGTTTCAGCCAGTTTAGCTTTAGGGAGAAATTGAACTGCTATCACAGGAGTTCAGGATCAGTTGCCCAACTGCCCATTCACAGAAGTTTACCAGTGGCTGAAGATTTCAGCCAGGGCAACTAGAATCCATCATGGAGAAACCAGAACTCAATAGATTGTCCCACTGCTTTTTTGATGAAGTTAATTCAGTTTGGGCATTAATCCAGTTTAAGTGAATGAATCAGGAGATAGAGAAGGTCGACTGCCTCCTCTGTCATGTCTTCATAGGTCTAATGTGCTCCGATCCATCTCCTCTTCCTCTATTCCTATAGGATTTACTGCTAGGATTCTAGTACACCAGCATCAGTTCTCATTGCACATTGTCTCTCATTGCTGTTATTTTAAGAGCTTTTCCATCATGTTAAAATATTAATATGATACTTCATTGGCTGATCCTTATTTGTCTTCCATAGAAGGGATGCTAAACATGCAATAACATGCAAAGTGCATCTTGTGGGTTATTTCTCAGATAACAAAGCCTGGTGTCTCAAAAACCTGAGGTTAAAATGGGGAGGCAGATGGCAAGGAGGTTCAAAAGGGAGTGGATATATGTATACCTATTTTGGGGAGTCCAAAATCACGGCAATGGTGACTTCAGCCATGAAATGAAAAGATGCTGACTTCTTAGAAGGAAAGTTATGACCAACCTAGACAGCATAATAAAAAACAGAGACATTACTTTGCCAACAAAGGTCTGTCTAGTCAAGGCTATGGTTTTTCCTGTGGTCATGTATGGATGTGAGAGTTGGACTACAAAGAAAGCTGAGCACCAAAGAATTGATGCTTTTGAACTGTGGTGTTGGAGAAGACTTTTGAGAGTCCCTTGGACTGCAAGGAGATCCAACCAATCCATCCTAAAGACGATCAGTCCTAAATATTCATTGGAAGGACTAATGTTGAAGCTGAAATTCCAATACATTGGCCACCTGTTGCGAAGAGCTGACTCATATGAAAAGACCCTGATGAGGGGAAAGATTGAAGGCAGAAGGAGAAGGGGACGACAGAGGATGAGGTGGTTGGATGACATCACCAACTCAATGGACATGAGTTTGGGTAAACTCTGGGAGTTGGTGATGGACAGGAAGGCCTGGCATGCTGCAGTCCCTGGGGTGGCAAAGAGTCAGACATGACTGAGCTGCTGAACTGAACTGAACTGATGGCTGATTCATGCTGAGGTTTGATAGAAAACAAAAAAATTCTGTAAAGCAATTATCCTTCAATTAATAAATAATTTTTTTAAGAGGCATTTTTAAGAGTCTGAATTCTAGATTTACACTATCGAAGTTCAAATTCCACTCCTCCTCCTTAGGGCTATACACTCCATACCAAGCCACTTGGTCTATTTATTGAGTTTCCTCATCTGTAGAACTGAGGATCATAGTAATATCTAGCTTAGAGGATTGCCAACAGGATTGGACAAAGTACACTGTGCAAAGCATAGTCCCAGAAATTTAATGACTTCTATCCAATAACACAAGAGAAGACTCTACACATGGACATCACCAGATAGTCAATACTGAAATCAGATTGATTACATTCTTTGCAGCCAAAGATGGAGAAGCTCTATACAGTCAGCAAAAACAGGACCTGGAGCTGACTGTGGCTCAGATCATGAATTCCTTATTGCCAAATTCAGACTTAAATTGAAGAAAGTAGGGAAAACCACTAGACCATTCAGGTATGACCTAAATCAAATCCCTTACGATTATACAGTGGAAGTGACAAATAGATTCAAGGGATTAGACTGATAGACAGAGTGCCTGAAGAACTATAGACAGAGGTTCATGACATTGTACAGGAGGCAGTGATCAAAACCATCCTCATGGAAAAGAAATGCAAAAAGGCAAAATGGTTGTCTGGGGAGGCCTTACAAATAGCTGTGAAAAGAAGAGAAGGAAAAGGTAAAGGAAAAAAGGAAAGATATACCCATCTGAATGCAGAGTTCCAAAAATAGGAAGGGGAGATAAGAAAGCCTTCCTCAGTGATCAGTGCAAAGAAATAGAGGAAAACAATAGAATGGGAAAGACTAGAGACCTCTTCAAGAAAATTAGAAATACCAAGGGAACATCTCATGCAAAGACGGACGCAATAAAGGGCAGAAATTGTATGGACCTAACAGAAGCAGAAGATATTAAGAAGAGGTGGCAAGGATACACAGAAGAACTATACAAAAAAGATCTTCATGACCCAGATAATCATGATGGTGTGATCACTCACCTAGAGCTGGACATCCTGGAATGTGAAGTCAAGTGAGCCTTAGGAAGCATCACTATGAACAAAGCTAGTGGAGGTGATGGAATTCAGTTGAGTTATTTCAAATCCTAAAAGATGATGCTGTGAAAGTGCTGCACTCAATATGTCAGCAAATTTGGAAAACTCAGCGGTGGCCACAGGACTGGAAAAGGTCAGTTTTCATTCCAATCCCAAGGAAAGGCAATGCCAAAGATGTTCAAACTACTGCACAGTTGCACTCATCTCACACGCTAGTAAAGTAATGCTCAAAATTCTCCAAGCCAGGCTTCAACAGTACGTGAACCATGAACTTTCAGTGTGAACCATGTACTTTCAGTGTGAACCATGTTCACACTGGATTTAGAAAAGGCAGAGGAACCAGAGATCATATTTCCAACATCTACTGGATCATCGAAAAAGCAAGAGAGTTCAAGAGAAACATCTGCTTTTGCTTTACTGACTACACCAAAGCCTTTGACTGTGTGGATCACAACCGACAGTGGTAAATTCTTAAAAAGATGGGATGCAGAAATCTGTATGCAGGTCAAGAAGCAACAATCAGAACCGGACATGGAACAACAGACTGGTTCCAAATCAGGAAAGGAGTATGTCAAGGCTGTATATCATCACCCTGGTTATTTAACTTACATGAAGAGTACATCACGTGAAATGCCAGGCTGGATGAAGCACAAGCTGGAATCAAGATTGCCAGGAGAAATATCAGTAATCTCAGATATGCAGATGACCCCACCCTTATGGCAGAAAATGAAGAACTAAAGAGCCTCTTGATAAAAGTGAAAGAGGAGAGTGAGAAAGCTTGCTTAAAACTCACTTTCAGAAAGCTAAGATCATGGCATCCGGTCCCATCACTTCATGGCAAATAGATG
The DNA here is from genome assembly GCF_002263795.3 of Bos taurus. Classification (NCBI taxonomy): domain Eukaryota; kingdom Metazoa; phylum Chordata; class Mammalia; order Artiodactyla; family Bovidae; genus Bos; species Bos taurus. Next base: position 22,085,931 of record NC_037332.1, on the reverse strand, counting down.
GGGAAACAATGAAAACAGCCACAGACTTTATTTTCTTAGGCTCCAAAATCACTGCAGATGGTGACTGCAGCCATGAAATTAAAAGACGCTTGCTCCTTGGAAGAATAGCTATGACCAACCTAGACAGCATATTAAAAAGCAGAGACATTACTTTACTAACAAAGGTCTGTCTAGTCAAAGCTATGGTTTTTCCAGTGGTCGTGTATGGATGTGAGAGTTGGACTATAAAGAAATTGAGTGCCAAAGAATTGATGCTTTTGAAGTGTGGTGTTGGAGAAGACTATTGAGAATCCCTTGGATGGCAAGGAGATCCAGCCAGTCCATGCTAAAGGAAATCAGTCCTGAATATTCATTGGAAGGACTGATGCTGAAGCTGAAACTCCAATACTTTGGCCACTTGATGTGAAGAACTAACTCATTGGAAAAGACCCTGATGCTGGGAAAGATTGAAGGTGGGAGGAGAATGGGATGACAGAGGATGAGATGGTTAGATGGCATCATTGATGTGATGGACATAAGTTTGAGTAGGCTCCAGGAGTTGGTGATGTACAGGGAAGCCTGGCTTGCTGTAGTCCTTGGGGTTGCAAAAAGTCAGACACGACTGAGCAACTGAAGTGAACTGATCCATGCTAGACATCAATTAATTTAGTTATTATTGTTGCTAATATTTTAAAACTATTATTCTAAGGAATTTAAAATTATTATTAAGATACTTAAATCATTATCATCAGTACAGCTTAATGATAGAGAGTACGGATTCTAGTTGCTTGAGTGGAAATCCTCGTTCTGCTGGCCTAGCTATGTGACTTGAGCAGTTACTCATTCTTTCCTTATTATTCTTACCTGAGAAATGGGGATAATGGTGCCTACTTCATAATGTTGTGAGGGTTATAACAATATACATGTAGCCTCCATATGATAAGCACAGTCTGTGTGAGCTAGTACTACTACTACAAGTATTACTACTGTTACTCTTACTGTAATATTAATAGTAATGCTGCTGCTGCTAAGTCGCTTCAGTCATGTCCTACTCTGTGTGACCCCACAGACGGCAGCCCACCAGGCTCCGCCATCCCTGGGATTCTCCAGGCAAGAACACTGGAGTGGGTTGCCATAATAGCTGCTTTCAAAACACAAACTTGATTCAGCTTGGTGGAGGCCAGATCTAATTCTTTTTCTTTTTCTGGTTGAACTGAGCCTTTGTTGCTATGTGCGTGCCATCTCTAGCTGCAGCAAGCTGTTGCTATTCACTAGTTGTGACTAGTTGGGATATGCAGGCTTCTCATGGCAGTAACTTCTCTTGTTGCAGAGCACAGGCTCTAGACACACGGGCTTCAACAGTTGCAGCACCTAGGCTCAGTAGTTGTGATGCATGGGTTTAGTTGCTCCACAGCATATGGGATCTTCCCAGACCAGGGATTGAACTCATGTCCCCTGTACTAGCAGATAGATTCTCAACCACTGGACCACTAGGTCCAGGCCAAACTTAATTCTTAAATGCTAATTAGTCTTTTTTTTTTTTTTGAATAAAGCAATTACTTATTTTTAATTGAAAGATAATTGTTTTACAATGGTGTGTTGGTTTCTGCCATACATCAAGATGAATCAGCCATAGGTATACATATGTTTCCTCCATCCTGAAACTCCCTCCCATCTCTTATCCCATCCCACCCCTCTAGGTTGTCACAGAACCCCAGTCTGAGTTCCTTGAGTCACACACCAAATCCCCACTGGCTATCTATTTTACATATAGCAGTGTTTATGTTTCTATCTATTCTCTCCATTCATGCCCCCTCCTCCTTCCTCCCCACCGTGTGCACAAGTCTGTTCTCTATGTCCGCGTCTCCATTGCTGCCCTGCAAGTACGTTCATTAGTACCATCTTTCTAAATTTTATATATATGCATTCATTATGATATTTGTTTTTCTCTTTCTTAATTACTTCACTCTATATAATTGGCTCTAGATTCATCCACCTTATTAGAACTGACTCATATGTGTTCCTTTTTATGGCTGAGTAATATGCCATTGTGTTTATGTACGACAGCTTCTTTATCCATTCATCTGTCAGTGGACATCTAGGTTGCTTCCATGTCCTAACTATTGTAAATAGTGCTTCAGTGAACATTGGGGTACATGTGTCCTTTTCAATTATGTTTTCCTCAGGGTTTATACCCACTAGTGGGATTTGAATCATACGGTAGTTTTATTCCTAGTTTTTTGAGGAATATCCATACTCTCTTCTATCAATATGTATGTCTTCCATCAATAAATTGGCTGCATCAATTTACATCCCCATCAACAGTGCAGGGGTTTCCCTTTTCTCCATGCTCTTTCCAGCATTTATTATTGGTAGATTTTTTGATGATGGCTATTGTGACCAGTGTGAGGTGATATCTCATTGCAGTTTTGATTTTCACTTCTCTAATAATGAATGATGTTGAGCATCTTTTCATTTGTTTATTAGCCTTCTGTATGTCTTCTTTGGAGAAATGTCTGTTTAGGTCTTCATACCACTTTTTGATTGGGTTATTTGTTTTTCTGGTATTGAGTTGCATGAGCTGCTTGTATATTTTGGAAAGTAATCCTTATCGTTGTTTCATTTGCTATTATTTTCTCCCACTCTGAGGGTTTTAAATGTAATATATTCTTAAGCAAGCAATATTTGTTAAATTTTGTTTCTTGACATTCAGTTTCTGGGCTTATGTGCAAGAGAGCTTTCAGAGTTACATCTGAGTGTAGCTCAAATTCCAAGAGCAGCAGAGGTGGGGGAAGATTTGAGCCAGCAAGTACATTTATCCCAAGTTTGGACCTGAACACTCCCTGGATTGTAACTCATCTCTTAATCTGCCTGAGTTCTCCCAAGCTGGCCCTGTTGGGAGTTGCCTTCTGGCTCTGACATGCTTCCTGAGACTTGGCAAACAGAGAGCCATCCTTGCCAGTCACTCTGACCATGTGCATTTCACAGCTTCTGTTTTTACCGAATCCCAGGGCAGGAATGGAACAAGGAGAGGCAGTTCCATCAGAGAGTGGACAGGAGAGGCACCCAGCTCAGCTAGGAAAGTGTCCTGGGTTGGAACCTCCAGTCCTCAAATTATCATCTCTTTAATCTTGAGAGTGAGTCCCCTAACCTCTCTGATACTCAGTTTCCTAATCTGTAAACCTGTTTGATTTGATATGTACCTCATAGGATTATTACAAAAATTTCATGAGTTCGCTGAGCTATTTGAAAACCTGTTGCAAGATGTCTGGCCCTCAATAAACATCAGTTGAACCTGAATCCTAAATCTAAGCCCTTTGATAACCAGCCTCCAGGAAACTTTTCTTTTGCTCTCTGAAAGCGCCTCTAGAAGAGGAACCTGCTCCATTGCCCACAAACATGCTCTCATCTGCCAGGGTGGATTTGAATCTGTACATACTTGCATTTTTCATCCTGTTCAATCCCTTCTCCAAAGAGACCTACCCACTTCATACTCCTCCTCTGCTACCTACCAGCGAGCTGCCTTCTAAATTTCCAGCTTCTTCTAGCCCTGCTATGCACATGTATATTTTCAGCCAAGATCTCTGCCCTTCCTCATCCTGCCCCCATCCTCACAGGTCTTCTAATTATTCCTTTCATGCTTCTTCCCTATAGCATAACCTCATTCTACTGTGAACTCCATTATGTAGGTACCATGGGGAATGTCAAAGTCAAAGTCCCCACTGCTGCCTACTGCAGCTGTCTAAGTTCTTTTCACTCTTTTCAATCCCTGATCTCATAATTCCAGTCTTGGCACATGACTACATCTCTCTTTCTGCTGTGCAATATAGGATTATCTCTGTGTAATTTTCCACACACACAATTCAGCTTTGTTCCAATAGAGAGAAAAACTTATTTTTTCTTACCCATAGAACTCCCTTGACACCATAATAAAATGCTTCTAACTATGAATGTTTCTGTTAAAAAGCTGGCAGTAAGAAATAGTTGGTTTATCATTAAATCTATGAGAAGTTGGTGTGCAGGTGAAAGATGATGCACAGTTTCTTGCCATTCCTAGGGCTCCTTGGCTAGGATTTAGAATAAGAATGGACTTTTTCCTAAGATGAAAGCCCATTCATCTTTTTTTCTTTTAGCTCAGGAAATAATGGCTTCCTTTAGCTGGATAAATAACTTTAAAGAGAAATGAGAAGGGATGTGTATACCTTAGTGTCATTAAATGGCATGAGGGAGTCATTACTTAGGACAGAATTTAATGTTGAATAATGATTTAATCCACCTCTTATACAGTGTTAGATGATTCTGAAGTTCCCCAAAACTGAAATTACAATCTCTGAGGGTCTGAGATGGTCCCTTCATGGAGTTACTAACAATAAGGCTTGGTTTGGCATGCAGCTCTTCAGGCGTGTCTTATTCTTTCATTTCAACTTTTCTTATGGAGTCATCTGTCTGATTCTCTTTTCTCACATGTGAAGACACCTATATTGTTTGTTAACACATACTGAAAGTGGTGTTTTGCGTCATGAGGAAATGAATCTAATACATAATGTTGACCCCACTGTAAATACTAGCTTGCGAAGGATCACCTTAGTTGCTGTTGTCCAGCCGTTCAGTCGTGTCCAACTCTTTGCAACCACAAATTTCAACACGCCAAGCTTCCCTGTCCTTCACTGTCTCCTGGAGTTTGCTCAAACTCATGTCCATTGAGTCAGTGATGCCATCTAGCCATCTCATCCTCTGTCGCCCCTTCTCCTCTTGCTTTCAATCTTTCCCAGCATCAAAGTCCTTTTCAATGAGTTGGCTCTTCGCATTAGGTGGCCAAAGTATTGGAGCTTCAGCATCAGCATCAGTCCTATGAAAAGGATCATCTGTAGCACCATAAATGCAGAAAATTATGCCAAGCCTAGACTTGGCATCCAACATAACTGATCTCTCCATACTCCAAAATCACTGCTGATACTGTCCTTAAACGTCAAAGGTCATGTCACTGTGTTATTTTAGAATCGTTTATGAGTATAAGCAGTGGAAAGCACCAGCATCTCACCCGCGACCTTTCCTAAGCACTTGCTGACCTCCCTTTACCATTCCAGTTTCCTCTTCCTACCACCTCTGACTTTGAATGTGGTGTCCCAGCCCAACTAAAATATTCATGGTGCTGTAAACACACCAAGTCCTTTGGTTTCCATGCCTTTTCATCACATTCCAGTCATGGAATGTACCCCCATGATTATACACCCACAACCAGCCACCACCTTTTGATCAGTACTTGACTATCCTTCAATTAAAGAAAAGCCTCTACCTTTAAAAGAAGTCATCTCTAAGTCATGGCAATGAGCAGCCCATGTACCTCGACTAGAAAGTAACCCCTGCTTGCTGCAACTAGAGAGAAGCCCATGCAGCAATGAAGACCCAGCACAGCCAAAAATAAACAAATAAATAAAACTTAAAAAAAAAAGGCACCTCTTCTCTAAACCCTGTTTTGAGTCTTCGTCCTTGAATAGATTATGTCCTTCCCTTTCCTCTCTGCTTTGTGCTACTCTAATCCCTAAGAGCTGTGTCTGGACCTCAGCATGTTGCACACTGAACTGGTATCATTAGTTTGAGTCATAGGCTGTGCTTATTCATCACTGTCTCGCCAGTGAAAGACTAATGAGCACTGAGTAGTCAATCAAAAACTATTTGATAAATTAATGGTCTGTATTTTTGTCATCAAAGCTAACAAACTAGGAACGTTTTTAGAAAACTGGAACTGGAGATATGTGACATAAAAAACAGCAAATGAATGACAGCAGATGCTCCTTATCTGTTAAAGGAGAGCCACGAATTGATTATTCATTTTCACTAGGAATTATATTTAGGTTTTTTGACTGTTAGATTCAAAATAATGTTAATATTTAGTTCAATTTCAAGAATACTATATGTTAAAGATATCTCAATAAAGTTGTTAAAAAACTTTTAAACTTCAGCAACAAAACTATAATCCATTAGAAGCCTATCAGTGTATTGAGAAGATCCCCTGGAGAAGGGAATGGCCACACTCTCCAGTATTCTTGCCTGGAGGGCTACAGTCCAAGGGGTCACAAAGAGATATGACTCCACACACACACACACACACACACACACACACACACACACTCTTATCACAGCCTGTATGGGACTGGACTATAAACTTGAATAAGAAGAACCAAAAGCTTAGAGTTGGCCAACAAAAAGAAAAAAGAAAAAGTTTGAAGCAAATTATTTCAAGGTAGATAGACCTGTTGTTTACTAGTTATTATTGACTTTTAATTAAGTGTGGAGCCATGTGCTTTCATATATAGGAGATATTGTGATATTATATCTAAGAGCTTACACTCTGGAGTCATCCTGCCTGGGTTCAAAATGCAACACAGCCGTTTTCCATAAATTTTAAATCTTAGCTAAGATAATCAACCATCCATGTCTCAATTTTCCTCATCAGCAAAATGGAGCTGATAATAGTACTTCATAGAGTTAGTGTGAGGATTAAATTAGGAAATCCACCTAAAGAATTCAGCAAGCAGTCAATTTTCAGTAGTTATCAGCTGTTATTATCATTTGCCTACTTAAGCAAGAAGAGTTTACTTAAACAAAGGAAGGAGGAGAAGGGCTCAATGTGTTAGAATACAAGAGAGCGAGCACAGCTGAAACAGGGATTCTCAGAACCTGCTTAAAAGTTTAGTCCTTAAAGAAGGGTTGGGAGGAAAGGACTAGAATTCTTTTAGAATTCCAGAATGACTTGGCTAATTGCCCTCATATGGTAGGAGAGGAACCACAGTGAACAGCTGTACGTTGAATGCAGAATGGGAGCCTAACCTGCATTAGCTTCAGAGTTAGTCCTTCCTACTTGGATGCTTTCCTTTTGCTCCGCAGAAAAGGGGAAAATGCGGTTGGTTTCCACAGATGGGTGAAGGGGAGTAAAATGGGTGACGGAAACCAAAAGGTACAAACTTCAGTTATAAAATAAGTCCTTGGAATGTGCTGTACAGCCTGGTAACTGTAGTTGCTAATTCTGTATAGTATATTTGAAAGTTGGTAAGAGAGTGGATCTTAAAAGTTCTTATTACAAGAAGAAAAAAAAAAAGTAACTGTGTGTGGTGATGGATGTTTACTAGACATATTGTGGGATCATTTTGCAGTATATATAAATGTCAAATTATTATATTGTATACCTGAACCTAATATAATGTTATGTCAATTACATTTCAGTTTTAAAATTTGGAGGATAAGAATGAGAAAGGAAGTGTATTTCTAACATTGTGTTAGTCACTCAGTCGCGTCTGACTCTTTGCGACCCCATGGACTGTGGTCCACCAGCCTCCTCTGTTCATGGAATTCTCCAGACAAGAATACTGGATTGGGTTGCCATATCCTTCTCCAGGATTTCTAACGTTAGCAACCACAAATTATTTGTTGCAGATATCATCTAAGTGGAATTTTCCCTAAATATTAGCAAATTTAGGAGTCCTAGACACATTTCCATTTCCAAAGTGGAAGGTCTTTTCTTTCTTTCTTTAAAAATAGCAGGTCCTTGAGGATTTACTACACTTTTCTCTCTTCTTTTGCATATGTTTGATGATTTTTAAAAGTCAGTGTCAAATGTAAATAGCACCACAACAGAATTTTTTTTATTACAAAAAGCTTTCTGCTTCTGAACTTTGCTTATAGTCAGATGGACTAGATGGAATTTGATTTTCCTTATGTAAATAAAATCTTCCCTTCTGTTTTTCTGCTTGGTCTTTTCATTCTGATGTTACATTGAAAGTTCCTTCTTGCACTTAGGTCAGTTTTTCTTTATCTAGTTGATGCTTGTCTCTCTTCCCATTTTTTTTTTTTTTTTTTTTTAATTTTAGTTGTTGTTGTTTCTACTCCTGAGAAAATGGGACCTCTAGGGTGCATTTTGGAACCCTCTCCCATCGGAGCTGACTCTGGAAAGCCCTCCCAACCATGCAAGACAAGTTCCAGAGGTTCTGAGGCTAGTGGTGTGGAACAGGTGACTTCTCACTCTATTCTCCAGAGCACCTTAAGAATAGTCTCAGGGCTTCCCTGGTGGCTCAGTTGATAAAGAATCCGCCTGCAATGTGGGAGACCTGGGTTTGATCCCTGGGTGGAGAAGGGAAAGGCTACCCTCTCCAGTATTCTGGCCTAGAGAATTTTATGGACTGTAGAGTCCATGGGGTTGCAAAGAGTCGGACATGACTGAGCAACTTTCACTCACTTAAGAATAGTCTCAAGGTCTCTCTCCATGCAGAACAAAGGTAAAAGTTGAAACCCTACTAAAAAGTTGATGGCAGATCCAAAAATAAGGCCTAGTAGCAAACAGCAAACAGAGAGGTCATGGCATGGGCTTCCCCTTAGTTGCAGTGTCCTTCCTTTGGGCTCTAAGCCTCCTGTGCGTGCGTGCTAAGTTGCTTTAGTTGGGTCCGAATCTGTGACCCTATGGACTGTAGCCTGCTAGGCTCCTCTGTCCATGGGATTTTCCAAGAAAGAATACTGGAGTGGGTTGCCATGCCATGCTCCAGGGGATCTTCCCAACCCAGGGATTGAACCCACATCTCTTATGTCTCCTGCATTGGCAGATGGGTTCTTTACCACTAGTGCCACCTGGGAAGCCCTCAAAGCCTAATAGTTTGGTCTAAATGGTAAAGAACCTGCCTGCAATGCAGGTGACCTGGGTTCAATCACTGGGTCAGAAAAATCCCCTGGAGAAAGGAATGGCAATCCATTCCAGTATTCTTGCCTAGAGAATTCCATGGACAGAGGAGCCTGGCAGGCTGCAGTGCATGGGGTAGCAAAGAGTCAAACAGGACTGAGTGACCAACACTTTGTGGAAACTTTAGCTGAGGCATGTGGAATCTAGTTCCCTGATCAGGGATCAAACCCAGGCTCCCCGCAAAGGGAGCTCAGATCTTAGTCACTGGACTGCCAGGGAAGTCCCATCACAGTCTTACATGTCCAAAGTTATACTCCTGATTTTCCACCTTACAGAGCTATTTCTCCTCCCATTTTTCCATTTCAACAAATGGCAGCTCCTTCCTCCAAATGCTCAAGGCAAAAACATGCAGATATCCTTGGCTCCTCTCTTACTTTCTTACCACATCTAAATCCTCAGAAAATCCTGTTACTGTGCTAAATATATGTAGAATCTGAGCACTCCTCGTTGGCTTCACCTCTCACACCTTGATCCAAGGGAAAATGACCTACCATTTAGTTTAGGTTATATCTGATGGTACATCGGAATATCTCGGAAATTTAACACCAAAGATGCTTGTTTTACACTCCTGATCAATGGGCAGCTGTCACTGGAGTGATTCTGGGATCCAGCCTCCTTCACTCTTGTGACTCTGACTTTCCATACTGGCATCAAAGCTGCAGAGGCAAAAGAGCATGGAGGTTTTGTGGGTCAGTCCTGGGAGTGGTGTACATCACTATTATTCACATTTCATTAGTCCTAGGGAGGGTCATCCTTAACTGCAAGGGAGGTTGGGAAAACTACAGAAGAGAAAACAATTTGGTAAATAGGTAGGCAATCTCTTTGACTTTCAATCTAGACTTTAATTAACAAACCTTTTGCAGTTAGGTTTCCTGTTTTTACTTCTGTGTTTCTACAGGTTTTTCTCAATATATCAACCTAATGATCCTTTTAACTTAACTCAGATTGTGTCCATCCTTTGCTCAAAGCCTTCCAATGGCTTTCCTCCTTTCCTGTTTATTCCAAAATGCTTATCAAGGTTTATACGATCTACCTTCTACCAACTGCCTTGATTCACTTCTTACCACTCTCCGTCCTCTTCACTCCCTTACAACCACACTGGCTGCCGTATTAACTCTCTAATATGTAGGCACTTTCACATTTCCTCTTCCCTTCGCCTAGAACACTTGTCCCTTAGATATTCTCAGGATCCCTCTCTTACTGCCTTCAGATCTATGTTCAAACTCCAGTTTATTAAACAGCCCTTGTTGAATGACCTATCCAAGAAGATCCTCCTAATCATCCTTTCTCTCTACTCCCTTTTATATCTCACTTAACTCATTGTATATTTGCCTCTAGGCTTACTGTCTCTCTTCCAAGATTCAAATGTCTTGGGAATTCCCTGGTGGCCCGATGGTTGGACTCCAAGCTTTCACTGTGGAGGGCATGGGTTTGATCCCTGACAGGGGGGACTGAGATCCTGCAAGCTTTGAAGGATGGCCAAAAATGAGTAAATAAATTAAATTCATGATTTTTCTTTAAAGCCACTAAGTTTAAAAAAAAAAAAAAGTCTTCTCTTATGAGAGAAAAAACTTTGTTTCATCCCCAGCTCCTTGGTAGTAAGAATAATGCATGGAGTAGGGGCTTAACAAATATTTTTCTAATTACTGAAAAGGTGAATGAATGAGTGAGCAGATGAACTGTTTAGCACATCACCTGGCAAAAAGTAATCAAAAAATACTACTGTTGCTGTGATAAACAAGTTTTTCTCTTAGATTGGAAAGAGTGTTGATTTTCCCCCTATTTTATTCATATTTTGTTTTCATGATTAAAAAAACTGCAGATACAGTCTAAATTCTTCCTTAAGCTCTCATCATCTGTAACATGCTCTCTCTATTTTTCCAGCTTTTCATCTTTATACACTTCTACTTCAATGCCTGATGTGTTCTATACCTACAGAATGAGGTGAGAGGGATCCAGATAAAGAAGAAGAGAGTAAATTTACCATTCAACATGCTGCTGCAAGTAAAAAATTTAAAAAAAAAAGTTAAATGATCACATTTTTAAACGTATATATTTATTTACTTTTGACTGTGCTGGGTCTTCGTCGCTATGCATGGGCTAAGTTAAATTAAAGTATATATTTATTTACTTTTGACTGTGCTGGGTCTTCCTTGCTCTGCATGGGCTAAGTTAAATGACCACATCTTTAAAAGTATACATTTATTTCCTTTTGACTATGCTGGGTCTTCGTTGCTCTAGTTGTGGAGAGCAAGGGCCCCTCTACATTGTGGAGCATGGGCCTCTCATTGTGACGGCTTCTCTTATTGTAGACAACAGGCTGTAGGGTCACAGGCTGCAGTTGTTGTGGCGCAGAGATTCATCAGTCATCGCTCCTAGGCCCCAGAGCACGCAGGCTTCTGTAGTTGCCCCTCCCAGGTTTAGAGGCTGTGGCACACAGGCTTCGTTGCTTCACGGTTTGTCCACTGTGCCACCAGGGAAGTCCTGAATGACCACATCTTATGCTAAAAAGGGATAATATCAAAATCGCAGCCAAATATCATTTCTGCTTCATTAAGAGAATTGAAAAATAATTTGTATCTATATTCAAGGCCTCATTTTCTCAAACTAAAGCAACAACCATCTCTATGACTGGAAATAAGGTGAAACAAATATGACTTTTTCTTTTACTTTATGAGAAAAAAAAAAAAAAAAACCTCCCAAAGCATTTCCAAAATTTCTCAGACTTTCATTAAGCAAAGTATTCCACCTGATATAGTTTGTAGATGAGGGGATAAAAATATCACATCCTGAGAATAGTCTAACCAGGGGTCAAAGGTAAATCGAGAATAGAATTTCTAAACTGTAAAACAGATATTAAAATATGACTTTCAGTTAGCTCAGAAATGAGCTCTAACACTCTTTAACTATATCTTCAGAAGTGACTCCTTTTGTTCTTCCAGTAATTGAGATGTCAAAGGGTAATTCGCGGCTACTCAGAAAGATTGTGTCTGATTTTGTTAAAAATTCTAAGCTAATTACTGGTACATAATGAAAAATTACTAGATTTCCCTGAATTCTTGACAGGTAAAAACATTCTTAAGAAACTGTGATAAATAAGACTTCTAATATTCATTTCATAACTTTCTTCAGAAACATTAAAATCTGTTCAAATTAGTGAAGCTTTATTCTTTTTGTGTGTGAGATGTAAGTGGGGATGAAGAGGCAGTTGAGAAACCTGCAAAGTCCACTGTTACATTAGTGAATATATGTTTTCCGGTAGGATAGGAATAACACTGATTTTCAAAACACTTTGAATATGCTACTTCCAGGGTCAAGTACTTTCAGAGGAAGAGACTATTTGTTGGGAAATGACAATAACCTTCTTAGATCCCTGTGGACCAGATGTTCAGTTGCTCCATCAACCGTTTTCCAGCAATGAAAATAGGAACCACTCACCCACTCTCAGTGGTCCCTACCAACTCCTCCAACTAAATGATGGTCAAGTCTCAGCTAAGAAATGAGTCTAGTTCACAACCAGGTTGAATTTGCAGAGCACTGTGTTAAGAGACTTGGATTACTGTGATATTGAATGGTTTGCCTTGGAAACGAACAGAGATCATTCTGTCGTTTTTGAGATTGCATCCAAGTACTGCATTTCGGACTCTTTTGTTGAACATGATGGCTATTCCATTTCTTCTGAGGGATTCCTGCCCTCAGTAGTAGATATAATGGTCATCTGAGTTAAATTCACCCATTCCAGTCCATTTCAGTTCGCTGATTCCTAGTTGTTGACATTCACTCTTGCCATCTCGTGTGACCACTTCCAATTTGCCTTGATTCATGGACCTGACAGTCCAGGTTCCTATGCAATATTGCTCTTTACAGCATTGGACCTTGCTTCTATCACCAGTCACATCCACAGCTGGGTATTGTTTTTGCTTTGGCTCCATCCCTTCATTCTTTCTGGAGTTATTTCTCCACTGATCTCCAGTAGTATATTGGGCACCTACTTACCTTGGGAGTTCCTCTTTCAGTATCCTATCATTTTGTCTTTTCATACTGTTCATGGGGTTCTCAAGGCAAGAATACTGAAGTGGTTTGCCATTCCCTTCTTCAGTGACATTCTGTCAGATCTCTCCACCATGACCCGCCCGTCTCGGGTTGCCCCATGGGCATGGCTTAGTTTCATTGAGTTAGACAATGCTGTGGTCCTAGTGTGATTAGATTGACTAGTTTTCTGTGAGTATGGTTTCAGTGTGTCTGCTCTCTGATGCCCTCTTGCAACACCTACCATCTTACTTGGGTTTCTCTTACCCTGGACGTGGGGTATCTCTTCACAGCTGCCCCAGCAAAGCGCAGCCATTGCTCCTTACCTTGGATGAGGGGTATCTCCTCACCACCACCCTTCCTGACCTTCAATGTGGGATAGCTCGTCTAGGCCCTCCTGCGCCTGTGCAGCCACCGCTCCTTGGACGTGGGGTAGCTCCTCCCGGCCGCTGTCTCTGGCCTCCAGTGTGGGGACTGGGTAGTTCCTCTTGGCTGCTGCCCCTGACCTCGGACATGGGGTAACTCCTCTTGGCAGCCGCCCTTCGGGCATAGGGTCCTCCCAGCTTCTGCCCCTGATCTTGGACGTGGGGTAGCTCCTCTTGGCTGCGCTTAGTGTGCTTGGTTGCAGCCGCCTGCTCTTAGTGCGCCCGTCGCAGCTGCAAATCTGTATGCAGGTCAGGGAGCAACAGTTAGAACTGGACATGGAACAACAGACTGGAACAGACTGGTTCCAAATAGGAAAAGGAGTAAGTCAAGGCTGTATATTGTCACCCTGCTTATTTAACTTATATGCAGAGTACATCATGAGAAACGCTGGACTGGAAGAAACACAAGCTGGAATCAAGATTGCCAGGAGAAATATCAATAACCTCAGGTATGCAGATGACACCACCCTTATGGCAGAAAGTGAAGAGGAACTCAAAAGCCTCTTGATGAAAGTGAAAATGGAGAGTGAAAAAGTTGGCTTAAAGCTCAACATTCAGAAAACAAAGATCATGGCATCGGTCCCATCACTTCATGGGAAATAGATGGGGAAACAGTGGAAACAGTGTCAGACTTTATTATTTTGGGCTCCAAAATCATGACTGCAGCCATGAAATTAAAAGACGCTTACTCCTTGGAAGGAAAGTTATGACCAACCTAGATAGCATTTTCAAAAGCAGAGACATTACTTTGCCAACAAAGGTTCGTCTAGTCAAGGCTATTGTTTTTCCAGTGGTCATGTATGGATGTGAGAGTTGGACTGTGAAGAAGGCTGAGCATGGAAGAATTGATGCTTTTGAAATGTGGTGTTGGAGAAGACTCTTGAGAGTCCCTTGGACTGCAAGGAGATCCAACCAGTCCATTCTGAAGGACATCAGCCCTGGGTGTTCTTTGGAAGGAATGATGCTAAAGCTGAAACTCCAGTACTTTGGCCACCTCATGCGAAGAGTTGACTCATTGGAAAAGACTGTGATGCTGGGAGGGATTGGGGGCAGGAGGAGAAGGGGACGACAGAGGATGAGATGGCTGGCTGGCATCACTGACTCGATGGACGTGAGTCTGAGTGAACTCCAGGAGTTGGTGATGGACAGGGAGGCCTGGCGTGTCGCAAAGAGTTGGACACGACTGAGGGACTGAACTGAACTGTGTTAAGAGAGTCAAGGGGCACTTCCCCGATAGTCCAGTGGCTAAGACTCAGTGCTTCCAAGGCAGGGGCCCCATTTCAATCCTTGGTTGGGGAACCAGATCCCACATGGTGCAACTAAGAGTTCACATGCTGAAATTAAAGATCCCTAATGCCGCAACTAAGACTTGGCAAAGCCAAATAAATAATAATTAAAAAAAAAAAAAAAGAGTCAAGAGAGGGCAAGAACAGATATGGAAGGGGGTTAAAATCATAATCATCTAAAAGGAATTCTGAGCATGAAGTGAGTAAAAGGTCCATTCCAGAGAGTGATTGATAAGTTAGAAACAAAAGTCTAAAGCTGGAACTGTGGGCACAAGTGGGAGAGCAAACTTGGCTGGAAGGGTTGGTTGATTTAGAGCTCCTGGAGTAGAGGAGATGAAGGGCAGCCCTTCACTTGCCTGGGCATGACCAAGAAATGAGAAGAGGGAGGAAGGGAAGGAGAAAACATGAGGGGAGTGGTCAGGAGCATGCAGTGAACACAAGAACTTGCTGGATGTTCTCCTCCAAGTGTGGCTTTATGAATCACTTGCCTGAGAATCCCCTGGGAAGCGTGTTTCAAACACATATTCCCAGGCCCCACCCCAGACTTCCTGAATCAGAGCAATAGAAGAGGAGCCTAGGAATTTAGACTTTTAACCGTCTCCCCAGATATTGTAGGCACACTTACATTTGTATGCTAAATTCTTTACCTGTATTGTTTTGCTTAATCTTTCAAAAGCTTTTGTGAAACAAGTACTATTATTATTATCCCCTCCCTAAACAGGAAACTGACTCTGAGAAAGTGGCCCAAGGCAGAAAGTTTATGGAAGGCAAAGCCAGAATGCAAACTCATTCATCCTGATTCCAGATTCTGTCATTTTTAATCAAGCTAAACCAGGGGTCCTCAAACTTTTTTTGTAAAACGGTCAGGTAATAAACATTTTAGGGGTAGTCGCCTAAATGGTCTCCATTGCAACGGCTCAACTCTGCTGAAGACAGCAGGTAAGGACATGGTTGTGGCTGAGTGTCCGATAAAATGACAAAATCAAGTCGTAGACTTGATGACACTCTAGACTCAGAATTGCTTTTCCAAGTGTTCAAAACAGCAGCGTCTTGGAAGCTTGTTAGAAATATAGAATCTCAGTCTGCTCCAGACTTACTGAATCCGAATCTCCTTTTCACAAGGTCCCCAGGGATTTTTATGCACATTATAGCTTGAGAGCCCTGCTGCAGGACATTTCTGAAGAGCTTCCCTCAAAGCTCTGCTCTTGGCATTTGATGTCCATCCTTTCTGGCATGTGAACTCAATTTCTGATAGTGAGTATGCCAGTCACCTCCCCCAAAATTTTAAATAAATAAAGATATTTAGTCAAGGGGCTTCCCTATAATGGCTCAGTGATAAAGAATCTACCCGCCAGTGCAGGAGACACTAGTTCAATCCCTGGTCCAAGAAGATCTCACATGGCCACAGAGCAACTAAGCCGTTGTGCCACAACTGCTGAGCCTGTAGTCCTGAGCCCATGCTTCACAACAAGAGAAGTCACCTCAATGAGGAACCTGCGCACTGCAAGGAAGAGTAGCCCCTTCTTGCCACAACTAGAGAAAAACCCCAGAAGCAACAAAGACCCAGCACAGCCAAAAATAAATACATCCATAAAATTATTTTTTAAAAATCTTTAATCAGGAAAAAAAAACCTTTCAACTAAACTCTATCAATTACTCTTCCTAGTCTCTTTTTGCCTTTATTCTTTCCAGGACGTACAGAGGCAGTATTCATCTCCTGAAAATGAGGAAAGAGTAGGAATCAGGTTATTATTTAACTTTTTATTTGATATCTACTTAAAGTTTCAAGGCCAGTATAAGCAATGCCTCTCTGGCCCAGATTAATTAGTTTTTACATTTTGGCATAATTTGCTTCATTATGGTATCTCCGTCTAGGTAGAAAGGAGATGATGAAGAGAGAGATAATTTTTTCTTTCTCAAAACTGTTTGAGTAGATTGCAGAAATCATATCCCTTCACCCCTACATACTTTGGTATGGACTTCTTAAGAATAAGATAATTCTATTACATAGCTACACTTTAGTGATCAAAATCAGGGCATTTAATATTAATACACTACTATATATTATCTAATCCACAAAGTCTACTCACATTTTGTCATTTGTCCTATCCAGGGTCATACATTGTATTTAGTTTTCATGTCTCTTTAATTTGGAAGACCTCCTTAGTTTTTATTGTGTTTCTTGACCTTGATATTTTTTGAGGGTACATTTTAGTTTCTTGGCTTCCATAATAGCTCAGTTGGTAAAGAATCCCTTGACCTTGATATTTTTTGAGGGTACATTTTAGTTTCTTGGCTTCCATAATAGCTCAGTTGGTAAAGAATCCACCTGCAATGCAGGAGACTTCAGTTCAATTCCTGGATTGGGAAGATCTGCTGGAGAAGGGATAGGCTACCCACTCCAGTATTTTTGGGCTTCCCTTGTGGCTCAGCTGGTAAAGAATCTGCCTGCTGTGTGGAAGAACTGGGTTCCATCCCTGGGTTGGATGCTCTGGAGAAGGGAAAGGCTACTCACTCCAGTTTTCTGGCCTGGAGAAATCCATGGACTGTATAGTCCATGGGGTCACAAAGAGTTGGACACAACTGAGTGACTTCCACTTTCACTTTTAGTTATTTAGTGGAATGTCCTTCAGTGCGGGTTTGTCTGATGATTTCTTAGTTAAATTCAGGTTGTACA
The DNA here is from genome assembly GCF_002263795.3 of Bos taurus. NCBI lineage: Eukaryota > Metazoa > Chordata > Mammalia > Artiodactyla > Bovidae > Bos > Bos taurus. Next base: position 22,068,807 of record NC_037332.1, on the reverse strand, counting down.
TTTTGAGAGGAATATTACCCAAGCACCATTGTGTTTTTCTTGATGCATCATGTCACTTCATCCTGATTTTGGTGATACTAGCTTTGGTCACTCAGCTAAGTTGGCGTCTGCCAGATTTATTTACTATAGAGTTACTATTTTTTCCTTTGTAATTAATAAATAATTTGAAAGTATATAAATATCCCATTCTTCATCAAATCTTTACCACTATTTTCAGCATTTATTGATGATTTTCTAACTCTAATAATCTCAGGTCTGTCTCACTGCAGCAAAGATTTGAAACGGCGGGCCAGTGTTACAGCTCTGTTGCAGCTCAGAGTTTTATTCCACAAAGGATAGTACACCCTCGAGGCGTGAGGGCTGGCTGACCCCAAAGGAGAAGCCCCAGTTTGGCTTGGCTTCCTCTTTTTACACGGTTTTGTCTCCTCTCCCCTAAGCCTGTCCTATGCAAATTGAGCTAGCTAGGAAAGGGGCATGTTTGTTCCACCTGAGGTTCTCACTCCAGTCCATGGATTTTCTTTTGTTCCATTTTCACAGGCTTTTCCCTTTCATTCTTTTAGCCATTGCCATTTTGGACTCCTTTTTCCTGTTCTAACTACCTAAACTACCGTTCCTTCCATATGTAGTAGCTGGCATTCTACTGTAAGGTAGAGCTGTTTCTTCTCTCCCATTTATCTATTCATCTATTAATGTATATCATTATAGACTCATGGATTCTCAGAGATAATATTTGCATCAGTCAAGTTGATCTCAATGCATACAGAAGTTTGAGAACCACTTTTGAATGAAGAAAATAATTTCCAGAGAGGTTAGATACCCAAGATCAGAGTATTAGTGGAAGACTAAAACTCTCTCTCCAAACCTAGTGTTTTATTCTTATTTCTTCTTATTACTCCAAGTCTGAAGGGTGAACAACTCCTGGATCATCTAAAGGTGAATCACTTGAAAAACCTGTTAAAATGTTGCTTCCAGGGATTCTCATCCAATACATCTTGCACAAGGCCTTCCAATTTGTACCAAAAAAAGAACTTAGTACTTTCTATCTATCCACTTCAGTGCTTTTTAGAAGGAAAATATAAACAATGATAATATGTCTTTGATTCTAAGATAACATACATTTTAAGAAGCATCATCAATTTAATAATGAATCAGTGCCACATTGAATGCAAACTTTAAATGTACACATTATATACATTAAGGTTTCAGAAAGATTAACATATGAAAAATACTCATTTTAAGCTTGTAGAGGGCTTTCCTGGTGGCTCAGTTGGTAAAAAAAATCCACCTGCAATGTGGGAGACCTGGGTTCAATCCTGGGTTGGGAAGATCCCCTGGAGAAGGGAAAGGGTACCCACTCCAGTATTCTGGCCTGGAGGAAAATTCCATGAACTGTATAGTCCATGGATTCACAAAGAGTCAGATACAACTGAGTGACTTTCACTTTTTCACTTTAAGCTTGTGGTAACAAGCATATAAAAGATCTTTGAGAACTATACATAAAACAATTAGGTGACTATTCTGCTTCATAGCACTTATATTAGTGCAATTTTTTTTTAATTACATTATGTCATAATGACTCCCCTCAGTGATAGACAGCCAGTTCTGTAAGGTCAGTCTCAGTATTTAGTTAGTACTTATTTTAGTCAATATGAGTCAGGTTGGTTTGTTACCACAATGGTCATGGATGTAAAGCTGGATTTCTCAACCATTCACGATGCTGCTGTTGTTTAGTCACTAGGTTATGGCTGACTCTTTTGTGACCACATGAACTGTAATCTGCCAGGCTCCCCTGCCCATGGGATTTCCCAGGCAAGAATACTGGAGTGGTTGCCATTTCCTTCTCCAGGGTATCTCTTCCCTACTCAAGGATCAAACTCATGTCTCCTGGATTGGCAAGCAGATTCTTTACCACTAAGCTACCTGGCAAGCCCTCTTGTGACGTTAGGAACTAGATAATTCTTTGTTGTAGGGGACTGTCCTGTGCATTTTAGGATGTTGAGCAGCATTCCTGACTATGGCCAGGAATGTCTCCCATATTCCATACCACCACCCACACAAGTAGAGCAGATCAAAAATGTTTCCAGACAGAATGACCCTGGAGGGAAAAATTACCCTTGCTTTGAGAACCAATTGTATTGAGTTGAATAGTGATCTCTCAAACCATAATTTCACCAGGAAGTGACCTGTAAATGTGATCTTACTTGGAAAAAAGAGTCTTTACAAATGTAGGTAAGGATCACAAGATAAGATAATCCTGGATTTAAGTGGGCCCTAAATTCAGTGACTGTTGTCCTTCTAAGAGAGACAGATGAGTCACAGGAACTCAGATCGAGCGATACTAATAACACAGGCAGAAACATGTAAACCACCACAAAGTAAAGAACGCCTTCAGCTGCTAGAAGCAGGAAGAGACAAGAAAGAATTCTCCCTTTCGTGGCTTTATTTTGGGCTTCTGGCCCCTAGAATTGTGAGAGAATAAGTTTTTGGTTTTAAGTCACTACGTGTCCGGTTATTTGTTATGGCAGCCCTAAGAAACTAACACACCAATTGTCTCAGGTGAAAAGAAACTTCAGTTTATATTGTATGTATATTTATTTAGATATAACTGTTATTTAATCACAGACGATAGGAATATAATTTGAACTGGCAGCAAAATGTATTCATGGGAAGAATACTGAGCTATTTGAAGTAATCAAATAAAGGCTGATTGGTCAAACTTTGCAAAAATTAGGGATTGATTTAAGCTTTAGAAAAAATCAGAAATAGGTGTTTATACACTGCCCACCCTTTTTCTCCATCCCCATCTATTGTTTTCTCTCTTCTCTCCTTCTCTGTGCAAAATGGCATGCTCTACAGCAGAGGACGGTCCCCAACCTATTTGGCACCAGAGACCGGTTTCGTGGAAGACGATTTTTTCATAGACCCAGGTGGGGTGGAGTAGGGCAGGAATGGGTGGGATGTGGTTTCAGGATGATTCTTATAAGGAGCCCACAACCTAGACCACTCCCACGTGCAGTTCATAGTGAGGTTCACACTCCTATGAGAATCTAAGGTCACTGCCGATCTGACAGACAGCGGAGCTCAGGTGGTGATGCCAGTGATGGGGAGCAGCTGGAAATGCAGATGACGCTTTGCTCACTCACCTGCCACTCACCTCCTGCTATGCGGCTTGATTTCTAACAGACCATAGACCATGGCTGAGGGGTTGGCAACCTCTGCCTTATAGTACAGGAACCAAGCCATCTATGGCCCCCAAGGTTTATACCTGGAGGGTCCCACAGCCAACGAGAGTCTGACTTCTCTGCCCTCAACCCAGTCTTTTTGATTCTGGAATAAGAAAACATTTTGATTCTACCTTGCTTGCTCAGATGCTTATACTGAAAACAGTCAACTACAGCACAGGCAGGGCATGGTTGTGTAAAAACTTTGTATTCCTTATACACCCAAATGGATGAGATTAGAAGGCCAGTAGTTTCCAGAAGAAAAAAATAAAATAAAATAAAATTCTGGGCATCCAAGCCTACAAATATCTACCATAGTACGTAAATCTATATGGTTAGCTTAAAAGTATAATTTTCTTACTGACACAATTTTTGGAAAGCATGATGTCAACTTAATGTTTCTTCCTACTCTAAACTTAGTCATTTGACCAGTTGTTTAGATAGGCATGGTGGTAGCAAAAAAAAAAAAAGTCTTGGAAAACGTAAATAGAAGTACCCAATGACTTTTACTGTCATCAGTCAGTCAGTCAGTTCAGTCGCTCAGTCATGTCCGACTCTTTGCGACCCCATGAATCACAGCACGCCAGGCCTCCCTGTCCATCACCAACTCCCGGAGTTCACCCAGACTCACGTCCATCGAGTCAGTGACGCCAGCCAGCCATCTCATCCTCTGTCGTCCCCTTCTTCTCTTGCCCCCAATCCCTCCCAGCATCAGAGTCTTTTCCAATGAGTCAACTCTTTGCATGAGGTGGCCAAAGTACTGGAGTTTCAGCTTTAGCATCATTCCTTCCAAAGAAATCCCAGGGCTGATGTCCTTCAGAATGGACTGGTTGGATCTCCTTGCAGTCCAAGGGACTCTCAAGAGTCTTCTCCAACACCACAGTTCAAAAGCATCAATTCTTCCATGCTCAGCCTTCTTCACAGTCCAACTCTCACATCCATACATGACCACTGGAAAAACCATAGCCTTGACTAGACGGATCTTTGTTGGCAAAGTAATGTCTCTGCTTTTGAATATGCTATCTAGGTTGGTCATAACTTTCCTTCCAAGGAGTAAGCGTCTTTTAATTTCATGGCTGCAGTCACCATCTGCAGTGATTTTGGAGCCCCCCAAAAATAAAGTCTGACACTGTTTTCACTGTTTTCCCATCTATTTCCCATGAAGTGATGGGACTGGATGCCATGATCTTCGTTTTCTGAATGTTGAGCTTTAAGCCAACTTTTTCACTCTCCTCTTTCACTTTCATCAAGAGGCTTTTGAGTTCCTCTTCACTTTCTGCCATAAGGGTGGTGTCATCTGCATACCTGAGGTTATTGATATTTCTCCTGGCAATCTTGATTCCAGCTTGTGTTTCTTCCAGTCCAGCGTTTCTCATGATGTACTCTGCATATAAGTTAAATAAACAGGGTGACAATATACAGCCTTGACATACTCCTTTTCCTATTTGGAACCCGTCTGTTGTTCCATGTCCAGTTCTAACTGTTGCTTCCTGACCTGCATACAAATTTCTCAAGAGGCAGATCAGACGGTCTGGTATTCCCATCTAAGTGGGAAAATAACTGAATCTTCAACAAAATCCTGGGCATGGAAATCCCACAACATTTAGGGGTAAATGCCTCAGCTTTGGGATCCAAATAAAGCTTGTAATGAATCATTCAAATGTCCTCTAAAAAGATCTATTTCCAACTTGATTAGAAATGATGAAGCATGTTGTCATCGTTTATTGAATGAGATAAAAAATAAAGTAGGGTAAATTTTAAAATTCTCCTCTATTTACTTCTCTGTTTTTTATTAATCCATTACATCCAGTTTTTAAAGGCTCTGAATGTCATGCCTCATCCGTTTTAGTACATCAAATCCTTTCCCAACCTATGCTGACAACACAGGTCTCTTGTCTCAGTGCCCTATTGGATTACAGAGATTACTGATACATATCCTGGGGTCTGTCTGTTTAGAGATTTAAAATGCACCATCCTAAAATAGAAGTGATGGCCTCAACACATGGATTTTAGCACCTCGTTTGGACAGTGGAAGTGAGACTATAATTGGTAAATCTTACAAGCACTTTTTGCCAAAAGGAATATTTTCCACGTAGTGGACTATGACTAAGAATCTTTTCCAAGCCATAGGAGCCAGTGGATACTCTGAGATTAAAGGAGCTAAGGGAAATGTTTTAAAAATATGCTATTTGCATATTTTCACAATTGACTTCTCTATTGCATAAGTAGCCCTTTGGTCAATATTTAGTTGTTGTTTAGTCTCTAAGTCATATTCAACCCTTTTGCAACCTCATGAACTCCACTGCACCTCAGGCTCCACTGTCCATGGGATTTTCCAGGCAAGAATACTGGAGTGCATTGCCATTTCCTTCTCCAGGGCATCTTCTGACACAGGGGTTGAACCTGCATCTCCTGCATTGGCAGGTGGATTCTTTACCCCTGAGCCACCAGGGAGGCCCAGTTAATACAGTGATGGATTGAAAGACACACGCCTGACTCACAGAGTGGTGGATGCTGTGAGGCCCAGGTCAGGTATACCCTTTCAGACCCAGGGACCCACTCTTTCAGTTGCTAAGAATGCTGGCTGCTGACTTTAAAGGGCCCTGCATTGCCCCAGGTTACATACTCTTCTTGTTTTTAATTTTTTTTAATTTTTTTTTACAACTTTACATTCTACATACTCTTCTGAATGAGTCTGCAGCCTGGATTCATCCTGGATTGCGGGGCACAAAGGCTCCGCTGCCAGATTGCTCAGTGGTAAAGAATCTGCCTGCAATGCTAGAGACCTGGCTTCGATCCCGGGGTCAGGAAGATCCCCTGGAGAAGGAAATGGCAGCCCATTCCAGGATTCTTGCCTGGGAAATCCCATGGACAGAAAAGCCCAGAGAGCTACAGTCCATGGAGTCATGGAGTTGGGGATGACTGAATGACTTAGCACGCAGGCACGCATGCCTTGCCTCTACTTGGGACAACTCTGACGGGCCATCCCGGCACTAGAGCTTCTCGGGTGGAGGATGGATAGAGGCCCCAATGGCACCTGCGTCACAGGTCAGAGTCTCCCCCTGCCCCAGCCTGTTGCTCACGCACCCACAGGTGTTGTTCCCACAGCACTCCCCAGGTTACTACGGGTACGTACATCACTGCCTCAGACTCCTTGAGTACCCCAACCAAAGACAGAGGATTATATTGAAAATATTGGACCCAGAAGCAGTGGATCTGAAACAGCTGAGAAAATTATTCTGGCAAGAAGGTGCATTCAAAGAGAGCTCTACACTTACTCTCTCTCTACTTCCCAGCAACCAAATGAATGAACACTTGAAATTTTGCACAATCTCTGGTTCTCTCAAAGGGAAATAAATTGAAAAGGAAAGAGGAAAGGGATATAAGCAGGAAAGGAGACAAGTTGTTGTTGTTCAGTCACTCAGTTGTATTGGACTCTGTGACCCCATGGACTGCAGCACGCCAGGCATCCCTGTCCTTCACCATTTCCCGGAGCTTGCTCAAACTCATGTCCATTGAGTCACTGATGCCATCCAACCATCTCATCCTCTGTTGTCTCCTTCTCCTCTTGCCTTCAATCTTTCCCAGCATCAGGGTCTTTTCTAATGAGTCAGGTCTTCATGTCAGGTGGCCAAAGTATTGGAGTTTCAGCTTCAGCATCAGTCTTTCCAATGAATACTCAGGACTGAATACTCAGAATTTGATCTCCTTGCAGTCCAAGGGACTCTCAAGCTCAGATTATGAACTCCTTATTGCAAAGAGGCAAGGGGGAAGAAGAAAAATGTGAGCTGAATAAACAAAGTCTGCTTTGCAGTTTTACACTTTTAAGAATTCTTTTTAAGTAATTGCAATAGTTATTTTTAGAGTATAGTTACCATTCATTGGATACCAATTATAGACTTACTACTTTACATGTGCTATTTCTAAACCTAAAAAAAAAATACTGCAAGGGAGATAATATTATCAGAGAACTTAAGTGATTTACCCAAGGCACAGAGCTAGACAAAAGACAAAACAAGAATTTAAAATAAGCTTTAGCACTAAATCCTGCTGTCTTTTCTTTAAGTAAGGTGCTGCCTCTCTTCTCAGTGAGGAACTCAGACCCACACCAGGAACAAAGTTTGGCTTTCTTTTGAAAGATAGCTACTGTAATACTTGGGACTCTTTTCCCAGCAAGGGACAGAGACTCAATTCAAACTAGCTTAGACGATAATTTATTATGAATGAGGATACTGAGATGTTTCATGGAATCTAAGAAAAGATATTACTTGATCTCAGAGAAAATCTGCAACCACGGACAACAAAACTTTAAGAATTCACTTTCTCTTTGCCACATGTGGAAAACATTATAGCCAACATCTTTGGAACTTTACAGCTCTGAGTAGAAAGACCAGCTTATTTTCTTTGTCCCAAGGGGAAAAAAATATCCCACTTCATTAGCCAACCCCAAACCAGTCACCTCTGACCTGGGATCAGAATTACAATGTAATATGTTTATCTTTACTATACCCTGTGGATAGAAGCAGTAAGAAGAGAGTAAAGATTCTAGAAAAAGGGAAAGGGGGCAAGGAAGCTAATAAATATCACCATATAGATTCATTATATCTCCGAAACATATCACTGTACAATTTCTCAATTCAGTGAAAGAGGGGAGGCAGGTTTAGCTTGGAAAGCAGCTCTAAGATTATAACCTTATTGTGACAGAGAGTGTGTGTGTGTGTGTGTGTGTGTGTGTGTGTGCGCACGCTCGCACACGCACAACCCAAAGGAAAAGGATGGAAAAGATAAAGCAGGAAGTAAAGTCTGGTTCATTGGGGAAGCTAAAACTTGCCTCACTTAAGCCGGAAATTAATTTCTTCTTGATGACGATGACTGAAGGAGATTGAAAGAGTAGGTAATGAAAAAGCTTAAGATACATTTTTCTGATGGTATTGTGCATGAAATTCTAAGAGAAATTAAGAAGCGAGCTTATGCCTCCCTTGGAAGTGAGTTAATAATCAGATATATACTTTATTAACATAGGCTTCAAACCATTTCCACTCCAGCCTGGCCCAAGGGGCTCCCCAGAGGAGCAGGGTTTCTCTCCAGGCCCAGCTGCGGACTGAGTCGCACACCCACCTTCGCACTGCGCAAGAGAACAAAAGGGCCTTTCATTCCATCCTCCCTAGAAGGACTCGAGGTGGAAAATGGCTATTTGTTCCCTCTGCGACATATATGTCTGATAATATGCGTGGGCATGCATACTGACTGCCTGCATTATGTATGAATCAGACCCCACTCCTGTTCAGCAACAGCTGGAGAGATTTTTCTCCTCCAGATACCCAGCTGCAGTAGAGCCCCTCCCCCCAACACGTGCCTGCGCCACACACACACCCTATACATGGGCACTGGGGACAATTGCCCTAATTTACCAGAACCTAAGGACCACTAGAGCCAGCGCATTGTGTTTTTGAGTTGCTTTCCTTTTATTAAAATGTGTTTTTCTTCCATAGTGACTGCTGCCATTTTATTAATGGAACAAAGACTCTGGCCAAACAAGCACCCTAGTAATCACCTCAATTCATTCTCACAACCAAAGGCTTCTAAAAAACAGTTTTTTTTTTCAAGCTATTGGTTGGATGATCCCCCTGGGGAAATGCTTGCCACTTTTAAAGATGTTTTGAGCCAAGAGAAACTAGGATAAAGGCACTATTGGGTAGTTTTTCTTGTTGCTGTGTCTTTGTTTTCACAATCCATTATCACCAAGTTCCTGAACTCTTTTACTGAAAACAAGATGTTGTTTAAAAAAAAAAGAATTATAATACCACTTACCCAGGCCTAAGTTGAAGCACCATCTAAATGATATTGTTTTTAGGATGAAAGCTGCAAAACCACTGTAAAAAACAGTGGTCTCCCAAAAATTCAAATTATCTGGCCATTTGCAAAATATTTTAATGAAATGAATATTAAAATATTTTGGGGTTAGAAGATCTGAGTAAATTGCTTGAATTTTGCAATTCCTGCTGGATGTGTGCCATCTTACAAAATTGTATGTCAAAGAAAGAAACATTATATGTTAGAAAATGTTATGGAGAGTGATGTAAGTTTGTTTCACTCTATTTAACAGAAAGGAATGTGTTTGTGGGCTTATAAACAACCTAATCTATGGGCTGAAAATATCCTGCCAAAACTGACCCCTGGCCATCTTCTCTCCCCAAGAAAGCCTCCTAGAGTAAGCTCCTTGTAAAATGTTTCCCAAATAGACCAGACTTTATACAGTGGCCTCCTGAAGATTCAAAGGAGAACATAATAATCCTTGATAAACTTGGCTGCCTAGTTGAAAAAGCTATATGAAGAGTCTAATGACCGTTTTCTTGCTGGAATGTCCTCTATAGCAGAGGTCAATCATCCATCCACTTTCTCCATCAGACAGCTCGAAAAAATAAGATCATAAAGGTAATCTCCTCTATCTCACCAGATTTCTGAGGTCAAAGCATTTATGCAGTGAGGTCTTTCAGTGCCATTAACCGTGAAAATAGCCAATATCAAAATAATTCTGAATTTCAAAACCAATTTGAGTTTTAATCTGAGTATTCAGGCTATTCACCCTTGATACTGACGCATCCAGCCATTGGTTCACCTTAAATTGGTCAAATTGATGAGGTCAGTGACATTCGATAAGAGACTGCAATGTACTGTCTCCATTGTTTGTATGACTGTTTTGCTTTTCTCATTCTTCTCTCAGTACAGAGCTTTGAGATGGTGGATTGGGAATATATTAGAAACTTTGGAGGTTTCTGGCTGTTTGGGCTCTGGGCCTTCCTCCCTTTCAGCAGCGGTGTGAGGGTTGTGGAGAAGGTGAGCCTCTTGGAGAGGGAAATGGGGACAGAGGGTTATTTAATGTCGGCGGGAACATGGAATAGCGCTCATCAACATGGTGTTGAGCCAGACCATCCTTGGAATTAAAAAAGACAAGAGTTTTAACGTTTAGCTTCACTCATAACAGATTTTTCTCTAAACCTCATTTCTTTTTTTTTTTTTTTCCCTGCTGCAATGGGTCTTCGTTATAGCACATGGGGTCTTTGTTACCCAGTAGTTGCCTGGTGGCATATGGGATCTCAGTTCCCTGACCAAGGATCAAACCCAAGTCCTCAATGTTGGAAGGTGGCCTCTAAACCACTGGGCCACCGGGGAAGTCCTTGCACCGTGTTTCTAAAACAGAGATAATATCTTCCTTTTTAAGTATTAAATCTGATCTTGGAAGGGAAGTGCCTAGCATGGTGCTTGGCACGGAGTAAATGCTCAATAAATCAAAGTTACTCTCTCCACTGCTGTTCAGCTGTCTGCTGCCACCATCTAGAACTCCAGCCTATTTGTCTAGGGCCCTGTAAATCACCACTTTTATATATCGTCTATTTTAATTCTTACAGGAATCAAAAGAAACAATTATTATATCACCATATTAGAAATTAAGATGCTGAAACTTAAATAATTTGCCAAACTTGAATCCAGACGTTTCTCTCCAGAGTCAGGATTCTTTGGTACTGTAAAAATTTTACGTGATAGATTTCACCACTTCTCCTTGCCATTATAACCCTTTCCTTCCATGTTTTCTAATATTGGATGTATAATGCTTTTGAATACAAATGGATAAAAGGCTACAACTCATTGTATATATTGTAAAAAGGTCTCCCTGGATAACTATGCAAGGGACCAGTTAAATTCATTTACTAGTCTATTGAGGCCAACTTCTCCATTCTCAAGCTCAAAACACATTGTATTCTAAGCCCATGCTTTGAAGAATTCTAGTAATAAAGAGTTGTCTGTGGGAGGTCTGTTCCTTGTTGTTTCTGAATTATCATTAAATGGACATATGGTAAGTTGAATTCAGACCAACATTTCTGAACCTATTCAATTTCTTTGAGTGAATTAAAGGGTAACATCAGTTTGTAAGCATTTTCAGAAGTACTCCACTGAAATTAGGTTTTACTGATCCCAGTTCTTCTCATGATATGAATTAAGAGTTGAGTATAAAAGAAAATGGATCTTTTCAAAAAGAGAGCCAAATGAAACATGCCAGGTATAGGATTTGGGATTATGTATGTTGCTCCTAAATTAAATGCTTTCAATGGTGAGCTGTCATTAAAAATTACAGCTTTAGCATTGCTTTTCCAGCATTTGCAAATCACGAAGATGACTTATGGAAAACAATTTTCTTCAGTGGCTGGGCTCTCCAGCTGCCTGTAATTTGATTATAAATTTCAAATATACTTTGTGTGGCAGAGGGTATATGCTGAGAAAGGAGTGTTAGTGGGGAAGGAGACAGGGACTATAGTCTTTCCTGAGTAACTGAGTAACAGAAGTGAGCATTAGATATTTACATTTAGCATTTCAAAGCCTATAGATCAAGGGCGAATTTTCACCATCTTGATAACATTAGTCTCAGTAAATACTATTCCCTTTGTGCCCTAGAGGAAAAGATCAAATTACCCCAAGAAACTTATACAGTTGAGAGATTTTAGTAATTTTCTCATCCTATTTTCTTTCTCTCCCTCTTTCTCTCTCTCTCTCACAGACAACATAAATTGCTCTTACGGAAAGTTATAATGTGATGAAGTTAGATTACTCTTCAATAAGAAATGATTATTCAAACCTTTTGGAGACATGTCATTCTAGTGAACACAATAGTAGATCTCCTTTGTGTTTTTGGAGAATGAGAAAGGGCTTCTGAAAGAGACATGGAGTTCCAGCCTTTAATGGGCTTTGAAAAATACCAGACTTGAGGGTAGTAAGTTGACGCCATTAGGAAAATTCAATAATATTCTTATTTTCCTATTATCATAGAGGCATCTGCTGCTTGGGGGGAAATAATGAAATAAAGGTTTCTTTCCTACACATCAGTGCCATTCAGAGATCTCATGGAAACCTGTTTCTGCAGCAAAGAAAGTGTAATTCTGCAAGTCAAGAGCAGACCGTGTCCTGTGTGACCAGACACACTGACTCCTGCTTGCCTAATATTTAAGGGGAAAGTTGACACTTGGCTCTCTGACACAAATTCTGACCTGACAAAGCAATATAATCTTCTCAAATAAGGTCAAAATATCTAGAAAAACTCAGCTATTTACTATTGAGCTGATTTTCAGAGCCAAAGAGCCTGTTTGTTTTAAAACAACATACTCCCGTCAACCTTGCCTTAAAAAATCAATAAACTTGGAGAATGTCTGAGATTTTTTTTTTCCAAATTATGAACATCCTTTTGATTTTATTCTCTAATTTGTATAGCACAATAAATATAAGTGTAAATGCATTTCTTTTCAAAATAGAGTCTCAACCCAACCAGAATTCACTGTTTTCAATTATGATTTCCAATGGATCTCTTTTCTGGGGATCAGGTTTTAGAAAGCAGAATAAATTAATGGCAGATACTAGTCAAAATTTTGTGTTCCTTCAGGACCCAGTTTCTGCAAACTCTTCTTGGTAAAAAAATTAAAGTTCACTACAGTAAAGGGAACATATCAGTAAAAATCCCTGCTCGGGGCATTTCATTAATATGTTTGGAATTGTAAGAGAGAGGGGATTTTCTCTTCAAACTCCAGCCTCACATACCTTGGAGCTGATGAATTCTGCACATCTCTGGGATTTGCAGGAGGTTACAGAACAAGATTACGCACCCTGGTGATATATTTACTGCAAGGACAACCCGGGCACAGCTGCAGCTTGAAACCAGAAATGTGTGGAAAGAGTCTAACCGTGAAATACTTAAGGCTATTATTTCTTCAGAGCATCATTCCGTACCCAGGAAATGAAACTGATCAATTCTGCTTTTCTTTTTCATTGTTGTTGTTAGTTTAATGCAATTTAGTCTGAGAGGATGAAAACTGGTACCTGACTTTATTATTTACTTATGTAAAATCAGGGCCGAGGAAAAGTTGGGTCCAGTTGATAGAGATGATATGTAATTAACTGATTTGCAAAGAATGAGAAGGAGGCAAAGCTCTCTGTTTGTGGTGCAAGAATGGATGGTTTGCCTCTCCTTTCAGGATTAAATTGCAAATATCATTTAATGTTGAAAGGCTTTTTGGAAATAATATCACACTGAATTTCTCAAGTGGACTCCCCAGACTTTTTTATTTCCCGGTTCCTAAATAATTGCCGAGGGCACCACAGATAGAGCAGCTAACAAAGACAGACAATGCCCTCATGGAATCCATAACCTTGCAAGGAAAAGAGACTTGAGAAGGAGAAGAAGGACATAGATAATAATAGAGTTAAAACCTTGATAAAGCTAGAAAGACTAAGTACTCCAAGAGAGTGCATTATAAGCCTTGCATATTCGTGTTAATTTGTCTGCTTTCTCTTATCAGTCTATAAGATTCTTGACCAAAACAATGTGTTATTTAAAATAATTGCTTAAAAACGTCTATTTGTTAACAATCTGTTCCTAGAGCCTTGCACTGTGCATGGCACACGGCAGACACTTAGCAAACTTGGTTAGTTGTGTTTGTTGAGGCAAAGGAAATGGCAACCCACTCCACTACTCTTGCCTAGAAAATCCCATGAATGGAGGAGCCTGGTGGGCTACAGTCCATGGGGTCACAAAGAGTTGGACACGACTGAGCAACTTCATGGATGGAGCATTACTCATGGAATCCTTACAGAAATCCCAGGAACTAAATTTCAGGGATTGAAAGTGAAAGTGTTAGTAGCTCAGTCGTGTCTGAGTCTTTGAGACTCCATTGAGCCTGCCAGGCTCCTCTGTCCATAGAATTCTCCAGGCAAGAATACTGGAGTGGGCTGCCATGCCATCCTCCAAGGGATCTTCCAGACCTAGGGAATGAGTCTGGGTCTCCTGCCTTGAAGGCAGATTCTTTACCATCTGAGCCACCAGGGAAGCCCTTTTCAGGTATTAATGATCTTATTTTGTTGTTGTTCAGTTCCTTAGCTGTGCCGGACTCTTTGTGAACCCATGGACCATCAGGCTCCTCTGTCCATGGGATTTCTAGGCAAGTATACTGGAGTGGGTTGCCATTTCCTTCTCCAGGGGATCTCCCTGACTCAAGGATCGAACCCATGTCACCTGCAGGCAGATTCTTTACCACTGAGCCACCGGGAAGCTGGCCTCATTTTACTGATAAGAAAACAAAGGAAAAATGAAATGATTTGCTCAAACCATCTCAGCTAATAAAACAGAATGAAAACAGGTCTTTGAATTCTGAAACCAGTGTTCTTTCACTACACAACACTGCCTCCAGAAAAAAATAGATAAGATAAAGAATGGAAATAATACTAAGACTATATATATATATTTGTTTGCATGTTCACGAAAGGGGGAAGAAAAAGGGGAGGGAGAAACTTCAGAGTTGTACATGAATTAAAATGAACTCAATTCATCTTCACATAAAAATACTACGGGATAAAAGCCAAAAACTTTTCTGAGAATTTTGTATCTCCAGCAACCTATATTTAAACAGTTGTAATTCTTTTTAAAGAGCCCTTCTATTCAAACTTTTCAAAGAGAAGATTTGCCTTTTAGTGGGAAATCTCTTTTCCATCATAGAATTAAAATAAAACTTCACAAGTTTGGTTATTTGTTGTCAATTTTAGCAGACTTTAACCCCCTAAACTACTAAACTTAGTATATAAAAGAAAAAAAAAAGTACAGACTACAATATATTTGAGGCCAGACTGGAAATGTCCATAGGAGGTGTCTTAGTCAACTTGGGCTTGCCATGACCAAGTACCAGAAACTTGGTAGCTTAAAAAACAGAAATTTATTTCTCACAGTTCTAGAGACTGGTGAGTCCAAGCTCAAGGTGTCAGCTGGTGGGAGTTCTTTTCCTGGTTTGCAAAGCTGCCTCTCTTGCTGTATCATTATGTTGCAGAGAGTTGTCTTTCTCTTCTTCATCTAAAGCCACTAATCTTATCATTCAGTTCAGTTCAGTTCAGTCGCTCAGTCTTGTCCGACTCTGCAACCCCATGAATCGCAGCACACCAGGCCTCCCCTGTCCATCACCAACTCCCGGAGTTCACTCAGACTCACATCCATCGAGTCAGTGATGCCATCCAGCCATCTCATCCTCTGTCGTCCCCTTCTCCTCCTGCCCCCAATCCCTCTCAGCATCAGAGTCTTTTCCAATGAATCAACTCTTCATATGAGGTGGCCAAAGTACTGGAGTTTCAGCTTTAGCATCATTCCTTCCAAAGAAATCCCAGGGCTGATCTCCTTCAGAATGGACTGGTTGGATCTCCTTGCAGTCCAAGGGACTCTCAAGAGTCTTCTTATTTGAAACATCTTCTTCTTAATGATCTTATCATTAGGTCCTTACACTCGTGATCTACTCTAACTCCAATTACCTCCCAAAGGCCATTGTTCAGTTGCTCAGTCCTGTCTGACTCTTTGCGACCTCATGGACTGCAGCATGCCAGGCTTCCCCGTCTTTCACCATCTCCTGGAGTTTGCTCAAACTCATGTCCATTGAGTCGGTGATGCCATCCTCTGTCACCCCCTTCTCCTCCTGCCTCTTCGCATCTGGTGCCCACAGTATTGGAGCTTCAGCTTCAGCATCAGTCCTTCCAATGAATATTCAAGGTTGATCTCCTTTAGGATGGACTGGTTTGATCTCCTTGCAGTCCAAGGGACTCTCAAGAGTCTTCTCCAGCACCACAGTTCAAAGTCATCAGTTCTTCAGCGCTCAGCCTTTTTTACTGTCCAGCTCTCACATCCATATATGACTCCTGGAAACACCATAGCTTTGACTAGACAGACCTTTGTAGGTGCCTCCCAGGACTGCTGTTGCCAGAGACTCTATCCTCCCTGTAGGACACTGCTGACTTATGCTCTGCCTCAACACTTAAAGGCAGGTCAGGCTCAGTCTCTGTGGGGGTCACTGCTCCTTTCCCTGGGTCCTGGTATGAACAAGGTTTTGTTTGTGCCCTCCAAGCGTCTCTGGTGGATATGAAGTTTGATTTTAAATGCAATTGTGCCCCTCCTACCATCTTGTTGTGGCTTCTCCTTTGCCCTTGGTCATGGGGTATTTTTTTTTGGTGGGTTCCAACATTCTCCTGTTGATGGTTATTCAACAGCTAGTTGCAATTTGGGTGTTCTCACAGGAGAAGATTAGCACACATCCTTCTACTCTGTCATCTCCTATCCCAGATTTGCCTACAAAGGTCCCAAAATCCACATCTCCAAATATTATCCCATTGGGAGTTAGCTCTTCAAGATAAGGCTTGGAAGTCGGCCACAGGGGAGGCAGAGGGGAGACAGAAACATTCAGTTCATAATAGGATGTATAACTAAAAGAAATAAAACCAGTTCTATTTTACAAACACCCACACATACATACTAGACTTTGTCATACTCCACACCTTTGACAAGAAAAGTCAGGGATGAGATTATGCCTAATCTTGAGGAACTACATCTGAATAATTGAAATAAACAATCCACAATGGAAGACCAAAGAAAGCTAAACTGGAATGAATCATGCATTTAACATTATTTTTAAAGAAATCAGAAATATTCAGACATAAATAAGTCAGCGGGAAAGTCAAACACTGATATAACTGGCCCAGAAGAGCCTTTTGAATTTAACTTGAGTATTTTGGAGCTATAAGAACTGAAACATCTTTATTTTAAAAGGGTACAGTATTCATCAGAGAAGGCAATGGCACCCCACTCCAGTAGTCTTGCCTGGAAAATCCCATGGACGGAGGACCCTGGTGGGCTGCAGTCCATGGGGTTGCTAAGAGTCGGACACGACTGAGCGACTTCACTTTCACTTTTCACTTTTATGCACTGGAGAAGGAAATGGCAGCCCATTCCAGTGTTCTTACCTGGAGAATCCCAGGGTCAGGGGAGCCTGGTGGGCTGCCGTCTATGGGATTGCATAGAGTCAAACACGACTGAAGCGACTTAGCAGCAGCAGCACAGTATTCATAGAAATAGATAAGGTTTGAAATTTAAAACTACTCTCTCAACTATTACCAAAGTGGAAAAAAAATGAGCATGTTTTACATTTTGCTGTCTTCTACCTAATTAGCAAAATCCAAACAAAGAGGGACTTCCCTGGTGGTCCAGTGGTTAAGAATCTGCCTGCCAATGCAGGGGCCTCGGGTTCAACCCCTGAACTGGGAAGATTCCTCATGCAGCAGGGCAACTAACCCCATGCGCCACAGCTACTGAAGCCTGGGGCCCCTCGGGCTCACGCTCTGCAACAAGAGAAGCCCCGCAATGAGAAGCCCGTGCACCACAACTAGAGGGTCGCCCATCCACCACAACCAGAGAAAGCCCGCACGCAGCAACAAAGACCCAGCACAGACCTAAATAGTAACAATAACCACAAGAAGCATATACTGTAATGCTGCTTTATTTTGGGCCTTGTAAACAAAGTTTGATGACCAATATAACCACCAGATAATCAAAAACTTGTCTTGGTTAGTTGTGATATTAAGGATAAAACCTTGCACATAATGTGTATTTATTTTGATTTGTGTCCTACCTGCTTTCAACTAGAATTTGTGGTGGTAAAATAAATAAATAAACAAATCACTATATTTGTCAACACATATTGGATTGCACGATCCAGAAAACCCCAACCCCAATGCGTTAAGCATAAAAGGGAATTTATTGGCCCACATAGTTGAAGTCTTGAGGTAGAACCCACATCTAACACAAGAATTCAAAGAGGTCAACTGGCCTTGGTCTGCCTGTCTTCATATCTCAGATCTGCTTTCCCTTGGGCTGGCCCCATTCTCAGGCATTCTACTGAGGAATAAGATGGGACTCAGAAGCTCTGGTTTTTTCATCCCATCCTGTTGGCCATTCTACTGGAAAATCAACACCTCCTTTACAGTGATGCCCATAAAAACATTTGAATGCCCTCTGATGGGCCTGATTTGTGTCATGTCATGGCTTCATTCTTGATCCAATTACTGAGGCCAGGGCAATAGAGCACAGTCAATGGCCTGGCCTGGGTTAGGTTTCCACCCTCGGCTCTAAAAAACCAGAATGAATTCCCTCTAAGCCACAAGGACTGAGATTGGGATAAAGACAATAAGCAAGAAGCATTGAGATTCCATTATCACAAAAGAGGGAAATATCCTTAATGTAGTTGAACACTATGGGTGTCTACCACAACCCAAGTACAATAAAACTGAACCACTGACAAACACTAGAAAGCGGAAGTCATGTATAAACAAGGGGGTAGTCTTGAGAATAAGAGGAAGCAGGGGAGATGGTATGTCGTAGAAATATGGATTGAGAAAATCCGGAATGATCACGTATAAAACTTTGCTCTGAGTTTCTTAGAAGCCAAGGCAGAGTGACATTCAATGGAAAGAAAACACCTCATCTAAACAAAGGAAGTTCCCAGATTGCTGGATGATATAGATACTTTTCTGGCTCTGAATTCTCAAAAGAACTTGTCTCCAAGACCTTTAAATAAGACTGAGCAACATAATGAGGTCCTATTTTTTTTTTTTTAAAGCAAGTTTTTAAAAAGAGCTGGTACACATTCTGCTCAGTGAAAGCCAAGGACATAGCATTACACAGTGGCTCTGGAAAGTCAATTATTCAAAAGGCTGTAGTGACTCTGTCCAAGTATGTAACCTAATGAAGCACTCAAAGGTAGAAAACCGGCAATGAAATACTAGCCCTGCACTTATTAGCAGAGCCACCATAGCTTAGTCCCTCTCATTCCCTGAGCTTATGTTTTTTAAGTGTAAAGAAGTGGTAATAATACCAATACTTGCTTTGTGTGAGAATTAAATTAATATATAAAAGTACTTTTAACTCTCTAATGTATGTGCAAATAGGTAACATATTTTCATCAAACGATACTCTAGGATCATCTAGATAAAGGATAAAGTCAGATCAGATTATACATATTTTATAATTAATTGCATAAAATGTTCAACCAATGAGTCATTAAATAGTAAAAGGTTATTTTAAGTTTTCATTGCAGCTCTAATAAAAAACCTTTTTTTACTCCTCCATATTTATTATTATTTTATTATTTCCCATGTTTCAAATAAGTGAGATGTCATCCACCAAAAAAACAGTTGTTTGAGGACATTATTACCAATGTGATCCCTACCACCACCATTACTTCTACCAATTGCTACAATTTATTGAGCATTTACTATGGGTGAGGCAGGAAATGTAATGCTTCATATACATTTCAAACACAATCCCTGAACTAGGAGTGACAAGGTGAATTTTATAATGCCCCTCAAGAGCAGTAAAACATTAGACTAGTTACTTATCTCTGGTCCTGCTTTTCTCTAGGCTTGGATCAATATTGATTTTACATCTTAGAAGTTTCCTTCCAGACTTCAGTATTCTATTACTTTGTTAGGGTCAATTTCATGGTACAAATTCTCACATTTATGTCATTCTTTTTTTTTTTTTTTGCTATAAAGTGAGGCATATGGGATCTTAGTGCCCCAGCTAGGGATCAAACCTGAGCCCTGTGCAATGAAAGTGCAGTGTCTCAAACATTGGACTGCAAGGGAAGTCCCTGTGTTATATGATAAGTGCTTTTACCTCAATTAGGAATGTATACTTTTCTTAGAATGTTCTCTTTGGTAGTATATCAAAAGCAGCACCATCATTTTTATTCAACAAACCTGATGGGGTATTCTTCCCTAAGAGTGAAGGGCATATTTACCACAATTTGTGGAATTTTGTGGAATGTTTTCCCTGAAAAAAAATAGCAAGGAGTCAATGAGTTTGCATTATTGCCTTAAATTAGTGAGTGGACATTCTATTTCAAGAAAAAAAAAAAACTTATTTTTTTGCCTTTATTTAAAAATTTGAGATATAATTGGCATAACATGATTTCTTAAACCCCCCAGCAGTTCAGCGGCTTTCATCAGTTAAGATCACAGTTATCAGTAGTATACCAAAACGGTACCTATCAATGGTTTCTCAATTTTGGTTACACATTATAGTCACTGAGGAATTTTTAAAAAATATGAATGCCTGAATCCCACCACAGAGATTCTGCTGATATTGGTCCAGGGGGCATTTTGGATATTGGGATTATTTTTGCCAGCGCTTTTCCAGATGATTTTAAGGTAGAGTCAAGACTGAAATTGACTGGCCCATCTGGTGTTATCTGTGAGGCAGGGCATCACATACTTAAAGAAGATCTGCCAATCTGGAAGAGGTGGGGGATGCTCTGTTGGAAAAAAATCAGCAGGATCAACCAGTTGAGCCTCATCCAATACTTACATGCTATGCAAAACAGGCAGTATAGAAAACATTTGCTTTTTAAGAAGGATTTTTTACTTATGTGTGTTACTTGGGAAGCTCATTGACTGAGTGGAGAAGAAACGTGATGTCATTTTGTCAGTGGGAACCTGTGTCCTTTTTCTTTTTCTCTACTGGTTTTTAATTGTCAAAATCCAGAGGTTAAGAAGCTGCCTTCCAATACAAGGGACACTGGTCTGATCCCTGGTCAGGGAACTAAGGTTCCACGTGTCACAGGGCAGCTAAGCCGGAGCACAACTCACAACTCCACAACTCCCTATGGGCTCTGGAGCCTCTGTGTTGTAACCAAGACCTGGTGCAGTCAAATAAACAGATAAATATGTATTTTTAAAAAGACTTAAAAAAAAAAAAAAAAGCCAGAGGGGGCACCTGGGTAGGGTGATTTTTATTTACCACATTCTCCTGACCCTCTAACCCTTATTGGGCATCAAATTTCTTTTTCTCATTCCAAGGTTTTTTGGACATGGTATATAATAACTTTGTTTCCTGCAAGCTCTATTTTAATTGACAGAACCAATAGACACAAGAAATCATGACCAAAATAAGAAACCAACTCAAGTAATCCCTTGGGGATTGCTTTGCTTTCTTAAATAAAATCCAACACATGGTCCTGCTCAGGCATGTTTGGGAAATTACACCCATTATGTCTTTTTGTTTGCTTTTAAAACCTGCTTCTTTCATTTCTTGCAAATTTTTCTGTCCAAAGCTAAATTGATTCTGCACAGCAAAGATAAACTCCAATCCAGAAACTGGAAAGAAAATGTTTATGTGGTTGAGGTGCACATTTATAGAATTCCTGATTGGGTGGTGAGACCCAGAAGATCAGCAGTCCAGCTTCTGGTGGATACAATAGCCCTTTTTCAGTTCATTGACATGAGACGTTTTCATCTCCACCATGAAGCTTGTCAGGTCTGGTCTACGGATGGCTGATATTTTTGTTCTTATATCTGCTTGTGACTTCTTAGATGAAATTTTGAGGTTACATGTATAAATAATATGGAAGGAAGTGAATGCTTGAGGTTAATGTTCACAGGAAAAACCAGGGAGGGGACTTTTTGCTAAAGGTTTTTTTTGAAAAGCTGCTCTACTTTCTACAGACTGAGGTAGTAACCCTAAGATAAGGGGTTTTCACAAAATTTTTGTCAGTTTTTATAATGAACACAAAACTATATCCCATAATCTGAAGCGGAAATATTCAAATTAGTCACAGTGTTATACAAATTTTTTGTCTTTCCATTTTACAATATGATTAGAGAAAACTAAGATGTTTCAAAGAGCAAAAGCAAAATAAATAAATAAATAAATAAATGTCCTCCATTTAGGGGTAAAAAAAAAAAGGCCACTAATAATAAGTCATATACTCACCAACTACTTGAAGATTTCAGAGTTTTTCTTTTCTTGTATTGATTTTCCTATTGGTAAGAGTCCTTAATAATTTTCTCATGTCTCAGCCTTTATCACTATTAAATAATCTGTTAGATGTGTGTGTGTGTGTGTGTATGTGGGTGTGGGACTAACATAGTGTTGTAGGTTGATTGTACTTCAAAAAGCAAATACACAGATTTGTAGAAAAAGAGATCAGAGGACCTTCCCTGGTGGTCCAGTGCTTAAGTTGCTGAACTTCCTTTGCAGGAGACAAACGTCCAATCCCTGGTCAGGGAACTAACATCCTGCATGCTACACGGTGTGGCCGGAAAACAGAAAAAAATTAAAATTTTTATAAAAATGTAAAAAAAACCCCAAGAGATCAGACTTATGGTTACCAGAGATGAGGGTGGGGGAGAAAAAACTCAATAAAGGCAGTCAAAAGCTACACATCTCCAATTATAAAATAAATAGGGATGTAATGTACAACATGATTAATAGAATTAGTACCACTGTATATTATGTATGAAAGTCATTAAGAGAGTAAATCCTGAGTTCTCATCACAAAGAGAATGTTTTTCTTTTCATTGTATGTATCTATATGAGATGATGGATGTTCACTAAATTTTTGTGGTAATCATTTTGTACTGTATGTAAGTCAAATCATTACGTTGTACATCTTAAATTTATACAGTGCTGTATGCCAATTACTTCTCAAAAAAACTGGAGGAAAAAAAAGTTTGGGCTGTAAATAATAGAAACCAATTTTTGGTTAGTTTAAGCAAAAAATTAAGCTTCATTGTAGAGTAACTGGGATTATTTCATGGTACCTAAGAGCTAAGATACGTCTCTTAGTGTTTTAGGGTGCCTTTAAAATGGTCTCAATGATCCCTGACTTCTGGTATTTACACCGTGTATTATCTCCTCCCCATGAGTGTAGACTGGAAATGCTGACTTCTAACAAATAAAGCACAGCAAAGTGATGGGATGTCTCTTCTAAGATCAAGTTATAAAATTCTGTAGCTTCCACCTTGTTCTTACTCTTTCCACTCTGATGAAGGCAGATGCTGTGATGTGAGCTGCCCTCTGAAAAGCTTATATAGCAAGGAGTTGACGACAGCCTCTACCCACAATTTAGAGGAGCTCAGATTCTTGATGTAACAGTCTGCGAGGAACTGAATCCTGCCAACAACCATGTGAAAGCTTGGAAAATATCCTTTCCGAGGTGAGAATTCAGATGAAGCCACAGCTGTGGTCAGCACCCTGACTGTAACCTTGTGAGAGACCCTGAGATGGAGGGTCCAATTAAGCCATGTCTAGATTCCTGACCCCCAAAATTGTGGGATAATACATGCTGTTGTTTTAAGTCACTTCGTTTTGAGATAACGTGTTACCTGACAATAGGTAATACAGTCAGCAACAGAATGCAGGAACACTGGGGGAATCTATAAAATATTTCTTTCTGCTCCTTGATTCTCTTTTCTTCTGGTTGTCTGTCTCACTGAGCTCTCGTTACCAAACCACTTTGCTTTCTCCTCAGTGCAAAATATACCAATAGTTCCCGCATTTACCTGCTCTCTGTTTCTGTCATACAGAAAGAAATCAATGTCTTTTTAGGCACATTTTCAAAACTATCATGGCAGGAATCAGACTGGCTGATCTAGGCTCAGAAGCCCATCTCTGAACCCATCATCTCTCTCAGGAGGGAAACACAAGGAAGAGATTGTGATTGATCTTGCTTGGATCCAGTGTACTAATGCAGCAGTGTTTATAGTAGGTATGAAGACTGGAAAAGGTAGATTTGTAATTTGCTTCACAATTTTGCTCACTTTGGCCTATTGTTTAAATAATTTGAATTGCTAATATGTGTTCTATTTGAATGAATAATCTAACAGGCACCATTACTCTAAAAAGTAAATATAGGGGGGAAAAAAGACCTTTAAAACATTTCCCACCTAGAAAATGCATCATATAAAACTTGGCATTTGTGCAAGGTACATGCCAAGAAGTGGAAAGTAATGGACACTGACATGCTTGATTATTCAGGAAGGATATGGTTTGACATTTACGCCAACTGAAGGTTCTTACTCCCATTGTATCACAGGCTCCTTTGGGCCTCCACTCTCTGCCTATTGTCCTACATGTGTAGAAAAACTGATAAAATTCCAGCAAAGTGGGGGTGGGGGGTGGGGGCGGATGTACGATGAGTTGTTAAACCAGGATGGTGAGCACTTACCAAGCTACGGTGTTTCTCCAGTTACACTTGTGTAATTGTGACACATGAAAAGATCCCTTCAGAACTGCCAGTACATAAAAGAGCAGAACACTGACTACGATCAAACAATGTACACAAAACAAAGTGGCTTTGCTGCCCTCTCAGTGGGATCCAAACGAAACAAATGATGCAAGGTTGTATGTTTATTTATTTTTTCTTTTTTGGAGGGGACACCCAGATGGTTATATTTTGACCATCAGACTTGCTTTGTGTATCAATACACCCGTGGCGGATTCATGTTGATGTATGGCAAAACCAATACAATATTGTAAAGTAATTAGCCTCCAATTAAAATAAATAATTTATATTTAAAAAAGTGTTTTATAAAAATTAGCTCTGAAATCAGAGAAAATAAGCATATTTTTTTCTGCACTTTTGGTGTACTAGGAGTATCAGTGAGAGGTTTCCAAAAAAAAAAAGCATCCTGTTGGAAATGGATAACCTCTATTCCATTTCCAACCATCCTGTTGGAAATGGAAATTATATAACCTCCATCCGAGGTTATGTAATTATGCGTGCATGATGCTAAAGGGCAGTTAGTCTGTGCATGGGCTGCCCTTGGAATCAGAGGTAGGAATGGTGGGGTGACGAGCACACAGCATCCGTATACAACACAGCGGACATCTGAGGCACCTGGGCTGTAGAACCACTTGGGTGCAAGTCCTGCTTTTGCCAAGTACTAGACTTCAGGCACATAGTTTATATTCTGTGCCTTGGTTTCTTCATCTTTGAAGTAGGGAAAATTTTCAGAGTACCTACCTTTACACTCTTGTTGTTAAGATGAGATAACATAATTGATACAGAGAGTCTGGCACAATGCCTAATATACACCAAGCACTCAAATGTTAGCTAATGTTATTACTTACTTTTGATGATATCAGTTATTTAAACTCCCTCAACCCTAATGTCCTCATTTGTCAAATAGGGAACTGATTGTAGCAATGGCACATACAAAGTTATGTGTGTGACTCAGCATATGATATTATGCACACATTTCATATGTTTTCTTAATTCTTTGAAAGTGAGATGGGAAACTGAGCTGAGAGTTGCTTTGCAATGATCTAGGGTCACAGCTGCAGTCAACATGGTGGTGAATTAGTTTTCATAACAAAGGACCACAAACTAGACGGCTCGAAACAACAGAAATGTATTCTTGCTCAATTTTGGAGGCCAGGAGTCCAAAGTCAAGGTTAGGTTATAGCAGGGCCATGTTCCTTCTAGAGGCCTTTGGGGAGAATCCTTCCTTGATTCTTCCAGCTTCTGGTGGTTTCTGGTGTTCTTTGGTCTCTGGCTGAATAACTCCAGTCTCTGTTCCTGTCTCCACATGGCCATCTTCTCTGTATGTTGTAGTGATGGTGTAGTTGCTAAATCATGTCTGACTCTTGTGAACCTATGGACTGTCAATTGCCAGGCTCCTCTGTCCCTACAATTTCCCAGGCAAGAATACTGGAGTGGGTTGCTATTTCCTTCTGGGGATCTTCCCAACCCTGGGATTGAACCCGCATCTCCTGCATTGCCGGCAGATTCTTTACCGCTGAGCCACCAGGGATGCCCTCTTCCCTGTGTCCTGTCTCCAACCTCCTATCTGTTCACTAGTCTCTTATAAAAACACTAGTCATTGGATTTAGACTCCACCCCAAATTGAGTATGGGCTTCCCTGGTGGCTCAGAGGTTAAAGAGTCTGCCTGCAATGTGGGAGACCTGGGTTCGATCCCTGGGTTGGGAAGATTCACTGGAGAAGGAAATGGCAACCCACTCCAGTATTCTTGCCTGGAGAATCCCATGGACGGAGGAGCCTGGTAGGCTACAGTCCATGGGGTCGCAAAGAGTCAGACATGACATCGAGTACAGTTTCATCTGGAGATTCTAAACTGATTACATCTGTTAAGACTTTATTTTAAAATAAAGTCACATTCTGAGGTTCTGGGTGGAAATTAATTTGGGGGAGGGCACTATAGTATCTAGCTCACTCAGTTTAGTTCAGTTCAGTTGCTCAGTCATGTCCGACTCTTTGCGACCGCATGAATTGCAGCACGCCGGGCCTCCCTGTCCATCACCAACTCCCGGGGTTCACTCATTTCCAGACACCTCTGACTCTTTGCCATTTATCTTACTTTTACTTCAACCCATTTACTGAACACACATTTGGGGAGTACCTACTGTGTGTCAGATCCAGGGACACAAAGGTAGTTCCTTAAAAGAGTTCGTAATATTTTGAGAAAGATGCACACTAAACAAGTCTATAGTGACAGAGAGAGAAAAGTGGGGTTTTATCTCCAAGTGGTTAGAGAGAGCTTCCTGAAGGAAGTGAAACCTGCAGCTGTCACAAGTTCTTGGCTCGTCTATACTCGAAGTACACATGTCAGATGAGGGTATGTGAGAGGAAAGAAAAAAAATGAACTTGATCAGACAGGCCGCGCTTTCCCTCTGGATAATACAAAACTAGCCAACAACTAGTACCCAACCAACGTACGTCACATAGAATCGCATCCAAAATTCCAGGGAAATGAATATCAACGAATAGCAAATTAGAACGCTGCATTGTGACATTTAATTTAAAATAGAGCATTGATGTTGACTCTTCTAAGCATGAGAAATACATATTTATTTAAAAAGGGGAAAGTATATTGCAAAATGTTTCTATTTCTGATTATTACTTCACTGGGACAGAATGTCACTGATTTCTGTGTTATTTAATTGATTACAGATTGCCATAATACACAGTGTTATAAGCTCTCTTTATGGTTATGTTTCTTTTCTTTTTTTATAACCTCATAAATATGATAGTTTAAAATACGCCCCTGCAGCTAACTGGTAACTTAGATGTTAACTTGTCATTGCACCTCAATTTTGTGAGAATAACTTTGGAGGTGCAAGAACACTTATTTTCAGTGCTTTGGAGGTGACAAATGTGTTACCTCTAGACTTTGTGAAGCTCACCCCCACTTCCCTCACGCCACCTAGATTCGTAGTGAGTGTAGGTGTTATGTATTTTGTGATAGAGGATGTGTCCTCAGACAAAATCGCATGTGCAATGTGCGTCACAAGGATTCTATTGTATTTCTACAATGACTACTTCATAGCTGCCTTAGGCTATGGCACTCCAAGCTTTGGAGCCATATTGAAGACGCTCTTTGCTTTGGTATCTACTAAGAGTAATTGTTTAATTAGTTAATTTGGCTGTGTGGGGTCTTTGTTGCTGTGCACAGGCTTTCACTAGTTGCAGCAAGCGGGGCTTACTGGTCGTTGTGGTGCAAGGGCTTCTCCTTGAGGCGGTTCCTCTCGTCGAGGAGCACAGGCTCTAGGTGTGTGGGCTTCAGTACTTGCAGAATGAGGGCTCAGTAGTTGTGGTATGTGGGCTCTAGGGTTTGCAGACTTCAGTAGTTGCAGCACATAGGCTCAGTAGTTACGGCTCACAGGCCCTAGAGTGAGGGCTCAGTAATTGTGGCTCATGGGCTTAGCTGCTACGTGGCATGTGGCATCTTCCTGGACCAGAGATTGAACCCGTTTCCCTGCATTGGCAGGTGGATTCTTATCCACTGCGTCACCAGGGAAGTTCTAAACAGTAATTTTTTAATCTGAGGTAGTTAAACAGAGAGGACAGACATTGAATGAAATTGTGAAGTATGTAAAATTTTTAATCATCTTCTTGCTTCTTTTTGCTCTACACTCAGTATCTGAATAGGCGAATAGAACACCAAGATTTTCAAAGACGGTTAATAAGCCTTGAATATACTTAAAGTTGCAATTAACCTTTTGTTTTAAGAATTAGAAAAATGGTAAGGAACCAATATGGCTGCCATGAAAAATAAATGCAACAATGGCATCTTATTGCTTCCAAGAGCAAGCAGAGTTTTTCACAAGTGTCCTTCAAGGCCAATTTTTACCTATCCAACCTTTAGTCATAGCCATCTTTACTATTTCTTTAAAATATGATAGAAGATATGGACTTTCTTATCAAAATAATGCATAAGTACAATTTTAAAATATTTTCAGTGGATTTTTAATAGATCCCCATCTCCCTGCCCCAAGGATCAAGCCCATTCTCCTACCACTTTTAGACTCAAACACACCAGGGGATTGGGGCTGGGGTGGCAGTAATATTAATACTTCTCCTCTCCCAGTTCAGACTAGCTTCTGAATATCTTCTTTCAAGTTGTCATTGCAGACAGACCCACTGATCCTTCTTATTTTAGAGGTCTGTCTGTCAATCCTATGGAAAAGCACTGTGCGGAAATAATAGCAGGAGGATTCCAAAAACAATAATAGGGCAGTTAAAAAGCTCAGCCCTTAAAAGGCCCTCACTCCTTGCTGAGAGGGTTATAGGAACGCTGCTGCCTGATTTTTTTTTTCTTTCAAGATGGATCTCTTCTGATGAACTAGTTGAATTCTTTCTCCTTCATCCTAGGAAAAACTCAAGAGTATTTTGAAAGTAATCCTAGGAGAAGATTTATCTCAAGTAGATACTTGGCATCCCTGAGCTCCTATGGGCTGGGTGACCACTACTTAATGGCTCTGGGGACTTTTTCAGAACACAGATTCATTGATCTTTTTCCTAAGGAACAGGTAAGTGTCATGAAAGTAAAAGTCACTCAGTCATGTCGGACTCTTTGTGATCCCATGGACTATACAGTCCATGGAATTCTCTACACCAAAATACTGGAGTAGGTAGCCTTTCCCTTCTCCAGGGGATCTTCCCAACCCAGGGATCAAACACAGTGATCAAATCCAGGTCTCCCGCATTGCAGGCGGATTCTTTGCCAGCTGAGCCACAAGGGAAGCCCAAGACTACTGGAGTGGGTAGCCTATCCCTTTGCCAGCGGATGTTTATGACCCAGGAATCGAACTGTGGTTTCCTGCATTGCAGGCGGATTCTTTACCAACTGGGCTATCAGGGAAGCCCATGAACTCCTTATAAAAGAAAGCCAATGTTTTTTAAGAACCTTGTAGGTGCCCCCTGGAGTAGGAAATGGCAATCCATTCTAGTATTCTTGCCTGGAAACTTCCATGGACAAAAGAGCCTGGTGGGCTGCAGTTCATGAGGCCGCAAAGAATCGGACATGACTGAGTGTGCACGCACACACACACACATACACACACACACACACACATACACACACACACACACACGAGGGCACTGGAAAGAAATATCTTTAAGGAAAGAATTCATTCAGTCAAAACACAACTTAATGCTCATGTTGCAGCCTGGAAATAAAAAGAAAACTACCCTTAAGGAGCTCACAATCAAAAGTTTCATTGTTTTCCTATCTTTTTTAAACAGCAGCTTATTTTAAATAATATTTTATCATCTTATTGTTATTTATATATTTTCATTTTTTGGCCATGCTGCATGGCATGTGGGATCTTAGTTCCCTGGAATCGAACCTGCACCCACTACATCAAAGCACAGAGTCTTAACCACTGAACCACCAGGGGAGTCCACATTTTCTTTTCTGTCTTACATTCTTCACCCACTCAACTTCATTGTGTTTCAACCTAAGTATTTATTGGATTATTTTGAGTTCTAAAAGAAGATGCTTCCCACTCTAAATTTCCTACCTTTTTAAGTAAAAATCACTGTTTAGATTCTTTTCCTTCATAACTCCCCTATCTCTGGTTGCCTGATTTAGGGATAAAAAAACACAGGACACACAGTTCAATTTGAATTTTAGATAAATAGCAAGCAATTTTTTAGTATGAATGTGCCCCAAATGTTGTGTGGGACATACTTATACCAAAAAAAAAAAAAAAAAGATGTTTATCCGATTCTGACTTACCCGGACACCTTGTATTTTACTTAGCAACCTTACCCTTACCCCAGCGACCTCTACAGAATAAGTTGGCATTCAAGTTTAGTGACATCAACACACTTAGAGCATCTTCTTTATTGTGTAATCCTGATCACAGAGGAACATGGTAAACTCCCTAGAAAACCAAACACCCCCTGCCAGACTGTACTAACTCACTCCCCTCCGACACAGACCCTCCCTGCTGAATGGGACACTTGAGCCACTGCAATCCCACATAACACTGTTAGCGACTGGAGGACATATTATTTCTTCCCTTTACTCACAGATGTGACTTTTTAACTTCATTTTTCTATAAAACAAATCCTGTGGGTCTAGTTCGCCTATCACCTATCCTCATTTGTCTTTTACATTTTGAAAGGAAACTAAATGAGGATAATGTTGGTCATTACCAAGCGCAGATCTTCAGAGTCTCTGTGTGGCAACAATGCAGGAAAGACTAAAGTCTGCAAGTAAATTCAAGCTACATTTTAGTCTTCTCTAAAAAGACAAGAAGAAATTATTGGGCAGAACAACGGATTTGAATGTCATTTCTATTGTTTTACCTGCTCACTTACAATCTGGTAAAGATTTAGAAGGTTTCAAATGAAGCCTGAGCTCCTCTGACAGAGCTGGCTGTTTTGAGCACAACAGATACCATAGTTATCGCGCAGAGAAGTGAACACCAAATATGTAATTTATTTAATGCAGCACTTTTACAGGTAGAGTACCATGCCAACAGATATGATTTTTTTAATTGAAACCTAACCGTAATTGAAATATGTGGTCACTAATATCTGCAATCAGCCATTTCTACAGTAGTTTAATATGCAGCTGCTTTGAAATGTGCTTGCAGATTAGCAAAATGTCAGACCCCACTTTCAAAGAAAGCTGTCTTCTGGGACATCACTTATTCTTGCTCATAACTTTAATACGTTTACCTCCCACTGTAGCAAACCAATTTTTTATAACATTCTAAAGAGACGTTATGCACAGAAGAGCCTGGGATATTTCCAGTTAGGATGGCCATCTCTGAGACAGGTAATAGAGACTGAAAAATGCCATGACACCCATATCCTGGGTCCTTGTTAGATTAATTAAACATGGAGGCCATTAGATGAGGTGGTTCTAACACCTTAAAAGCCTACATGAACAAACCAAAACCTAAGACTATAAATGCCTCATGATTAAGAAATAGAAACCTCAGGACAACCAATCACAAACACCCAGCTAGGATTGTCCCAAATCATGCTTAAGCTGTAATCAAAGAACTTCCTTGCTTTGCTCTTTCCTTTTCTCTATGTCTTTCCCTGGCTCCTGTAGTTGGAGCACTTCTAACCACTTTTGTTTTGTTGCTGCCTGGTTTTAATAGATTTTTGATCAAATAAACTCAACATTTGTAATATGCCTAAGTTATTCTTCTAACACCATACAGAAGTCATTTATGGACCTGGCATTTGGATGCTCTGAGAAATGGGGTGTAGGTCCAGATAATTATTCCCCAAGAGCAGAGTCTAAAATAAGAGAGCTGTTTGTACCACTGGTATGTAAACCTCACTTTTTAGGGAAACATACAAGAGCTCTATAGTTCTGAAATCTGCATGTGACTTTTTAGGGGTTAAGGAAAAGTTCAGAGAATTTGCAAACAGCTTAAAACTTGCAAATAAGGCTGTTCAAACCCAAGAGTAAATCAGAATGCACAGGCTCTTAGGGCAGTCAAAGAGAGTTTTAAGGCCTGAGACTTGAGGCATTAAGGACCTTGCCTTGTAACCTGATTAAGAAATGCCCCTGCCTGCCTATCTTATCTGTTTCTCAGGATAAGTCACAATGCCTTTAGCTATTTCTGATTTAGGCCTGGCTGGGTGTGGATCCGTACTATTTTGATTATATATCTGCTGGTTCTGATGATCTCATTACTTTGTTAATTAAATTTTTAGCTTATTTTAATCTCCCTTTAACAGTTCACTTTTAACCATGGGGAAGAGGAAGTACCTCCTCAGAGAATAGTGTCTGCCCCAAAGGTGGTTCTGCAGCCTTCCTTCCTGTGCTTCAAATTATAGCCTCCTGTCAGGTCTGCTAGAGAACCCCAAAGGCCCAGGTTAAACATATTCATTCAGGGGATTTCCCTGGTGATCCAGTGGTTAAGAAACCACACTTCCACTGCAGGGGATACAGGTGTGATCCCTGGTAGAGGAACTAAGATCCTGCATGTTGAGAAAAATAATTATCCAGGGACTTCCTGGTGGTCCATTGAGTTAAAAATCTAACTCCCATTGCAAGGGATGAGGGTTCGATCCCTGGTTCGGAAACTAAGAGCCCAAGCTGGAGAGCCTGGGTGCTGCAACGCAAGATCCCACATGCCCCAAGGAATATTTTGCTTACTCCAGCTAAGACCCAACACAGCCAATAAATGAGTAAAATAAGTAAATATTTTTAAAAAATTCATCCAGGTAATTTAGGAAGACCACAAATTACACTTCTGGGGAGAAGTGCAAATAGCCCTAAACTCTCGAAATTGCCAGAATGAAATGCCCCGGAGGCCGTACATGGACCAAAAGCAAGACCTCCAGCAAGTGTCATGGTCCCTACTGTCCTTCTCTTGCTACTTATTCCTCTCTCCCTCATCATTCGATTTTGTTTGGGAATTATCTGTTCATATCCTCTGCCCATTTCGTGGATGTACACTGCATGTGTTAAATTGGCTTTTCTGTGTGATTTATCATTTGCAATACAGTGCTAGCTCCCTGATTGATCTCTTCAGGCCGCAGACAGACTCCGAAAGGACTCTTTTCAGGTGCACTTATCTACTAGCACCTATTCTTGCCACTTTATGTGATGCTAAGGCTGTGGTTTTTCCAGTGGTCATGTATGGATGTGAGAGTTGGACTGTGAAGAAGGCTGAGCACCGAAGAATTGATGCTTTTGAAGTGTAGTGTTGGAGAAGACTCTTGAGAGTCCCCTTGGAGTGCAAGGAGATCCAACCAGTCCATTCTGAAGGAGATCAGCCCTGGGATTTCTTTGGAGGGAATGATGCTGAAGCTGAAACTGCAGTACTTTGGCCACCTCATTCGAAGAGTTGACTCACTGGAAAAGACTGTGATGCTGGGAGGGATTGGGGGCAGGAGGAGAAGGGGATGACAGAGGATGAGATGGCTAGATGGCGTCACTGACTCGATGGAAGTGAGTCTGAGTGAACTCCGGGAGTCGGTGATGGACAGGGAGGCCTGGCGTGCTGCGATTCACGGGGTCGCAAAGCGTCGGACACGACTGAGCGACTGAACTGAACTGAACTGAATGCAGAATATATGCCCCTGGACACTGGCTCTTTTAGATGAATAGGAAGAAAAAAAATGTCAGCTCTTTGTTCATTCTGTCTAGGCCAACACATTAAGAATATCAACTCTGTTAAAGCTTAAAAAATATTTTTGCTTTGTTGTCATTAGTCCTTCCTTTTGTTCCTTGTGGGGTTTGGTGGCTAGAGGTTTTAAAGTTTCATGCAGTCAAATCTATGCTTCTCGTTAGAGTGTATTTCCACATCAAGAGTTTCTTGCATTCCTGCTTTGAAAACCATTATGAATATAAATCTTAAAATATATAATTAATAAAAGACAGTTTAAATATTATAACTATATATGTACATGATTGTATATATACGTAATTATATAGCTATAATAGCCCAAACCAGCAGAGTGCTTCCTAGCGTTTAGCAGTATGACAATGGACACAGAGTCAGGAACTTGCTTGTCTGATCTCTAACCACATGCCACCTATTGTGTGTTCTTGATGTTCTATAGGAAACTCTTAAGAACCTTCCTATTCTCTCCTTTTTCCTCAAAAAAGTCAGTCCTAAAGAAGTAGAATAGAGCAAAGTAGGTATGGGCTTCAGGGCAGGACTTTGGGGGCTGGGGAGCTGGAGTGCTCCAGAGGTACTACTGTCAGAGCACAGGTGGAAAGGGGACTTCCCAGTCTGTCCAGGGGGTAAAGACTCTGCCCTTCCAATGCAGGGGTTGTGGCTTCAATCCCTGGTCTGGGAACTAAGATTAATATCATTAATCTTTTTAATATTCATCAATCTGATAGGTATTAAATGCAACTTGTTTGCATTTTCCTGACTACTAGTAAGATTGAGTATCTTCTACTTTATTAATTATCCACTTTCCTTGTTATTTAATAAATATCTGTTCCTGTATTTTGGCTATTTTTCTCTTGTTGGTTTTTGTCAACTTGTAAGAGTTCATTGTGCAAAGATATTAATTTATCACACTTTAATTTTTACTATATATTTAATATTAATAATTTCTTGGGGTAAAACTCCCTGGTGGTCCTGTGGTTAGGGCTCCGTGCTCCCACCTCTGGGCACACTGGGTCAAGCCCTTGTTGGGGAACTAAGATCACGAGTGCCTGTGGCATGGCCAAAAGATAAATTAACTTTTAAAAATCTCTTGTTTTTCTGTCACCAAAGATCTGCTGGAGAAGTGATAGGCTACCCACTCCAGTATTCTTGGGCTTCCCTTGTGGCTCTGTTGGTAAAGAATCCACCTACAATGTGGGAGACCTGGGTTCGATCCCTGGTTTGGGAAAATACCCTGAAGAAGGGAAAGTCTACCCACTCTAGTATTCTGGCCTGGAGAATTCCATGTACTGTATAGCCCATGGGGTCGCGAAGAGTTGGACACAACTGAGTGACTTTCACTTTCATTATAGATGCTTATCTTCCAGCCTTAAGAAAAATTTCCCACCCATCCCTACTCTTGTGGATCTATCTACACATTTTAAAACTTTTCTTCTACTGGATTTTATTTCAGTGATGTAGTCCAAGTGGATTTTATTTTGTATATAATATAGCAGTCTAACTTGCAACTGGAAACCCATTATTCAGGACTATATAAAATAAATCAATCTCCACCTTTCTGCAGTGTTTAATGTTAACCTTAGACTTTTTCCTATGCACATATAATCCTTTGATATGTGTATGTGTGTGTGTTTACATGTACACACATACATACACACACAAATACTACATGTTTACCATGATGTTTTTGTTTTATTCTTCTTCACTTTGCTTTCTTTGCTTAAAATGCTGAGAAGGAACTCCAGAGTATGGCTCCACCTCATTCTTTTAAAAGCATGCTGTCTTAAGAATTGACAAATCTGACTCATTAAGCCATAGCCAATTAACTGTTCCCAGATGAAGAAGTCCCCACGGTAACATTTTCAGTTGCCCCAGCTTTCTAGGTCCTGCTCTGAATTGCTGTTGTTTAGTCTCGAAGTTGTGTTCAACTCTTTTGAAACCCCATGGACTGTAGGCCACCAGGTTCATCTGTCCATGGGATTTCCCAGGTGAGAATACTGGAGTGGGTTGCAATTTCCTTCTCCAGGGGATCGTCCCGACCCAGAGATCAAACCCACATCTCTTGCATTGCAGGCGGATTCTTTACCACTGAGCCACCAGGGATGCTTGCTCTGAATGGTGAGCCCAAATCTCTATAGGGTTCTTTACTCAATTCCCCAAGAAGGGAATCACAGTACCTGCCTCTATAAAAAAGGACAGCCTTCTACTGGGTCACCTTCCATCAGTCAGCTCCACAGTCTCTCAACATTCTGCGCTTGCTGGCTTTCTTAATGAGTTGCAGGTCTGACTCCTCCCTGCATGAAAAAGGAGAATTTAAAGTACCACTGTTCTACTGCTGACCTTTTTTGGTGCTTCTTAATCTATGGGAGGTTTGGGGATAGATATAGTTAAAAATAACTGAAGACTCCTGCAATATTTATTGATCTCTCATCAATCTTTGATTCCATAGACAGGTACCACTTAGCCAAGCCATATGATTTTGATATTGATTCAAGGTTTTTAATCTTCCCTCAGAGCTTTTACTGCTACAGAATTGCAAGCAGGGTTCATTCATTCCTCAAATATGTATTGATGCCACTGTTTACCAAGCCCTGTGTTAAGTACTGTGTATATACTGGTGAGCAGAATCATCACAATGCTGGGTAGTTACGGATTGCTTTGAACAAATTCTAATCCCAAATGTGATTAAAAACATACTTTGTCCTCAACTCTCCTTTGAAGCGTCTATTTAAATATTTGATGCAGATTTAGCCTCCCTTATGTCTTCCTGCCACAAGAAACAACAAGCTCAGCATCTTTTCCTATTGAAAAGAGAAGGTATTTAATGCTGTAGGCACCACCATGGCACTTTCCAAATGATTTTTGTCT
This sequence comes from Bos taurus, assembly GCF_002263795.3. Lineage (NCBI taxonomy): Eukaryota > Metazoa > Chordata > Mammalia > Artiodactyla > Bovidae > Bos > Bos taurus. The sequence continues at coordinate 22,032,689 of NC_037332.1, read as the reverse complement.
GAATAGTTTAGTGTCTTTTTAACAGAACTAATATTGTTGATATTGTTGATATGGGTTAAAGATCATTTGGTGTTCTAAAAATATTTATTGAGTCCTTATTATATGTTAGACACACTATTCTAGGATCTAGACCCAGAGGCTATTTTTTTTTTTTTTTTTTTCCTGCCATGGACTCCTTTAGCTTAAATATATGAACTCCTTCTTAGAACAATATTTTTATAAATTCGTAAGTTAAAATACATTCTGCTGCAAAGAAAACCAATTGCCCTATACCTTGGTTAACAATGTTAACTCATTTATTTAAGCCCTGATATTGTCTTTAAATTAAAAAAACTATTAATTTTAATGGGAAATTTTATTATGTATTACATCTTACATCTTAACCTAAGACATTCAAATAATTTTCAAAGATTTAAATATATATGGGATATTTATACAGATATATATCCTATATAACCAGACATGCAAATGTAATAAAACTTTGTATAAGCAATAACAACTAATTTGAAAGTAAGCTAACAAATAATCCAATGAAGGCTTATTGTACTCATCCAAAGAAGGAGTGAAGACTGGATAATGGATGCTGTATGTACAGGGAAAGATGAGGGCGTTTGACATTAGAAATCTCATTATTCTTTGTACATTATTTTCTTCATAGACTTTTCAATCTTCTGGAGGTTCATTGTTACTGAGGTCAAATTTTGCTTAAAATAAGCTTAACATTTTATCTCTACAGCAAAAATAAAAAAGCAAAACACATACACACAACAGACCAAAGGGTTGTAAGAAATGAAGATGCTATGTCTTCATCTCTTGCTCGGTTGTCATCGTTCCATTGCTAAGCTGTGTCCGACTCTGCGACCCCATGGACTGTAGCACGCCAGGCTCCTATGTCCTCTACTATCTCCTGGAGTTTGCTCAAGTTCATGTCCATTCACAGGCAAAGCAAACATGTTTGTGTTCATCAGAACAGGGCAATTTGTTCTGATATAAATTTGTTTCCCAAGATACTCTGACTACAGAAACCTCTTTTGAGTGAACTGATGAGTGTGTCTTTGCCTGCAATTATAATATTGACACAATTTCTCATACTGTGTGTATTTCATGTGTTTTGGGTAAAATTTTCTTTATATTGGGCATAAAATGAAGTTTGCCAAAAGACTTTATGAGTTATATTGCTGAAAAGTCATTAACTGAACATTCATTTGGTGAGATACATCTTTTATTAGCCATTGGCATATGATTCTATAGACAAAACTTGAGGGTCCATGGATTCAGCTAGGGGTTAAAAAGAAAAACTGAACAAAACAGACACAAATACTTGCCTCTAAGGATCTCATATTCCTCACAATCTACACAGATGATAATTCCGTTCACAAGGTCAATTTGTTCAGCTCATAGGAGGTGCAATTTGTTCCTTTTTTATAGTCCCAAGTCCCAAGTCCCAACACAGTCCTCCTCAAAATCAAAGTCCCAAGGAAGTACAATTATTCTGTTAAAGGTTCGTTTACTTAGATGTTTACCATAGCCTCCAAAATCTTCCATCCAGATCGTCTTTGATGCTACTTGATCTAGATTAAGGATAGGCAAAGTATTGCCCCAGGGCTAAACCCATTACCGCCTGTGTTTTGCAAACAAAGTTTCATGGGATCACAGCCAAGCTCATATAGTTGATGGCTGCCTCTACACTAAACTAGCAAGAGTTGAATACATGTGACAAAGATCCTCTAGCCACAAAGTCAAAATGTATATTCTGACTCTCTATTTTAAAAAGTTTGCCCATCTGACCTAAATTTCTAGAGTTGCAAGTGTTATTGAATATTTGAGCAGATCTAAAGAAGCTTCTTTAAAGACACTTTTAAAGAAGCGTCTGCCTACAATGCAGGACATCTAGGTTCGATTCCTGGGTTGGGAAGATCCCTTGGAAAAGGAAATGGCAACCCACTCCAGTATTCTTGCCTGGAAAATTCCATGGACAGAGGAGCCTGGTAGGCTACAGTCCATGGGGTTGCAAAGAGTCAGACACGACTGAGCGACTTCACTCACTCACTAAAGAAGCTTCTTAAGAGAAGCGGCCTTGGTTACAGATTTTCCTATAGCTCTCTTACAAAGCAAATAAGAAATAAAACTTAAGAATGAATTGTCACTTTCTAATTTTCTAATACTAATACCAGAATTCTCATTGCTCTGGTGCTTAATGGGTGTAATAATACACTTAGAACTCTAGGGTGACTTCTTCCTTATTCTTTTGGATAAGATTAACATCTTAAATGCACCTTAAATGCAATTTACAAGGTGCCTCTGGTTCTAGCCTCACATACTTTTGGTCTGTTTCTTCTCACTCCCCCTGTTAGGACCACATGATCCTGCTTTGGGCAAACCTGTGTCCTCTTTGTAAATTTGTTTCCTTAGTCTAGAGAGTAATTTTCACCCCCCCAGGTCTTATGTGGGTTAATTCCTACTCATTTTCAGATTTCTGACTTCTTGTTGCTGTGGGAAAGATTTTTCTGATTGTTTTTTCTGTCCCATCTCTCTAAAAGTTAGACTTTCAGAGCACCTGTATGGCTCAGCAGTAATAAATCCACCTGCAATGCAAGAGGTGCAGTTTTGATCCCTGGGTTGGGAAGATCCCCTGGAGAAGGAAATGGCAACCCACTCCAGTATTCTTGCCTGGAGAATCCCATGGACAGAGTTGCCTGTGGTGGTCACAAAAAGAGTTGGACAGGACTTAGTGCCTAAAAACAACAACAAATTTCTCTTTTACAGTAATTTTCAGAATCTGCTATAAAAATGTCACACTTACACTATTTAATTTCTGTCTTCCTATCAGATTCCATAATGTGTGGGACCATTCTGTTCTGTTTGTGGCCAGATCTTCAATGCTTAGCTAGTACCTTATTAGTTAATCAAATTTATGAAATGAACTTATGAATATCACAGAACACTCATACATCAGATATTTAACAGTGAACTTATTCTCAGCTCTTGCGAGGAGGGTCAAAGTAAGAATGTACCACCTAAATGTTTTCCTGAATTTCTTATAAAATTATGTAAAATTGTTCCATATTATAAATTGATAAATGTATCAGAATGTAATGCTAATATAGTTTGGAGGGAATAGTGTCTTTTTTTTAAGTTAGCAAAAGAACAATATAGTTTGTTGTGTTTCTCTTTCTCCTGGACGCCAAGAAGTTCAAAAGTAAATTTATTTCTTATTTACAAGAATGTTCTTCAAACCCAGATTCCCGGTAAAAATTCTTTCTTCTTTCTTTACATGTTGTGTTAGGCTTTTATTCACTTAAAAAATCTGTTAGATATTTGCTTCATGTCAAGTTGCCTCAATTTTGAGTAATTATAATTTGATCCTGTTTAAGACTCATAACTGTTCTCATTAGAGCAAGTCCAGATCTGAAAAACTGCTAGGAATGAAAGCTACACCTGGTGGTTCTGAGTGTCCTGAATTAAATTATATGACTGCCTTCTGTGTGGGAAAGAGGGGCTGGGGAGGGATGGTGTCCTTGAAGTCACTTTTGTTTTTTTAAAGCAGCAAACTAAACTGGAGTCAGTTATCCACTCCTCATGGAATTCGAACAACTTAGTACTGATTAGTGCACTGCGGAAGCAATTCAGCAAAAACCCAGAGCTTCTTGAGCCGTAAGTGTGGGACACAGCCTTGCCTCTGTGTATCTAGTTTGAAACTAGGACCTGCTGGGTCACTTCTTGCTTCCATGATAGGCTGGTTTTCAAATTACTTCTCTTGCCTCCTTAAATAGAGCCAGGGGATGGGGGTGGATGGGAGAGGAGGTGACTTAAAAGATCTCATCCCTTTAGGAGGTGGGGGAACTTAATCACAAGTCTGCACTTGCTTCAGATGATTAAACAATGAGTGTTTATGAAATCAAGAAAAATATTTTCCCCCCAGAGTTTTCTTTTCAAAGAGTTCTCTGTGCGCTCTGGCTAATTTAAAAAGAGCCCCATAGGGTGCTTATTTTTTTTACACATATATTGCCAGAGTAGTTCCTGTTTTGGTTTAAATGTGTTCCTTCTTTTTAGTCAGATGAAAGAGAACTTTCTTTAAAAAGAACTTGTCTGCTGATCCTGTTTGTTAGAATGAGCCTAAATAAAGCTTCTGTTAAGAGTTTAACTGTTGAGCTAAGTCCTCTCAGCTAAATTATCTGGCAATTTTCATTCTTAGTTGGGCTATGTAACTGGAGTGCCCTTATTATCCTCTTTCCTACCTGCAATGTCTGCCTCCCCTGAGGACTCCTCTGAAGTAAGTATCTTGAGGAAAGGGCTTTTTCTTTCATTTGGCTTATTCTGCGTGGAGTGTGATGTTGGGGTGTGGGTGTGGGGAATATGCCAGGCACCTTAAGTGAGTAAGTCATTAATTCTGCAGCAGGCAATGACCTAAGAGAGGAGTGACTCAGTCTACCCATGAAAAAATGACATACCGAAGGCTTTAGAGGTGGTACACAAAAGTCTAAAGGGGAAGGGGCATGGAAAGAGGATGTAGAAGCCCCCAGAGCTGGCCCCCATCAGCCTCCTACCAGGCTCCCCTGTCCCTGGCATTCTCCAGGCAAGAACACTGGAGTGGGTTGCCATTTCCTTCTCCAACGCATGAAAGTGAAAAGTGAAAGTGAAGTCGCTCAGTCGTGTCCGACTCTTAGCGACACCATGGACTGCAAGCCTACCAGGCTCCTCTGTCCATGGATTTTCCAGGCAAGAGTACTGGAGTGGGGTGCCATTGTCTTCTCCGCCCGTCAGCCTAGGAGGCAACTATAACAAGAAGCTTTCTTAACGTAGCATTTCATTCAAGAGGAAATTCTGGTATGATACAACAGGAAAAATAAATTAAACAAGCAAGCAAACAGAGAAACAACACGCTGAACGTGGATGAAACTCAAAACTTTATGCTAAGTGGAAGAAGTGTGATACAAGATACAGGTCTGAGACAGAGGGCAAGAGGACAGGGCACAATCATTAAAAGAAAGACACAGCTGTTAAGGATGCAACATAAACTGGTTAGAACCTGCTAGGTACAAGATGGCAGAAGATTTGACTTCCTGTGGACCTTGAGCCTCATTATATGCTCATTGTAATATACCAGCATGCTGAATGACACACCCACAGGCACCATGACAGTTCCAAGGCCAACCATGAAAAGCCAAAAAGTGGCCAAATTCTTTAAATCACTGTTCCTTGTTCAAAATAGTTGGGATAATCCTGCCATTTGTTAGCCTATGAAATTACCCAGCCCATAAAAACTAACCACCCCATATTTGGTGCCCACTCTTGCCTTCTGAGGAGAAGGCAATGGCACCCCACTCCAGTACTCTTGCCTGGAAAATCCCATGGATGGAGGAGCCTGGTGGGCTACAGTCCATGGGGTCGCTAAGAGTCGGACACGACTCAGTGACTTCACTTTCACTTTTCACTTTCATGCATTGGAGAAGGAAATGGCCACCCACTCCAGTATTCTTGCCTGGAGAATCCCAGGGACTGCGGAGCCTGGTGGGCTGCCGTCTATGGGGTCACACAGAGTCGGACATGACTGAAGTGACTTAGCAGCAGCAGCAGCAGCATGCCTTCTGAAACTCCAATACTTTGGCCACCTGATGCAAAGAACTGACTCACTGAAAAAGACCCTGATGCTGGGGAAGATTGAAGGCAAGAGGAGAAGGGGATGAAAGAGGATGAGGTGGTTGGCTGGCATCACTGACTTGATGGACATGAGTTTGAGCAAGCTTCGGGAGTTGGTGATGGACAGGGAAGCCTGGCGTGCTGCAGTCTGTGGGGTCGCAGAGAGTCAGACATGACTGAGTGAATGAACTGACTGACTTGCCTTCTGAGGAGCTTCCCAGGTAGTGCTAGTGGTAAAGAACCCGCTTGTCAATGCAGGAGACGTAAGAGATGGGTTTTGACCCCTGGGTCGGGAAGATGCCCTGGAGAAGGAAATGGCAACCCACTCCAGTATTCTTGTCTGGAGAATCCCATGGAGAAAGGAGCCTGGTGGGCTATAGTCCATGGGGTCACAAAGAGTTGGACACGACTGAATGACTAAGCAGCTGCCTTCTGAGATGGACCACATTCTGCCTATGGAATGTGTATCTCTCTAAATAAATCCCTATGGTTTGCTTTTGAATTCTTTCCTGATGGAAGCCAAGGAACCTCACTTGGTGGCCTGTCCCAGGGCCTCGCCTGAGACCTGGGACATGACCATCCTCTCTGTGTTCTATTCTCCGGCAACAAGGCCATGGATTCTATGATTTCCATACAGAAAATGTCCAGAATGAGCAAATCTATAGACAGAAAGTAGGTTATTGGTTTCCTGGGACTGGGAGGGCCAAGGTTAAGATTGAGATTTTGTTGAGGGAGATGAAAATGTTCTGAAACTGATTATGGTGATGGTTGCACAAGTTGATACGTGATCTCAAAATTATTGAAAGGTACACTTGAAACAGATGAATTTTATGGAAAATATATCTCAATAAAGCTCTTTTTCCAAAAGGTGAGATCATCCATTCAAGGGGACTAAGGATAGAAATTTCAAGGATAAAGATAAAAGTGCTCATTTTAACTCTCACAGCTCCCACCATCTAAAGACTGTACAGAGAGGTTTGTTTCTACAGGGAGATCCATTCCTGAGTGCTGTATCTCTTACTACGGTTTCAATGTTTGAAATCTACTTATGCAATAAAGAGTAAGGTCAGTCATTATAAACAACAGGGAGACAGACCATTTCTTGAGTTTGACGGTGGTCACCACAAACTTCAAATCAGTTTTCAGAAGCTGAGAATGTTTCCTATGTTTTGTTGAAAATGATGGAAAGACTTAAAGAGACTTCTATTAAAACACATGCAAATATAGAATGTTTCCAGCACATGCAGTAATGCTAATGATGGACCCTTTACTTTTGCATTTGACTACATCAAACTGTATTATAACTATTATCTAGGCTGAAGATTGCTTTTGCTTCATTTATAAGAATTTACTAGCCAAGTGGATGAGAACATAATAGGAAGTTTCTTACTTTATTCCCTTTAGAAAATATAATGCAATTTGACATGCTAATCATAGCCTCCCCATTCCCTTTTTTTTTCTTTAGAGGACTTCTCTATAGCTAGAACATAGTCTTTTTCAGAAATTTGTATCTAACTTGCTATGCCTTATAGATGAATACATCCTAAATTGCATTTTCCAATGGGATTTCAACCCTTGAATTTCCTGCTAAAGTATATCCAAATGCGTGATGATGGTTTTCACAATCACGTTGGATATCTATATGTAGGGCTTCGTATTTATTTATCACACTTACTTTTGCAACTTGGATGCTCCTTTGTTTTAGCTGGACATTTAGAAAGGGATGAAGCGACATTACTTAATGCATGTAAACCTTAATTTACTTTGAGATTTTATCTATTTATTTATTTTGGCCACACAGACTGGCATGTAGGGTCTGCATGTGGGCCAGGCCAGGGGTCAAACCCATACTCCCTGCAGTGGAAACCTGGAGTCTTAACTATTGGACCTCCAGGGAAGTCCCTACTTATTTTAAATTCAAGTTCCTTAAAAAGGACGTTACTGCTTTTCCTAAAAGTGAAAATAAAGGCCTGGACTATACCAACATTTGATGAGATGATTATCTTATCAAGCTTCCTGAATATTAGCTTCTCTTTTGAGAGTAACATAGGGACATCACTGTACACTCTCACTTGCCTATTGTTTCAGAAGCTGAGAAAAATGCATTTTACCCAGACTGCAGAACCTCAGAAAAGCAAATAACCACTCACTTAGAACATATTTGATACTTAAAAGGCAGCTTTTACATATTAAATGAGTATGCTAGTTTTTTTCTTTTAAGGGACAAGATTTCTATTTGAGATAGTATATGCCTGGCTATGAAGTTTGTTTGCTGGTTTTATTTATTTATCTTTAGTGAGAAGAGAGATTTTATTTATTTACTTAGTTTTGGGCTGACCTGGGTCTCCACTGTTGCATGTGGGGTTTCTCTAGTTGCAGTGATCGGAGGCTACTTTTTGTCGCAGTGCGCAGGGTTCTCAATGCTGTAGCTTCTTTTCTTGTGGGGCACAGGTTCTAGGCATACGGGCTTCAGCAGCTGTGATTGCACAGGGGCTCAGTTGCTCCAAGGCATGTGGAATCTTCCCGGACCAGGGATCAAATCCATGTCCCTTGCATTGGCAGATGGATTCCTTTATTCACTGTGCCACCGGGAAGTAAGTCCTATTTGCTGAACTTAAATTAGAAATGTTGTCCTTACTTTTTAAAGCAGTTGTCCTGGAACATTAGTGCTAAACTGTTGAACCCCACCCCTCGAGTTTCTCTATTAGCAGGTCTAGAGCCCAAAGTTTGCATTTCTATCAGTTTCCTGGGGTGATGTTGAGATGGCTAGCCTGGGTTCACACTTTGAAACCTGGCTGCCCTATGGGTTTGGCAGGAAAGGGAGATCTGTGTCTTCCATATTCAGAAAGTTATAACTACTATAGTTAGGCCAGGGCCATAACTTATAAGAACTTTGTATGATTCCTTAAGGCTTTCAATTTTCCAAAGTTGATTCTTATCATCTCTTTCCCCACACTGTTGTTAAACTGTAAAACTGAAGTAGACTGTTGGTGCTGGGAAGATGCAGATAAACATCCAATAAGCCTGAACAGTGGGGGATTGCCCCAGGAGACAGAGTAGATGGTGGCAGCTTTACAAAGAAAAAAAAGTAAGTGAAATCATAGGGTCTGCTAAAAGGAAGGATGAGAAGCAGCAGCGTGTTACACCCTCAGTCGTGTCTGACTCTTTGCAACTCTATTGACTATAGCCCGCCAGGCTCCTCTGTCCATGGGATTCTCCAGGCAAGAATACTGGAGTGAGTTGCCATGCCCTCCTCCAGGGGATCTCCCCCACCCAGGGATGGAACCCCTGTCTCTAGCATCTCCTGCATTGCAGGAGGATTCTTTACCACTGAGCCACCAGGGAAGCTGGCGAGAAGAAGAGATAGACACAAAAGCAACCCTTCTTGCTGCTCTCCAGCTCTTTCACCAAAGCCCTCAAAGCTCACTGGACTCCACTTAATTGTTGGAGGACTGTGGGGCCGACCCACTTCCTAGTTCCTTCTGCCAATTTAAGTCAAAGGAGAAGCGAGATGCTAAAATAGTCTAAAATAGAAGGTATTTTTTTTTTCTACTTTCTCTTATCTGCCCCTAGGGATAGTTTTCATTCCAGTGAACTTATTTTATTTGGCAGATTAATGTTTTAATATGTCCTTTGATTCATTTTTCAGGGAGCCTTTTAAGAAATATAGCTGTATTTTCCAGGATATGTCAGCCATGAGAACTCTCCTAAGCAGCCTTGAGTTTTTTTTTTTTTTCCTTTCTACCATCTCTACTAATTTCCAAAATGTTTTATACCTTTATAAGATTTTATTTCTCATGATCCCTTTAGAAAAGGTATCAGGAATTTGCCTCCAAGTTTTGTAGTGTAGACTTGAGGGTTTAAATCTGGTTGTTAAGACCTTGAGTAAATTACTTATTTTCTTTAGGACTGAAACCTCACATGTTAAATGCAGACAATTATACTTACCTGGTGGTATTTCTGGGAGAATTAAATGGGATGCCTCTAAAATACTTAGTACACGGGAATTCTCTGCTGGTACACTGGTTAGGACTATATGGTCTTACTGCTGAGGGCCCAGGTTCATTCCCTGGTTGGGGAATTAAAATCCCACAAGTAGAGTGGCATGGCCAAAAATAAATAGATACATAAATAAATAAAAAGTAAAAATAAAATGGGCTTCCCAGGTGGCACTAATGGTAAAGAACCCGCCTGCCAATGCAAGAGATGTAAGAGATGCAGGTTCGATCCCTGGATGGGGAAGATCCCCTGGAGAAGGGCATGGCAACCTCCTCTAGTATTCTTGCCTGTAAAATCCTATGGACAGAGCAGCTTGGCGGGCTTCAGTCCATAGGGTCACAAATAGTCGTACATGACTGAATTGATTTTGCAAATGCAAAAAATTAAATAAAATACCTAGTACAGTGTCTGGTTCACCTTCAATGATGTTAATTTGTATGATCTTTGTTCAGTTCAGTTCAGTTCAGTCGCTCATCATGTCCGACTCTTTGCGACTTCATGAATCACAGCACACCAGGCCTCCCTGTCCATCACCAACTCCCGGAGTTCACTCAGACTCACGTCCATCGAGTCGGTGATATCATCCAGCCATCTCACCTCTGTCATCACCTTCTCCTCCTGCCCCCAATCCCTCCCAGCATCAGAGTCTTTTCCAATGAGTCAACTCTTCACATGAGGTGGCCAAAGTACTGGAGTTTCAGCTTTAGCATCATTCCTTCCAAAGAAATCCCACGGCTGATCTCCTTTAGAATGGACTGGTGGATCTCCTTGCAGTCCAAGGGACTCTCAAGAGTCTTCTCCAACACAGTTCAAAAGCATCAATTCTTCGGCACTCAGCCTTCTTCACAGTCCAACTCTCACATCCATACATGATCACTGGAAAAACCATAGCCTTGACTAGATGAACCTTTGTTGTCAAAGTAATGTCTCTGTTTTTGAATATGCTGTCTATGTTGGTCATAACTTTCCTTCCAAGGAGTAAGCATCTTTTAATTTCATTGCTGCAGTCACCATCTGCAGTGATTTTCAGTTCAGTTCAGTTCAGTCGCTCAGTCGTGTCCAACTCTTTGCGACCCCATGAATCACAGCACGCCAGGCCTCCCTGTCCATCACCAACTACCAGAGTTCACCCAGACTCACGTCCATCGAGTCAGTGATGCCATCTAGCCATCTCATCCTCTGTCATCCCCTTCTCCTCCTGCCCCCAATCCCTCCCAGCATCAGAGTCTTTTCCAATGAGTCAACTCTTTGCATGAGGTGGCCAAAGTAATGGAGTTTCAGCTTTAGCATCATTCCTTCCAAAGAAATCCCAGGGCTGATCTCCTTCAGAATGGACTGGTTGGATCTCTTTGCAGTCCAAGGGACTTGCAAGAGTCTTCTCCAACACTACAGTTCAAAAGCATCAATTCTTCGGCACTCAGCCTTCTTCACAGTCCAACTCTCACATCCATACATGACCACTGGAAAAACCACAGTCTTGACTAGACGAAACTTTGTTGTCAAAGTAATGTCTCTGCTTTTGAATATGCTATCTAGGTTGGTCATAACTCTCCTTCCAAGGAGTAAGCGTCTTTTTATTTCATGGCTGCAGTCACCATCTGCAGTGATTTTGGAGCCCCAGAAAATAAAGTCTGACACTGCTTCCACTGTTTCCCCATCTATTTCCCATGAAGTGATGGGACCGGATGCCATGATCTTTGTTTTCTGAATGTTGAGCTTTAAGCCAACTTTTTCACTCTCCTCTTTCACTTTCATCAAGAGGCTTTTGAGTTCCTCTTCACTTTCTGCCATAAGGGTGGTGTCATCTGCATATTTGAGGTTATTGATATTTCTCCCCGCAATCTTGATTCCAGCTTGTGCTTCTTCCAGTCCAGCGTTTCTCATGATGTACTCTGCATGTAAGTTAAATAAGCAGGGTGACAATATACAGCCTTGACGTACTCCTTTTCCGATTTGGAACCAGTCTGTTGTTCCATGTCCAGTTCTAACTGTTGCTTCCTGACCTGCATATAGGTTTCTCAAGAGGCAGGTCAGGTGGTCTGGGATTCCCATCTCTTTCAGAATTTTCCACAGTTTACTGTGATCCACACAGTCAAAGGCTTTAGTATAGTCAATAAAGCAGAAATAGATGTTTTTCTGGAACTCGCTTACTTTTTCGATGATCCAGCGAGTGTTGGCAATTTGATCTCTGGTTCCTCTGCCTTTTCTCAAACCAGCTTGAACATCTGGAAGTTCACGGTTCACGTACTGTTGAAGCCTGGCTTGGAGAATTTTGAGCATTACTTTTACTAGCGTGTGAGATGAGTGCACCTGTGTGGTAGTTTGAGCATTCTTTGGCATTGCCTTTCTTTGGGACTGGAATGAAAACTGACCTTTTCCAGTCCTGTAGCCACTGCTGAGTTTTCCAAATTGTTACTGCTACTCAGAAGCAACTCTTTAATCCTTTTTCCCAATTGCTTTAACAAGAAGAACAGTTTTGCCCCAAATCTATACTTGTCACTGTCTGATTTCTAGTTCTCTTACGTTTCTTGATCTAAACCTAGTACAAGGCTCTTAGTTTGTGCCCTTGAATTCATATCTAAGCAAAGCAAAGCAGGTTGGCAGGTGGGGAGGCTCCTAAAAGTGGTCTGATTCCCATGGATAATCAAGAAAAGAATAAACAAAAGGCATTAAGTCTCTAGTTGAAGAGATGAAAGCTTAATTATTTAAAGATTTAAATAAGAATTAGAGACAAAGATATGTCACTTCAAATGACCCCAATTTAATTCATCATCCTTGAAAAGTGAAAGTGAAGTCGCTCAGTCGTGTCCGACTCTTTGTGACCCCAGAGACACCAGGCTCCTCTGTCTATGGGATTTTTCACGCAAGAGTAATGGAGTGGGTTGCCATTTCCTTCTCCAGGGAACTTCCCGACCCAGGGATCAAACCTAGGTCTCCCACATTGTAGACAGATGCTTTATCGTCTGAGCCACCAGGGAAGTCTTTTTGATGGGCATCATCCTTAGGACTTTCCAAAAAATAAATGTGATCATTTCACTTCCCTGCCCAAAACACTCACTCTCCCCTCACTGCCAGGTAACTATGGCCCTATTTACTCACCAGTTTTTTCAGCAATGTTTATCTTCCTCATAGTGGTTTAAGTCTTTAAAATACTTCCAGATCAGGTCCCCTCTTTTTCTTCCTTCCAGAGACTTATCTATGGGCCAACTTCACTGACCAGAGATCACTTAGCAGAGATCACTCACTTTGGGGACTGGCTTCCTTATCTCCTTCTGTCCCCATACACACCCCAAAATAAATACCCTGTCTCTATTTGCTATTAACAGTCTGTAAAGATCTCTCCTGCTTGAACCAGCTGTGAGTTTTCTAAAGCTAGCACCAAGGACACCTAGGACTCTGGAAGTAAATTCACAACAGAGGACACAATAGATAATACTTTAGTGAATGCCTTCAGCAACAAGGAGGCTCATCCAGCTCAGCAAGGGAGTCTCTGGGCCTAAAGGTGCCTTTGGAGAGGGAGGGGCCAGATAAAGAGTAAAACCTTTGCTGAGCGGGAATTTAAGGAAGGGGACATGAAAGGGTGGTGGGGGAGGCCTACTGGACAACCTTGTGAACTGTAATACAGCCATTAAAAAAAAAAAAAAAAAATCTGGGACTTTCCTAGCAATAATGCAGGAAGCCAGGATCACAGGGATGAAGTGGAAGCCCGGAGCTTAGGAAGGACTCCTTGTGAACAACTTCAGGAGAGAAGGGTAATGTGAGAGACTGGCAGATGACAGTCCTGTGTAATCTGATATATAAAAATACTAAAATGTGTCTACATAACACGTGGAGAAATAAGATAAGAAACGTTAAATGGGAGCGATGTGGAGACTTCCACAGTGTTTCTTAAGCAGCATATCCAAGTGACTTTGGTCTCCATTTCATTTGCTTTGGAAATGCAGCCTATCCTAAAACAACATTTATCTAAAACACCATGGAGTAATCTAACACTCATGGGAGCCAGAAAGACAGTGCCACAGAGGTGAGTTACTTATCTTCTCAAATATTGACTGTCGGATTTTAAGCAAGACAACTTGCTCTGTGTGATCTGTCAGCTGACAAACTGCAAGTCACGTTGTTTTTTGTTATTGTTTGTTTTTTTGTGGGTTTTGTGTGTGTGTGTGTGTGTGTTTGCAAGTCATGGTTTTGATGGACTCATTTGTATTTAGATGTCTATTTAACATCAGTCAACAGCATTTACTATGTCTTGGCCTGTTTCTTAGGCATTCACAATAGTGAATGACAGAAGATGCCTGCCCTGTGAGAATGTACAGACCAGAAAGGAAAAGGGATTAATAAACACAGTAAATCTAGTATGTCTGATCAGTACCAGGGCGAGGGCAAGGGGAAGCAGAATACTGTAGACACTTACACAAGTCCAGAGAGTCAGGGAAGTCTTCTTGGACGATAAGCAGATATTAGCTAGGGAAAAAAAAAAAGGGGAGGGGATCTTCCAGGCAGTAGGAATAGCATATCCAATGAATAGCATAAAAGCCTAATTTAGTGTTCTCTTGTTCATAGATTAATAGTTTTGATGAGTTCCCAAAGGCTGAAATGCAAAAGGTGACATTTAGTAACTTAAAATGTATTAACTTAAAAAGACCATGCTTTATTTTCTGATATGGATACCTTTCTTACTTTGGGCGTGTTAAAACATCATCTTTGCCCCAAAATGATAGTGACAGCAGATGATAATGTAATTCTTTAAATAACGTCTTTGGCAAAATAAGATTTTCAAACTTGTGTTGATTCCTAAATTTTACTAGTCTATGAAATAGAGAAAGAAGTTCATTCCCTCACCTTATATAAAATTTTCTTTTTTTATCTATCCCTTTCTTGGTTAACACAATTACTCAAAAAGTCTACAGGGTGCTATGATTTGTTAGTTCAGAGTAAACTGTTCAGGTAACAATTGAACTAAGGGATGGGAATATAATCCAGCCCTTTGAGGACTCTAGTTGCTTGATAGTTTCCTCTATAGAAAGTACCTTCTGAACTCTTAAGCATTCCAAAGATCTGACATTTGTCACTCGCAGATTTATTTTGAAACCCAGGTTTCTGGATTGTTTTGACATATTCCTTAAAGTGTTTTTTTTTTTTAATAGTGCTTTGAAAATTTTATAGGTTTTAGAAATTAATTTGATAATTATATATATCACAGGCAATTTAATATACCTATCTATCTATCTAAGGACTTCCCTGGTGGCTCAGACAGTGAAGAAGCTGTCTGTAATGTGGGAGACCCAAGTTCGATCCCTGGGTGGGGAAGAGCTCCTGGAGAAGGGAATGGCAATCCACTCCAGTATTCTTGCCTAGAGAATTACATGGATAGAAGCTACAGGCCATGGGGTCGCAAAGAGTCAGATGCGACTGAGTGACATTTTCAGAAGGCAGGAGGAGCAAGAACAGTTCTCACTCCTTGCCCCACTCTGCCTGTCTTCTGTCTATGTATGTGGCTTCCCTGGTGACTCAGATAGTAAAGAATCCACCTGCAAAGTGGGAGACCTGGGTTTGATCCCTAGGTTGGGAAGATCCCCTGGAGGAGGACATGGCAACCCACTCCAGTATTCTTGCCTGGGAAATCCCAAGGACCAAAGAGCCTGCCAGTCCATGGGGTCAAAAACAGTCAGACCCGACTGAGCTACTAAACAACAAAGTTATTCCACTTAGTCCTCATAACAACCTTTACATTTTTTAGAGATTACGATGCAGAGAAGTTAAATAACTTGCCTAAGGACACAGAATGAAGAGTTGGGTTTCTAAGTAGTTGGGAGTACCCTATAGTTTAGCATATTAACAAGATGAGAAAGTGCCTTTACAAATTCAAGATGTCAAGAAATACCTCCTAGTTTCTTGGATGGGAACAGCCTCACCAAATTTCTGGAAAAAATATTACTAAACATATATATGTCCAGATTTGAAAACCATTAGCTATTAACATTGTCCACTATCTAAAGCTTGCATTTAGGACCAATATTTACCTCCTTTTTTCCCTCCTGAGTACTCCCTAGATCACCCTAGTCTAAAAGAGTAATTTCTTAAATCCATTTCTCTCTTAAAGGAATGATTTAAAGTGGGAAACACACACATACAATAGAAAACAGTGGGAGGAAAACCCCTTCTAGAATATGTGAGTTCAACTTTCTGTTAAACTCTATTCTACTGATTTTAAGAAGCATTTAGAAAGGGTCCAGCTGCTGTCTGGGAAGGCAGTTAAAAGTAGTGACCATTTCATAGTGTGTGCAAATGCTAAATCACTATGTAGTACACTTGAAACTAGCATAATATTGTACCTCAAATACATTTCAATGAAAGAAAAAAAAAGCAGTGGAGAAAACATGGGCTGGGAGACAGGAATGAATTTGGATCCTAACATTTTGTTAATTTCATTATTTCTATTTTGTAGATGAGTCAGTTCAAGCTCAAAATTTTTGAAGAAGAAAAACTCACCTGACTTCTAATCTAATGCTCGAATGACTGATGGTGTATGGAAACGAACAGAGCAGATGAGTAAGGGTGGTGGGGGTTAGAAGGATATCAGAAAATCTAAATCTAGGGCTATGGTAATTTTAAAGATTTACTTGTTTTCCTATCTCCATTTTGAGTAATGCAAGAGGTTTCACATCCCTAGGGAAGTAATTACCATGACATTTACTTTTAAGCACAGTTCTATCTGCAGAGTCCTAGAAGGAAACGAATATATCTATTTACCATTATTTTTTATGCACTGATGCATTTATTCAAAGAAAACACTTTCATGTCAACGCTTTTAAATAATTCAGTTTTACTATCTTTTAAAGTATTTATTTCACGTGTAATTATTGTGTATAAATGAAAAAATAACCTAAAAGCTATTCTTTCAAGCCCAGTTTAACATATTTCATTCAAACAACAAGTATTTTTCTCCTACTGCTTTATGGTGAATTGTACTTTCCCCTTCATTTCTATACCCTTTGGCTCAGCAGTGTTTTGCAATATTGATGACCAGCTAAGCTCAGGATATTTATTTCCATCTGGTAGAGTTCAACTTCTGCCTCTTGTTTGCTTTCTCCATCTGCCCAGCTCACCATCTTTTTTTTTTTTTTTTTCTTTTCCCCTCCTCTTTAATGGAGTTCGGGTTAACCCTCTCGCAGGCCTAATCGCTTTAGCAGGCTCATGCCTTCGTATTCCCGCGGACCCCCCGGCCCCCGAGTTTGGCAAGTAGGACTTCAAGTAACCTTAAATGTCTGCCCTAGTACTCTCACAACCTTCAAATTTTATCTTTATTTTCTTGTTTTATAAAGAACAGCAAAAGGCGAAGGCTGAGACAGTTACTTAGCTTAGAAAAAGAAACAACCTTCGGTTTTGTGCGTAAACGGTGTAAAACGCATTATATAGATTTTTTTCTGTTTATAGATTAAACGTTACGGTTACCATACTTATCTTCAGTAACAGGCTTTCTTATCAGTTTTAAGATGGGTTCAGTAAGGACTCCATTCTTCTCTCCTTTTGACTCTTGATGTCACTGAACAGCAACCATAAAAGGCTTACTAACCCTCGAGAGCCGGTTCGCTCCACTTTTCTCCACACTCCCTGTATCCTCAGCACTGGTACCCGCACCCCGCTGCTCATCCTGTCCGTGGAGCCAGCCACGTAGACTAGGCGTCGGGGACAGGATGTAAACACCGAGTACAGTCAGCGGGCCACTGCCATGCAGACGTATCCGTGCCGCTGGCGCGGGTGTACACAGCCTAAGCCGGGCTGCTTTTATCTGCACAGCATTAAGCCTCCTCGCAGGCTAGCCCGGGCAGAGTACTCTTGCAGAGGATGCGCTGGCGCGGTGCCTGGAGTTGCTGGAGCGGGAAGGAGGAGCTAGGGCTGGGGGGGGGGCGGGGCTTTCACACGGGCACCCCTAGTTTCTTCCTTCCCCCGCCACTTGCTCCCCCTTCTCCTGCTGCCACTCCGGGGTTTATTTGTTTACAAGCGGATTACGTCAGCTCCTCCCTCTCTTCCCAGTCTATGGACCCGCCCCCTGGCCCCTTTTTCCCGCCCCCTCCGACTCCGAATCTGCTTGCGTCACAATGGTGCGATCTCTGGATTGGCTAGACTCGGCCGTCACGCTCCAGCTACGCCACTTCCTTTCCGTGGCTTTATAAAAAGTGCTGCACCACCCCTTTATCTCTTAGCCCGTCGGAGCTGGAAATGCAACTGTTGGGAGCTTCGGAGGCTGCGGAGCTGGAGGCGGAGGCGGCTGGGGAGGTCCGAGCGATGTGACCAGGCCGCCGTCGCTCGTTTCTTCCACTTTCCTGCCGCCTCCTGTGTCGAAAATAACTTTTTTTACTATAAAGAAAGGAGAAAAAAAAGTAGCCGTACGCCGCTCACGCCCTCTCTCCCTCTCAGCCCTCTGACTTGTGAGGGAGCCCGGGGTGGCCGCTCCTCCGTCGGGGCCGCGCCGCCGAGCCCCGGCCGCCCCGGGCCGCCCCCGCCCGCCGCCCCCATGCATCCCTTCTACAGTCGGGCCGCCACCATGATAGGCGAGATCGCCGCCGCCGTGTCCTTCATCTCTAAGTTCCTCCGCACCAAGGGGCTCACGAGCGAGCGACAACTGCAGACCTTCAGCCAGAGCCTGCAGGAGCTGCTGGCAGGTGAGCGGGCCGTGGTGGCAGGAGGGCGAGGGACGCCGCGGGGGGAGGGACGCGGCCGCACTTGCCGGGGCCGGGCCGTCGGGGCCGCGGGAGTGTCCGTAGCGCCCCGGGCGACCGCGCTCGAGTCCGGCCGCGGGATGGTGGCTGGCGCGCCGGGCGGCCGCTAACGGCGGGTCCCGGGGAGGGTTTGGGGATTGGGTCGAGGGCGCTCCCTGTCCCCCCACGGTTGGCTAACGGAGGGGAGAAGAAAACTGACGCACAACAAAGAAACTAAAGCCGACCGAGGCGGGAGCTGCGGTCCTCGGACGTTCCGCGGATTTCGGGGGACAAAGGACCCGCGGGGCTGGGGTGGGTTCGACGCTCTCTCCCCCCACTCCGATCCAACCGTTGCGGGCTCGGCTGTCGGGCCCGGGGGTAAAACGGCGCGGCTGCCCCGAAGCCCGCTCGGGACGGACGTGCGGTCTCCCCGCGCCTCCTAACCTTGCCCATTAATCATCGGATTTGTCACCGGCACAATTACAGCCCTGCCCAGAGTGTGGTTTAGGGTGGCTTGTTTTCTTTCCCTTCGGGGTTAACACTCCGGTGGCGTTTCTCCTCCAAAGTCATAAACCCCATTGTGTGCGGCCAGGGTTGGGTGGAGAAAGTAAACAGGTTCCCGCCTGGCCGCCAGTGCCGTCCGGCTGGCGCAGGCTGCGCGCCTGATTCCCGTTTTGGCGGCTCAGCCGGTTGGTTCCCGGAGATTGTTTTGTCCCGTGCAACTGTTATTTCTAAAACCCTGCCCTGCTCGTTTTCCATCCACACACATCCGCGAATGCGATGCTGGGCTTTAAAAAAAAAAGTTGATATTCGGCATTTTCACTCAAAGGAGCCAACGGAAGGAGGAGACTAAGGCGGGAGCCGGCAGTAACGGCGTCTAAGCATTGTTTTCTCTCTTTTCTTCTGTAGAACATTATAAACATCACTGGTTCCCAGAGAAGCCCTGCAAGGGATCAGGTTACCGTTGTATTCGCATCAACCATAAAATGGATCCTCTGATTGGACAGGCAGCGCAGCGGATTGGACTGAGCAGTCAGGAGCTGTTCAGGCTTCTCCCAAGTGAACTCACGCTCTGGGTTGACCCGTACGAAGTGTCCTACAGAATCGGCGAGGATGGCTCCATCTGTGTGCTGTACGAAGCCTCACCAGCAGGAGGTAGCACCCAAAACAGCACCAACGTGCAAATGGTAGACAGCAGAATCAGCTGTAAGGAGGAACTTCTCTTGGGCAGAACAAGCCCTTCGAAAAACTACAATATGATGACTGTATCAGGTTAAGATATAGTCTATGGATGGATCATCTTATAATGGATGGATAAATTTGATTTTTGCTTTGGGTGGGCTCCCCTTGGGGATGGATTATGGAATTTAAACCATGTCACAGCTGTGAAGATCTGGCACAAGATAGAGTGGTAAAAAAATTTTTTTAAGTGACAGTGCCATAGTTTGGACAGTACCTTTCAATGATTTTAATAGCCTGTGAGTCCAAGTAAATGATCATCTTATTTGCTAGGAGTGAAGTCCTAGGATGGTTTCAGTTTCTCCCAGACATGATACCTAAATTTTTACGTCAGTCCCTTTAATGCAAATCTGTATTTCTTTGCAGTAGAACTTGCAGAGAAGATTTGCACTATTACTCTTAAAACTTGTTATCCTTTTTGGCAGCTCAATAGGAAAGCTCAACATTTTAAACATGGAAATACTGGAAATTTTATGACAAGACTTTTACCTAGCACTTAAATATGTATAAATGTATATAAGACAAACTAGTAAGCATGACCTGGGGAAATGGTCAGACCTTGTATTGTGTTTTTGGCCTTGAAAGTAGCAAGTGACCAGAATCTGCCTTGGCAACAGGCTTTAAAAAAAAAAAAGACCCTTAAAAAGACACTGTCTCAACTGTGGTGTTAGCACCAGCCAGCTCTCTGTACATTTGCTAGCTTGTAGTTTTCTAAGACTGAGTAAACTTCTTATTTTTAGAAAGTGGAGGTCTGGTTTGTAACTCTCCTTGTACTTAATTGGGTAAAAGTCTTTTCCACAAACCACCATCTATTTTGTGAACTTTGTTAGTCATCTTTTATTTGGTAAATTATGAACTGGTGTAAATTTGTACAGTTCATGTATATTGATTGTGGCAAAGTTGTACAGATTTCTATATTTTGGATGAGAAATTTTTCTTCTCTCTATAATAAATTGTTTCTTATCTTGGCATTTTAATCAATCTCTTGTCATGATTATAGAGGTTCAGCTAAAAGAAATACATTTCTCAAAAGACTCAGGTTCTGTAAGCCATGTGAATGTCAGTTGCACACTGGTCATGCTGAAAAACATTTGTTAAGGAGTAAAGATGATTTTTGTATACAAATTTAGGTGTTAGAGGGGTAACATACTTTTTCTAAGAAAAGTTCTAAAGTTGAAATATTGGACCCAGTCCCAAGCTAATGGCATGAAATGAGGATGAGACAAAGGTAACATCAACCAAAAAGAGTTACTCAAAGGATTACATTTCACTGCTTCCCTGTTGAAGTGAAGAGAGAAACGTTCCATTCTGGCCCACCTTTGAAAAAGTTATTTTGCCCCATGGATTCCTTGTTCATTTAGAAAATCCTGGGGCAGGTGACCCATAGTCTTAAAGACCAGACTAATCACTGCAGAGATTGGTTGCTATTTTGCCTTTCATCAGCTGCAAGATTTACATAAAAAATCACTTAAGCTGGAATTCAACAAAAGGTATGTTTGCATTTTTATTCTCAAGTTGAAATGCTGAGTTCTTGATGCATCATTTTCAGACTTCAGATAAATACAAAGAACCTAAATGAAACAAATGAACACTTCTTGCTGGAGTGTAGATTGCCCCACTAACCCGTATGATAAAGCTCTTTAATAATTCTTTGGCTGTAGGAAGAATAACATGGTTTTTCAGTACAAGTTGAAAATGAAAAATTTCTTGAGTTTTTCTCTACGCAAGTATGTTACTAACATAGTGTCTTTGGGGTGGTATCCATGTAAACATGTTCAAACTGGAAATAACACAATCTAGGTTATTTGGAAATCGGTAGTCTGAAATACGGAGTTTCATTTCTCCCTGTACATTCTGATTTTTGTAGAGACAAAGGACTACCCGGCTAAACAAGCAGGTATTAAGAATACAGAGGGTGTTTGTGTACTTTTACCAGCAGGCTGCCCTTGAGAGTTTGAATTAAAACCACAGCACATGGACTATCCTTGCCACTTACTAATGGTGTTATTTTTCAGTCTGTTTTTCGGAATCCTATCCCCACCCCCTCTAGTTTTTCAAACAATACAATAAAATAGCTGGTAGTATAGTTTTTACACAGATCTTAACCCAGTGCTGACTGCTACTGTTTACCAACTCCAATTCATCTGGTAACTCATTTGAAGTTGTGTGTGCCTGTGTTCAGAAGCCAGTAACTGGTAAAGCTTTGCACACTGGGATCTGGGGCGAAGGATGACTTTCGGACAGTTTAGGGGGATATATTTTAGTACCTAAAACTTCTGTCAAGGCTTTTCTCAGATGGGGAGTCATTCTTGAAGATACTGCATCAAACTTTTTGGTATTTTAAAGAAATTTGAAGCAAGGAGAACTTAAAACAATTCAGGTGATGCCTGGCGTATAAGGAACTGGTAAAATTTCCTCTTTAAAAGGCTTGCAAACATCACTAAGACCTAGCATCCAGCTGTTTCCTGTGACTTTAACCTTAACATTCCCTGGACAATTGTCTCCAGTTTAGTAACTATTTAATACATCTTTTTCATTGCTTCTGAGAATGTTTTACTGAGCCATTTTGATAAAAGCATTTGAGTCTCTTGTATGCACACCTGTGTGTCAGGCCTATACACATAGACATTTGTAACTGTGTTGTGTACTTTTTAAAAAAACTTTGATAGAATTTAAAGGGCATTTTACACTGCTTGAGTGAAGAGTTTCTTAGGGATCCTATCTTAAAAGGATCTGCTTTTTTTCTCTTTAACTGCTTTCAATATTGTTAGTTGCCACTGGCCCCAAGATTCGTGTTTATTAGCACTAAGTTTAGAAATAATTACTTTGAATTTTAACAGGTAGTTTTTAAATTGCTTTCTTTTCTTCAAATGTAAATACTGTCTTGCTCTATAATGCAAGAATGAAGAAGGCTTAAAGTGGATTGTATGGACAGAGTTACCCTATTTCCTGCAGGATAATGGGGCTGTTTGCTTTCCCCCTGCAATCTGGAATGACAGTCACATGTTAATCACTCTTAATTTCCAATATTTTTGTAATGATAGACTGGATAGGCCACTAGAAAATTGCTTTCTGGTACAATTGCACAAATGATTTCTCCCATATTGTAGGCAGACACTTAACCGTCTGAACCACCAGGGAAGTCCTTAAGTCACTATAACTCAAATTGCAAGTAATGTTGTTTTGTATAGGTGTTAGACATCACAGGATTGGCCTTCAAATTAAAAAGAAGCAGTATGCCTGACTCTTCTTGAGTTTCATGACCAAAGGTTTCAAACTCCCTTTAATCTTAGAAACAAATATATCTACTATTGACATTTTCTTTGGCGATTTTTAACATATCTGATACTGTCCTTCCTCTTTGTAGAAGAGAAATAAGATAACTGCAACAGTCTTCTTCAGTATATTGAAGTTTAAAGATACTGCCTCTCCCCTTTGCCTTCTTATTTCAGGCGATATGATAAGAGGCTATTGATAAACTTTGTGGGGAGATTTTGTCCATAGTTAATATATATATACATATATATATATACTTCAAAAAGTGTATTTTGGATTGTCTGAAATGCTGAATTTTGTACTTATCTGAAGGTATGCAAATAATTTAGTCTCGTCTCTCAGTCTCTGCAATCAAACTTTTGTATATGACTGCTGCCAAAAGTATAGCAATGGTTTATTTTTCCTGTTTGGAAACATAAGTTTGAAAAAAATCTTTTGTGGTGAAATGGTTAGTAGTTTGTGCTACTAACCAAATCCAAACCAAGCTGCTTCACGGAGTCCTTAGTTCATTCACATGAATACAAAGGGGCCAGAGGAATTCATAGGTTCAGTTACTTCTCGTTATTTCTATGAATCTTTGTTTTCTTCTGAAAGTGAAGGAAAGTCATTAAGCAAGATGTTAAGTTTGGTGATTTTGAGATGCTCCTGAGCAAGTGAGCCTTAGATTGTATTAATAGTGAGGGTTGGCACCATTTCCTCAACAGACAATTTGTGGAGTATAGTTGCCAGTTACTTTAACTGCCATCTTGACTTGATGTACCAGTTTTTTTTTTGGCATTAATCAGTGTGTCAAACAGGAGTGGAAAAATGGTAAGGCTTCTGTCACAGGATACTCAATTTTCTTTCTTTTTTTTTTTTTTTCCTTAATGCTTTGTCATCTCATAGTTGAGTAATCTTACGGGGAACATTTGGAAGTTCAACTTTTGACTTTTATAATGAGTCTTCATGTTAATTTGTCGTTTTAGTGTGGACGATGCAGTAATCTTTTAGGAATTCTATAATTATAGATTATTAATATTGAGAGAACTGATTCACGTCCAGGGTTGGATAAAAAGGGAAAGAATGGAGAAAATGAAAAGTAGGAAACTTAGCTGAAATGGAGGAATTGAAAGGTTTAGTAGTAAAAATGAATTTGCTGTGGTCATAGGTGTTCATCAAGAGAGGTTTGTGCACCTTGGTCTTTGGCAGAGAGTTTGGGAAATACTACTGTAGGGATTCTGTAATTCATGAATCGAGGACAAAGTCTACATTGAGTTTGTTGGTGAACAAGCAAGTCAAAGTGGTAGTGAGGTTTATGGCCCATATTAGGTAGAGACTGAGCTTGGGGTAAGAGTGATGAGACGCATAAATAAACCACATTCCTACAGGCATTTTTAAAGAAGTTCAAATGTAGCGCTCAATGCCTTTGTCTCAGTGTTTTATAAAGGGAGAAAATTTAAGCTGTCTACTAGACTTTGATGGTGATAGCCTCGTTCTTGGTACCTTTAAGTTGTGAAGGCGTTTGTGACTGCATTCCTCATGATAGAAGGATAATTGAGTGTAGGCCAGACACCTATCTTCATAACAGGGGCCACACAACGGAGAAAAACTGTCATTAACTGCATTCCTGTGTTTGGAGAATATTACATCAAACACTAATTATTTCAAACTGTACATTGATAAAGACATGTTTGCTCATGGGTATTCTTTAGTAATTAGATAGGTTGTCCCCAAAGTTATGTCATTCTTTTAAAATATTGTTGCTTGTGTTTTCATGTGTGTATGCAAAAGCACGTGGTACATTTTATAAATCCATGTATATTAGGGCTATACTAAAAATTGTATTGATGGGGTGCATGAACAAAAAATTGAAACTATTTCTCTAGGTTATCACTAAAGTAGATGAGTGTTTTTTCTCTCAAGAGTAAGTTGATCATTATGTTCTTTAAGTGATGATATTGTCTTAAAAGAAGCTGTGGTAGCAATCCAGAGAAAGTTGTTTAATTTTCGTTAATCTGCTTGAGTACTTAGTTGTAAAATTAAGACATCTTTTAACACCCAACAGGTACCCCAAATTAAGTGCTAATACCCATTCAAAGTCCATGTGCTCCTATATATTAAATTATGTATTGACATGTTTTAGAATTCACATTTTATGTTCTTAGAAATTTTCTTTTTAAACATTAGGGTTCTTGTAACATTTCATTTATTTGCATGGTTGTAAAAGAATGGACTTAATGTAGTAGTAGGTCAGTGCTTATTTACTTTTTGCAATTATGATTTAGCCAGAAATCTTGTTTCTTTTCCCTCTTGTTCTGAGCAATCCCTAAATTTTTAGGAAAGAAAAATGACTAACCATTTGGACTTTATTTGAGAAGATTCTATATATGGGCATAAACCTAAAATGGTCATATGTAACAGTTATGCTATAAGTTAGACTGAGTGCATTTTTCAGTCTTGATTTATGGCAGTTTGTCCCCTCAAGTCAATAGACTAAATGGAGTTGTATTTTCTATAAGTTGCACTTGTAAGCCTTCAGGTTACCAATGTACATTTTTATTTGACCACCCAACAACTGGGTGATCGGTAGAGAGGTAGATCGGTATTTTTAATCTTTATTTCATGGATAGAAAACTTGAGGTTTAGGGAGTTAAATTTGCACCAAAGGTAAATAGCTAGTAAATGGTTAATTCATAATTTGAACTCAGGCCTTACTGAACCCAGAATCCAAGTTGTTAACTCTTAGTATATTGTGATATAGATTGATTTACCTTGTTTTGACATTGTTAGAACATGCATGCCTTAACTTCTCATGGCTAATTAGTCATCTTTGGTCATTTTCAGCCTTGAAATCATAATCTTTTTACCCTCTATGCTCAGGAAGCATAAAACTGTCTTAAACTAGGCTTCTTTCTTTGGGAGGCAGTTAGAATTTAGTATAAAGAATACTTGTCTTGGACTTCCCTGGTGGCTTAGATGGTAAAGAATCCACCTACAGTGTGGGAGACCTGGGTTCAATCCCTGGGTTGGGAAGAGGAGGGCATAGCAACCCACTCCAGTATTCTTGCCTGGAGAATCCTCATGGACAGAGGAGCCTGGGGTCGCAGAGAGTCAGACGCGATTGACCAACCAAGCACAGCACGCCGTCTTGGACTTCAAAGAATGAATAGGAGTCCAAGGTGTACGGCTCGCACCTTGTGGCTTTGGACAAATCGCTTAGTCTCTGTGGGCCTTTTCACTTCATCTGTGAAACTGGAGATAAAACCCAGTCTGTTGTTAAGGTCAAACACCTAGGAAAACTCCAAGCACCGAATGGCTGGATTCCTAGAAGTGGGATGAACACTCCATATCATGGGAGCAGATGAACTATGGTGGGATGGATGCTCTGTATCACGGAAGCAGATGAAGTATGGAAGATGGTTTTCTTGCTTTCTTGAAAAGTAGACGGTGTCACCTGCCAGTGCTTGGAGTTTCTTGAAAGTCTTGCTTTTCCAATAGCTGTGAGAAATATGCTTGTGTTTTTGAAATAATATAGGAAGGAAAATGTCCCCCTGCTCCCCTCTGTCTTTTAAGGGTGAAGATACAGATAACCTAGGACTTGTACATTTATTTTACAGACTTTCCCTTAACATTGCAGTTTTCAGAGCTATATTCTCAGTAAAGTTGGGAGGGACGACATTTTTCAGATCTTTTATTTATATTGAAGATACTTTAAGTTGGGACAGGGAATGAAATGATCAATTACCACTATCTGTGTATAGTGTATAGCAGTGGAACCCACATGGTGCACATTTGCATCCATTATCTTGTTTAATCCTTATAGCTCTTTGCTATATTAAAAGAAGTTGACTTTTCCCAGGGTTTGCAGTCCTTTGAGCCATATGTATTTGACTGTGTTTTTGCAAGAGATTTTCAAACAGAGCTCAGTGGTTCTCAATCTCCTTAATCTAGAGTGGTTTGAGTACCTCCTTTACTGCAAAGAAAAGCAGTCTTTTTAAATAAGTTATCAGTTTGGGTTTGAGTTTCTCCTTGTGATGTAACCTGATACAACCTTTGCTTGAATCACTACCAATATAATTGATATTTTTCTAGTCAGCCATTGGTGACTCAATGACCATGAGTTCTTTCTGGTTTAAACTCAAGTCCCTTTTTCTGTGAAGGTGTCTTCATTGAGCTAGATAGTGTAACACTGCATAGCTCTATGAAGGAGGCACACTGAGCCAGCAGAGCTTCTTGCTATTTTGCAATAGTATATATTGGAAACTATTGGAAATATATATATATAGGAAACAAAAGGCTTCAAGAGACTTAGAGGCAAAATTCCTTAAACCCTTTCAGAAGTCTTGCATCTTAAAGTCCCTGTGTGGTTCAGACCTTGCTTGGAGTTGTGTGTAGCTTTGTAAATGAGTCATTGTGTTCCTGTCATGTTTAAGGTTGCGAGGTAAGAGTAAGAGCTGGGAACTAACTGAAACAAGGTTTGGGTGGCCAGTGCTATCAGTGAGTCATGAGTTATCCCATGAGACAGCAGTTACGGTTGTGGAATTAGAGATGGGGTACTTGTGCAATATTAAAATAATAGATGTCTGCTGTCTTCTACTTCCCAGATTCTTGCATTTCCTCATTTCCCTGACCTTTTAAGTCTGCTGGGATCCTTTCTAGTGGTTAACGAATGATCAGTGTTTTGTCTTGTATCTGTTACATTTATTGAACAAATACTGAGCCCTTCTATGTGCTAAGTACTGTGCTATAAGCACTGAGGATACAAAAATAGTCACTGTCTCTGCTCTCAAGGGGCTTGGAGTCTAGTGGCAGAGAGAGAGTTACCTAACAAACGTAAAAATTGGACCTGAGAGATACTCAGGGAAGGAACATGGTGGAGTGGTGTCCTGAGAGACCTGACTACTGTAGAAAGCCTTCCCAGAGAAAGGGCTACTTGAGCTGAGACTGAAGGATGAGTAGGGGTTTTCAGTGAAAAAGGCAGGGAAGAGTTAAGTGTGTGGCTGCATTCCCAGGTGGTTCAGTTCAGTTCAGTCATTCAGTTGTGTCCAGCTCTTTGTGACCTTGTGGACTGCAGCACGCCAGGCCTCCCTGTCCATCACCAACTCCCGGAGTTTACTCAGATTCATGTCCATTGAGTTGGTGATACCATCCAACCATCTCATCCTTTGTCATCCCCTTCTCCTCCCACCTTCAATCTTTCCCAGCATCAGGGGCTTTTCAAATGAGTCAGTTCTTCACATTAGGTGGCCAGAGTACTGGAGTTTCAGCTTCAGCATCAGTCCTTCCAGTGAATATTCAGGATTGATTTCCTTTAGGATGGACTGGTTAGATTTCCTTGCAGTCCAAGTGACTCGCAAGAGTTTTCTCCCAACCACAGTTCAAAAGCATCAATTCTTCAGTGCTCAGCTTTATAGTCCAACTCTCACATCCATACATGACCACTGGAAAAACCATAGCTTTGACTAGACGGACTTTTATTGGCAAAGTAATGTCTCTGCTTTTTAATATGTTGTCTAATCATAACTTTTCTTCCAAGGAGTAAGTGTCTTTCAATTTTGTGGCTGCAGTCACCATCTGCAATGATTTTGGAGCCCCCAAAAATAAAGTCTGTCACTGTTTCCATTGTTTCCCCATCTATTTGCCATGAAGTGATGGGACCAGATGCCATAATCTTCATTTTCTGAATGTTGAGCTTTAAACCAACTTGTTCATTCTTTCACTTTCATCAAGAGGCTCTTTAGTTCTTCTTTGCTTTCTGCCATAAGGGTGGTATCATCTGCGTATCTGAGGTTATTGATATTTCTCCCAGCAGTCTTGATTCCAGCTTGTGCTTCATCCAGCCCAGCGTTTCTCATGATGTACTCTGAATATAAGTTAAATAAGCAGGGTGACAATATACAGCCTTGATGTGCTCCTTTCCCAATTTGGAACCAGTCTGTTGTTCCATGTCCAGTTCTAACTATTGCTCTTGACCTGCATACAGATTTCTCAAGAGGCAGGTCAGGTGGTCTGGTATTCCCAACTCTTTCAGAATTTTCCACAGTTTATTGTGATCCACACAGTCAAAGGCTTTGGCTTAATCAATAAAGCAGAAATAGATGTTTTTCTGGAACTTGCTTTTTTGATGATCCAACGGATGTTGGCAATTTGATCTCTGGTTCCTCTGCCTTTTCTAAATCCAGCTTGAACATTTGGAAGTTCACGGTTCACGTACTTTACCAGGTGGTACTAATGGTAAAGAACCCGCCTCCCAATGTGGGACACCCAAGAGATACAGGTTCGATCCCTGGATCACGAAGATTCCCTGGAGGAGGAAATGGCAACCCCCTCCAGTATTCTTGCTGGGAGAATCCCATGGACAGAGGACTCTGGTGGGCTACACAGTCCGTAGGGTCTCACAGAGTCAGACATGACTGAAAGCAACTTGGCACAGGTATACGGAGGAAGACCAGTGTGTCTGGAGAGGAGAGGAAATGAGGAATGAGGCCAAATCATGTGGGGTTTCTAGGTAGAGGAGTACCCATGTAATTTGATCAATAAGTTTATCAACCAGACTGTGACTCTTTAGAATACAACAGGGTGCTGTTAATAATTAAACGCAGACTATGAGCATCGGCCAGAACATGCTCACTTTTATGAGCCATGTTGATAGCATCTCTTTGAATAAGGGCAGGGCAACCAACAGTGCCTGTATTTCCTGGTGAACAGGTCAGAGAACTAGAACGCCTTATCCAGTCCAAAAGGAACTCAAATAGAATTCAAAGGAGTGTTTTTCAGAACAGCTAGATTTATGATTTGCTTTAGTACGGACATAAGTGACTTTCATGTTATAAATATTTAGCATGGAAAGTTGGGTTTTCACGTGAGGTATTTCCGTGGTATATGATTCAAACATTTCTCGAGTATTTTCCACATTTTTTTTTGTTGTTGTTATTACAGCACTTGTCATTTGCAATGAGTGTTTATTTAAATGAATTTTTTTTAAAGTTTCATTCTGGGTTTACATGTTGAGTATAAGTGAACCACTTAAATTTTTTTCCTTTAAATTGCTGTAAAAACTTTATATACAGTTAAATGTGTCATGTCCAGTGAATTTTGCACCCTCATGTGATCCACACTCAGATCCAGAGATGTAACATCTCTCTTTTACCCCAGAATACTCCCTTTTGAGGCACTTAAAATTTGATTAAGAAATAAGGTTGTGGAGCCAGGCCTCAAATTAGAAATGAGTTGTTTTCTCTCTCCTTTTATAATGTTATTTTTGCTTCCTAAACATGCGGTAGTGGTTTCTTTAAACATGAAGGAAATTGTCCCCAGAAGAAACTGTTGCCTTTCAACTAGTTATGATTTAGTGGTTACTAATATGGTTCATCCCTGCCCAACTGGCTATGGCTTTTTAGTCTTTTAAAGTGAGTAGTAACATTTGAGTCATATCTCTATCAGTGACTCAGAAACTTACTAAGGGTTGCTAGTGTTTATTATTACACTGAAATTTTAGAATCTTGAGCAACAGAAAAAGATTGTGATAATGCCAAATTTACATAATATTCTCCCCTGGTCCCCACCTTTTTTGTTTAGCCCAATGATGTCAGTCTGTAGTAGACTGCAGATAAGGAGAGGAGACAAGCCGATGCTAAACCTGTATGTAGAGCTGAATCCTAGCCTTGAGTACTTCCATCTCAATGTTCTCAGCTCCAGTTGCCAAGGAGCAGTTAGAATATCGACCTGAGTTATAGCACAATTAGTTGTGAAATTGATTGAATTTAAGAGCTGTATGTCACTGTCTTTAAAGATTCTTAAATGTAGAGATGGAAAGACTTGTTCTGAAGAGACTGTTAATGAGTTTGGGATCTATGGAGGGACGGGGAAAGAGGGTAATTCATCAGTGATTGAAAAGGGAGTTTTTACTCCCTCTTTTCCTGTAGCTTTAATGTTCTAATTTGTAGCCTGATCTGGAACCAGACCGTTTTTTTCCTCCAACTGTTCCGGGTCTTTGTTGCATCCCGTGGGCTCTGTAGTTTGCGGTACACAGGCTCTCTAGTTGGGGCACGTGGGGGTCTTAGTTCCCTGACCAGGGATTGAACCGACATCCCCTGCATTGCAAGGCAGAGTCTTAACCATTGGACTACAAGGGAAGTCCCTGGAAGCAGATCTTGAATTAACTATCTTTATTTTTCCTGAGGAAGATAATGTGTTTTCTTAGCAAGCCCTCTGCTGCCAAAGTAGTGCTGTGTTGTGATGGTGATGGTGGTTAGTGGCTTAGACATTTCTTTCTCAGGGCAGTACCACCTAATATTTCAGTACTAGTTGGACTCCCCACCCCCCCCCACCCCCCCACCGCCTGTACTGTATTTTAAACAGAGTGAGTTTAGATGTATGGAAGGTTAAAGCCATATTTGGTTAAGATGAGGCTTGTCAATAACACTTCCAGTTGGAGAGGCTGCTACTCTGATCACATATTACTAGCAGCTTCATTCCTCATTTTCAAAAACTTTTGTGCATTAAGCACAGGAAAATTGAATACAGCATTTCCATTGTATGTACATTGAGGAATCTTCCTTCCTTCTTACTGCAATCCTCTTACTGGCAAGCCTTCTGGTAGCACCAGACAGCTTTAGACTTCCTGCTCCGCTTCTCTGCTTCCATAAAAATCAGACCTGAAGCTTCAGGCACTTCCTGTAGACTTCCTGAGTGCCAGGACTGGGCACCTATGTGTGTCCCTTCACTGACTCCATCACGGGCCTCTAAGATAGACAAATTGTTACTGTCATCATTTCTGATTCTGGTGATGTAGCAATGTTATAAAACAGCTGTGGGACAGTTTGAGGCTGGAATCCAGGTTTGTTTGAGGTCAAGCACCCTGGAGAAGGAATTGGCAACCCACTGTAATATTCTTGCCTGGAAAATTCCATGGACAGAGGAGCCTGGTGGGCTGCAGTTCATAGGGTTGTGAAGAGTTGGACACGACTGAGAATGCACGCACTGGCTTCTGACTGATACCACATCCCAGTGTCTTGCTGTCTGAGCCCATGGTATTGTAATGGTTTGTATTCATGTCTGATTTTCCCATTAGATGGAAAATCTAAAGGTCAGGAAACTCAGCCAGAGCTTTAAAAGAGGCTACAATTGGTTAATGTGCTGATTCATAAGTATTTATTGAGCACCTACTCTGTGCTCAGCCTCATTCTAGGCACTTGGAGTTACAGCAGCGAACCAAAGCAAAATCGTACCCTTAGAACCGGAGGGAAGGAGGCCAGTAAAATGTATGGTATCTCAGACTGCTGGTGCTTAGGAACAGGGCTGCTGTGTTGGTATGCGGATATTGCTCTGTGGGGGCCCAGCAGAAAAGGGTGTGATCTAGGGAAGGGGTGCTTGGGAGAGAGGGGGCAAATTGCTATTTTAAGTAATATAGTCAGGAAAGGCCTTACTGATAAGGTGACATTTGAGCAGAAACTTGAAGGAGACCAGAGAAACACCCTAGGAGATATCTGGGAAAAGAACATTCCATTCAAATAATTGAATGAATTCCCAAATCCCTCTAGGCTCATTTCTCCCCAAGTACATAATTGTAATTTGGCATTCTTGGACGCCGCTCTAAAGTCAACTCACCTGGTTTATGGCAATGTTTTCCTGATCACTTGTTACTTAGTTTTCTGGTTGGTGTATGCCCCAGGAATCAGTACAACTTTGATTACTGGAAAACTCAGCTGGATTTTTTTTTTTCCTTCTCTCCATCTTAGAATTGCAAATCATAATAAACAGGCTGATAAGAAGACTTGAACTTTTTACAAAAAGGGTCTGGTTTCTTTAAACTCTGTATCTACAATAAATATGAAATGGGAACTGATGCTCGGTATGATTAAGCAAGGTGCTCAATATTTTGTTAGGATGTTTAGCTAGGCAAGCTGACACACAAGCTCTGAAAACACAAAGGTTTTTCGTGCTGACATTTGGATAACTGGAAAATTCAGTTATCCAAAATGCCTAGTTCTTACAGAATGTGAGATTACAGAGACTTGTTATCATTTAGAGCCCCAGGTCTTTCATATATGAGATGTGATAAAAGCAAGGGTAACATTACCTTCATCATACAATCACTTAAAAATCATGGAATACTTACTCTTTAAGATTCTGGAGCGGAATCTGGTCTATTCTTGAGTTACAGAAAGTCCCTGGTGTTAAGATATGAAAATGGACGTTTCTTTGGTTCCACTTGCCTTATCAAAGATGAATGAAATGTACTTTCTCAAATACGTTCCCCATGAATTTTACCCCATCCTTGATCCCAGCCCAAGAAGTAATATATTCTTTCAGTTTGAAACTTGCTGTATCCATCCAGTCTAGGTCGTCTTCCTTTTGCTGTATAAAAATTGGAGTGCTTTAGGCATTGTTGAGTCCAGGTAAATACAAGATAATTCTGGCCATTTGACTAAATATGGTGGGGTGGAATTGTGGGGAAAGGCGAAGAGAAGGAATTTTAAAAGGGAAGTACACTTTGAAAAGCAATGGTGATCTTAGGTAGGATTTCATGCAGAACTTTAGAAACTTTTTATCTAAAGCATTGTGTTAAGTGCTAAGTCATTTCAGTTGTGTCCAGCTCTTTGTGACCCCATAGACTGTTGCCCGCCAGCCTCTCCCTTGTCCGTGGGGTTCTCCAGGCAAGAATACTGGAGTGGGTTGCTGTGCCTTCCTTCGAGGGATCTTTCCTACCCAGGGGTCAAAACCCACGTCTCTTAAGTCTCCTACATAGGCAGGTTCTTTACCATTAGTGCCACCTGGGAAGCCCTGTCCAAAGCAAATATTTACCAAAAGTGCCATGAGGCCTTTGTGGGGGTCAAATAAGTAGACTCCCCCAGACTTGTTGTTCTTGCAAATGCTAACTTGTCTTGTACTATCTGATTATCTGAGTTCTGTGTATTGGCCTGATGATGACAGACCCACAACCAAAGTTCCCTAATATTGCATTTGGGGACAGAAGTAAGATAGCCATGTTATCGGAAACTTGGTATGTATACAGGCAGTGATTAGAGCCTGTGAATCTGGTAACAATAATTATTGCAATAATCTATGACTTCTCTCCTGAAAGATTTCCCAGATTCATCTGTGCGGATTAACATTCATTCTCTTATCAAGATGCTGGCTCTGAGTCTCTGGCTATGAAAGGTGTGTCTTTGCCCTTCTGTTTCCATGAGAAAAACCCTGCCTTCATTTCTAAATGAACGTTCCCTTGTGTTTCTTCCTTCCACCTACTCACGCTGAACTTGTCAATTTAGACAGGAAGACACACTACTGTGTAGAATAAAGTAAAAACATTTAAAAGTGTGGTTGGACAAACTTATTTTTAACCTTTTGGTGTAACACTTTGTGTTAGGCAGTAACTAAAGTTCTGATAAAGCTAACTGAGATGGAGTTCTTTAGTTGAGTCTTTCATAGTTAAAAGGCTTTAGGGTGTTGTTAGAGTAAAACTATATTTCAGTATCTTGAGTATAACTCTCTGACCTAGTGTATTTTTTTGTGAAAACTCTCATTTCACTAGAAATTTATTTTGGGGGAATAAAACCCAGCATGGTTGTGTGAGTGGGTGTGTTACATATGTTTGCTGGAGGTTTGAGGTGGGTAGAGAGTAAGCATTGGAAAAAGAGGGTAAAATTCAAGAAATAGTACAAAAGGAACATTTCTGCATCCTTTGGGTGTCACATGTGTATGACTATGTATGGTCTTAAATCAATGCAGGGAAAGAAATGTGCTGATAAGCTTCAATTTTTTTTTTTAATAGGGTTTATACGGATGCCTGGCTACTGATTTTGATAAAAGCAAGTAACAGAGAAAGAAAAATATTTCTTTTACCCCAGTCTATCGTCACACCAAAAAAGTATGCCCCAGGGTCCATACCACTTAAAACCTTATCCTGTTTGATTGAGACTGGAGCGCCTGACAAAGTGTATGAACCAGGAGGATAGAACTCTCATAAGCTTTTCAAACCACCAACCTTTAGGAAGTGCCTACTATAGCAGGGACTCTCCTTCTTAGAATTGAGTTTTCCATGTTGGAAACAACTTGGCAAACTCAAAAGGTGTCCTAGTCAGTGTTGGTGGTGAAAGACTAAAAGCTACAGCGTTAAAGAGGACAGACTAGCAAGTGGAACCTCCCGTTACAGAAGGAAGAGGTGAAGTTAGAGCTGCCCTTTTATCCTTAGACCTGGATGAAATGTCCATCTATGAACTCAACTCCCAAGATAGTAACGTGGGAATCTGATTATAAGGTGGGCTGCTCCAATTTCAAGGACAGAAGGCTGCTGTGCCCATGCAAGCCTCTGATTCTGTGGGCTTGGGTTTTTGGGGTTTTGTGTGGGTTTTTTTGGCATTAGTTTGGCCACTGAGCTCAAATTTTGCTATTAGGATTTTCAAATTTAAAATGCCAATGATACCTGTGTTCCCCATCCTGAACCCTCCTCCCTCCTCCCTCCCCATACCCTCCCTTTGGGTCATCCCAGTGCACCAGCCCCAAGCATCCAGTATCGTGCATCGAACCTGGACTGGCAACTCGTTTCATACTTGTCTCAACCCTCTTCTGCTTTTCTAGGCCCTGGCAAAGAGCAGTCACAGACCACATGTTCCCATGATCATTTCAGGGTTATGTGTAATTTTGGATACACTCCCTTCTCTCCTGGGAGAAACATATTAGAACATAGGAGGGAAGAGTAATGGTGTTGTAAGTAGCCTATCTCTGTATGTAAAAAAGCTAACCCTCCACACACCACGGTACCTACTATAACTTTGATGCCACCCAGGGTCACCTGGGACCTCAAGAGCTGGATCCATCAGACCTGCATTCTTCTGGTGGGATAAAGTCCAGTGTCATTCTCAAAAGTTTTCTCACATTCCTAGGCAGCACACCCTCTCCTCTGAACTCTCCCCTAGAACCCTACCTCTGCTGGATGAGGTCAACTGGGTTAGCATTGTAGTAGCCTGCATGGACTGTGCCACCGAGCCCTGGAGCTTGGCCTTATCTGCATTTTGGGATCTTCTCTCATAGAAGTAGAAGCATCTCTTTGTGCATCCGGCTTTAGCAAAGGAATAAGAAGATGGAGGAGACTGACATTGCAGCAGCCAAGACACTGTGAATTCTTAGGACTTTTTTTTTTTTTTTAATGCTTTGGTCACTTCTGGATCCCAAGCCCTGCTGCTAGTGCCAAAGGACAAGGCACATTTCATCCTCACTGGGTTCTTGACCTGGACAATAGAGTTGAGAATACATCCAAACTTTTAACTCTGAAATTCAACCTCTGAAAGTAGATTTGCGGCTTTCTTCCATCCAGGTTTGGCAAAAACATTTTTGGCAATCAAACCTGACCTGATGTGAAGAAGCAGCCTTCTTCTTTCTGTGTCTGTCTACACATGGTGCTGCAGGAATGTTCACACAGTTGAGTTCCAGTCCCCAGGAAAGGCATTCATACCATGTGATACATGATCCGTATAGACTCTCCAACATCTGAAAAGTGCTGAATTGCAGAAACTCAAGTGGCCCTTAGGTGTGGAATAGAGTTATCCAACTCAGAAGGTATTGTTGTTGTTTATCGCTCGGTTGTGTCCAACTCTTTGCGACCCCTTGGACTGCAGCCCGCCAGGCTTCTCTGTCTATGCAGTTTCCCAGGCAAGAATTCTGGAGTGGGTTGCTATTTCCTTCTCCAAGGGATCTTCCTGACCCAGGAATCGAACCTATGTCTTCTGCACCGGTAGGTGGATTCTTTACCTCTGAGCCCACCAGGGAAGCCCTCAGAGGGTATTAGGGGATAGCTAATAGCTGTGAGGGGGTTAGAGGATGATCATTTAGTGCTGGCCACTTTTGCCATCACACTGTGCTCTTGAATGACAGTGGGAGGCTATGTCTAGGTCAAAGAATAGCTACAAAATTTTGTTTTAGGAAGTACCTGCAAGCTTGCAGTTTATACATCGGCTTATTTTTGAATAAAATTTTAAAATATTATTGAATTTTTAAATTTTATTGTATATTATTTAATAATAATAATATATTAATATCATTAGTATTATATAATATCAACAAATTATTATTAAATTATATAATATTAATAAATAATATTAATGACAAAATATTTTATTTAAAATTTTAAATATTGAATTTTTATTTTATTTTTGATTTATTTTTAATTGGGTATAATTGCTTTACAATGTTGTGTTAGTTTCTGCCATAGAACAACATGAGTCAGCTCTAAGTATATATATATATATAAGTATAACCTATAAGCCTCTTGAGCCTCCATTCCACCCCTCTAGGTCATCACAGAGCACCGAGCTGAGCTCCCTATGTTATGCAGCAGCTCCCCACTAGCTATCCCACTAGCTGGCTATTTTACACGTGGTGGTGTATATATGTCAGTGCTCCTCAGTGTTGAATTTGCTTGTGATTTTCTTGGGGGTGGCTTCTCAGTGCTCTCTAACTCCATTTTTTTTCATGAGGAAAAATAGCATTTTCTCTTTTCCCCCCATTTCTCTCTCTCCTAGCACTTAAATGCCCTTTCTTCCTGATCACAGGGAACCAGAGAGCTGATTACGGGTGATGCTGCAGAGCCTTTCTCTGACAGTGGTGATTAATGGCCAAAAGATGCTAAATGTGAAACAGTAATTCAGAAAAGCTCTCAGCACAGTTTCTCCAGAGGCAGGTGCTAAGGACTTCTCATCAGGGACAAATTAGTGGGGGAAACGGAAAATGAACACGCACGATGTAAACCTTTGGCTATAAATATAAACTGATTGCGGGAGAGTGGCATTCTGTTTGATGCTTTCTTTATGGTATAGTCTGTTGCCTGAGATAGCTAAAATTCTTTTCCTTGCACATAAACTTAGGAGCTTGAGTATGAGGAAGAATAAAGGGAGCTAAGGTAGAAGAGCTTGATTGATTGAAATAAAAAATTAAGCACTTTTTGTCCCACGGTGATAAGATAATCAAAATATCCTTCCATTGTGAGAAATGTTGGTGTTTAGTGAAAAACGAAAGGAAAAACAGGCAGAGAGTAGTGGATTCATTTTGCCTGTTGAAACCTGTTCCCCAAACTTCCTGAATGGAGACTGTTTTCTGAACATGCATTCTACCAAATATTTCAAGGTGTTAGAAGTATTTTTGTTTTTGTTGTGTTTTGTTACGATTTTGGAATCTCAGATTCTAAGATCTGAATTTCTATGTTTTCTTCATCAAAAGCAAAACAAAAAATGTAAATGAGCAAAATAAATCATAACAAGTGGAAAGGAGATGTAAACAGCAACAAGAACTTAAAATTTTAATAATGTTTTACATTTACTTTGTAAACTCGGCCACAAGTCTTTTCATGCCGACAGCTGTTTTACAGGCCAAAGAAATAAATTTGTCTTGAGCACAGTTGCTATGAATTTTCCATAGAATCCGTATTTTTTCTCTTTAATTGTCATGGCTTTCTGAGTTCTGAATGGCATACAGCTCCCCCACTTCCCTAGATTATATTGTCTCAAGACAAATAGAGAATTTGTTGAAAATTAAAGCACTCACAATTGGTGTTAAGGAAAAGGAGAAAATCACCAGAGCTCACTCCTTTTCCTGTAACAGAAGAGCACAGGTAACCATGTTTTTGTTGGCCTTCTCTAAGGGTACGCACAGACCATGGAATCAACTTGAAAATAAATCAGTATTACCCACTCCCCCAGACCCCACCCAAAGTGATCAGGGCTGCATTTATATTCGGTCCTCAGGTATGGTACCACACCAGACGAAGTCTGATCTTCCCCTCAAACACAATAGAATTTAATCTCTTGTTTCTTAAATGTCTTAAAATTTCTGAGTCTCTGTTTCTTAATTTTCTTTTTCATTCAATGACTGTTTTAATTTGTATTTTTGATAAAAGGTAAAATCTACCTCCCAGTGTCCACCTCCTCCTTCTGTACTGAAAACACATCCATGATAACTTTCCAAAGAATAAGGAGAAAATGGCTCATTCTTGAGTGATGTATTCAGTAGAAAAAGAAGTTAGGATCTGCAATGTTTCTAATATATATGAAAGGATCTGCACAATCTCTTGAGAGAGGACTTTGAGGTTGTTAAACTTTGAGGTTGTTAAACAAACTTTGAGGTTTGTTTCAAGCTGTTGTTGGGTCCACTTTAACCAGTCCAGGCCTATTCATTGTATCTAAACCAATTTTCCTTTCCTTTAATTTTTTTTTTAATTAAAAGAATTATTTATTTATTTGGTTGTGCTGGGTCTTCATGGCAGCACCCGGGATCTTTAGTTGTGGCATGTGGGATCTATTTCCCTGATCAGGGATCGAACCCGGGCCCCTTGCGTTGGGAGCTCAGAGTCTTAAGCCACCAGGGAAGTCCTTCCTTTCTCTGTAAACGTGTGTTCAATATGCGATTCAATATGCGATTTTATGAGCATCAGCCAACATGCAGGATTCGGCTCAGTTGAATTCAAAGGTCATGACAACATGGTTTATAATCTAATGCAGAAAAGGGATGTGACAGAATCTCACAGTAAGAGTATTTTGTGTCATGATAAAGGTACGGAGTGAAATGTCTACCTTAGGGAAGGTTTCGTAAGGGAAGTGCCATTTAAAGAAACCTGATGGGTTGAGGGAAGCTGATAGTGAAAAGGGAATGATGTCAAGACTGAAGGCTTGAGTTCAGTGAACAGAGTATTCCAGTGTACCTAGAGCTCAAGGTATGTGTTTAAGACCTTGTCCTAAAAAAAAAAAAAAAAAAGCACAGTCTGGTGAGGGAGAAATGTAAATAAACGAATGAATGCAAGTACATTTTGCACTCTGAGTTATGCACAAAGACCTTTGGAACATCGAAGAAGAAACCCTAACTGTGATGGAGACTGGGGGTTAGTTGGAAAGCTTCACAGAGATTTGAAACTGGAAGGAGTAGTACTTTGCCCACAGAAATATTAATAAGGGGAAAGTGCATACAAGTTCCCCTTGTCCTTTGAACTTATAACAGACACACAACTTTTCTGGGACTTTCTAAGGAAATTTTATTCCCAGATTCTGCTAGGCAGTAGTTCTCCCTTCTCTGAATTGAAGTGCAAGGACGCCAAGTTCTGCTTTTTCTTTTCTTCCTGATTTGTCTCAGTTTTTTTCTCTCACTGTTATTTTTGGTATTTATCTCTTTTCTTTCCTCAGCAAAGGTCCTTTTGCTTCTCAGCCTGGGCCCTGTAGGCAGCGTCCACGCTGTTTTACCTTCCAGAGGAAACTCTCAGGTCATCTTCCCCAACATCCCTTCAGTTTCATGAAGCAAGAAACCTAGTGATTACAAAAGCATGGTGGGACCCTTGCTCTCGGTGGCAGAGTGGTATAAGGGATGTTCTTAGGATTGCACCCGGAGATGGTGTTTGAAGTTGAGGCTCTGAAGTCAGATTTCTCAATTCTGCCACTTACTGTATCTTTAATCTCAAACTAGTTGCTCAACCCGTCAGTGCCTCAATTTCCTTTTCTGTTAAATGGAAACAATATAGTACCTATCTTACAGGGGTATTGTGAAAATTAAATGACATAATCCATGGAGAGCATTCAGAACTGTGGTTAGGATGTAGTCACATTTTAAGAAATACTGGCTATTTTTTAAATTTTTCGATGAGCCTTGTAGCACTTTCCTGCTTTGTATGCCGCATAATGCCAACCTTTGATAAGACTGTAGATGTTTTCTGTGTCACCTTGACTGGGCCCATGGGATGCTCAGATATATGGTTGTATGTATGTTTTTGGTTATATCCATGAGGGTGACTGTGGAAGAGATTAGCATTTGAATAGGTGCCCATAAAGACACGACTGAGCCACTGAACAATAACAACAGTGTGGACTGAATAAAGCAGATGGCCCTCTCCAGTGTGGGTGGGCATCATCCTATCTACTGAGGACCTGAATGAACAGAAAGGCTGAGGAAGGTTGTTCTGCTGACTGAGCTGAGGATCACAAGCTTCTGCCCTTGAGGATGATCAAACCTTTGAACTACATCCTAGGCTTTCTTGAATCTCCAGCTTTCAGACAGCCCATGCAGGACTTCTCAGCCTCCATAATTGTATGAGCTGATTCCTCACAGCAAATCTCTTTATATATATATACATATATATATATATATACGAGAACCCTGACTAGTCCATAGCATTTCTAATCAAAGTGTGGTCTGCAGCAAACAACATCAGCATCATCTTGCTAGTTCATTAGGAATACCCATACTCAGGTCCCACCTTGCAGTTTTAACAAGATCCCTGAGTGAGTCCTATCCACATTAGAGCACACAGTTCCTTGTTCCCCATGAGAACTTCATGATTGTATCAATGCTCCAACTATGGAATAGCCACAGCCTCACACCCCAAATTGAGGATCAGCCAGTTAAAGACAATTTCAGCAAAGACACAGAATTAACAAAGATCAGGAAATGGCAACCCACTCCAGCGTTCTTGCCTGGAGAATCCCGGGTACGGGGGAGCCTGGTGGGCTGCCATCTCTGGGGTCGCACAGAGTCGGACACGACTGAAGCGACTTAGCAGCAGCAGCCCTATTTCAGATAGTACAGTTCTTGGGAAAAAACTACATGGTTTTTAAGGCCTAACAACTCCAGAAAGATGAGAACAGGAGAAATAGATCCATACTTTGAACATAGTTGCATACCACAGAGGAATAGAGGGGCTGGAGGGGAAGAGAAATCTAGTGACCAGGAACACTGTTCTTTACCCTGCTCTTAAAGCGCAACCTATGGGACTTCTCTGGTGGTCCAGTGGTTAAGAATCTGCCTCCCCAGCCTGGATGGGAGGAGAGTTGGGGGAGAACGGATACATGTATATGTGTGGCTGAGACCCTTCACTACTTACCTGAAACTATCACAACATTGTTAATCGGCTATATACTCCAATAAAAAACAAAAAGTTAAAAAAAAAAAAAGGGATCTGCCTCCCAATACAGGAGATGCTGGTTCCATTTTTGGTTGGGGAACTAAGATCTGAAATGCCTCGGGGCCACTTGAGCCTGCACACTGCAATTACAGAGCCCAGCAGTGAGACATCACAAGTGAGGCTAGGAAGACCCTGTGTGCCACAGCTAAGACCCAACACAGACAAATTAATAAATGAATAAATGATCTTTTTTTTTTTAAAGGGGCAACCTAGAAAAGAATCAAGGGGTCTGGGGAGAGGATTACCTAAGAGTCAAGCATCTACTGAGCAAAGTTGACCAGAGATAAGAACTAACAAAAGGCCTATGAGTCAAGAGCTCTTTCACTGACCTGGATTCCTGTCAGTTAACTTTTTGCCAAGAAAGGGGAAAATGACAAGAACTTAGGAGGTATTTTTCTTAATGGGATTGACTGGGATGGGAATCAAGACATTGATTGGAGAGGAACCTATGTCTACCTTCCCTTCCCTCCTCAGTTTTCCGAATGACTGAAAATAAACCACATTACATTCTCTCAAATGTTCAGATTTCCAGCCAGAGTCCTCAAGAACTATTCAAGAGGACCAGGAATCATCGAACGGATATGATGGTAATCTTCAAAGCTATTGGGCAATATCAGGACCAGATGAAACGGTGTCCAATAAAAGTCGAGTAAGTAGGAAAAAGTGGAATTTCCTTACAAATCATAAAAAAAAAATGAAAAAAGAATGCAAATGTAAAAGAAAGGTGACACATAATACATGTTAAAATAGTACTTACTTCAGGAAATTAAAAACAATAGACTAAATTTCCTCCATCTTCTCAGAGGAATTTTAGTGCTGGTGAATGAATAGGCGAGCTGGAATACTGAAGAAGGAAACTGAAGGGAAGAATACGATCAGTTTTGAAATGAAAATGGCTTTAGAAGCAGAGAGGAGCAGAATCAACACTGAAAGAAGATCAGAGTTATGGAGGGCAGGCATGAGAAAAACCACACAGAAGGCAGTGGAAAAAGAGAGGGCAATGAAAGAAATTAACTTGGAGCTCATAAAACTGGAGACCCAACACAGGGCCGATGAAAATCTAGAATGAGCTGTTTTTAAAGCTTAAAAACATACTTCTATATGTATAACATGTGAAAATATAAAGCAGTGGATGGAAATAACTCCTAATTTGAAAGAGTGACTACCTTGAGGGATTGGGAAATGGAATCTGAACCGTACAGAGGGTGATGGCACTGGTTATGTCTTATTTATCTTTCAGGTAAGGTAGTGGGAGGGTGGGTATTCACTGTATTATTATTTATAGCTCTTTGTTTTATGCTCATGAAGATGTGGTAGACCAGACCTCCTCATACTTTATTGATTAGGAGTTCTAGTAAATTATTTCTGGAACTCAGCATTTTCAAAATTCATATTCAAAAATTTCTTTATTCAGAATTTCTTCTATTTTTATCTTAACATTCTTCTATTATAAAATGTTTATAAAGTCTATGCTGCTGCTGCTGCTAAGTTGCTTCAGTCGTGTCCGACTGTGGCTCCCCTATCCCTGGGATTCTCCAGGCAAGAACACTGGACTGGGTTGCCATTTCCTTCTCCAATGCATGAGAGTGAAAAGTGAAA
This sequence comes from Bos taurus, assembly GCF_002263795.3. NCBI lineage: Eukaryota > Metazoa > Chordata > Mammalia > Artiodactyla > Bovidae > Bos > Bos taurus. The sequence continues at coordinate 21,989,318 of NC_037332.1, read as the reverse complement.
GTGAAGCCGTTCAGTCGTGTCCGACTCTTAGCGACCCCATGGACTGCAGCCCACCAGGCTCCTCCGTCCATGGGATTTTCCAGGCAAGAGTACTAGAGTGGGGTGCCATTGCCTTCTCCATAAAGTCTATAACCAGGTTTAAAGAAAACCTGAAATTGTAGTTACATTAATTTTATATTCTTTTTGGAAGGTTAACATTTTAATGACATTAAGTCTTTCCATCTAGGACATGAAAAATACTGCAATATCTGATCATATTTGGTTTCTAAAGTCTGGATGAGAAAACCAAATAATCTGTTCTTAAAAGTTGAGAGACCGAAGAATTTGTTAAAGTTTTCTGAATATATTCAGCTCCTAAATTGTATAGTGAGAGCTGAGGTTAGTAAAGAGAACTATCTGAACTTTTACTTGTTATTTTGCTAGTTAAATTCTGAAGTAAAATGAACTTTCTAATGGTAAATTGTTCATGAGTTTCTAATTTCTTCTTTGGTAAAGAAGAGAAAGAAAGTGTTGTTTTTGTTTTACATTTTCTCTTTTGTATTATTTATATCTCCATGTCTTTGCTTTGCTTTTTTTTTTTTTTTTGGCTTCACTGGGTCTTCACTGCTGCATGCAAGCTTTCTCTAGTTGCAGCCAGCGGGGGCTTCTTCTCCAATTGTGGTGCGCAGGTTTGGTTGCCACACAGAATGTGGGATCCTCCTGGACCAAGGATCAAACCCACGTACCCTGCATTGGCAAATGGATTCTTAACCGCTAGACCACCAGGGATGTCCAGTTTGCTTATTTCTATTTGCTTGATTCATCAAATTCTTATGCAAAATTCCCCACTCTGGCTTTGGCTTCTATGATGGTTAAACCTGATTTTGTCAGAGTTTTGCTTTATATATTTTGCTGCTGTAGTTTTTGGTCTACAGGAATTCATTCATTATACTTGTAGACATCATAAAATGCCTCTTTTCCCTGATTAATGGTCTTGAATTCTTCTTATCTGATCTTGATTCTGCCATTTCTGCTTGCTGTTTGCCTACATTTGCCTGGTATAATTTTCCACAAGCTTTTGTTTTCAAGCTTTTTTCATCAATCTGTTTCAGGAATGTTTCTTGAATACCACACAGGGCTGGTATATCTGTTAGGGTAGTTTGGGTTGCAAATAAGGTGCACTGGTTTCAAAAGATAGAGGAGGATATATTTGGTCCTATATAGTTGCAAGATAGGTTTCGTTTCAAGCATGGCTTGTTTCAGTTTTGCTGCTTGATTTCTGAGTTCTTTCAGCTCTGTGTTCCTTTGTGTATTGGACTGTTTGTCTCATGGGAGCAGAATGGCCAGAGAGGTCCCAGGTCCCCCATGTCTTTATACCTCACAGTTCAGAGAAGGAGAAAACTCTTCTGAAAACCTTGACAACTCTTTAATCATGTGTCAAACCCTTTTGGGAAAAAAAAAAACCACTCTGACCAGTGGTGTGCCATGCCCGATTGAGTCTGGGCCTGTATTACTCATCCTTGAACCAATCACTTTGGTGAAGAGATTGGTATTATGTTAAGTGGTAGTTTGGGTGAAATAAGCTTCAAACCTATGGGACTCCCCTGGTGGCTCAATGGTTAAGACTCTGAGCTTCCACTGCAGGGGGCATGGGTTTGATCCCTGGTTGTCTGCCACATGGCATGGCTAGAAAAAAAATCTCAACCCTAAAACTGAAATTTGAGACTAATTCCCAGCCAAACTAATGTGCCATTATTCAAGACAGCAGAGTAAGTAAGTATTGTATAGAAAGAAGTTAGTACCATTCTCACTAACAAATAGCAAAATCATTGTATATCTTCAGAAGTCACAAGGGTCAACTGATAAAACATCCCAGAAATAAATTAAAAATAATAAATAAGATTGTTGCAATATTAACATTCACAAGGAAAAAATAATAGTTTTCCTATTAGAAAGAACAACCAGTTAGAAAATATAACTGAAGAAAGTAATTTATAAAAAGTATAAAAATATATTGGAATATATTTATTTAGAAATATGCAGTATTTATATCAAACCATGTGAGTTTTTAGATTTAAGATGCTTCTAGCTAGAGAAACTTAGTTTTGTAAAGTTGTCTGTCCTCTTTAAAATACTCTTTTCTGGGTGTGTGTTTGATGGCAAGAGCTTTAGCAGCTGAGATAAAAGATGTAAAAGTGCATTGGATAAAATAGATTGTTATACTATCCAGAAAATTTCTAAAAACAAAACCAAAACATGTTTTGGGCCTGGGTGGAAGAAGAAAGCCCTTTGTTATGAGATACATAAACATAGTATAAAGCTAGAGTATTTAAAAACAATGGTGTGCTGGTGTAAAAGCAAATAAAGAAAATAGCCAGACACAAAAGAAAAATCCAGAGAAAGACTAAAGTAATGTAAAGATGGTTTAGAACATTAACACATTAAGTATGTATGTATATGTGTGTGTCAGTCCAGTTCAGTCGCTCAGTTGTGTCCGACTCTTTGCAACCCCATGAATCGCAACATGCCAGGCCTCCCTGTCCATCACAAACTCCCAGAGTTCACTCAGACTCATGTCCATCAAGTCAGTGATGCCATCCAGCCATCTCATCCTCTGTTGTCCCCTTCTCCTCCTGCCCCCAATCCCTCCCAGCATCAGAGTCTTTTCCAGTGAGTCAACTCTTCCCATCAGGTGGCCAAAGTACTGGAGTTTTAGCTTCAGCATCACTCCCTCCAAAGAAATCCCAGGGCTGATCTCCTTCAGAATGGACTGGTTGGATCTCCTTGCAGTCCAAGGGACTTGCAAGAGTCTTCTCCAACACCACAGTTCAAAAGCATCAATTCTTCGGCACTCAGCCTTCTTCACAGTCCAACTCTCACATCCATACATGACCACTGGAAAAACCATAGCCTTGACTAGACGAACCTTTGTTGGCAAAGTAATGTCTCTGCTTTTGCATATGCTATCTAGGTTGGTCATAACTTTCCTTCCAAGGAGTAAGCGTCTTTTAATTTCATGGCTGCAGTCACCATCTGCAGTGATTTTGGAGCCCCCCAAAATAAAGTCTGCCACTGTTTCCACTGTTTCCCCATCTATTTCCCATGAAGTGATGGGACCGGATGCCATGATCTTCGTTTTCTGAATGTTGAGCTTCAAGCCAACTTTTTCACTCTCCACTTTCACTTTCATCAAGAGGCTTTTTAGTTCCTCTTCACTTTCTGCCATAAGGGTGGTGTCATCTGCATATCTGAGGTGTATATAAATCCAAAAGTTATGAATTATTCAATATGTAATTAGATGATAATTAATTATTTGGGAAAAAATACAGAGCCAGATCCTTATCTTACAGCTCATACTAAAATCAGTACCAAATGTAATTAAACTGTAAATTAGAGTAGGCCTTTCTATGAATGATGGGAAAACCAATCAAGAAATATGACTATATAGGTTTTAATTTTTGTACGTGAAAACAAATATGTTATCAAACAATCCTTTCCCTCTAGCTAAGAAAACTATAAAATCTGAACAAAATTTTAAGAGGAAAAAACCATTTAAATCACCAGTGAGCTAACAAGTCAAAGAAAAAAGGGGGGGCGGAAAAAGAAAGAAAAAGGAAACCCAGAGAACTGAGAAGAGCCCGTGGGGTAGGAAATGGCAACCCACTCCAGTATTGTTGCCTGGAAAATCCCATGGACAGAGGAGCCTGGTGGGCTACAGTCCATGGGGCCACAAAGAGTTGGACACGACTGAGTAACCTGCACACTCCCAGAGAACTGAGCTTTGCATTTGGGACTGCTTTACCCTACGGGCATCTACCAATTTTGGATATTAAGCAGGAGGCTGATAAGGTGAACTGAAACTTTAAAGTCTAGTAAACTAAACTTTAAGACCTAGGGGAGGAAAAGAAGTTCAGTCTTGCCAAGGAGGGAAACCTAAACTCATAGGTTTTAGGTTAGGACTCCAAACTAAAGAGCTACATTCCATGAATAAGGGTGGTCCTAAATAGATCTTCCCCAGAAGGGACTGATTTTGTTATCTTATGATTGAATTAGCATTGTTTAGGATTGTCAGTGTCCCTAGCCACCTGTCAGAAACAAATAGAGTCTTCTCTGAAGGAATGTAACATTTCATGTTCAGTTCAGTTCAGTCACCTAGTTGTGTTCAGCTATGTGCAACCCCATGGACTGCAGCATGCCAGCCTTCCCTGTACATCACCAACTCCCGGAGCTTACTCAAACTCATGTCCATCTAGTTGGTGACACCATTCAACCATCCCATCCTCTGTCATCCCCTTCTCCTCCTGCCTTCAATCTTTCCCAGCATCAGGGTGTTTTCCAAGGAGTTAGCTCTTTGAATCAAGTGGCCAAAGTATTGGAGTTTCAGCTTCAGCATCAGTCCTTCCAATGAATATTTCAGGACTGATTTATTTTAGGATTGCCTGGTTGGATCTCCTTTCAGTCCAAGGGACTCTCAAGAGTCTTCTCCAAAACCATAGTTCAAAAGAGTCAATTCTTCGACACTCAGCTTTCTTTATAGTTCAACTCTCACATCCATACATAACTACTGGAAAAACCATAGCTTTGACTAGACAGACCTTTGTTGGCAACATTACCTCTGACTAGTTTTTATACAGAAATTACTTCTTACTCTTTTTCAGATACAACACATCTGACACTCAGTCAAAAATAACCAGACATACAAGGAATCAAGATAGTGTAATGGAAAATCAAAAGAAACAGCAGTTGGTGTAAGGAGCCCACCAGGTATCTTAAAATTGGAGTTTTCATGCAATGGATTTTAAATTAAATATAATGAATAATCTGAGATAATAAAACATGAGATCGGTAATTTCAACAGATAACAGTAAATTACAAAAACATACACAATGGAAATTCCAGAACAGGAAAAATGGAAATCAAGACTTCAATGAATAGGTTTAACATGAAGCTAGACAAACAGAAGAGAGAATTAGTGAGCTGAAGATAAATGTGAAAAAATATAAAGAATGAAGTATGAAAAGATGAAAAGATTAACACAGAGAGACAACAATGTAAGAAGCATAGGGGAACTAGGGAAAAGTTTTAACCTATTTATTAAGATTCCCAAAAGGAGAAGAGAGAGACAATAAGGGAAGAACAATATTTAAAGAGACAATGAATGATGAGTTTCTTAAATCTCTGAACCCAAGCCAGATGTAAGTCATACAAGCTATGACTGTAATAACAGTGATGAAAATAATAGCATGAGGAATAATAATGGCATCTAACATTGATTGGCAGCATTTTATGCATCAGGAATTACTTACTGTAGGATCTTTTAATTCCATTAGCATATTTAGTCCTCACTTTGAGACAGATACTATTGTTATGCATATCAGAAAACATTTTATAAGCCAGTGAAAACACTAAACCAGCGGTAACGGTAGGTTATGTTATTTTCTTTATATGCACAGTGGACCTCACCTGCCTCTTATTTTCCTTACATGCGCATCTTTTCTCTAGTTTTGTGCCATAGGCTAAAGAGAGAGAGACAAAAACACAGAAGGAGAGGGAGAGGGAAAGAGGCAAAGACAAGGAGAGAGAGAAGAGGGAAATGGGGAAAAGGAAGATCTTTGTGAAGTTATTATCCCTAACTGCAGTTTGAGTTTTGTTTTTAAAAGTCATTTAGAGAGAGAGAAATAACAAAAAGGCAATGCTATCATAGAAGAGTATTATTCTGTCTTGCTGATTTTGCCTAGGTAGAGATTGGTAGGTGCTGAATTAGAGATTCTGAAAGACACATGGGGTTTAAAGCAGATGGAGAGTTTGTCTTCTGTCCTTGCCTATAAAGCTAGACTCAAAGTAAGTGCTATAATGCAATATTCTTCTCACCACTCACTGCATTTGCACAAAATCAGGGTCTTAAGTACCAACTCAAGACAGTCACTAACTTTCCACATAGAACTTTTACCTGGTTATGGGAAAAATTAGAAATGGACTTTTGAGGCTCTCCAAGTACTTTTAGGAATATATTAATGGACAGCCCCTTAAGATTGTAATTAATTCTGCAGAGAAATTGTGATGGAATTGTCCATTTAGAAATTTAAATTTTGGACTTAGATTAAAAATTTTTAAGAAGAAAAAAAAACAACCTTGCATAAGCAGGGATTCATGTAAAGTTCTTTTTAATCCCTAACAACTGTGGGTTTAAGAGTTTTACAAAATGAGAGGAACAAAATGATGTGTAATTTTCTCATCTGCACCAGTCTCTTTTTGCCCAGTCCTTCCCAAATTTCAGCTGCTTGGCATGTCAGCCAAATCCTGCGGTGCACGTCACTTTAGAACAATCTAAATGGGGAAACCACAGAGCTCCACTTCTTTAAAATTATGCACCAACAAACTGAGAATAATCAGAGGAAACACAAAACAGATAGATTTTCATCTAAAGTGGAATTTAAGACTGGTCACAAGTAATAGATTCTCTTTCGAGGATAATCTGAGGACAAAAGGTTATTTGACTTCCAACAAAACAGCGGGTCACTATTTTAACATCAGTGTCCAGCTAGAACCATGAAGCGGAGAAGGCAACGGCACCCCACTCCAGTACTCTTGCCTGGAAAATCCCATGGACGGAGGAGGCTGGTGGGCTGCAGTCCGTGGGGTCGCTGAGGGTCGGATACCACTGAGCGACTTGACTTTGACTTTTCACTTTCATGCATTGGAGAAGGAAATGGCACCCCACTCCAGTGTTCTTGCCTGGAGAATCCCAGGGACGGGGGAGCCTGGTGGGCTGCCGTCTCTGGGGTTGCACAGAGTCGGACACGACTGAAGCGACTTAGCAGCAGCAGAACCATGAAAGACCTTTTCTCGTAGAACTGATCTATTTTTTTGTTTTGCTACCGCTGTCCCACCCCATCTGTTTCAGTACCTGCCACCCTCTGTTGCAAATCCCCGTCTATGTATGCCTGTCTCCACTATTGGGTTATGAGTTCCTTGAAAGCAGGAATCTCTTCTTGACGCTTTTATTTGTTTTTGGCCATGTTGGGCCTTCCTCTAGTTGCGTTGAGCAGTGGCTGCTCCATAGTTGTGGGGCGCAGGCTCCTCATTGTGTGGCTGCTCTTGTTGTGGAGTGCGGGCTTTAGATCGTGGGTCCCGTAGTTGGGTCACACAGGCTTAGTTGCCCCACAGCAGGCGGGATCTTAATTCTCTGACCAGGGATCAAACCCTTGTCCCTTGCATTGCAAGGGTAATTCTTAACCACTGGACCACCAGGGACATCCCTAGTGAACTTTTTTTTTTTTCTTATTTTGGCAAAGATTTCAATTACTCTCCTTTCTGGCTCATTTTCTTTCTTTCCCACAGATTCTTAGGGTAACAAAAGAAGTGAGGAAAGCAGTCACTGTATTGAGGATATCAAAGGTCAGGAAAGTTTAGTTTTTTCTTTTTTTAAAAAAAGTAGTTTGGAATACTGGCTGCTAGGGGCTTCATTTCTCTGAGTTGTTTCCATAGCAGCCTAAAGTAGCAACCTGGTTTCTTAAGTGTGCTGTAATTCTACTATAGTTTATGACAGTGAAAGGAGACACAGTGGGAGAAGGTAGATCACATTGGATTTTCTGAGAAAATTTCAAACCGCAGGTTGGTTATTGGGTGATATCTCCTTTTTAAAATCATCTGGATTCTAGGGTTTCCCTGGGTGGCTCAGTGAGTAAAGAATCCGCCTGTAAAGCAGGAGACGCAGGAGATGCGGGTTTGATACCTGGGTCAGGAAGATCCCCTGGAGAAGGAAATGGCAACCCACTCCAGTATTCTTGCCTGGAGAATCTCATGGACAGAGGTGCCTGGCAGGCTACAGCCCATGGGGTTGCACAAGAGTCGGACATGACTGATGCGACTCAGCATGCACACGCACTCAAGCACGCACGAATTCTATGTATAGGCAAAAATTGCCCTAGAAAATTTCCATGCTTTGGGAAAGCTTACATAATTGCTTATGCGGATTGCAAAACCATCCCTTGATGTGAACTTAACCCAAAGAAGGAAAAATGCTACTTGAAATTTCAGGCTTTCCCTCCTGCAGAGACGGAAGCAGGGATGGGGGATATTTGTAAGAGTGGAAGAGGGAGGGTTTTGTGTAATGAGTGGAAAAAGCATTGAAGAGTTTATAAACAGTCACAGTGCATTGAGGCCACTGCATCTGAGATTTTCCGGTGGGGGTTGGGGGGACACAAAACCATAAACTCAATCATTTGTCCTCATTTCAGCAGAGAAGGAGATTGCCCATTTTGTGTCTTGTTCTTTTATGTTTTGAAGATTGATGTCAAAATGAAAGCACCGAGCTACTCCTGGTCTTTTCTTTCCTAATTTGTCAATTGAAAATCCACTTCTGAGGTGGTGGGATTTTGCGCGTGCTACAGATGAGTTTTATTCAGAACCTTTGAGAGTTGTGACTTCAGAAAATTCTTTCTCTTTTTAATTTTAAGAGAGCAATGGCAGTCTCATGGAGAAGCTTGTTACCGGAAATCAGTTTAGGAGTCTCTGATATGGGAGAGGGTGGGTGGTTTGTGATATCAAATCCAAGGTGGGAGGGATTTTTCAAAATTATTGAAACCAGGGTAGGTGCAGAAGATATTAAACTCTTACTATTAATAGGGGGTTTCAAGGCCAGGTACTTTGTTTTCCCAGACAGTCTTGTAGCTTGGAAAGGAGAGCATCTCTAAATCCTGGTCTCCTCCTTGTGTGTACGTGTGTGTGTGTTTACTAAACAAAAAGACAACGTTCTTTCCCCACATCTCCTGGATTTTGCAGGTTCGGGGCGGCTTGCCCTGTGTAAGACAATAAATACGCAAGATAGCAACAGGGCAGTTACTCTAAGGCCTTGGCCTTTGTTGGGATTAACTATTACACCAAGAGGCAAAACAGGGCGGCAGGGTTTTTTTTTACCACTGGCCTTGTCTGTTCCTGGGTGCCAGATGGCATTATATCCATGAAAAAAAAAAAAATGCTGCAAGTTATAATGTTGACCAGGCACTGTTACTTCCACTTGATCACACTGTTTGGGATGTGCTTTGATGTACAAAACACTCCTAAGATAATGAAATGCGTTGGCAGCTGGCTAATGGCTGGGAAAGTGCAAACCCTGCATTGAACTCTTCCTCCAGACTATTCAATGGCAAGGTAACGGCAGGCCGGGGCTGGACAGGGAGTAAAGAGGCTCATTGCCAGGCAGGCCCGGGACTCCTGGGCAAGTGGCTGTGGAGTGGCTGGTATTTTTCTCCCTTCAATAGATGTGGTCTGTGCCGGCAGCAAATGAGAAATAAATCCATCAAGGCCAAGCTCAGGCTGATTTTGAAGCAGCTGCTGGAATTTGCATAAGAGCCTGGTACACACAGGTAAACAAAGTTGGACCGAAGTGGAGGTGACCTGAGAATGTTAGTTTTTGTTTCTCTACAAAGTTGGGCCTCATCTTTATGCAAAAAAAAAAAAAAAAGTCTTTTGAATTAAATTTGACTTTGCTGCCGCTAATCTTTTCACTGGCCTGATTCACTGGGAAAGTAGAGCATGCATAATTGGACAGGGAGGCGTTTGCTCACCCCTCTCTCCCCTGATGCTACAGGCCAGCTCCATGGAGGTACACCGCGGGTGGGTCGCAGCCCTGTTGGGAAATCCTCCTGTACCCTTGGTTCCACAACCCCACCCCACCCTCCACTCATGTGCTGGCCACCAAAATTTCTTCTACCACCCAGACTTCCCCCAGCTAAACAGAAACCCTATTTCAAATGCCTCCTGATTCTCTAGTCTGTGCTCTTATCTATGTTGTTAGAACATAAACTCAGGGCAGAAACTCTCCTTTTAGACCAAAGGTCAGGAAATGACAGGCCAGCCCTGGAACCAGCTCCAGCTGGCCACCTGTTTTTTGTACAGCTCAGAGAGCTAAAAAGAGTTTTTATATTTTTAAAGGATTGGGAAAAGTCAGAGGAATAATATTTGGTGGCACAAGATCATTCTATGAAATTCAAATGTTCATTTCGAGAAGTAAAGTTTGATTGGCACCCTGCCACCCCGCTCACTCACTGTATGTATGGGCTGTGGCCGCTTTTCACCACAGCTGCAAGGCTGAGCAGTTGCTTCAGAGACACTAGAATGGACCGCCAAGCCTAACATATTTACTATCTGACCCTTTACAGAAAAAGTTGGATTCCTGCCTTAAGCCTTCTGAAGAGCCACAGAGGGGGTGCTTAATACACCTTTCCCATCCTTTCTGAAATCTGAGAGTAAGTTTAGCTGGGTGAAAAGTTCTCCAGAATCCCAGTGTTTGCATCATCTTTATCTGCAAAGGCTGTTAGTGTCACCATTTGAGACACTTTCCTTCCTTTCTAGCTTCAGATGGAACCAGTTTTTGAAGCTCTTGCTAAAGCTTCCTTTCTGTACTCTTGTTTCTCCGCTGTCAAACTGTGTGGCCTTTAAACAAATACTTCAGGTCTGAAATGTCCCCAGGGTGTCTGTTCAGCTGAAGTGGAAATCTGTGGGGGAAAGTTGGTGTGGGGGGAATCTGACGATAAAGCTGCTTCTTGTGGCATTTACGCTTTGCAGACGCCTTCTGCCAGTCTACAACCTTGGGTTCGCAGCTCAAGGCTGGAAGCTTATCTGAGCCAACAGAAATGGATCTGCCCATCCCATCACTAGTGTCTGTTTCTGCTCGGAGCTCTGCCTGTCTTAGTTTCAAAAGTGTCTTCTTCAAAAAAGTCACTGACCATGTTTTTGTTTCCTCCTCATCCTGTTTGTCAGAGGGTTCTGGGCATGTGGTCTGTAACTTCCTACCTACTCCACTTTATCTTACAACGCTGGGACCTTCTTCTTGAACCCTGGCTTCGCAAGATTGTGGGCCACAGCTGTTCTACGTATAATACATAGAATCTTTCTTCATGAAAAGATATAGCAGTTGGCTCTATATGGTAGATTATGGATGACTATTTCTTGTGCTTTTCTGTGTTTCTTAAAGGGGAACATGCATTTCTTTTATATCAAAGAGGAAAAAAAAAAAGGTTTTAAAAGGAAAAAATGGGAAAAGGTTTTTAAAATACTATTTGGTAACAATTGCCACTTACTGATGAGTGTCTCAATTCCTTCCTTCCTTCCACCTCTTCTTGAAGTGTGCTCAGATGTGTATAAATAGTATTTAAACCCATGAAACTAAATGGATCAACTTTGTATATTATGATTTCATAAAAAAATTATGTGTGAGAGAGACATAATATCTGAGACTGTTGCATTTGTGTTATAAACCAAACAAACCTGGACTTCTAGTTTCCAAGGACAGTAAGTAAAATGCTGAAAAACACTGAAAAAGAGACCTGTAATGATTCTCATAGAATTAGCAGCAGTAAGTATCTCTGTACATAGGTTTACAGAGGATGGGTACTTTTAGTTTATGCTAAACTTGTTGAATTGTTTTAAACTTTTAGTTGCGATAAAGTATTGCATTTGGAATGGTAAACAATATTTGAAAATAATTTTAAAGCTCCAATCCTACATTTTTTCCACAGAGGCTTGGAGTGTCTCTTGTCCCCACCTACATCTGCTATTAATCAGTCCCTCACTCCCAGCCTCCCACCCTGACTCTTGGAGCCCTCAGTCACCCTCCATGGAACATTTGAAAACTGCTAGTGTTACAGCTCCTCTGGGATGGGAAAGGGAATCAGACTTCCTTTATGGCTTCAGATTTTTGAGTTATGCATAGAAAACTCTCTTTACTCCCAGGTTATATTATGTATATATAGTCGGCTATGTTTTTCTTTGTTATTTGTGCTGTTGCACAATTTCTGACCCATCTGGAATTTAATAAGTGTATAAATTGTGAAGTAGGAATCGGATGTAGGATGTTTTGATCCCACCATTTTATAATCAACACAAATTAAAGCCGACAGTTACAAGTGCACACAGTAAAATCAGTTACTAACTAGTTGCTTCCAGAAGAATAAATCTTCTTGACAAATTTATATCTGCAGTATTTGACTTGGGGAAAATTGGACTTGATAGAAACCATGGTCATAGAGAAAAGCTAAGAGTGGCAGAAGTTTTAATTAGTAAGATCTGGTAAAGATAAAGCAATGCTGTGTAAGCCATTTATAAGATTCACATGACATGAATTTTTGGTCTCAATTAAAATCATTTTTGATAAGAAAAATGGAAATGATGATAGATAATTAGAGAAATGTTTTAAGTATGTTGTATAGCAAATTCATCAAGGAAAATTAAAATTGTTTGATTCCAGAAAATTTTCCAAGGGAAATTCATTCAGTGTTGGTAAAATAATTATTTAATAAAAAATATAATTTTATTTATTTATATATTTGCTTTTGGCTTTGCTGGGCCTTGTTGCATCGAAGGCTTTTCTCTGTTTGTGGCGAGCAGGGGCTAGTCCTTACTGCAGTCCACAGGCTTCACCTCGTGGTGCCTTCTCTTGCCGTGGAGCATGGGCTCCAGGGCATGCAGACTTCAGTGGCTGAGGCACGTGGGCTCAATAGCTCCGGGCTCCAGAGCACAGGCTCAGTAGTTGTGGTGCACAGGCTTAGTTGCTCCGTGACATGTGGGATCTTCACACACCAGGGTTAAACCTGTGTCCCTTTCACTGGCAGGCGAATTCTTCACCACTGAGCCACCAGGGAAGCCCTAAAAGCATTATTTTTTTAAAAAAATTATTTTTATTGATAAAACCAGAGTGAAAAGGCTCTTGTGGTCATATCAATGGCATTAAGATGCTCCTTTTTGTGGAGATCATCCTTTATTTTTCTAAATGAGTTTCTTACTTTTCTGACACCATTTATGTAGGCACTGATCAGTCTTTAGAACTGCTTTGAAATGAAACTTTTGCATTCACTGAATTCCCATACCTGGGTCTAGATCTGAACTGTTTAATTTCATCAGTCTGCTTGCCTAATCTGCACTGTTTTAATTATTGTAGATTTAAAGTACTGTTGATAACTAGTGAGTAAGCTTCTTCTCCTTGGAAGGAAAGTTATGACCAACCTAGATAGCATATTCAAAAGCAGAGACATTACTTTGCCAACAAAGGTCCGTCTAGTCAAGGCTATGGTTTTTCCAGTGGTCATGTATGGATGTGAGAGTTGGACTGTGAAGGCTGAGCGCCGAAGAATTGATGCTTTTGAACTGTGGTGTTGGAGAAGACTCTTTAGAGTCTCTTGGACTGCAAGGAGATCCAACCAGTCCATTCTGAAGGAGATCAGCCCTGGGATTTCTTTGGAAGGAATGATGCTAAAGTTGAAACTCAAGTACTTTGGTCACCTGATGGGAAGAGTTGACTCACTGGAAAAGACTCTGATGCTGGGACGGATTGGGGGCAGGAGGAGAAGGGGACGACAGAGGATGAGATGGCTGGATGGCATCACTGACTCGATGGACGTGTCTGAGTGAACTCCGGGAGTTGGTGATGGACAGGGAGGCCTGGCATGCTGTGATTCATGGGGTTGCAAAGAGTCGGACATGACTGAGCGACTGAACTGAACTGAAGCTTCTTCTGCACCTCTAATAGAATTATTTTTCAACATGTTCTTAGCTGCTCTCTCACTTTTATTCTTCTAAGGAACTTCAGCATCAGTTAATTAAATACACCAGATTTTTTTTTAGTGTATTTGTCTGGCTCTGTCGAGTCTTAGTTGCAGCACCTGGGATCTTCGTGTATCATGCAGGATCTCTCGTTGTGGTGCATTGACCCTTTAGATGTGTCATGTGGGGTCAGCAGTTGTGGTGTGTGGTGTGTGGGCTCAGTTGCTCTGTAACATGGGAGATCTTAGTTCCCTCACCAGGAATTGAACCTGAGTCTCCTGCATCGCGAGGTGAATTCTTAACCACTGTACCACCAGGGAAGGTTCTAAATAAGCCAGATTTTTAATAACTCGTTGACAAGCTGCATGTTGTTGTTTAGGCAGTAAGTCGCATCCGACTCTTTTGTGACCCTATGGACTGGGGCCCACCAGGCTCCTCCTACTACAGTGCGTTGTTTCCTTCTCCAGGGGATCTTCCTGACCCAGAGATTAAACCTGCATCTTCTGCTTGGCAGGTGGATTCTTCACCTCTGAGCCACTAGGGAACCCCTTGACAAGCTTCATGATATAGAAATTTTAGCTTTAATCTCCCACTTGGATTAATTTTATATGTATTTAGATCTATTTAATCTTTGGGCTTCCCAAGTGGAGCAATGGTAAAGAATCCCCTTACCAATGCAGGAGACTCAGGTTTGACCCCTAGGTCAGGAAGATTCTCTGAAGCAGCAAATGACAACCCACTCTAGTATTCTTGCCTGCAAAATTCCACAGACAGAGGAGTCTGACAGGGCACAATCTATGGGGTTGCAAAGAGTCAGACAGAACTGAGCAGATACATCTAATCTTTATATATCTTTACATCTGCATATAGAGAGATATATATGTAGATATAAATGTGTGTATATATATGTTTGGTTTTTAGCTCTTAAATTAATCAAATATATTTATTCTATTTTTAGTTTCAGACGTCTTTTTTATATATATTATTTATTTATTGGAGTATAGCTGATTTACAGTGTGTTAATTTCAAGTGCACAGCAAAGTGATTCAGTTATCCATATACATATATTGTTTTTTTATTCTTTTCCCTTATAGGTTATTACAAAGTATTGGATATAGTTCCCCAGGCTTGTTTTCACATTTTGAGCCTTTAATGATCCTTTGTTGTTCATTTCATTTGAAGATAATTTCTGGTACTATATTTTGTCCAGTATCTGTTTATTTCCAAAAATGGTAAGGCCTGAGAGCCCTAGGATCTTCAATATGAGATAATTTTGGCATCTACTTGGAAATAAAAGTGGCAAAGGTTTTTTTTTTTTTTCCCCTGAAATTCAGTATGTCCTCTGAGTGTTGATGAAGGGCTAAGATGTTTAAGTGTCCTTGCTAGTGGGATTTCCCTGTCTTCTTTCTCTTTTCCAAAGAATAAGAATCTATTATTTATCCTGTCCTTTGCTGTGTCCTCTAAATTCTTGGATGAAATTCACAAGGAGCTTTTGAAGTCTACCTCCCCTTTGATGAGAGCTGGTGACTTGAATTTGCATTCTAATGTCTCTCCTAAGAGGAGAGCCTTAACCTTCACAGTGCTATACTTTACAGATGTGATACTAGATAACGGACAATTCTTTGAACTGTTGTTTCACTTATGTATCACTTGTTTATGGTTTATTAGGGGGTTCATCATGTGACCTTTGGGTTTCTGTGTTTTTGTTTTTTTTTTTTCCGTTTGTTTTTTTGCAAAACCTCTTTCATATAAAAGTCGTATTCCATGAAGGCAGAAATTAGTTCTAATTCTTAGTTCTATTCAGTGTATGAAATACACTCCCTGGCATATAGTAGGTACCCAGAAAATATTGTTGGTTGACTGACCTGTGTTCTTTTATTTCCAAATACAACTTTTGAAAAGAGCCAGCTTTTCACAATTAGCTATTTGTCTGCCCCAGATGTCATTATGGCATATCTGAAACGAATCTGACACCCCCAAGCCTTTGACTCTTCTTATTCCCAAATTCTGAGCATGTCCTCCTCACAGTGTTGAAGCTCATCCCTTTTCAGTCATTGTGATCCCCCTCTTCCCCACCTGCCTTCACACCCACTGCTGCTGCTGCTGCGTCACTTCAGTCATGTCCGACTCTGTGTGACCCCATGGACGGCAGCCTACCAGGCTCCCCCGTCCCTGGGATTCTCCAGGCAAGAACACTGGAGTGGGTTGCCATTTCCTTCTCCAGTGCATGAAAGTGAAAAGTGAAAGTGAAGTCGCTCAGTCATGTCTGACTCTCATCGACCCTATGGACTGCAGCCTACCAGGCTCCTCCATCCATGGGATTTTCCAGGCAAGAGTACTGGAGTGGGGTGCCATTGCCTAACGTGTCAATTCTACTTTACAATATCTCTACACCTGTTCTGTTCTTATGAGTCCCACTGCCCTAGTTCAAGACATTGCTTTGTTTCTCTTGCCTGCTCATATTTCCCCCTAATCATTATCCCTTCCTTCTCTCCTCCTTCTCATCTCACCAAAATCCACTTTAATATTGCTTCTAGAACCACCCTTAAACAAGTATGACCACATCCCTATACGCCTGTGATTTCTTGTTACCTCTAGAATGCAGTTCAAACCCTCCAACCCACTTTGCATATTCTTCTACAACATGAAGAACCCCAATTATTATTTCCAGTTTTATTCTGTCTCCTGCCATGCACATTTTTCTCTAGCCTGGGTAGGGTACTGTTGGGGCTTCCCTGGTGGCTCAATGGTAAAGAATCTACCTACCATGCAGGAAAAGAGGTTTGATCCCTGGGTCAGGAATATCCCCTGGAGTAGAAAATTGCAAACCAGTCCAGTATTCTTGCCTGGGAAATCCCACGGACAGAGGAGCCTGGCAGGCTACAGTCCATGGGATTGCAAAAGACTTGGACACAGCTTGGTGGCTAAACAACAACAGTGTACTGCCATTCCGTGGACAAACCCGACCATCTCTATTGCTGATCTTTGTTCATCTCTCTGAGCTCTTTTCAGTTAATTGCCTCCAAGGCCTCTCCCACTGTAGACTTGGCCAGCTGTGTCCTCCCTGGCTGGTCTGCCAGCTGTACTTGGTTGTTTAACTGTCATTCATTCTCCAGATCTCACTCCAAAATCACTTCACAGGACAGCCTTCCACGATTCCTTCTCAGAGAGCCTTCCCTGATTCCCGTTCTTAATCTAGGTCAGATGAAATAGATCTAGATCAGATCATCGCTCTAGTATTAAAAAGTACGCACTATTATACGCATATTCATGGGATTATTTGATTAGGAACTGGCTCCCTCACGTTACTTTAAACTCTGGATAAAGAGATCTGGACCACTCTGCTCACCACTGAATCACCCCTTATACCCTGCGTAGGAGTACACACTAAATTCTTAGTGAATGAATCTGACACTGTCTACACAAGTCTTGGCCTGCTACTTACCCTATCTCAGAAACAATCTGAGAGCCCTCATTTCGAATTCATCTCTCATCTCTTTATAAAAAAAAATTTTTTTTTTTTTTGGTGGCACAGCATGTGGGATCTTAGTTCCCCAGCCAGCAATGGAACCCTCGCCCTCTGCAGTGCAAGGTAGGAGTCTTAACCACTGGACTGCCAGGGAAGTCCCAGAATTCATCTCTTTCTCTCTCATCCCACCACATGTAACCTATTCTCCAGTAGGTGATAGTTTCTAGAGAATAGTTATCTGTCTTATCTCCACCATAGACCCTGCTAGGAAGACAGAAGAATGATCAAGTTTGTGTTTAAGGAAGAACACTAACACAAGGTTTTGTTCAAGCGAATGAGCCATAAAGGTTGCAAATGTTGAAATATTGGTTCCATATGAAATGTTCTGAGTATTATATCACGCTTCTAATGACATCAAGTTAGGGTCAGAAGCCTGTCTGATCCAGTGTCCTCCAATTATACCTCAATCTTAGGAGTCAATTCACAGATGTGTGAGGATATTGATTAGAGTGACTGGAATGGAATATGTGATGGGTTCAGTGGGGATCCATTCCTGCTAGTAGAAACCTATGCCCTGGTGCTGGTGGGTTAAGAATATCTTCTTACGTTTTTATTTGGTCTTCTTTTGCATACCTCACTTGATAATCTTGTTAACAAATTCTAGTGCGTAATGATAATTAGGAAATGGTAGGAAATGATGCTTAACTAATCTGTGTTTATCCTATCAACTTCACCCTAGCTGAGGACCTAAACATTCATGAAAAAATTTGGCCTTTGTCTATTTAAGTCTGTTTTCACAAAAGAAGGGTGGTCCTTGAGTTTAACCAAAATGAAAGTGAAAGTTGCACAGTCATGTCCGACTCTTTGTGACCACATGAACTATACACAGTCCATTGAATTCTCTAGGCCAGAATACTGAAGTGGGTAGCCTTTCCTTTCTCCAGGGGATTTTCCCAGGGATCGAACCCAGGTCTCCCTCATTGCAGATGGATTCTTTACCAGCTGAGCCACAAGGGAAGCCCTGCACTGCAGGTTTATTTCTCTTAATTCTACTCACAGCAAAATGAATTGTCCTTCAGTCTGCTTTTGCCAACTATGTCATTTTGGACTATAGGATAATGTATTTTAAAAAGCCATCAAGAAATGCTCAGAAAAGTATGTAACACAATTGGCTTTGGATTGCCACAGAGAGTTTGGAGACTTTCCTGGGGTCTATGCATTAGTTTGAAGTCACAGTAAAGAAAATGGGAAGGGACGGGAAAAGTTATTCTCTAACCTGCAGCTGCCACGGAGGTAGATAGCAATGGTGTGTTGCAAAGTTGCATTCTATTTTTTTCTTTTTGAACTTTTAATTTTGTATTGGGGTATAGCCGGTTAACAATGTTGTGATAGTTTAAGTCCCTGAAGGGACTCAGCCATACATATACATGTATCCAAAAACAGACACATCACTTTGTCAACAAAGATCCATCTAATCAGAGCTATGGTTTTTCCAGTAGTCATGTATGGATGTGAGAGTTGGACCATAAAGAAGGCTGAGCACTGAAGAACTGATGCTTTCGAACTATGGTGCTAGAGAAGACTGGAGTCCTGTGGCTAGCAAGATCAAACCAGTCAATCCTAAAGGAAATCAACCCTGAATATTCATTGGAAGGACTGATACTGAAGCTGAAGCTCCAAAACTTTGATCACCTGATGTGAAGAGCCAACTCATTCGAAAAGACGCTGAGGCTGGGAAAGATTGAGGACAAGAGGGCAACAGACGAGATGGTTGGATGGCATCATTGACTCAATGGACATGAGTCAGAGCAAACTCCAGGAGATAGTGAAGGACAAGGAAGCCTGGTGTGCTGTAGTCCATGGGGTTGCAAAGAGTCTGACATGACATAGTGACTGAACAAAAAGCAATTCTCCCCCAAACCCTCCTCCCATCAGGCTGCCACATAACAATGAGCAGAGTTCCATGTGCTATACAGTAGGTTCTTACTTATATTCATTTTAAATATAGCAGTGTGTACATGACCATCCCAAACTCCCTAACTATTCCTTCCCCCTGGCAACCATAGTTCATTCTCTGTTTTATAAGTTCGTCTATATCATCTCTTTTTAGAGTTCACATGTAAGGGGTGTAATAGGATATTTCTCCTTCTCTGACTTTCTTCACTCAGTATGGCGTTCTGTCTTTTTCTTATCTTAACCATTAGAAAGGTAGGGTGTGTGTATGTGTGTGTGTAGGTTTTAATAACAGAAAATGTACTCATTTATCTTTCTTGTTCTTGTGAGAAAAATTCCTAAGAGATATATTTCTGAAAGTCAGGAAAGGTATTTTCCAATCTCCATGGGTGTCGGGGATGCAAATTCCTCAATTTTGATCATAGCACCTAGTGTGTTTCTTAATTGTTTCTTTAATAAAGGGAGGGCTTTCCCAGAAGACAAGGGCCAGGAGAGCGAGAAGACAGATTTCAGTGCTCTAAAAAAAAAAAGCTGAGATCACTGGGATTTCAGGTAACCTGCTCAAGGCGGGGTGGTGGGGTGGTCAGATTCTACAGGACAGAAAAAAGGACAATGAGATCATTGTCAGGTTCTGAGACTTTTGTCACCTCCAGGTTTGCTGTGGTGGTCCTTTTCCATCCCCATTCGGACCACTAGAAAAATGCTTAAAATGAAAATTATTCATGGGCAATATGTTAATATCTCCCATCAGGAAGCTTCCATGAGGCTCTTATCTTTCTCCATCAGAGGGCAGACAGAATGAAAACCACAATCACAGAAAACTAACCATACTGATCACATGGACCACAGCCTTGTCTAATTCTGTGAAACTATGAGCCATGCTGTGTAGGGCCACCCAAGACGGATGGGTCATGGTGGAGAGTTCTGACAAAACGTGGTCCCCTGGAAAAGGGAATGGCAAACCACTTCAGTATTCTTGCCTTGAGAACCCTGTGAATAGTATGAAAAGGCAAAAAGGTAGGACACTGAAAGATGAACTCCCCAGGTCAGTAGGTGCCCAATATGCTTCTGGAGAAGAGTGGAGAAATAACTGCAGAAAGAATGAAGAGATGGAGCCAAAGCAAAAACAACACTCAGTTGTGGATGTGATGGGTGATGGAAGTAAAGTCCAATCCTGTAAAGAGCAATATTACATAGGAACCTGGGATGTTAGGTCTATGAATCAAGGAAAATTAGAAGTGGTCAAACAGGAGATGGCAAGACTGAACATTGACATTTTAGGAATCAGTGAACTAAAATGGACTGGAATGGATGAATTTAACTTAGATGACCATTGTATCTACTTCTGTGGGCAAGAATCCCTTAGAAGAAATGGAGTAGCCATCATGGTCAACAAAAGAGTCCAAAGTGCAGTACTTGGATGCAATCACAAAAAACAGAATGATCTCTGTTAATTTCTAAGGCAAACCATTCAATATCATGGTAATCCAAGTTTATGCCCCAACCAGTAATGCTGAAGAAGCTGAAGTTGAATGGTTCTCTGAGACCTACAAGACCTTCTAGAACTAACACCCAAAAAAGATGTCCTTTTCATTATAGGGGACTGGAATGCATAAGTAGGAAGTCAAGAGCTACCTGGAGTAACAGGCAAGTTTGGCCTTGGAGTACGGAATGAAGCAGGGCAAAGACTAACAGAGTTTTGCCAAGAGAGTGCACTGGTCATAGCAAACACCCTCTTCCAACAATGCAAGAGACGACTGTACACATGGACATCACCAGATGGTCAATACCAAAATCAGATTGATTCTATTCTTTGCAGCCAAAGATGGAGAGACTCTATACATTCAGTAAAAACAAGACCGGGGGCTGACGTGGCTCAGATCATGAACTCCTTATTGCCAAATTCAGACAAATTGAAGAAACTAGGGAAAACCATTAGACCATTCAGGTATGACCTAAATCAAATCCCTTATGATTATACAGTGGAAGTGACAAATAGATTCAAGGGATTAGATCTGAGAGACAGAGTGTCTAAAGAACTATGGATGGAGGTTCATGACATTTAAATGAGGCAGTGATCAAGACCATCCCCAAGAAAAATGCAAAAAGGCAAAATGGTTGTCTGACAAGGACTTACAAATAGTTGAGAAAAGAAGAGAAGCTAAAGGCAAAGGAGAAAAGGAAAGATATAAGCATCTGGAGGCAGAGTTCCAAAGAATAGCAAGGAGAGATAAGAAAGCCTTCCTCAGTGATCAATGCAACGAAATAGAGGAAAACGATAGAATGGGAAAGACTAGAGAACTCTTCAAGAAAATTAGAGATACCAAGGGAACATTTCATGCAAAGATGAGACCAATAAAGGACAGAAATGGTGTGGAACTAACAGAAGCAGAAGAAATTAAGAAGAGGTGGCAAGAATACACAGAAGAACTGTACAAAAAATATCTTCACGACCCAGATAACCATGATGGTGTGATCACTCACCTAGAGCCAGACATCCTGAAATATGAAATCAAGTGGGCCTTACAAACAAAACTAGTAGAAGTGATGGAATTGAGCTATTTCAAATCCTAAAAGATGATGCTGTAAAAGTGCTACACTCAGTATGCCAGCAAATCTGGAAAACTCAGCCATGGCCACAGGACTGGAAAAAGTCAGTTGTCATTCCAATCCCAAGGACAGGCAATGCCAAAGAATGCTCAAACTATCACACAATTGCACTCATTTCACACACTAGCAAAGTAATGCTCAATATTCTCCAACCCAGGCTTCAACAGTACGTGAATCGTGAACTTCCATATGTTCAAACTGGTTTTAGAAAAGGCAGAGGAACCAGAGATCAAATTGCCAACATCCGTTGGATCACCAAAAAAGCAAGAGAGTTCCAGAAAAACATCTATTTCTGCTTTATTGATTACGCCAAAGCCTTTGACTGTGTGGATCACAACACACTGTGGAAAATTCTGAAAGAGATGGGGATACCAGACCACCTGACCTATCTCCTGAGAAGTCTGTATGCAGGTCAAGAAGCAACAGTTAGAACTGGACATGGAACAACAGACTGGTTCCAAATAGGAAAAGGAGTACATTGAGGCTGTATATTGTCACCCTGCTTATTTAGCTTATATGCAGAGTACCTCATGAGAAATGCTGGGCTGGAAGAAGCACAAGCTGGAATCAAGATTGTAGGGAGAAATATCAATAACCTCAGATATGCAGATGACAGAAAGTGCCTTATGGCAGAAAGTGAAGAAGAACTAAAGAGCCTCTTGATGAAAGTGAAAGAGGAGAGTGACAAAGATGGCTTAAAGTCAACATTCAGGAAATTAAGATCATGGCATTTGGTCCTATGACTTCATGGCAAAAAAAGATGGGGAAACAATGGAAATAGTGAAAGACTTTATTTTTTTGGGGGGGGGGTGGTCCAAAATCAATGCAGATGGTGACTTCAGCTATGAAATTAAAAATATTTGCTCCTTGGAAGAAAAGTTATGACCAATCTAGACAGCATATTAAAAAGCAGAGACATTACTTTACCAACAAAGTCTATCTCTTCAAAGCTTTGGTGTTTCCAGTGGTCACGTATGGATGTGAGATTTGGACTCTAAAGTAAGCGGAATGCTGAAGAATTGATGCTTTTGAACTGTGGTGTTGGAGAAGACTCTTGAGAGTCACTTGGACTGCAGGAAGATCAAACCAGTCAATCCTAAAGGAAATAACTCCTTAATATTCATTGGAAGAACTGATGCTAAAGCTGAAACTCCAATATTTTGGCCACCTGATGTGAAGAACTGACTCATTGGAAAAGACCCTGACTTTGAGAAAGATTGAAGGTAGGAGGAGAAGGGGATGACAGAGGATGAGATAGTTGGATGGCATCACTGACGTGATGGACATGAGTTTGAGTAGGCTCCAGGAGTTGGTGATGGACAGGGAAGCCTGGTGTGCTGTAGTCCATGGAGTCACAAAGAGTCAGACATGACTGAGCGACTGAACTGAACTCACTAAATTGTTAAATATGATTAATTAATTAATTGAACCAGTTTTTTTTTAATGCCTGTTCTGTACCAGGGGTTCTTCCAGAGCCTGGTGTTGAACACAGTGACGATCTGTGCCTTTGCTGAGCTAGCATTCTAGTGGCAAAACACAGTGAAGTAAATAAATAAAATCTATATATTTTTAGATGCTGTTAAGTGCTACATGGGTGGTGAGGGGTGGGGGAGGAAGGAGAATGAACATGTTGAAGAGGAGGGTTGTAGTTTTAAATAGGATCATCAAGAAATGTTTCATTGTGTTGGTGACATTTAAGTAAAGATCTGAAGGAAGGCTTACCTGTGTGGTTATTTGGGGGAAGCGTGTTTCAGGAGGAAGAATGCAAGGTTCAAAGATGAATTCTAAGTTAGAAAACCTATTTATTGACTCATGGTATCTGAAAACTCAAGAGTTCAGGCATGGTTTGATAAAGAGTTTGGGAAAACATATTCTTTTTCTGTTCTCTAGTTGCTGGTTTCATTCTTACATAGATTGGTTTTTTATAGTGGTAAGAGAGTTGTGTCTCCTGTTCTTACATCCTTGTACTTCAACTCTATGGGAAGAGTAAAGGACTTTGTGTCAGCATCACCAGCAGAAATCTTCTATTGCCTCTTGCTCTGATTGGCGCATTGCTGATTTCTGAATCAGTTTTTGTGATCAGAGTAAATGCTGTGTGCTGATTGTTTTATACTTGTTTTACTTGTCCCACTGGAATGGCAGGGACTGCAAAAGTAAACATGTGTCTTTTTTATTTTTTTAAAGGAGAGTGTCTGGGGTGTTCCCCTAGGGAAAATTGGGGAACGAAGAGCATGGTGAGTGGATTTAGAAGAGCAAAAGCAGAAGGAGTCCATTATATCTTGTCTTGAAGCTTTAATGATTTTTTTTTTTTTTTAATTTTTGGCTGAACCCCTTGGTGGGGGAATCAAACCCACACTGCTTGCATTGGGAGGTGGAGTTGTAACCACTGGATTCCTGGGGAAGTCTCCTTAAATGAAATCGTTAATAGAGCTGCATCTATCACAAACTTGCTGGGGAAAGTAACTTCATCTCTATTATATCTCGTTTCTCTTTCTCAAAAATTAAAAGATTAGACCCATGAACTTTGTCATATCTAATTTATACTAAGTGTATTTCTTAAAGTCTTAAATTATATTATTATAGTATGATATTACAAATAAAATGTGTTGAAGAAAAAGTAAAAATAGAGAATTTAGTCTTCATTATGGCTGTTGATATTTGCCATAAGGGCCAACATGAATTTTTTTTTTTTTTAGCCATGTGGCACGTGGGATCTTAGTTCCCCAACCAGGGATCAAACTCACGACCCTTACAGTGAAAGCTCAGTCTTAACCACTGGACCAACAGAGAAATCCCATGAATTTTTGAGGATAGGATTAAAATGCAAGTTTCTTGGAAGTTGGCGTGATCAGTCCCAGATGACTTTGTACTCTGATTTACTGTTCCTCTACTTGATAAGCTATTGAAAGAAAGAGACAAAGAAAGGGGATTATATCAGAATTCTCTGCTGGGTGAATTTCCAGCCTGGAGTTGGGGAACTCTGTTGAAAGAGCAGCTCCAGGAGCATATTTAACACAGCTGTCTATATTCGAAACTGAGAATGGAGAGTCTATGCACTCACTTGTATTGGCCTTTGTGGCATTATGATAATGTGAGCATAAGATCCCTGAAAGAGAGGAAAGCCCTGTGACTCATTTCCTGAACTTTCAGGATTGCACAGCCCTTCCGTAGTGCTCAACTGGAGGGAGAACGGGCCAAAGAAGTGGCCTGTCCCCCGTGTGGCATCTTGAGACCTAGACTCTCCTAACAGTTGGTATTTCCAACAAGAGGTCTTCATAGCTGTTTTGCCTATGAGGAGTATCAGAGCTCAGCATTTTATATTAAATTTGTGAATGTGTGTCTGACATATGGCATTGCATCATAGAGACC
This sequence comes from Bos taurus, assembly GCF_002263795.3. NCBI lineage: Eukaryota > Metazoa > Chordata > Mammalia > Artiodactyla > Bovidae > Bos > Bos taurus. The sequence continues at coordinate 21,964,396 of NC_037332.1, read as the reverse complement.
AGTATCTCCTTCAAGCTTTCTGCACGATTTGGGCAACACCTAAAATACGTCCGTGTACAATTTCCATGTGTTACACACAATGCACTTAGGTAACCTGAGACCTGCCTCTGGGAATATTTTCTTGAAAATTTCCATGCATTTGAGCACAGTGCACAAAGACGATATCAGACCGAGCATATCCTTCTTCCTCTATGACAGATTCAGGGATTCATGGCCTTCTTGGCTTCCTTAGCCAAATCAAGATAAATTCCTATCTGGTTTCAGGAGGTCTTTAGGGTTCCGTGAAGACCATTTGCTTTATTGCAGCCAGGCTTTGTTTCAACTTGGAAGGACAATACTTCAGAAGGAAGTGGGGTCCTGCAAACTCACTCCCCACCCATCCAAAATATTCTTCTTATTGTGGTTTTTATGTGATTGACTCATCAGAATGATATTTGCCTGTGACATATTTTCCTAAAACAAAATATATGTAATAATTTATTACAGTATAGCATGAACACATATTGCTGACCCAGCAAACTAGACTATGTGTGTTTGATCAATGGTTGCTAGTCTGTGCTTACTGAGTGTGTCTGCAATGTGTGTTGTTTCTTTTATCGTGGTCTCCCTTTCTGTCATTTCTTTTTTTGCGTGTGTTACTTTCATGGCTTACAGAAAAAGGAATAGCAATAGGCAGGCTGGAAATAAAAATTGCAATAGATGTGAAAAATGTAAGTTTTATCAAGAGATGAGAAGAGAAACCAGACTGCAGAGAAAATATTTGCAAGAGGCATGTCTGATAAAGACTGCTATTTAGCATATGCAAAGAACCCCTACAACTCAACAATAAGAAAAGAAAAAAACCTGGTTAAACAGTGGGAAAAAGACCCAGATAGATACCTCAGCAAAGAAGATATACAAATGGTAAATAAGCATATGGAAGGATGCTCAACACCATATTTACCAGGGAACTGAAAGTCGAAACAACAATGAGATGTCACTACATACCTATTAGAATGGCTGAAATCTTGAACACTGACATCAAATGCTGGTGAGGATGGGAACAACGAGAACTCTCATTCCTCGCTGATGGGAATACAAGGTGGTTTAGCCATTTAGAAGACAGTTTGGCAATTTCTTACAAAAGTAGACACACTCTTACCAAATGATCCTGCAATGGCACTCCTTGGTAACTACCTAAATGAGCTGAAAAATCATGTCCATACAAAAGTCTCAACAAGAATGTTTGTAGAAGCTTTATTCATAATGACCCTAACTTGGAAACAACCAAGATATCCTTCAGCAGGTGAATTGATAAATAACCTGTGGTATGCCTAGACACTATGGAATACTATTTATTCAGTGCTAAAAAAAATTGAGCTATCAAGTCCTAAAATAGACTTGGAGGAAACATAAATGCATATTACTAAGTGAAAGAAGCCAAACTAAAAAGGCTACATACTGTATGATTCCAACTATATGATGTTCCGGAAAAGGCAAAATCATCGACAAGATGAAAAGGACCAGAGAGGAGGGAGGGGTGTGTGGTCCTGAGCACCAAGGATTTGGGGGCAGTGAAACTATTTTGTGTGACACTAAAATGGTGGATGTGTGTTGTTATACATTTGTTCAGACCCATAGAATGTCCACCACCAAGAATGAACCCTACGGTAAACTTTGAGTACAGTAGGTGGGCTTTGAGTGATAATGATGTATCAGTGTAGGTTCGTGGATTGGAACAGTCGTGGGAGATGACAGTGGAGGAAGCTGTGCCTGTCTTTGTTAGGACAGGGAGTGTATGGGAAATCTCTATACTTTGTACTCAATTTGCAGAGACCCTAAAATTGCTCTAAAAATAAAGTCTATTAAAAATGCAAGTGGTGGTCCAGTGGTTAAGAATCCACCTGGCAGTGCTGGAGACACAGGTTCGATCCCCGGTCTAGGAAGGTCCCACATGCTGCAGGGCAACTGAGTCCATGTGCCATGACTACCAAGCCCACACTCTAGAGCCCGGGAGCCACAACTGCCGAGCCCGTGTGTCGCAACTACTGAAACCTGCACACCCAGAGCCTGTGGCCCGCAGCAAAAGAAGCCGCCACAATGAGAAGCTGGCCATCCGCACGTAGAGGAAGCCTGTGCGCAGCAGCGAAGACCCAGCACAGCCAGCAATAAAGAAGAATTAAGAAATTGTAAAGATATGACATTTGTATGGATTTTTTGAGGTGACTTCTTGTGGAAATTCTTTGATATGATAAAGGGTGTCATCACCACATCCTAGAAAGACTAACACTCAGCTCCACGGGAAAGGAAAGGAGAAGAAGGAAAGAGCAAAGCAGCTATGGTGACAAGGCCTGAGTGCAGCAGCCCCGAGGAGACTGACAGTGCTTCTCGGTAAGGACTGTGCAGTGTCCTCCTGTTGAGGGCCATTCAGATAGCAGGTTAAGCTTTCCCAGCCTCACCCTATTCCTGAGTCTCTTCTTCCAACAAGGCCAAAGAAGGAGAGTGGAGATGTATGCTTCTCACTCTGAGTTTCCAAAAGGCTTTTTTGGGAGATAGTTCCCCTCCCTTATCAGAGCTGGGCTGTATCGAGTCCTGCCTTATCTGGGAGGACAGCTCAATTGCAACTGAATCTGTTTTCTCAGCACAGCTGCTGTAGCCTCAAGGGCCCACTGCCCTGCTCTTCCCTCGCTGCCTCTTCCTAGCTGGATAAGGAGGAGGGTGTACTGAGTGACTTCAGCTAATAATTATGGTGACGTCCAGCATATAATGATTGCAGGTGTTGTGCCAGGCTGAACGCCAAGTGTTTTATATGGATTGTCTCAATCTCAGAAGAATAATGGCCAGTAGCACTTAGTAAATGTCAGGCACTGTTCAGACATATTATCCTGATTTACTTCTATGAGAACCCTAAAGAGGAGGCTCCGTTATCTTTCCTGTTTGACAGATGAGGAAACTAAAACTTAGAGAACCTGTGTCACTTGCCCAGTGTCACACAGCCACCGAGTGATCAAATTCGAGGGCTCTAGAACAGTCTTTTAATTTATAACTGTGCAGAGTTGTTCCACTACAATTTTATTCTCTCTAAAATATTTTCTAAAAATAAAGGGTCTGTAAGAATCCCTGATACGACCATGGGCACATGGGTTTTCCTCCTGCTTTTGGTGTTCCGCATGATCATGGCTAGTGAGAGCTAGTGTAACAAACTCTACCACACACGCTTAATTAATCAGCCCAGGTGATTGTGTCCCACTCTGATTGTGAAAGTCCAGAAGAGAAGCAAAACCAAAATTCGATACACAACCAGGATCCCTATTAGTATGCCAAACGCCCTTTAGATCTATTTCTGCTTATTCTTCCATGCTTATTCCTCCCAGGTGTTAGGGCGTCTTCTTTAGCCTCATTCTTTTGTGCTTTATCCTGTAGTCACTTCTCTTTTCATTTTCCATCTGAGCTAGTTTGAACTTGCCGGCCTCTAATTTTAGGCCTTTTGCCCTCCCATCCAAATCACTTCTGCCAGAAACGCACTACTGCCAGAATGTTCCTTCTAAAGGACCGGAACTTCTGGATAATAATCTTCACCATTGGACCCAGGTTTTCCTTCCCAGCCAGACCTTCTACCGCTCCCCAACTTGTCCCCTAAGACCAGCCACAGACAATCACTTGCTGTCCCCCCAAGTCACCCTTCCTAACTGTGCCTCTGCTCAGATTTCCCCTCTGCCCAAAACCTTTGGGTCCCACAGGGAGCTCCTTTCCATCCTCAGTGCTAAAGTCAAGTTATGCTATTCCAATTTCTCCAGCCTCTTTTCTTTGAAATCATGGAACCTTGGGCATGCTTTAATCTTAGTGCAATAGGTACACATTTCAGCTGACAGGTTTTTTTTTTTTTTTTTTCTATTGACCAATTTAATTTACATTTTGAACTCTCTGCCTCTTGTTGGATACATGGTAAAGCGATGTACTTCTCCCATCTCTTCTCTGGGCTTATGTCTAAATCCATTGAGTTTATATGGCTCAGGTAAACCAGAGCACTTAGGTTGGGGAGTGTGGTCTTGGCCATCACCTCTTCCTGCTGGCCTCCACTTGATGCCTGATGTCCTTTGGCTATCAGCCCAGAGAGGTGGCTATGGTATCACTCTCCCTCCCATCTTTGAAGGCCTCTCAGGTTTAGCAAATGCCCTGTTTTGGTGCCCTTTTTCTTGGGCATTCAGACATGTATGTTCCTAGGCTGTGCCGGGCAATGGGAAAGTTTAGGGTGCCAAGGCCTGCATCTTTCTGGATCACTCTCAGAAACATAAGCCCATTCTGTTAACTCAGTGAGGCTTTCCTAGTTACAGCTTGCATTTCTTCGGTGGGGTCTGAATGCTCCTCCTGGGCTCTCTGAGACACTGAAGCACAAACTGTTGCGTTCCGGGAGCTCTCAGTTATGTGTGGGAGCCCGTCATTTGGTCTTTCCCCGTCCATGACCCTTTTCGCAGTCCTGGCTGCATGTAAGTTCTCCTGTGTTTTTTCTGACTCTTCTTCCTCCCCACACTCTGAGGAAATGTTATTCAACAGTCGCTGAGTTGGGTGGAGGGTTGCGGGGAGGGTGTGGGAAGTCTCGCTCTAACCCCATCCTGTCTCTATGTCCTCAGGCCTAGCCTTTTGAAACTCAAAAACTTTTACCCTGTTTTTTGCTATCACAGCCTTTGGCAATGAATCCCATAATGCTACAGCGGGGCAAAACCTGGGGGTTCTAGAGATATATCTTTATCTCACTGTCATGGTTCCATCTTATTTGGACAATAGTATTCATTACATTAAAGGAAAACTTCTACCTTTCCTTTATGATAGCTTCTAAGTCAGGGCAAAACCCCAGAGAAAAGATGAAGGAAGTACCTGGATTTGCCTGAGCTACAGCAGCAGCAGCAGTATCTATCAACAGGCAGAAGGAAGGTTCAAAATGTAAAAAAAAATTTTTGTCCTTAATTTTACTTTATTTTCTTTCAGTTATATAGAGATAGACCTGCCATACAACACTGTGTAAGTTTAAGGTGTATAGCATAATGACTCAACATATGTATACATTGCAAAATGATAGGATTTACTGTCTTAATAACTTTCAGATATTCAAAGTGTAAATTAAATTGAGCAATAGAAAAAAAAAATACATCAGTTGAAATGTATACCTGGTACACTAAGACCAACGTATGTCTGGGGTCCCCTGAAGGCATAGGGAAAGAGAGAGAGTAGGAACTCAGTGTCTGGTGAATGAATTAAGCAATTAAATGATTAATGCTAACAGATTTTGTTTCTCCAGTGCCCACCATATGCCAGGTACAACTAACCTTCTCAACAATCTTACATTTCCCTTATTTATACTTAAGGAAAGCAATATAGCTCAGAAAGGCAACATATTTCATCCTGGACTGAACAGCTAATGAGCAGTAAATACAGAATTCTGACCCAAATCTATTTGATCCCAAATCCTGAATTCTTTCTGCTGGGCACACTATGTAATCAAATTTATTTAACCTTTGAGGCGCTTACAGGTACAAAATCCATATGAAATATATCTATATATATATATATGCATGTATATACAGATGCATATATCATATATATGTATATATGGTGAAGTCTCTTGCTTTCTAAGAAATTAAATGCACTTTCCAACCACTGGAAAGGATTGTTTAAAAATATTCTCTTGCTCTGCTATTCTTAGAAATTTTTTGTGTTATTATTTTCTGGGAGGCTTATTGATCCTGCTAGTATTTACTGCCTCACTTATCAATAACAGTAGGATGCAATGTTACCAGTTTACACTTGGAATCTTAACATTTGCAACTGTGGTATATTTCCATCAAATGATGTTTTTATCATTTACACCATTTAGACATTGGTGAGGATGAAGAAAAAAATGTTTGTGTGAGTTACATGGGGATAAATGTTTTCCTTTTGCACTGCCTGGCAAGATGGTGGCAGTATTTTTTACAAATAAGATATGTAATTGTATGTCTATTCCAAGCAGCTTGTTTATATTTTCCCTCAGGGTTTGACTTTCTTAGATGTCTAAAACACTCTGAGGGGAGGGAGGGAATGCCATAAATTTTTACAAACAGACATTGTCCTTGTTTCCCAGGCAAATTCAATGCACCTTCTGTTGGGTAATTGGAATCCAAGAAGTAACATGGAGTGTTTTAACAAAATGTGAATGAGCTGTATTTATAATGAAATGACAGAGATTTGGAAACCCAAACTATTTATGTGAGAGAAAGTGATTAAAAAGACACAGTGAGAGATCAGAGTGTACTGACTCAGTTGTAGAATTTGGCATTTAACACAGTAAACATAGGTGAATGTGAGTAAATATTTCCAGAAGATGGGTCCCACAGCCTTTCTATTTCTGGGGTAGCATCCCACTGCATTTTGCTGGTGTGGCATTCTCTTTTGGGGGTGGTGGTGGTTATAAACTGTACTGTTAAAAATGGGCTATAAATAAAATGTGTATCTCAGAGTGGTTCTTTTTCTCTTTCTATTTTGGGTTAAATTGATCAGAAAGAGATCTTGGGGGAGCTGTGAATAAGCTTCATGTTCCTTTTTTGCTGCAGTAATGGCCCCTTTTGCAAAGAGCCATGTGTCCATGTGTCTGTAATTGTGTCTTTAGAACATCTGAGCTGCTACTGCCTTATAAATGCAGTCCCTTCATATTTGAGACCATTGTCCCAAGCAGTGCCAAGAACTGAAGGCAAAGGCCAGATGCCACGTTGCTAGGAGAACCAGGTGACAGGGTTGGGCTGTGCAGTGTGGTGGGAGGAAGAGAGAAATGCAGCTGGTGATGTCAAAAGCTCGGTGAGATTTCCATTTCCTTTGCTGTTCATTTTAGAAACAATTGTTTGATGACTGTTTACTCATAGGAAGATATAAATAAGACTGCCACCCTCCCTCTCTTCTTCCAAGTCATTCATTCCAATTTTCAGGTTTACTGATTGGTTGTCATATCTCTCAAAATTCTCAGGTTACTGTTTCTTCCATGTGAGAAGAGTGGTTTTCAACCTTTGGGGAGTCACATACCTCGGAGAATCCTGTGAATGGTAGGATCTTGGTCCTAATTCACACGTAGTCAGATTATTAAGTGTTCTGAGATCCTCAGAAGTTCATCTATGGATCCCTGGTTAAAACCACCATCCCCTGTGACCTCCTCTCCCCATTTACCTGTAGCACCACACCCTGGCTTCTTGTCCTTTTTTATTTTATAAATATTTATTTACTCATTATGGCTGCATCAGGTCTCAGAGCAGCAGGCGGGGTCTTTGGTTGTGGTGCGCCAGCTCTCTAGCTGAGGTGCCCAGGCTTAGCTGCTCTGCGGCATGTGGGATCTTAGTTCTCCATTTAGGGATCGAACCTGGATCCCCTGCATTGGGAGGCAGATTCTTAACTGCTGGACTACAGGGAAATCCCTTCTTGTCCTTTTATAGCATCTTTCATTTGCAACGTGGCAAATTGCTCTGTTTCTAGTGTTGGCTGAACAAAGGTGTGCTATTTTCTTTTGTATCATAGGAGAGCAGGTGGTGTAAGTTTCTCCAGTTCTACACTCCTTTAGTATGAATCTTTTCCCCATGTTATTCTGGAAGTGGTGTCTAATGCATTCTTCTTTCTACCTGGTGGTGATGATACATATGCACAACAGTAGAAAATGATTATTGAGATGAAATGTTAAGACATCTTGTATATGACTATCTGTACTTCTGAACATGGACTCTCTTGAATTCAAAGTATTTACATATATTTACAAAATGACATGCCCATCTGATGGAGTCTTTGACGGTAGAGCTAAATATAGTTAACTGGTTCCCACGGGAATCCAATCTCTGATTAGACAATAAGTCTTGAACTGCTGGAAACAAGCTAAATGTGTTTCTGAAACTACAATATATCTGAAAAATAATGTAGATTTTCAGGATTGTGTGTCCATCCACTCCAATTTGAAAAGTGCTGATTTATGAGGCTAAAATCTTATCCTAAGAAATTGTTTTGTAGTTGCTAAGTATAAATGAAAAAGAATTCTAGTGTTAGGCAGAATATTGCCTCTCCTCCCCACCCTCCTCCCAAGAAGACACCCATACCCTAATCTCCCAAACCTGTAAATATGGTCAAAGGGACTTTGCAAATGTGATTAAGTTTAAAGACTTTGAAGTAGGGAGATTTCCAGTTGGGCCCAGTCTAATTACCTGAATTCCTTATACTTGGAGAATCTTTCCAGGCTATGATTAGAGAAAGAGATGCGGTAGCAGAAGCAGGGTTACATCACTGGCTCTGAAGATGGACGAAAGAGGCCACAAGCCAAAGAATGTGGATGCCCTCTCAAAGCTGAAAAGGCAAGAAAATGGATTCTTTCCTAAAGCCCTCAGAAAGGAGCCCAACCTGGTTGACATCCTGACTTTAGCCCAGTGAGACCGGTGCCAAACTTCTGACCTTCCAAACTAGAAGATGATGAATTTGTGTTGTTTTAATCCACTAAGTTTATGGTAATTTGTTGCAGCAGCAAGGGAAAGCCAATACAGTTCTGTTGTTACAATTGTAAAATAGTGGGAAAATATGCAATTAATGTAAATATGCAAACGTTTAAAAACTTTGATGTGATTCATGAACCCTTGGGTCTCAGAGTGAGAAGCACTGCTGTATTTGACTTTTTAAGAAGTCGGTAAGGGGATCCGTAGATTTTCTTCATGTGTGCTTTTGGGTGGCTTTAAATTTGGTAAGTCCATTTTGGGAAACAGACCTCTTTTCCCATGTGCTGAGCCACCTTCCCTTGTATTGTTCAAACTTCTTCTCTCTCAGCACTCGGTTACCAAATAGTAACCCACGAATGATGTATTGTTGTATCTAAGTGATGTTTTAGTAATAAGTAATACATTTTTTAGTAATAGGTAATAAGATCTTAGCAATGCATTCTATATTCACCAGAAGCTCTGCATTCCTTTTTTTTTTGCATGATTCACATTTACTCTGTTTAGGATGAAATAGCAGTTTGGTTTATCTGCAGTGATATATTTTTTTTTAATCTAATACAAATTTAACTAGTTGTTAGTAATATCTTAAAATGTAATTGTGTTATCTCTAGGAATAACTCATTTGTACAAGAGGGAAAATATGCACCTCTTTCAGATAATATTGTTGTCTCATCTCTGTCAAAATTTATTGATAAATTGATTTTAAGAAAGAGGAGAAAGAGAAAGAAGGAGAGAAGGAGAGAGAGAGACAGAGAGACTAAGAAAGGATCTTGACAGGCCATCTTTCTCTTCAAGCAGAAATGTATTTAAGAGACTCTGAACAGATAAATATCTATCCTAGGGATGGAAATGGAATTTTGTCCCCCCTAAGGGAGCCCTAAATATATTTCAGCTAGTTCATTTGCATGAGTCATTTACATTGATTTCCATGAACCATTCCTGGGTCTCTGTTCGCCATATAACCCCTGACTTAACAAGATCTCTCTCTCTCTCTCCCCCCTGCTCCCCCTTCCCTCTCTTCCCCCTATTTATCATTCATTCCATTCATATTAAATGTCTACTCTGAGAATGACTCTGTGAAGGCATTATGGGAATCTCTGAGAAATAAATGCAGAGTCTCACTCACAATTTACAATCTTCTGGGGGACAGCATGGGCCTAAGAAAAGGTGAAATGACAAGAGGTGTTTATAAAGTGTCATGCAAGGCAGTGTCAGTGGAGGGTAATAATAGCTGAAAGCGTGGGTCATGGTGATGGCAGAAGCAGCATCTGAGTACCCCACTAATGTCAGGCTCCTAGTGTATGTTTTCTCTCTTCATCCTTAACAAACTTTTGAAAGAGATTATCCCCATCTATGTATTCTGGAACATTGAACTCAGTATTCCAACTGACTCAGGTTCACTTGAGTTGAAAATTCAACTTCATCTCATTGGGATGCACTGTCGTTGATGTGCCAACATAGACGTGTAGCCTGTGGATCTCAAGTCCTCCTGGAGGACGTGACTCATTTATCAAGCATCTGCTACTTGCCAGGCACTTGCTAGATCTATTCTCTCATTTGAAGAATGAGAAAAGTGGGCCCTAGACAGGTTCAGTAATTTGCCCAAAGGCACATCCTAGGTGAGTGATAAAGCCAGGATGTGGACCCAAGTGGGCTGATTCCCAGCACAACGCTGTCTGCTGTGCACCGGGCTGGGTTTTATAACCTACCGCTGGGCAGGACGGGAGGTCTTTTCACTCCTTTCAGCATGGCATGGAAAGAAAACACATTCAACAAGTTGTTTCATGAAGTGTGATAAGTACTTTGATAGGGGAAGTAGAAATGCTGTGGGGACACAGGAGGAAAGAGTTTTTAACCTGAACAAGAAAAAAATAAATTCTTCTCCAAGGAAATCATAGTTAAGCTGAACCCTGAGGGAAGAGTGGAAGATAACCAGATGAGGGGGATGTGAGCATGTCCACAGAATCATAGCCCCCAGCCTTCAATCAGCAATTGCTTCAGAAATAAGTCAGCTGCATGTATCAGCCTCTTCACGTAGGTCGCCACTAGGTTCAGGCCCCAGTTGCATTTAGATCTTGACTCAGATGTCACGTCTCCTTAAGGTCTTTCCTAACCACCCTACTTAAAATGTTACCACAGCCCCCAACCTTCCCAGTCTCTTTCCATGGCATCTGTTTTCCTCTATGGCCTCCATATAACTTACCACATCTTATTTATTCATTGCTTTTGATTGTCTATTTCTTCCCATTGGGATACATGCTTTATGCAGGCAGATTTTTTTTTTCACTGTGTTTTGTTCACGGGTGAGTCTTAAGAACTTAGAACAGTGCTTATAGCATGGTGGGCTCTCCATAAATACTTACTGAATGCATGTTGAGATATTCACTTGTTCCTGATTTCATGACCACTGTGTCCTGTGAATCAGAGAAGCTCACTCAGGAGCTCTTGCTGAAATCCTCCTGATGCCCTTAGTGTGCCATGCTCTATTCTAGATAGCCTGGGAGCCGCCAGGCAGTGCGGTGGGCGGGCACCTTTCAGCAGGGTACTCCTTGCTCCACAAAGTCTACATACAGATCATTCACAGAATTTTCTCTAACTTTGTGTGGAGCCAAGAATCTTAGTGTTCATTTCCACCCATCACCTGAGCACTCGCCTTTCCATTTTCTTCCTCTGCAGAAACATGTTTCTATATCTCTTCCCCTGCTTAGTCCCCTGAAGCTCACCCCTGGAAAACATTTCTGTGCCATGATGTTTCAGTTCAGTTCAGTCGCTCAGTCGTGTGTGACTCTTTGCGACCCCATGAATTGCAGCACACCAGGCCTCCCTGTCCATCACCAACTCCTGGAGTTCACCCAAAGTCTTGTCCATCGAGTCGGTGATGCCATACAGCCATCACATCCTCTGTCGTCCCCTTCTCCTCCTGTCCCCAATCCCTCCCAGCATCAGGGTCTTTTCTAATGAGTCAACTCTTCAAATGAGGTGGCCAAAGTATTGGAGTTTCAGCTTTGGCATCAGTCCTTCCAATGAACACCCAGGACTGATCTCCTTTAGAATGGATTGGTTGGATCTCCTTGCAGCCCAAGGAACTCTCAAGAGTCTTCTCCAACACCACAGTTCAAAAGCATCAATTCTTTGGCACTCAGCTTTCTTCACAGTCCAACTCTTCACATCCATACATGACCACAGCAGTTTATTATACCAAAATTTAACTTTTCGCTTTCTTATTTTCACTTATCTGGTAAGACCTTTGACTTTTGGTGACTAAAAATGTTTACATTTAAAAGAGTGTACTGTCAACAATATTTGGCATAGCCGAGTTACCAGATAGGTCCTGTTTTGTCTAAGTTTACAGCTTCTTTTATTCTCTCAGATAGGCTAGCTTACTTTACAAACATGGGTGACAGTTTTTTGCCCTTTTCTGTCCAGGTGGAGGAATTCAAGCAGAGAGCCCAAAGCCTGTGTGCAAAGAGCTCATGATTGCAAAGGAATCCGAAGACCCTAGAGATGAGAGTTACTCATTTTATGAGAGAGAGAAAAACAGAGAGAGAGAGACATGGAAAGTATCCAAATGTAACGAGTACTGTGTAGTCGTTGTCTGACTAGGAAAGTGCAGAACAAAACTATTCCTCCTTTACCATTCCTGCATGGAAGTTTCACAGAGGTTTGGAATTCTGTTGCTCTGGTGATGTACTAACTAACGTGAAAAGATTTTGCTTACGGTTACTGTGTCACCTTTGGGGATAGTTTGTAGAATCACTGGTTAACTAGGTCAACTCTATCCATATGGTATCATTATGGTCATTCTGCCCGGAGAGGAATAGCAAACTAGAAATCAAAGCTAGAAAGAAAAGTATGAGGTAGCATTTAGTCTCTGACTGCCTGAGGTGACCTGAGCTGCTGCACAGTGGCAGCCATACCTAGAATAGGCGGGGAAGGCCAAGGTCAGAGTAGCAAACTGCTCCCTGCTGCTACATCCCTACTAACCTCGTTCCAGATCTTGGATATAAAACAAGCTTGGTTTTCAATTTTCCCAGCTGCAGAGGCATCAACTTAAGGCTCCTTTTCGGTGGTCTGCCTCTTGTTTCTCCAATATTAATTCAGAAGATCATTTATAAGTCTTTTGATCAACCCATTAGATGTTTTCCTTGGTATCTGAACAGACAATTACCACGAATTCCTGAAGGCCAAATACATAATTCTGAACAAAATATTGAAGACAGTTTCAGGTTTCATAACTTGAATTTGGGGATAATTGTTTCCATGTGTTTCCTGCTGATGAATCAACCTATAGTCATTTAATAGGTTGATTTAAAACATTTTTTTTTTCTTTTCACAGTTTTGTTTTTCTATTACATACGTGTTTCTCTTTATCCCACATGGAGTATTCTATTCTCCAAGTGAATTCATGAATGGGAAAGAAGAGAGGACAAAGCAATGAAGTGCTGAGCATGGAGTGAGTTGGGGCAAATCCTAAAGCTGTTCACACATGAAGGAACAACAGGGGTGGAGTGTGTGCCTGGTGGGAGCACATGGTGGCTGAGTCATGTGGGGACTAGGGTTCCACACTGGGATCAGAAGCTCTTGGCAGATTAGCAAGAGTTTATCTGTGAGTGTTTTCTGAAGTCACTGGGGTGCCTAAACCATGCCCCCTAATCACACAACAATATCACATCCCATGACTCAACTTTTAAGACTATTTTTGATTCATGATCATTATTGCCCCATAAAGATAATTTCCTGAACCGTTTATAGTTTAGAAAAAAACTTGCAAGAAGGTTGAATAGTACAAGGTGGCATCTATAGTTACTTCATTCAGCATCCACGTACGGAATACCTGGTATGTATTGGCCCTGTTTTTTTCCCTAGGAACTAGAGATAGTAATGGGCCCCTTATCCATGAAGCTTACATCCTAGTGGTGGGTGGGGAGTGGTGGACATTCAGCAGATAAGCCAATAAACAAATATGGTGATTTCTGATGGTGATGTTTACCAATGAAATAGACCTGGGAGTTATGATTGCAAGTGATGAGAATGAGGTGGAGGTGGGGGAATTCCAGGCATTGACAGAGGGAACCGAATATGCAAAAACATAGCAGCAGACAACAGTGACTTCCATCCTCGATTCATCAGCCTCAAAGGGTTCTGGGAACAGTGGGAGAAGTTCTGACACCACCGAGGGCCCTCCTGTCAGCTGCTTCACATCAAGGGAAGTCCAAGCGCCCCAGGCAGCCTGGCCTCAACTAAGTACAAAGAAGACCAGGGAAAGAGGTCAATGGAAATTCACCCATATCTGCTTCTTCATTTTACTATTTCATCTCTCCTTTTAGCTCTAGCCACTTCAGAAAAAAAAAATCTCTTCTTTAGGGCAGCTGCATAAACAGTCCCCAGGGAAATGCTGAATAAAAGTGTTTGAGGAACTTGTGTAAATAATTGTGTGAAGTGATACTGTAATTACACTGGGTTTAGATAAAATGCTTCATTAGGGGATGGTGCAGAGAAGGCGATGGCACCCCACTCCAGTACTCTTGCCTGGAAAATCCCATGGGCGGAGGAGCCTGGTAGGCTGCAGTCCACGGGGTCGCGAAGAGGTGGACGAGATTGAGCGACTTCACTTTCACTTTTCACTTTCATGCATTGGAGAAGGAAATGGCAACCCACTCCAGTGTTCTTGCCTGGAGAATCCCAGGGACGGGAAGCCTGGTGGGCTGCTCTCTATGGGTCGCACAGAGTCGGACACAACTGAAGCGACTTAGCAGCAGCAACAGCAGGGGATGGTGAGCTAGAGAGTCCATTAAGCCAATGGTCTCAATGGGGGTGATCCTTCCTCACCCACAGGGGACATATGGCAAAAACTGAAGATAATTTTAACTCATAACTTGAGATATCAGGTATCTAGTGAGTAGAGGCCAGAGATGTTGCTGAACATGCAACAGTGCACTGGACACTCCCCACAACAAAGGGTTACCTGATCCTGCACTAAGTGCTGAATTGGGGGTGTTCTAGTTCTTCTTACTACGGTGAATTTAATCCTCCACACCAGTCTTCCAGTGTTTCAGGGCACAGAGGAGGTTAGGCACTTCTGAAAATCACTAATCTTCTAGATCCATCATGTGTGCATGCTTAGTCGCTTCAGTCACGTCTGCCTCTTTGAGATCCTATGGACCGTAGCCTGCCAGGCTTCTCTGTCCATGGGATTCTCCAGGCAAGAATACTGGAGTGGGTTGCTGTGCCCTCCTCCAGGGGATCTTCCCGACCCAGGGATAGAACCCACATCTCTTACGTCTCCTGAATTGGCAGGTGGGTTCTTTACCACTAATGCCACCTAAGAAGCCATCATTGGGGTTCCAATCCCAGCTCTGCATCTTACTGGATGTGTAACTAAACACGTATATGAGACCTTGGCAAGTCACTTAATTTCTGCCTTTCTGTTTCTTTTAGTTGTAAGATGGAGATAATGCAAGTCATAAAGTGACTTTGAGGAAAAAGTAAAGTGATGTATTTGATTATTAACGAAGTCTGGCATACAGTGATTGCTCAATACACGTTAAATATTGTGTGTGTGTGTGTGTGTTGCAGTTGCCTGGTTTCTGGGAATGTGATTGGTAAATATCAGGAGAGCAGTGTGGGGATCACTTACTCAGTATATACCATCCCCAATTCAATTCCATCCCTTCATTGATTAGCTGCTTCATGCCAGGCATTCTGCTGGGGATTTAGGGATGGATGACAAATATGAAGTAGATAGACATTGTGAAAGTTTTCTCCTTGGGTGCAGCTACATGACGACCCTGGAGAAAATCAGTAGACATACTTGTCTTTCCCTTGAAAAGAGAACTGATGTTTTCAAGCCTTGCTCAAACATCTTGTCTATTTGAAGTGTGTGTGTGTCATTGTAGCACTAGCTGCTGCAGCTAACCCTGAAGCATTATTCAAACTGAACTTAAATTATCTTTGATATCTGCCAGAAGATTTATTAGACAGTTTCTGGGGACAAATCGCTAAGTGAGTGTATTCGTCAGGGTCCTCCAGAGAAAAAAGAACCAACAGGATGTGCATACGTGTAGAAAGAGATTTATTTCAAGGAATAGACTCCCATGGTTATGGAGGTTAGCCAGTCTAAAGTCTGCAGAGTAAGCTGGCAGGCTGGAGATTAAGGAAGAGCCACTGCTGCAGATGAGGTCCAAAGGCTACCTGTCGTCAGAAATTCTTCTTCTTTGGGGAGGGTCAGTCTTTTGTTCTAGTTGGGCCTTCACCTGATGAGATGAGGCCCACCAACACTATAAGGGTCTGTTTCACTTAAAACCCATCATTGAAAATGGCCATCTCGTTCAAAGATACCTTTACAGAAAAATCCAAAATAATTTTTGACTGCATGTTTGGTCATCACGGCTTAGCCAAACTGACACAAAAAATTAACTCTCACAGTCAAGAAGGCAATGTGGTCCAATACTGGTCTAGGAAGTGTTTGAAACCACCTAGGTTTCAAAAGCACTGCTACCTCTAAAGTGTCTCTGTCAGATGTATGCTTGGAGGAACAGGCCAAGTGGCAACACTGGATTTTCAGTTGCACATGTTATCTGGCAGAAGAAACCTCATCACAAAAGTGCGAGCTCCCTTTTTCTAGAACACTGGAGAACCTCTGCTTTTCTCATTGGCAGATCAAGGGCCCACCTTTTATTAATGTCATTCTATACGGCATTTTTTCTGTGATTTTGTCATAGCTGGAAAGGAACAAATCTTCTTTGTGTTTGGATAGTTTTCTTAGATTCTGCCATCTTTTCGAAGCTTATTGATATGGATAAGTTGAAACCTCATTGTCATATTTGTATCTCTTCCTCTCTTAGAATAGTGATTTAAGAGGCTCAACCCTTAACAGGAAATTTCTCCAAGGAAATTGAGCAGAGATATGAAAAATAAATTGTCGTTTGTTTATAATCAAATTCATTCCCCTTTAATAAATTTTGCATTAGAAGCTGCCAAATCCAGTCTCAGCTTCCTGTTTCTCCTGCAACCTGGATACAAAAGCGTTTCATTCAACCACCCCTCCTAAGTGACTGACTCCTTGCCAGGAACTCCCAGCATGCACTGCCATCTGTTCACCTCTCAGCTGCTTGAATCCACTCCCCTTTCTAAATTAATTCTAAAATCTTTTCTTCCAAATGCCAGTCCTTTGCCTAGATGTTTTAGGCAGTATCGGGCTCCATCCACTACTCTCTAGGAGGAAACAACAGCAACGCAACAAAGAAACCAAACTTGTCTCAGTGTATGTATAGCTCAAATAAGTTGCTTAAAAACAGTGCTGCAATCTTGAAGTGTGTATCCCTAACAGAATATCTGAGTCTAATGAGGTTCTTTGATATGAGGTTTGAACTGAAGGACACTTTAGAGCCAAATCCTGTTTTTCTCATCATCAACTGCTGCTGGATCATCCAGGCATAAAAGTCCTTAGCGCAAGCCTTTGGGGGAGAAACGCTCCCAGATCAATAGTTATTCTTATAGATACTAACACAACATTGTAGAGCAACTATACTCCAATAAAATTAATCAAAAAATAAAGTTATTCCTTATTTTTAAATAGTTAAAATAGTTCTTCTTTATCTTTCTTCCTATTTGGCTCTTGGGTAGAATTAGCCACTTAACTGTTATGTTGGAAGTTTCTTATGAACACCTCTTTGGAAATCAGGAAAGACTGGATTCGAGGAGGGAGAAGGAAATGGCAACCCACTCCAGTATTCTTTCCTGGAGAATCCCAGAGACAGAGGAGCCTGGTGGGCTGCCGTCTATGGGGTCACACAGAATCGGACATGACTGAAGCGACTTAGCAGCAGCAGCAGGATTCAAGGAGGAGGAGAAGATGGGGGGATAACCTATTTCTTCTCAAATATTTCTCTATCCTTTGAAGATGCCATGTGAATAAAGGAGTGAGAGGAAAGATGTGTGGTTGCAGGAGGTGACCTTGAGAAAATCCAAGTGTATTTATTTTCTAGAACTGCCATAACAAAGTAGTTGGTTTAAACAACAGATCTGGAGACTAGAGTCCAGGATGAAGGTGCCAACAGGGTTGACTTCTTCTAAGGGCAGTGGGGCTTCTCCGGTGGCTCAGTAAAGAATCTGCCTGCCAAGGCAGGAGATGCTGGTTTGATCCTCGGGTTGGGAAGATCCCCTGGAGAAGGAAATGACAACTCACTCCAGTATTCTTGCCTGATAAAACCCATGGACAGAGGAGCCAGGCGGGCCACAGTCCATGGAGTTGCAGAGTTGGACATGATTTAGCAACTCAACAACAACAACAAAGGCTGTGTGAGAGAATCTGCTCCCTTCCTGCTTCCTGGTTTCTGAGGATTTGCTGGGCATATATAGTCTTCCTGGGCTTAGGCGTGCTTTATCCTGAATTCTGCCTTCATAGTCACTTAGCTGTCTCCCTGTGTGCCTATTTGTCTCTGTATCCACATTTCTCCTCTTTAACGAGGGCACAGTTATGTTGGAGTAGGGCCCCACCTCATGACCTCACCTTAACATGATCATCTGCAGACTCATGTTTCCAAATAAGATTACATTCACAGGTATTGGATGTTAGGACCTCAACATCTTTGGGAGGAAACCATTCAGCTCATAACACTTGGATTGACTGGAGATGGAAAAATCCATTTTATTCTCCTGCGCTGAACTTGGATGCAGAAGTTTCGGGGCTGTGCATGAATGTTGCCTGTTGCTCAGCATCACAACTCACCACAGCAAAGGCTGCTCTTTTCCACCTGTCTTGTGTTTATATTCTCCTATATAAAATTGCTTATTGCTTTGTTACTATCAGTGTAACTTTCTCCAAGGGAATGACTGTGTATGGTTTTGGAAAAGATGAATGAAATGAAATTTTCCATTTCAAGTATGAGAAATTGATCCAAACCACACAGTACTTCAGCAAGTAAGGATTGCTTTTAGATTCTTGCTAGCTGTTCTTTCACTCACAATTCCCCATCTCCATCCCATGCAGGCATTCATATAATTCTAAAGCACACACATGCATCTGCATGCAGACAGACAGACACACACACACAAAGTATGGTTTCTCAAAAGAGGACCTTGCTTTGGTCTGAAACAAGGCTACCCAAACAAGGTATTGGTTTTAATTCCTCTGATATAAAGGATTTCTTTTATCTTCTTTTGTTGTTGTTGTCTGTTTGGTTTTGTGTGTACGTGTGCATGTGTGTTTTATTAGCCTTCACTGGTAGATGATCGTCTCTTAGATGCCCAACCAGCTGTCTGCCAGCAGGAGAGGAAAAAGATAAACCTCTACTGGTTTCCGCCAGACAAAACCTGCTTTATCTCACGGAGCCGAGCTGCCAGGTGGGCTTGAGTAAACTCTGGGGTTACGATACAGTTGAGGCACAAAGTTCACCACCAACGTAAACCAGCCAGCCCAGTTCTGCTTTTTAATGTGTTCTAAACTGACAGAACTGAGCAATGTAAACAAGGGTGAAGCCAAAGCTTCAGGGGAAAAAGGGGCCGAGATCTATTGACGACTAATGGGTGAATGGCTACTTCAGCATCCTTATGCTTGGAAAACCATTTTGTTAACTTGCCCACAAAACTTACTTGGAAATTAAGGCTGAGAGGGGAGAAGGTATGTGGAAGTTTCAAGAGAGAAATTGTCCGTTGCCTGCTGGGCTTACAGAGTTAGGACTTTATTATTAGAGCAACCGCTTCAACTGTCTTGCCTTCTTAGGCGAGGAAATGGACACTTGGGTAAATTAAATGCATGGGGCTGTATGCTTTAACGCAAAGTTTCGGGACCTTGGGTCGATGTCTCTAACTTTGTAAATGGAGATACTAATAGGTGAACACTGCAGGTGATGGTTGTTATGGGGCTCTAATGAGAAAGCATGGTCTGCATTCCTAATGTGTCACCTTGTGAGTTACCTTTCCTCCTCAGACCAGGTTACTCAGCTAATTAGTCCCAGAAGAGGGACTTGACATCATTTCTTAGCTGGATGTTTTACCTTTGCCCGTGTTACCTCAGCTAAGAAGCACATGATTTTGGAAATCCCCAAAAGAATGAGCTCTACGGTTAAATGAAAAGTTGTTTCCAGCGGCTCCACCAGCAACTTTCGCCAGAGCTGTTAATGATTAACCAAGGGGAGTGACTGGATGGAACCTTATCCAGGCCTCTCCAATGTGTTCCTTGCCAGAAACGGTGTGAGAGGCAGCCAAAAGAAGGATGAGAGGAGAAAGCCAGGGGCCTGTGAAAACACATATGCGTGATCGAACGTCCTGGCTCTTGGACAGATGGAGCCGTGAGACACAGAAGCACTTTCTCCGTTTGTGTGTTTACGGCGTCAGGACCTCATTTAGGATCCACATTGAGAAGAGTGGACCAAGGCTCTCGGCTTTCTCAGTGGTGTTTACTTGCTCGATAGATAAAATTGATTAGTGACTTTCTGCAGCCTTATCTGAATCCCAGTCACTGTTTTGATGTTGTGACCTTAGTAAGGGATCACGTACAGTGGGTTTTGGAAGAGAATGGGGATGAATGGAGGGGGCGGAAGAGAAGGAGTGTGTTTGAGCATCAAGCACTGCTGTCCATGGTCTGGTGCTTGGCAATGCTGCACCAAGACGGGAGGTCAAAGAATGCTTAAGTTAGATACAAAAATAGAAGAAGAACCGAGGGTCCCTATCTTCTCTCTAAAACACCAGTGAAGAAATTGTTAAGTGCCAGTGGTGGGCTGCCAGGTGAAGCCTGTGTCCCCAGCTCTGTTCACTTTCACCGTTTAGTTCCACTGAGCAGTTGGTAACATGGCTATATCACTGGAAGCTGTCCTTTTCTCAGGAATGATCAAAATTTTGTCCAACAGTGTTGTCAAAGTAAGGCCAGATCATTTTCCCACCCAGTTTCAGAATGAGAGGTCAACGTGCTCCAGGTGATGTGAATTGATAGCCACCCCAAGTTATCAAACACTCAGAGGCTGTCATGGCCACCACCGTGCACCAATTGCTCAATGGCTCCTTGTTGAACAAATAAGCGACAGAAGAGGCTAATGATGAAGGCCGTTGCCCTTGATCTAGATGACTCACACCAACCTTGACTTGTTGGGCAACTGTAGTTTTATTGATGGTAACTTGCTGAATTCCACCTTTTAGATCCAGACACTAAAGAAAACAAAGCGCCATCACTAAAAAAGCAAATGAGATGAATGATTTCATTTGAATTTTTCAAATGTTCAGCTCTCAAGTTAACAGAGGTTTAAGTGGGACTCCTCTCTTGTCGAAAGTAAAGATATTAATATCTTCACTGTAGGGTTGCTGTGAGGATTAATAAGTCAATACATGCTTAGGACACGGCCTGTCAACAGTGAGGGCTCAGTAAGTATTAGATTTTATATTACCATGTTTGAGCTTGCTTTTGAAATAGTTTTTCTTTTCTGTTTATAATTTTTCACATGCACACATTATATAGTTTTGCATAAATGCATCCGTTATTTCACACATATATTTATCTGTTGCTTAGAGAAGCCTTGTTTCTTTCTTTTTTTTATTGAAATACAGTTGATTCACAAAGTTGTGTTCATTTCAGGTCTACAACATATCAACAGGTCAAAACTAACTATGCTCAATATTTTGTAACAGCCTGTAAAGGAAAACAATTTGAAAAAGTATATAATGATAACTGAATCATCATTATATACTTTTTCAAATTGTTTTCCTTTACAGGCTGTTACAAAATATTGAGCATAGTTAGTTTTGTTTTATTCCTGATGTTTAGCCTCATCTTCCCTCTCTTTTCTCCTCTGCATCCCCTCTGCACCCCTCTCTGGCATGGAACTATTGCTAGTGACCTGATGCATGCTTCCACGTTTTCCCCCTCGCTCATATGATCACATATATACATATTACACTTACACATGTTTATGGGGGTGATCTATTTAACTTGTTTTATGAGCACTGAATATGCACATTTTCTTTCTCTTGCTAGTTTTTACTATTTCTTTGCCTGCTCTGAGTCTTAGTTGTGGCACACGGGATCTTCGATCTTTGTTGTGGCATGTGGGATCTAGATCCCCGACCAGAGGTTGAAACCAGCCCCCCTGCATTGAGAGTGCAGATTCTTAGCCACTGGACCACCCTGTTATTATTATTTTTCTCATTTATGATGTATGTACAGAAATCTCTCCAAAGTGACTATTCAGTTGTAACTCTTTTTTTTTGGAGTGGATATGTAATAACTCATGGTATGGATGAGCTGTAATCTATTTAGATGTTCTCACTGCTGAACATTTACTGGGATCCCTGTCCCCCTCTCCTTTTCTTGCTATGAATATGTGTTCTCTTACATTCGCCCCTGTGCTCTGATGATCTTGGAGGTGTCAAGAGGAGATTGCAATGTTGAATGGCACATATAGGTATGTGTTTAATTTTTTATATATGCTGCTAAATGGCTTGTCAAAAAGTTTTAACAGCTAAATTCCTCACAGCAATGTATAAGCAGCAATTTTTCCATATAGCCATCACCAGTAGAGCTTATTGATCATTTCATTTTTTTTTGCCAGTCTGATGGGTATAATATACATTGTTGTTATTTTAATTTGCATTTCCCTGACTGATTTAATGCGAGCATGTTTTTGTTTTCCATGTGGGTTTATTCCTCTGTGAATTTCTTGTTTCTTTATTCATTTTCCTATGAGTTTGTCTACTTTTGTCAATTTGTAAAAACAAAACAAAAACTGTTGTCATCTGTGGTACAAATATTCCTGAACCTATCCTTTGTCGATTTATCTGGTAAGGGAAACTTTCTTTTGTCAAAAAAAGATTTTAAATCCTTATATGAGCAAATTTGTTGGTTGTTATGTAGCTAAACTGTGTCTGACTCTTTTATGACCCCATGGGGTGTCAATGGGATTTTCCAGGCAAGAATACTGAAGTGGGTTGCTATTTCCTTCCCCAAGGGACCTCCCTGATCTTTTCTTTATAGCTTCTGTATTAGATCAAGAAATGCATCAGTCAAGAAAGTTGGCTTTCACTGGTGGTTTGTACATATAAGCACATATAATGTGCTGGATTTTCTTGAAAGTATTTTTTTGTACAATTGTCTTTAATTTTGTCATTTATTTTTGGAGCTGATATAAGACTGAGTTCAATTGTTTTTAAATGCAGTTGAATAGCTGTGCCATAACCAGTTAAATGCATATATGAATGTATGTGCACATATATGTATTCATATACAAATGGTCCTGACTTACAAGAGTTTGATTTTATGATGGTGCAAAAGTGATATGCATTCAATAGAATCTGTACTTTGAATTTTGATCTTTTCCTGGGTTAGTGCTATGTGGTCTGATATTTTCTCAAGATGCTGGGCAGCGACAGCAGCTCCCAGTCAGCTCTGCGAACACAGCTGTGAACAATCGATACACTTACAGCCATTCTGGACCCACACAACCGTTCTGTTTTTCACTTTCAGTACAGTATTCAATAAATCACATGAGATATCCAGCACCTTATTACAAAACAGGCTTTGTGTTAGATGATTTTGCCAACTGAAGGCTAACGCAAGTGTTCTGAGCACGTTTAAGGTTGGTTAGGCTAAACTGTGATGTTTGGTAGATTAAGTGTATTAAATGCATCTTTGACTTTTATGGCATTTTCAATTTATGATAGGTTTATCAGGATGTAATCCAATCATAAATTAAGGAAAATCATTATGTATGTGTGTATATATACCATATGTATGTCTGTACATATATATATATGTGTGTGTGTCCATATATGTATAAGTATGTATGGTGTGTGTGTGTGCATCTCCATATAGGTATATGAATAGATATACATCCATGTGTGTATGTGTGTGTGTGCTCAGTGGTATCCTCTGTCCATGGGATTTTCCAGGCAAGAATACTGGAGTGGGGTATTACTCCAGGGAATGTTCCCAACACAGGGATGGAACCCATATCTCTTGCATCTCCTGCATTGGCAGATGGATTCTTTACCACCATACCTCCTGAGAAGCCCATATATCCATATATAATTATAATATATCTCAAAATATATGTGTGTGTATATATATATACATACTGGTATGTATATGTATACAAAATTTTTTGATTCTCTGTATAGTTTCACTGAATTCCACTACTACCTGTAGGCCTCGTAAAACATTTGATTAAGGATTTGAAGAGAAATCTGAATTAGTTTGAAAAGGAAAAAGCTATGTTTAAGCCCCCAGAACCCCAACATTTCCTTTTAAATCTTTTGACCCTGTGACACTATAATTCATCCTCTCTTCTCAAAACGAGCCACTATCTTTTTTCATGGATGTTGTTCTTGTACTACTTACCTCTGTTAGCCATCACATGAGTTTGTTCATGTCGGGTTGGACTCAAAAGAGTCGACACAACTCCTGTCCTCACTTTCTTTCTATAGAAAGCAGCCACAGAAGCAATAGACTCTCAGATTGGTTGTTAGAGAAGAAATAGTTAATGTATCGTTTTCCTCCTTAACATCTTTCATCACATAGCCTATTTTGGTGTTTTGGTACCTGAAACCCCATTTTGCTTATGGCTACATTAAAATGTGAATATTCATTTTGGAGATTTGCTGGCGACAGTTATGCCAGTAAAATCAAAGAGCTACATCCAAGCATTTCAGAAAAGCACAATTATATGTACTTAGAAATATTTCCTAATAATCTAGGTTTATTTCAACATGAATTCTATATAAAGTCACAGGGGAAAGAAAAGACATAGCAATTTAATTATTTAACCTAAAGTGTAACACGCTATAACTGTTCTCCTTTATCCAAGGACAACGTGTCTCATACTTGAAAGTGACTAAAGGGCAATGATTCTTTATGAGTTTTTCCCTTCGGTGACCTTTATAAAAAGTCTAAGGTAAAGTTCTAAGTCAGGGCATTCCTCCTTCCCCTCACTTCTCTCAAAGAAGTATTAGAGAAGTGTCACTTCTACAAACCAAGTCTGGACTCAATGCCAAAGCAACTTTAAGGAACAGAATTTTATATGCAGATTGCCTAACCCAAGACAACTTTATAGTTCCTAGAACATGCTTTTTCAGTATTGTTCCTTGCTCAATTTTATTACATAAAGCAGTCCTTTTCCTCTTTCTCTTTTGTACTTAAATGAGAAAATAGATTTGCTTCTTCTCATCCCAGAAATGTACAGAATCATAAGGTGTTAAAATTGTCAGGGACATTATAAGCCAGGCAACCTTAGAAATTGTCTACTTTAAACTCTTGCTGAATGATTCTTTTCTCTCTTTTTTTTTTTTTTTTTAGAGCCCCAGTTGATTCAAGGGAAGGCAAGATTCTGTGAATGCCTGGACTCCGTTTCATGTCCTACTTCTGTCTTCCTCTGATCTTTGTTTAAATGGCTCTGCCAGGAGGACTTTCCAGGGGGTGGGGCTGCGTGCTCAAACACATGTGAGAATCCACGTGTGTCCTGCGTTTTCTGGAGAGGTGATTTTTGGCAGGGGATTTTTGCTCCATGGAGGGAGAGTGTATGAACATTTTTTTTTTTTCCCCTACTCAGCACAACGGTAGTTCCCTACCGACTGGTATCTGTTTTGAAGTCACATGGCAAAGGGGATTTCTGTCAATGTTTATTCATTGCACATTCAAATATGACACTCTGATGACCATTCACAGGATCACGTCAGTGTTAGTATACAATTTTTCTGCCAACAATGGGAAGTTTATTCCCAGAGCTAAAGTTGCTTTATTTGAAAATGCAGGAGGTTTCATGCACAATAGGCATATTTTAGAGCTTATTTTTTAAATATTAAATTTATTTAGTTATTTTATTTTTAAATTGTATAAGATGACTGCTTGGCTGAGCCTATCTGAAATGTTTCTTAATCGGTACCACATTGATTAGTGAATACCTTCATGGTACAAGAAGATGATGGATAAAATGACTTTATCTATCACTACCCTAACATAAATTGAAACATTTTTACTCCTGTTTGGGGCCCCACCCTGTGGAAAGAGAAAACATCTCTGCTCTATTATATGGGGTAAGTGCATGTGACTTGATTTGGCCAATGAACTGAGACTGACAGCCACTTTCTATCAGAGGATTTCAGAGCCAGTGTGAGGTCCGTCACTCCTGCTTTTCACTCTGCCCCATAACCGCCTGTGTTCCAGGTAGAGGATCTGTCATCCAGATCCCCCTGTAAACAAAAAGTAGACCAAAGCCACAGGTGACATGGGACATGAGCAAGAAATCAAGCTATATTACTGTGAGCCCCTGAGATCTGAAGTCCATTTGTTACTGCAACGTAATCTTGCTCATCCTGGCTCATGCAGACTGCATACCAGAAAGAGTGAACAGAACCTAAGTTCAAATCCTGGTTCTGCCTTTAAATAGTGATGTGAACTTGGACATTTCTAAAACATTGGTGACCTTCACAACTTGAACTTCGGTTTCCCCAGGAATGGATACAACGACCATCACCTTGTGGATCTCACAGAAGATGGATATGAGGCTAAAATGACACTGTTTATATTATCATACACTGGAAAGTGTATAAATGCAAGGCACTAGAACAATTGGATTTTCCATTTTTTAGTGAGTGGCATATACTAATCTTTGCTTCTTTCTTTATTTATGGCTGAATTGGGTCTTCAGTGCTGTGTGCAGGCTTTCTCTAGTTTGAGCTGGGACGACTCTTCATTGCGATTCAAGGGCTCCTCGTTGCTATAGCTTTTCTTGTTGTGAAGCAAGGGCTCTATGGCACTCGGGCTTCAGTAGTTGTGGTGCATGAGGTTAGTTGCTCCAAAGCACGTGTGATTTTCCCGGACCAGGGATCAAATCCGCATCTCCTGCGCTAGCAGGCAGATTCTTAACCACTGGACCACCAGAGAAGTCCATTATCTTAGCTTTTTTTCAACTTTGAAATAAGTACACATTCTAAAATGTATCATCCACCCAAAGCTTTATAAACCATTAAGTGCAGACACTTCCATATACTGTCTGAGAAAGGCACTTCTGACTGTAGAAGACCATTCTTTTTAAGCATCCAGCTTTGAAAAGAGCACACGTGAAGTAATGTTGAGCCATGTGGATACTTGCCTGGCCAAGATGATCAGCCTGATTATTTATCCTGAGCTATAAGGCCAAACTGCTTCACTTTTGGAGAAAACATTATTAATGATACGAACACTATTATATTTATTTTACTAGGAAGAATTAGTGGAAAGAACATTAGCTTTCGAAACATAGACCTGGCACTTGGTAGTCATTCAGTAAATATTTATTGACTAAATGACCAAATCAGCTCAAATCTCACCAACAATTTCTGACTATGTGATTTTGTGCAAGACATTTAACCTCTCTGAGTTTCCGATTATTCACTTGCAACATACAAAATAATAATCTCCTCACAGGGCTTTTTTTTTTTTAAAGGATTAATGAAGTGATTGATGTATGAGATCTCTCAAAGTGCTCAGTAAAAATTTAATAAGCATGGAAGTTTAGTTGATTAGCTATGCTATGTCCTAGAGTGCGTAGCCAGCTTGTAGAAAAAAGAGTTGGCTTTTGATATTGTTTGCAATGTTCCATTAACGAAGTCTTGAGATTCCTTTGGAAAAAATCAATTCCATTTTGATAAGACCACGCTTTCTTTGCCACAGAAGCAATACCATATGTGTGCACCTGAGGAAAGCATTTAAAATGCTTTTGACATGCAAAGGCTTCCAGGGCTCTGCTTTGGAAAAGCTCTCCTAACAAAAGGGACCACACTGCCTCCCATTGCCTGGTTTCTGGATTGGTTTTCCATCTCTTCTTCACAGCACTGCCTTTATCTCTCAGTGCCTGTTATCTGCCTCTCTAATACACTTACTTGCCGGTCCCTGAAAGGCCCTGCTGTAGATGTCCTTAGGAACTTCCATCAGCAACAATAAGGTGGGTGGCAAACTTTTAAAGGATCTGCATCAACAAAAAGGGAGGAGAGAAGGAACCGATGACACACATGGTGATTTTCTAGGTATTTAGCATTCATTTAATCCTGGTAGCAGCTCTGTGCAGTCAGTGGCTTTATTTATTTATTTCAATGGTGATTTTAAAACAAGGACATCAAAGTACAAAGAGTTTCAGGAATCTGCCCAAAGTCATACAATCAGTAAGTGGTATGGCTCGAAAGTGAAAGTGAAAGTGAAGTCGCTCATTCATGTCCGACTCTTTGCAACACCATGGACTGTAGCCTACCAGGCTCCTCTGTCGATGGGATTTTCCAGGCAATAGTACTGGAGTGGATTGCCATTTCCTTCTCCAGGGGATCTTCCCAACCCAGGGATCAAACCTGGGTCTCCCGCATTGTAGACAGACGCTTTACTGTCTGAGCCACCAGGGAAGTCACTGTCTGAGCCACCAGGGAAGTCGAAATTGAACACAAATCTGTTTAGGTCCAAAATCATGTTCTTTCCTTGCCATTACCTTGCCTGCTCTTTACTGACATCTCCCTACCTCTATGCATGGTGCAACGAAGATGTTCAGACAGCACGGTGTGTTGTGGAGAGAGCCGTCTAAGCTAGAGAACCTGGCTTCTCACGCTAATAAAGTCATTTACTACCTATGAACCCTTGAGCAGTTTACTTATCAACTCTGTGTCTCAAGTGCTTCACTGCTCAAGAGAGAAAAGTCATCCCCTTCTGGCAATGTCAGCAAGGAAACTAGATACAGTATAAGTAGACTGAGTGCCCGGCATAGAGGACCTTCAGTCAGTGAAAGCTACTGATGCCATTATTGTTGCCCTCAAACGAATCCCTGAATAGGATGATTCACTCTACAAAGCCGTGTTGGGTGAGTGTTCAGTGGGTGGTATAGATACAATGCAGATTTGAAAGGAGGTGCAAGAGAGGTTATTTCTTGCTTGAAGAACTGTGTAAGAGTGAAGCCTAGACAGTCACAGGAGTGCAGATTCCACAATGGTAGAAATTGTGCCTGCCTTTCTTTTCCTTGGCATTATTTCTCTAGGGCTGAGGACAACAGATTGGAGCACTAAGTGGATACTCCTTTAAAATGTACTGAATGATCGAATGAAAGTTGATCCTTGATAATGCATTTTGAAGGGGCAGTGAAGTGAAAGTCACTCAGTTGTGTCCGACTCTTTGAGACCCCATGGACTATACAGTCCATGGAATTCTACAGGCCAGAATACTGGAGTGGGTAGCCTTTCCCTTCTCCAGGGGATTTTCCCAACCCAGGAATCAAATCGGAGTCTCCTGCATTGCAGGCAGATTCTTTACCAACTGAGCTACCAGGGAAGCCCGAAAGAGACTAGAGGGAAAAGCAAAAGGTGATTTTAAAAAGTAGGTAGGTCAGAAAACCTACAACATTTATCGAAGACGAAAAGGAAGGTGATACAGCTGGAGGAGAGGTGGTTGGGTGGGTAAATCAAGAGATCACAAAAAATGGGAGTTTCAAATATAACATGATAGTCAGCAGGATGGAATCCTGAAGAGAGGTTGAAGAAAGGCTAATTTAGTCATCGGGCAATGAAGAGACCCATCATTGTCCTTATTTTAGGATAATTAGAGTACTAACTCATCTGAGTGTTGTGAAGATTAAATGAAATATTATTTGTAAGGAGCTTGGCCTAGTGCCTGGCCCATATCAGGCACTCAGTACATTAGTTATTATTCACATCAAATTGTTGTTTTTAACTTTGTGATGTTTCGGCTGGTGATGCTAACAGAGGCCACTGTGGAGGTGGAGGCAACAGGCCAGGGGGAGAATGGATGCCAATATTTATGGAGGACCTGTAAGTATAAAGCATGAGCCAGGCTTGCTGGGTACACAGAGAAAAAACCTTCCTCCTACTGATTCTCGAAACACCGAAACATCCCTCAAGGACTTTACTGCCAGGTGTAGAGTTAATGTCTGCATAACAGGTATATCGTCACAAGCCAGTTTTGTAAGTTGATCTTTGGGACCCCTTCCTGTGACTTCTCCCAAAAAAGGTTAGTTTCTCTCCTGCATCCAAATGCCATCCTGGGGGAAAAAAAGAAGAGGAGTTGGGAGATCTAAGGTCTGGCCTTTATCCAAATGTTCCTGACTTATCTAAGGCAACTATTTCAATTCTATGATCAATCTGAGATAACAAGATTGGACTAAAATTTACTTTGATTTTTTTCCACTGCTTGCAGCAGCATAGAGTCTCATGAGGAAGAACAGAAAAGTTGTAGACTAAATAAAGAACAGTTTTAGAACAAATGTTCTCTGCATAGCTGAGTGTTGGGTTAGCAGTTTTATGACCCACTATGTGAGTACTTAGATAACTATAATGCAAGGTAGAAGTGATAAACATAGAGTACATAAGTGTTACGGGAATTCGGAGGAAGTATTTCAGCGAATTCAGGAAAGGCTTTGTGTAGGAGATAGAATTGGAGTTGTTTTTCACTCCAAAATTGATCTTGAAAACTTTAAAACAGGCAGAAAAAGGGAAAGAATTATAAAATGAATAGCTGTATACCCTTCAGTGAGATTCAACATTCAGCCTTGCTTTGATGTTTACTGTCTCTCTGTATGCATACATATATACATATTACATATTTTTCAGAAGCGTTTGAGAGTAAGTTGCAGATAACATTCCTGAATAATCTGTGTGCATCTCTTAAAAACAAGGACCTTCTCTGGTATAACCACAACATCACTATCACTGAAGAAAGTGAGGAGTCATGATGGAGCTGGATTTTGGAGGAAAGATAGAGTTGGGTTTTTGATGACCAGTGGTAGGTCTTCTTGGGTAGGAAATGCTGCGCGGGTCAAGCCTGGATGTAGTGACCTTGGACCAGTGTATTTTAATCCCTTCCTCTGATGAGAAGCTGCTCCTAGACCAGAAAGCCCAAGTGATTTGCCACAAAGGTAGTTTGGAAAGAGCTGGAGCCAGCAGCCGCATTTCCTGATTCCTTTTACCTTGCTCCCCACCACACTCCTCTTGCTGGCTAAATTTAGAACACAACGCTCTTGGTTCTTACACAGGCCCACTTTGAAATCAGTCTCAGTTTAAAAAGTTTTTTGGATGGCACCTTTCTGTGTGGGTTTCCAAGATGTTGCCAAGCTGAATCTTGCCAGTTCTCCTGGAAGATCAAGGTTGAAACAGGTGGAGAAACAGAAATAGGGATGACTAACTGCACAATAAGTCATGGAAAAAGCCAGGAGGGATGTCTCAAGTTCCTGAAAAACAAACAAACAAACACTGCTGAAGCCTGCACCAGCCTCGAGTTCTGTTCTAACCCGCCGCACCCTTCCACCCCTTCCTCTACCCCCGCTTCACACAGCCAAAGAGGATTCAGCAGATATAGGGGGGCGAGGGCATTGCTGAGCTGTGAGTTAGGACTCCTGAGTGCTGTCGCGTGCCTTTGCTTCTGATTATTGGCATGACTTTACACAGTGGTTCTCAATCAGGGCTGACTTTGTCCTCCAGGGAATATTTGGCCATGTCTGGAAATTGTTGGGGACACTCCTAAACGTCCCAGAGTGCACAGGACAGCCCCCCAACAACAAAGGGCTACTCAGTCCAAAATGTCAGTGCCGCTGATGGGGTAGAGGAAGAGGCTCAAGAGGGAGGAGCTACATGCATACTCACAGCTGATTTATTTCATTGACAGCAGAAACTAACACAACCTCATAAAGCAGTTATATTCCAATAAAATCAAGTCAGTAAAGAAAAGATACCATTTTGGACAAATTACTGATTTTCTTCAGTACTCAATATTCTTGCTTCGAAATGGGAACAAGTGGTTTTCCATCGTAAGACTGTTGAAGAATCCCCTGAGATGCTTGTTTAAAAAGGCAGGTTTCTGTCCCCATCTTCAGGGATTCCTAGTCAGCCCACATGGCGTGCCTTGAGAAAAGCTGTTCTGAATAGTTCCTAAGGACCTTCTCTGCCCTCCCCTTTTCCAATTCTAAGAATGTAGATGAGCAACAAATGTATGTCAGAGTTCCTGCCTGAGCACAGGATGAATATGGTAACACGAAGTGCTAATCTTCCTTCAGACCTCCTCACGCACACGTGTTCCTCCATGCCCACGGGCCACACAGAGTGGTCGAGCATGTGCATGGTGAGGTTTGAGGCCTGCCCATCTCTCCAGCTCGTTGCACACTCCAGACATGGAGCTGCCTCTCACTTCCCCTTAGGCGCTGTGCTTCCTCCTGCCTTTGGCTGCTTCCCATTTGCTGGGCTCTGTCTGCCTCTTCCTCCTCCTACTTCTAAAACATACACTTTGGCTAAAGCTTACTCATCCTCAGGTTACAAGTTACCCATCACTTCCTCGGGGAAGCCCCCATTGCTTCCCAACAACCTTACTCATTACACGTCATTGCAATTGCTTACGTTTAACCAGATCTGTCAGGGGACTTCCCCGGTGGTCCAGTGGCTAAGACTCTGCTCCCAATGCAGAGGGCCTGGGTTCGATCCCTAGTCGGGGAATTAGATCCCACTTGCCGCAACTAAAGATCATGCATGCCACAATGAAGGTCGATGATCCCGAAGACCATAATTAAGACCCAGCACAGCCAAATAAAATAAATAAATAAATGAACAGATCTGTCAGCCCTGCTAGACTATAAGCTCTGCCAGGGTGCAGACACTGTCCTTCTGATGTGTTATTAATCGCCAGCCCCTACATGGTGCCTGAAATTTTAGAAGGGCTCAATAAATACTTGTTGAATGATGAAATGATTGATTGAATGAATGACTAACAGCAGATAAGTAAGGGTGAGTGGGTTAGTGATTACAAAAAGGGGAAGATGCAACATACAGGATCCCGCTTGCACAGAAACTGGGTTTGGCCTGGGTCAGGGGGAGGTTGAGTGCAGCCATGTAAAATACTGATTCTCACTGAAACTTCTCTCTTTCCAGTGTGACAACACGTGACTTTTTAAAAAAAAAATTTTAATTTTTTGGCCACATTGCATGTGGGATCTTGGTTCCCCGACCAGGGATTGAATCAATATCCACCCGCGCCCCCACCCCCCCCACCCCCGCCAGCTTTGGAAGTGTAGAGTCTTAATTGCTGGACTGCCAGGGAAGTCTACGCCTGAACTATTTGAATAAAAGTGGGATCTTGAACTTCCCTGGTGGTTCCAGTGGTTAAGAGTCCTCCTGCCAATGCAGGAGACACAGATTCGATCCCTGGTCGGGGAAGACCCCACGTGCTTCCAGGCAACTAATCTTGAGTGCCACAACTACTGAGCCTATGCATCCCAGAGCCTGTGCTCTACAAGAGAAGCCACCGCAATGAGAAGCCTGCACATCACAACGAGAGAGAAGCCCCAGCTCACTGCAACTAGAGAAAGCCTGCACACAGCAACAAAGACCCGGTGCAGCCAAAAGTAACACAAGCAAATAAAATTCAACGTCTTTGTAAACAGTGAGATCTTTCCTTGTTAGGAGTCCGTGGTGACTTTCTGTTAAGTGTGTGGTAGGATCTGAAAACCTCAGCATGACATACGAGTCCATGGATATCTGACTCCCATGTGGCTTCTTCTCCCACCACCTCCTCCATCCATCCCAGACATACTCTGCTTTAATCATATCAGATGTTTCATCCTCTCTGAAATATACATGAAGCTCCCATCCTACCACCTGGCCAACTCCTACTTGTATTTTAAAACTTAGGTTAAAATGTCACCTCCTCTGTAAAGACTTTTTGTTCAGTCCCACTGGGTTGGACACTCAGCATTTTGAACTTCAATAATGCTGTGTCTTTATGTAGCACTTAGAGCATAATTATTTTTTTTTCAAATTTTAACTTTTTATTTTGTGTTGGGGTATAGCCAATTAACAATGTTGTGGCAGCTTCAGATGAACAGTGAAGGGACTCAGCAATACATATGCATGAGTCCATCCTTCCCCTAAACTCCACTCCCATCCAGGCTGGCATATATCATTGAGTAGAGTTCCATGTGCTGTACAGTAGGTCTTTGTTGGTTATCCATTTTGAGTATAGAAATGTGTCTATGACCTTCCCAAGTAGAACATAATTATTTGTTTACCTGTGTGTGCCGCTCTCACTAACAGATGAGCAGCTCTCTGAGTGGGGGCTCTGTGCAACTCACTCATCTTTTACTTCCTACTATAGTGCCTAGTCACCCCACTCCAGTACTCTTGCCTGGAAACTCCCATGGACGAAGGAGCCTGGTAGGCTGCAGTTCATGGGGTCACGAAGAGTCAGACACGACTGAGTGACTTCACTTTCACTTTTCACTTTCATGCACTGGAGAAGGAAATGGCAACCCACTCCAGTGTTCTTGCTTGGGGAATCCCAGGGACGGCGGAGCCTGGTGGGCTGCCATCCATGGGGTTGCACAGAGTCGGACACGACTGAAGCGACTTAGCAGCAGCAGCAGCAGCAGCAGCAGCATAGAGCCTAGTCAAAAGGGAAGCGCTATGAATCCTTGTGGAGTGAATGAATGAATGAATGAATGAACAGAAAGAAAGCTAGAATATGACAGTGGATGCAATTTCTAGTTTTGTTCTTTGTTTTAAAATATTTCCTTTTCTTGAATGAAAATACCTAGAGGAATGGAGGTTACATGGCGGGGGAAATAGCTTCTTTCAAAAATCCAGTTTTCCACTTTTACATTTTTTTCTTAGGATCAATTAGAATTCAAAGTGCTATATAATATGGACAGCCTGCTTAATACTTCAAGGCTATTTAGAGCTTAGTAGCACAAAATTTTTGTTCAGAATGCACATACCTTTGATTTCTGACAAATACAAAATAGCTTTTCCTAATTACCTTAAAATTAATACTTTGCATATATTTTAAAATACGAGCTTTTCTTTTGAAAGTTTCCTTTCTGGGACACATAAATGTAACATTTTTCCTAGGTTGAGGGTGGGAGGAGTTTGATTTACATCTATCTTTTCTTCCAATTTTAAGTGTTTTTTAAATTATTATTTTTTAATTCTTTTCAGTTATTCATCCCTGAGCCCTGGGAAAATCTCATTTCCACTTCACCATCCGGGATATTATTGTGAAAATTTATTAGTTTTGACAGCTCTCCGAGATAGTGTCACTGGCCCATGATACTAGATTGATAGGAAAAAAAAATTCACATATCTCAGTGGACGGACTGTTTTTTGTTTTGACTGCGCTGCACAGAATGCGGGATCTCAGTTCACTGATCAGAGATCAAACCCACGCCTCCTGTATTGGAAGGGCAGAATCTTAACCACTGCACTGCCAGGGAAGTCCATATTGGGTTGACTTCTTCAGAACCTATTGAAACGATTCCCTAAACACCCAATGCTGGCTCCGGTTTTGCTCAGACCACAGGTCTGCCTCATACCCCTACTGACTGGCCCACCTCTCCCCACCCCAAAGAAGGTGGGAAGGTTTTGAAAAGTAGCTGCTCAAGCATCGGGGCAGAC
The DNA here is from genome assembly GCF_002263795.3 of Bos taurus. NCBI lineage: Eukaryota > Metazoa > Chordata > Mammalia > Artiodactyla > Bovidae > Bos > Bos taurus. The sequence continues at coordinate 21,929,546 of NC_037332.1, read as the reverse complement.
ACTTTAGGAATAAATAACACTTGGAGGAACATCCTGTGTAGCTCAGGATCTCCAGCTGGGTGAAGGGGCCTGAGATTATTTGAAGGAGAGAGATTCTTACTCTTTTCAGATCAGTGTAGAGTTTTAGCAAAATCACACACAAAAAAAGGAGTGGGAGGTGGCAGATTTCAGCTATATGTAGTTTAGATGTTCAGACCTGACATATTCCACTTCAACCCGGCTAAAAGATTCCCAGTGTCATCTCTGGGACTGTCAAGAACAATTTGTGTGTGTGTGTGTGTGTGTGTGTGTATGTGGCTGTGTGCTTGTGGGTTCATGCATTTCCACCCTGCAGGGACAATTGCGTTTTAGCTTCCAGGTATACAGTTCTGTTTTCCTCTGTCAGGTGACCATGGGTTTTGTCGTATTCAGCAGGCCTTTTGTCTAATGCATTGACATCTTAATGAAAAACAAAAGGTATATTCATCAAAAGAGACAAGATTACCCGAATCATAAATGGAGAGCATTGGGGAGGCTAGCAACAATAATAATAATAAATTGCAGCTATTGTCCACAGAAACTTGCTTTTCTAAGGTGCTTTTGATAATTACCTGTCAGTGTTCCTGTTTCAACTCCCGCTCCTTGAATTGATGGAGTCCATTTATATCACATGAAATTCTTGTATTTGCTTCTTGAAGTGAATTCCATTCGCAGGCATGAGGAGGGTGGGGGTTATTTCATTTTTTTCCAGCAAGGGGACCTGCCATTGTTGAATCTGACACACGTAAGCTTTGCTTTCTGGATGGAGGGAAGCAAAACAAAGCAGAAAATGAACACCAGCCTTAATAAGGAAGTGAAAGGCGGAAGCTGTAGCTCGGATGGTTTGGGGGGCCGTGTGTGTTTGTGTCTCCAGCAGAGTGGCACCTGGTCGTTTCCATGAGGTTGTCTGACTCAGGTAATGTCTCCCTCATTATCTCTGTCAGGTGATGGAGTGAAGCTTCAGAGAAATGCCAGCACAAGGGAAGACGGATAAGAATGGCGGCAGTGAAGATCTATGTCAAGAATGTAGGAACTCCAGGGATTACAGTTTGTCTTTATTTAAGACTGTCTTAGTGTGAATGACTGAATTGAATAAAACTATGAGCATCTAAGCTAACTCTGGGAGATGGTGAAGGGCAGAGGAACCTGGCATGCTGGCAGTCCATGGAGTCACAAAGAATCGAGCGGGACAGCGATTAAACAACAAGCTTCTAAAGAGAAGGGATGTCTCATTGATTCAGCTCTTTCTGGTTTAATTCATGGAAATAGAAGTGGAGGAACTGGTTACACAGGACAGTGTGGCAGGGGACCTCCACGTTTCCATCAGAGAAGAAAGCCCCAAATCAGGAGACATGTGTCTCGACATCAATTTTGCTACTGTGTGACGTGGGACAACTGGTTTTTCTTCTCTCAGGCTCAGATTCCCTATTTGTTAAATGAGAAAGTTGGGTCAGATCCTATCCAGCTCTAAAATCCATTTTAAAAAATCTTAGTATCCTTAATTCTTCACACAGTGTCTGTCATGACCCTGGGGATCAACCTGTGTTTATTAAGTGACCAAAAAAAACAAATGCGTGTTTCTCTTAGGCATAATTGCCTATGCAAGTCTCTTGCTCAGTTAGTCGGATGGCTGGATTTCAGAATTACAAGGGTTATCAGTAAGGATAACCCACATTTAATAACTGCACATTTCCCCGATTTCTTGCTATGTGTGGAAACAGCTTCTAAGATGGACTCTGGGGACCCCCTACCTCCTAGGGTCCAAGTCCTGTGTCATTCCTTCCTCTGGAAGAGGCTGGATATATTGATTTGCCTTTAACAAGTAGGACACAGCAGAAATGATGGGTTCTCACTTCTGAAGTTAGGTTACAGAAAAACCCCTGACTTCTGTTTTGTTTTCTCTCTCTCTGAGAATCTCTGCTCTGGGGGGAAATCAGCTGCCATATGGTGAGCTATCCTTTGGAGAGGCCTACGTGGCAGAGAACCAGTGTCGCCAGATAACCCCCAGCAGACCTAGGACTCCAAGAGTCACATGTGTGAACTTGGAAGTGGATCTCTCCGTAATTGAGCCCTAAAACGGCTGCAGCCCTGGGAAATGTCTCAGCTGCAGCCTTGCCAGAGACTGTGAGCCATGCCCAGACTTCTGACTCACAGAAACTGAGATCATAAATGCTCTGTTATTTTAATAATGTTATTTTAAATGGATAAGTTTTGAAGTAGTTTGTTACACAGCAATTGGTGACTAATACACTATGCTGCAAAAGGATCTCAGATATGTTACAGTGCATTAATCCAAATAAGGGATATGACAAGTACACCAGTAACTATTATGTACAGTTGTAATATTCAGTCAGTTCAGTGCAGTCGCTCAGTTGTGTCCGACTCTTTGCGACCCCATGAATTATAGCATGCCAGGCCTCCCTGTCCATCACCAACTCCCAGAGTTCACCCAAACTCACGTCCATCGAGTTGGTGATGCCATCCAGCCATCTCATCCTCTGTTGTCCCCTTCTCCTCCTGCCCCCAATCTCTCCCAGTATCAGAGTCTTTTCCAATGAGTCAACTCTTCGCATGAGGTGGCCAAAGTATTAGAGTTTCAGCTTCAGCATCAGTCCTGCCAATGAACACCCAGGACTGATCTCCTTCAGAATGGACTGGTTGGATCTCCTTGCAGTCCAAGGGACTCTCGAGAGTCTTCTCCAACACCACAGTTCAAAAGCATCAATTCTTCGGCACTCAGCTTTCTTCACAGTCCAACTCTCACATCCATACATGACCACTGGAAAAACCGTAGCCTTGACTAGATGGACCTTTGTTGGCAAAGTAATGTCTCTGTTTTTTAATATGCTGTCTAGGTTGGTCATAACTTTCCTTCCAAGGAGCAAGCAGCTTTTAATTTCATGAAGTCACCATCTGCAGTGATTTTGGAACCAAGAAAATAAAGTCTCTCACTGTTTCCACTGTTTCCCCATATATTTGCTATGAAATGATTAGACTGGATACCATGATCTTCATTTTCTGAATGTTGAGCTTTAAGCCAACTTTTTCACTCTCCTCTTTCACTTTCAAGAGGCTTTTGAGTTCCTCTTCACTTTCTGCCATAAGGGTGGTGTCATCTGCATATCTGAGGTTATTGATATTTCTCCCAGCAATCTCGATTCCAGCTTGTGCTTCTTCCAGCCTAGGGTTTCTCATGATGTACTCTGCATAGAAGTTAAATAAGCAGGGTGACAATATACAGCCTTGACGTACTCCTTTTCCTATTTGGAACCAGTCTGTTGTTCCATGTCCAGTTCTAACTGTTGCTTCCTGACCAGCATATAGGTTTCTCAAGAGGCAGGTCAGGTGGTCTGGTATTCCCATTTCTTTCAGAATTTTCCACAGTTTATTGTGATCCTCACAGTCAAAGGCTTTGGCATAGTCAATAAAGCAGAAATAGATGTTTTTCTGGAACTCTCTTGCTTTTTCGATGATCCAGCAGATGTTGGCAATTTGATCTCTGGTTCCTCTGCCTTTTCTAAAACCAGCTTGGACATCTGGAAGTTCACGGTTCATGTATTGCTGAAGCCTGGCTTGGAGAATTTTAAGCATTACTTTACTAGCGTGTGAGATGACTGCAATTATGCAGTAGTTTGAGCATTCTTCGGCATTGCCTTTCTTTGGGATTGGAATGAAAACTGACCTTTTCCAGTCCTGTGGCCACTGCTGAGTTTTCCAAATTTGCTGGCATATTGAGTGCAGCACTTTCACAGCATCATCTTTCAGAATTTGAAAGACCTCAACTGGAATTCCATCACCTCCACTAGCTTTGTTTGTAGTGATGCTTTCTAAGGCCCACTTGACTTCACTTTGCAGGATGTCTGGCTCTAGGTGAGTGATCACACCATCATGATTATCTAGATCATGAAGCTCTTTTTTGTACAGTTCTTCTGTGTATTCTTGCCACCTCTTCTTAATATTTTCTGCTTCTGTTAGGTCCATACCATTTCTGTCCTTTATTGAGCCCATCTTTGCATGAAATGTTCCCTTGGTATCTCTCATTTTCTTGAAGAGATCTCTTGTCTTTCCCATTCTGTTGTTTTCCTCTATTTCTTTGCCTTGATTGCTGAGGAAGGCTTTCTTATCTCTCCTTGCTATTCTTTGGAACTCTGCATTCAGATGCTTATGCAATGCTATGCTAAGTCACTTCAGTCGTTTCCGACTCTGTGTGTCCCCATATATGGCAGCCCACCAGGCTCCCCCGTTCCTGGGATTCTCCAGGCAAGAACACTGGAGTCGGCTGCCATTTCCTTCTCCAATGCATGAAAGTGAAAAGTGAAAGTGAAGTCGCTTAGTCATGTCCGACTCTTAGCGACCCCATGGATTGCAGCCTAACAGGCTCCTCCGTCCATGGGATTTTCCAAGCAAGAGTTACTGGAGTGGGGTGCCAGATGCTTATATCTTTCCTTTTCTTCTTTGCTTTTAGCTTCTCTTCTTTTCACAGCTATTTGTAAGGCCTCCTCAGACAGCCATTTTGCTTTTTTGCAGTTTTTTTCCATGGGAATGGTCTTGATCCCTGTCTCCTGTACGATGTCATGAACCTCCATCCATAGTTCATCAGGCACTCTGTCTATCAGATCTAGTCCCTTAAATCTATTTATCACTTCCACTGTATAATCATAAGGGATTTGATTTAGGTCATACCTGAATGGTCTAGTGGTTTTCCCTACTTTCTTCAATTTAAGTCTGAATTTGGCAATAAGGAGTTCATGATCTGAGCCACAGTCAGCTTCCAGTCTTATTTTTACTGACTGTATAGAGCTTCTCCATCTTTGGCTGCAAAGAATATAATCAATCTGATTTCGCTGTTGACCATCTGGTGATGTCCATGTGTAGAGTCTTCTCTTGTGTTGTTGGAAGAGGGTGTTTGCTATGACCAGTGTGTTCTTTTGACAAAACTCTATTAGCCTTTGCCCTGCTTCATTCCATATTCCAAGGCCAAATTTGCCTGTTACTCCAGGTGTTTCTTGACTTCCTACTTTTGCATTCCAGTCCCCTATAATGAAAAGGATATCTTTTTTGGGTGTTAGTTCTAAAAGGTCTTGTGGGTCTTCATAGAACCGTTCAACTTCAGCTTCTTCAGCATTACTGGTTGGGGCATAGACTTGGATTACTGTGATATTGAATGGTTTGCCTTGGAAATGAACAGAGATCATTCTGTCCTTTTTGAGATTGCATCCAAGTACTGCATTTTGGACTCTTGTTGACCATGATGGCTACTCCATTTCTTCTAAGGGATTCCTGCCCACAGTAGTAGATATAATGGTCATCTGAGTTACATTCACCCATTTCAGTCCATTTTAGTTTGCTGATTCCTACAATGTCGACATTCACTCTTGCCGTCTCCTGTTTGACCACTTCCAATTTGCCTTGATTCATGGACCTGACATTCCAGGTTCCTATGCAATATTGCTCTTTACAGCATTGGACCTTGCTTCTATCACCAGTCACATCCACAACTGGGTATTGTTTTTGTTTTGGCTCCATCCCTTCGTTCTTTCTGGAGTTATTTCTCCACTGATCTCCAGTAGCATATCCCACCTACCGACCTGGGGAGTTCCTCTTTCAGTATCCTATCATTTTGCCTTTTCATACAGTTCATGGGGTTCTCAAGGCAAGAATACTGAAGCGGTTTTCCATTCCCTTCTCCAGTGGACCACATTCTGTCAGACCTCTCCACCATGACCCGCCCGTCTTAGGTGACCCCACACGGCAGGGCTTAGTTTCATTGAGTTAGACCAGGCTGTGGTCCGTGTGATCAGATTGGCTAGTTTTCTGTGAGTATGGTTTCAGTGTGTCTGCCCTGTGATGCCCTCTCACAACACCTATCGTCTTACTTGGGTTTCTCTTACCTTGGACTTGGGGTATCTCTTCACGGCTGCCCCAGCAAAGTACAGCCACTGCTCCTTATCCTGGACAAGGGGTGTCTCCTCACGGCCGCCCCTCCTGACCTTGAAAGTGGAGTAGCTCCTCTTGGCCCTCCTGCGCCTGCGCAGCCACCACTCCTTGGTCCAAATCCATCTGCACTCCCCGAGGAGGTGGATGGGCGCAAGGGGTGGTACCAAAGCTCCGGTTCCTCAAGGAGTCCAGTCACAGGAAGGAAGTCCACTCTGGGTTGTTTCATCGGTCGCCGTAACTGACGACTAAGAAAAGATGTACAATTTGAGAGTTGTGAGTTAAGTTTTATTTGGCGCAAAATGAGGACTGCAGCCCGGGAGGCAGCATCCTAGAGAGCTCATGCTGCTGACATTCATTCATTTTTTTAATAATCATTTCTTTTTTTACTTGTGCCAGTGATGTGAACACATTCTCTAGTATTCAGTTCAACAGCACAAATGTAAAGTCAGCCTGCAAAGGACGAGTAGGCTGCAGATTCCCATTTTCCTGCTTGTTGTGGGCTGCCTGCTAGAACGTTTCAAGGCTCCCATTCCACATCACAATCTGGGGTCTCGAGAGTTCAACTCAGATGCAGAGTCTCATTTTCAAAGGTGTTACATTTGCATAATTTTACATCTGGGGATATCAGTAGTTCAGGTAAATCAAATAAGTTTGTGCCTCTGCACAAATAAAAACTAGCTCCCTTTCCCCAGGCCCCCATCATCCTCTTATAACCATTCCTTCGGTTCTGGCTCTTCCTCAAACCTCCCCACATTGCATCTCATGCTCAGAAATGACTTGGGCTCCGTAGCCATTTCACTCTGCCCTGCCCCGTGTGCCTCCCTTAAAAACACAAAGCTTACTGTGGTGGTGGAAAAGGGCAGGAGCCTCAGTTTTAGGAGACAGGATTCAAATTCTATTTCTGTACCATCAGAAGCCTAGTGATCAATGTCTCCTGCCTGGCCAGTTGCAGTAGCTTCTTAATTGTCCCCTTGTACTATTTCCCACCTTCAATGTTTCTTTCTATTCAATGGACAGACTAATAACTTGAAACAATTTGCTTTTTTATTAAAAAAATAGTTAGATACAATGTATAAATGTAGATAAGAAAACATAGAGAAAAATTCAAATTTGCATGCAATCAGCAGTCTCTCTACTCCATTAGCTTCCTAAGAAGCAACCACGTTCACCAACTTACTGTTGATTTTGCAGAGATAGTCTATGCATATACACATATGTATAATATATATAGGCATATATTTTTGATGATTTTTTCTTTTACACATGAATATTTTTTTATATGTAAATTTTTTCATGACAGACATCAGAAACTCTACATTAACTTTAGGAAAATATCCAAGATTTTTAACATGGTCTTCAAGTCCCTGCATGATCTGGCCCTTCCTGATTGTGCAGCCTTGTCTCATGCCATTATCTTTTTCATTTAGAGGACTGTAAATCAAGTAAAATCTGGGCTATGTCTGTCTCATTACTGCTTGCAGTTGCAGGTTCTAGCATGTACCTGAGCCTTATTAACTGTTCAGTAAATATTTGTTGCAAAAGTGAATGAATAATACAATTTATTATAGATAACTTGATCATTCACAATGATTTTGAAATTGAAGTTAGTAATATTCCCATAAATTGAAATATATATATATATATTTATCTTTGATCCAACTCAGGCAAAATATTCTGAGTCCCCAGGATATTTTACTAGCTGTAATCTGATTCCCATCACTGAATCTCTGTAGAGAGGATGTGTAGGTAATAGTAAAGAGTTCCATTCTAGTGCAGATAGGAATCCTGGATTAGAAACTTGGGTCTTTCATATGCTAGTTTCTGGTCTTGGACAAGTTACTGAACTTCCTTAAGTCTTAGTTTACCTTTAATATGAAGATTATTATGGTATCTGCCTCACAGAGTTATTGTGAAGATTCAGTGACAAATCTAGATAGCATATTAAAAAGCACAGACATTACGTTGCTGACAAAGTTATGAATAGTCAAAGCTATGGTTTTTCCAGTAGTCATGGATGGATGTGAGAGCTGGACCATAAAGAAGGCTGATCAGCAGAGAATTGATACTTCCAAACTGTGGTGCTGGAGAAGACTCTTGAGAGTCCCTTGGACAGCAAGAAGATCAAGCCAGGCAATCCTAAAGAAAATCAAGTCTGAATCTTCATTGAAAGGATTGATGCTGAAGCTGAAACTCCGATACTTTTGCCACCTGGTGCAAAGAACTGACTCACTGGAAAAGACCCTGATTTGGGGAAAGATTGAGGGCAAGAGGAGAAGGGGGTGACAGAGGATGAGATGGTTGGATGATATCACCGACTCAGTGGACATGAGTTTGAGCAAACTCTGGGAGATAGGGAAAGACAGGGAAGCCTGGTGTCCTGCAGTCCATGGGGTTGTTAAAAGTTGGACACGACTGAGTGACTGAACAACAAGAGGTAATGCACCTATCTCAAAGAATAAGTACGTACATACAGTATTTTCCATCATGTAGTAAATACTTATAAAAATATTACATGATAACTGTAGCTACTTGCAGTTATTGTTATTACTTAGAGTTGAATCTTAATTTCTAGGGCCTCAAAATGAGATTACTTTGAACTCTATGCCAGGGCTTTGAGATGCTTTACTTATGAATGATTTAACATACATAGGATTGGCCAAATGCTGGATATTTTATTATTTCTGCTTGATTCAGATTCTTGTTTAACCCCGTGATTTTGAACAGCCATTGTTGTTCAAAAAACAAAATGGATTTGAAGGAGTATTCATATTGATTTATTGTTGGTTGTCTGCAGAAATGTAAATAGCCCTGAATGTGTCACTCACTGGGACAGGATAGTGCTTTTCATAATGGACAAAATAGCCTTGTTTCACTGTAATAACCTGCTTGTGGTGAAACCAGTCATGGGATTCCTTCAACACAGCAGAATGCCTGCTATTGTCATCTGCGTTATCAATGAGCAGACGTCTCTCTGCTGTAGCTATTACACAGCACTGAGGTTTCCCTGACCTGGGAACGGCACTGAGGGATTTAAATGGGAAATGCACACGTCTGTCTCTTTCATACAGACATGCATCCACTAAGCACAGGCAGTAGATGCCGAGGAGTTAACACAACTTATCTACTGTGTGTGTGTAGAAGTTGTAAGGGTTAGAAATAGATCGCCCATTCTCATTGTCTTATGGACATACATGTGTACTTTTCTTTTATAGAAGTATGCTCAGAATAAGCATTTGGGACTTTTTAAGTTGTTTGCATTAGATGAGGTAGGTTTACATAAAAATTTTTTTTTTAAATAATCGCTATTTACACTGACTTTAAAACTCAGTGGGGGAAAAAACCCCAAACTTGTTTCCTTTGCTTATCACCCTGTTCCTACCTAAGCATTTTCCCAGAGTTGGAAAGAATCCTTCCATTTTACCCATTTGGAAATAAATGGGCACATCAGTCTCTTGCCTAAGGGTCACTGTGGGTGATGCGATTGGATACAGTTTCCTGATCCTAGATGGATGCCCAGAAAGTGAGGACCACCAATTAATTGAGTGATCATCTCTAACCTTCTTTGACAAGCCCTGGCAAAGTGTTTTTTGAGTGTGTGTGAAATTTATTGCTTTTATTTTTGGCTGCGTGGCATGTGGGTGCTTAGCTCGCCACCAAGAATCAAACCTGCCCTCCTTGCAGTATAAGTGCGGAGTCTAAGCCACTGGACTGCCAGGGAAGTCCCTCTAGCATAATGCACTATATGTATATATATATATGAAATATATATATATATATGTATATGAAATATATATATTTCAGTGCCCTTAATCACCACAGTAGCATTAAACAGCAATTTCAAACCAGAGCCACACTTTGAATGAGGACTTATTACTCAGACCAGTTCAGTGAGAATGCCAAGCTGAAGATACAGAGCCTGCCTAACATTATCAGACTAGTTGCAACTGCACTTTATACAATGAAAGAATCAAGTATGGGAAATATCCATGTGATAGATTTTTTTAAAATTGAAAATGGATTATCAGCATCATCCTCATCTCTAGAAAAATGTGAGATGCACATGTGAAGTAATAATCATATTTATCATATGCTTGACACTGTTCTAAACCCTTCCCTGCTGACTCAGACGGTAAAGAATCTGTCCGGAATGCAGGAGACCCAAGTTTGAACCCTGGGTTGGGAAGATTCCCTGGAGAAGGGAAAGGTTATGCACTTCAGAATTCTTGCCTGGAGAATTCCATGGACAGACGAGCCTGGAGGGCTACAATCCATGCGATCGCTAACAGTCAGACATGCCTGAGTGACTAACACTGTTCCAGACCTGTTTGAGCATTAACTCATCAAACTTCTTTCCTCATTGGGACAATGAGACATGTACTGTTACTGTTCATGTGTTCGGTTGAGCGGCTGAGGCAGGAAGAGGTCTACGGCAGGTGTATAGAGGTAAAATCTCACATTTATCACTTTCATATGACACACAGATCTGACCTGGAGGCCACCAAGGTAGTTGGTTAATTTCTCTATTGTGTATTTATAAACATTGTAATGGTAGGAAATAAACTGCTCATTCCCAATATCTTACACTACACTAAGAGTAGATTGTAGAGGTGTTCATGAAAATGATAGTAACAACCATGAATTGATTATTTCCTGGGTTAAGCCAGGCACTCTTCTAAGGGCTTTATTATATATATTATTTAATTCCTACAGCAGCCCAAGGAGAGAGTTCTTATGTTCGTTTCAGAGCAACAAAAGTTAAGGACTTTGTTCTAAATCTTGGGAACAGGAGAGTACGGGTTTGACCTCCCAAGCTTATGTGAAAACCATTGATCAGTAGTGTCTCTGCCTGGACAAACTCTTCATCTTGGTGGTGAGGAGAATGGTGTAGGCTGTGCTGGCTGCAAAGACACTGGGCTACTGGGCTTATCTCTTGGGTTTCTTCTCCCTCTACCAAACCTCAGGATCATTCCAGCCCCTTGTTCTCACATCTCATTGCCGCAGTCCCCCGCTTTCCTTCTTGATGTTCCATGTCTCTAAGCGCATCCTCTGGCTAGTTAGCATGCGGCCCACTTGAGAATCTACTTCATAACTACATATACGGTGGTCTCTCCTGTATCCAGATTCACTTTCTACAGTTTGAGTTACCTGTGGTCAATCGCAGTTTAAACATGCATGTGTGCTCGCTCAGTTGCGTCAGCTGTGTCGACTATTTGCGACCCCATGGACTGTAGCCTGCCAGGCTTCTGTGTCCGTGGGGTTCTCCAGGCAAGAGTACTGAAGTAGGTTGCCATGCCCTCCTCCAGGGAGTCTTCCTCACCCAGAGATTGAACCTGCGTCTTCTATATCTCCTGCATTGCAAGCAGATAGATTCTTTACCCACTGAGCCACCTGGAAAACTCCATAGTTTGAACACATTAATTGAAAGTTTCCAGAAATAAACCATGAGTTTTAAATTGCGTGCCATCATTCTCAGTGGCGTGATGCAACCTCATATCTTGGCTTGTTCCATCCTGCCCAGGATGAGAATCATGCCTTTGTCCAGCCCATCCCACAGCTTAGTCACTTAGTAGGCCTCTTGGTTATCAGATCTACTGTTGTGTTCAAGTCACTTTTATTTCACTTAATAACAGCCCCAAAGCACAAGACCAGTGATGTCATTCGGATATGCCAAAAAAAAGCAGGTAAAGTGCTTCCATTAAGTAAAAGGGTGAAAGTTCTCCACTTAATAAGGGAAGAAAAAAATATCCTATGCCAAGGTTGCTACAATCTATCTTCTATCTGTGAAATCATGACAAAGAAAAAGAAATCTGTGTTGGTTTTGTTGTAACATCTTAAACTGCAAAAGCCATGGCCACAGTGTGATAAGTGCTTAGTTAAGATGGAAAAAGGCATTATATTAGTCCAATAAGATATTCTGAGAAAGAGACCACATTTACATAAATTTTATCGCAGTATATTGTTATAATTGTTCCATTTATTATTGTTGTTAACCTCTCACTGTGCTTGATTTGTAAATTAAACTCTGAGTATGTAAAGGAAAAAACATAAAACATAATATAGAGAAGATTCAGTAGCATCCATGGTTTTATGCATTCACTGCGGGTCTTGGGAATGGATGCCCTGTGGTAAAGGGGAGACCGTGGTAGTGGGAGCAAATGAGTTAATATGTTTCAGAGACTCACATATATTTGGCATAGACTCTAACCAATATAATCACAGCTTATTATCCTTTGCAGGCAACAATCATTCTTTTATTTGTTCAATAAACACCGAGTGACTGAGATGGTCTGGGCACTGCGTGAGACCTACATTAGTATTTGTGACAGGAGCATTTTGGAAATGCAATGCCCCATTCATTGGGGTGACTTTAATGGTGGAAGCCTTAGGCACCTTGGCAGCCAAGTTTTTTGGCTCCTCTCAAGTCACATTAACTCAATGGCCACGGACTCTGCTTATCTGAAAGGCTGGTCTCACTGGCACCACGTTAGAAAAAAAGTGATGGATTTGATTCCATGGAGAAGAAAAGAAGAAAATGGCTCATTTGAGGCTAGCTGAACTCTTTCAGATGTAGAAGGTGCCATTTCTCTGACCTGGGAATATAAAATATGTGAAATGGAACTTAGCTGACGTGAAATTCAGCTTCAGAAGAGAAGCTTAGTTTCCATGATAGAACAGTGTCTTTGTAATTTTTTTGTTATTGTTGCAAGTTCATTTAAATAACTGGGTTTTCCTCTCCCCATTACCAGGCCAGTTGAGAGGCCCTTTCTTTGGACTGGCTTTGCCGTTGCTGCACTGTCTCCCCCCGCACCCCCCTTTTGAACTTCAGCTTTTTATGTCATCCGGGATGACTGTCATCTGTAAGCACTTGGTGGAGAGCTCTCCCTGACTCTCCAACAGTCAGTTTGCTGTAATATGAACAAGTTGTGAGACTCGGAGCTACCTCAGACAGGATTTTTGGGTCTAATGAAGCCTCTCTGTCAGGCCCGATTTGGATCCAGTTAATGAGGGTCTGATTGAATCTGCCATCCTCATAGAACATTGTGAGGTCTTTTGGGGCCAATAAACGATTCCCCTTATTTTTCTGCACAGACGCAAGGGAGAGGCTGAGTTGTCAGTGGAAGCCTTTGTGTGTCACAAGCGATCAGGAGTCATGTGTTTGGTGGATGACTTGCTAGGTCATCTTAGATAGGCCGTTTAACCTTGTTGTGTTTTTGTTTCTCCCATCTGTGAAAGCATGATAACGCACAGTGGGCTTCTAAAGAAAGAGCTCTTAGGAAGGATACAGAAGGTGTGTTACTCGAGAGGCTTTTGCAAAAACTCTTGATCGTTGTTTACCAGAGATTGTAATCTGGAGGTGGCATAGTAGCTTTATGGCAAATTTGAGCCAAAGTCTTTGCCAAGGAAATTTCAGATCTGAAGGAAGGGAGGGGGCACTCCTGGTAATTCCTTCCAGAATGTCGTTAGGAAGTCTTTGACAAGGGCTTTGACGAGGGCTTGCTTGTTCATGCTGTTGTTTTGTTGTGAGGATACCATTTGAGAGGCTGAACTAAACCTTTTCACAGTGAGAAAAGGCAGATTCCTATGTGCTCAGCCTCAGATTATAAACCACCACTAACACCTGGGTAGCTTCGTTGCTTTGGAGGGACTTTTCCAAGCTTAGGAGCAAACTCAGCAGAAACCCTGATTTTCTGTCACCATCTTGTTTACCTGCTCTCCGCCTCCTCCCTCCTCCACGCCTCTGAAACTATGAGCAGAGAGGCTCCTGTGGCTCCCTTCTGTGTGAATTTTCCATTGGCGGTGACCCAACTCTCAGAATCATTCTATTTTCCCCAAAGGGGATCACCAGACGCTTCAGTCTGTGATCAATGAGCAGTGTGCTATTTGGCTTTGCCTGGGCTTGCCCACGTGTCTGCGCAAAAAAATGTAAACAGAGCTGCTGCAGCTCTGCCCTGGGGTGAGGGGAAGGACTTCAAGTCAAGAAACAAAGGGAGACAGATAGGAAACATTGTTCCTTTCCCTGAGTAGCTGGTACTTGCAGGAGGATGGGTTTTCTCTGTAAGAGTTCTGGGGCATTGGGTGGCAGTGTTCTAGCAATGAGGGGTCCCTAGGGTAGACAGTCATCTCCTAAGACCTGTGATAATTTGTCCATCTGTGTTACTCCACACTTAAAAAATTCTCAGCCATTTCATGTCTTGCAGTCTTACAGGAAAAATACAGAGTTATGTGGTTAAACTCTAAAGCAATAGTTGTATTCACTGTGTATTATTTATATCAGCCAAAAACTGGAATGGACCTAAATGTCTTATAAGAATAATTTGGTTAAACAGATCATGATATCTATCTGTATATTTCCCTGCAGATATTTCTGTTTCTACCATATAAAATGAGGATGTAAAAGAGTGGGTTTTTAATTTTAAATTTCTGATGAGCTTGGCAAGCTTGATAAAAGTGATCAACCACCTCCTCAGACAACAATGTCTATATGCTCAATATTTTCAGGGGATTTCAGCATAAACTTCTCTATCTCGAAGGTTAAGAGCACTCAATATCAAGAATTTAGTAGAAGTAATATTCATATATGGAGTAGTGGAACAAGCAGCTTATAAAAGTCTAAAATGTCATTAAAAAAAAAAAAAACTCACCTACATATGTATTGGGAGAAACAAGTATTTCTCAGTGTTCTTAGGATCCCTTGCTGGGTCTGAAAATTCAACTGACAAAGACTAACAGAAGAAAAGCAAACACATTATTTAACACACTTATTAATACATTTATTAAAAATAAACACATTTATTTAACATCAGCTTTACATGTTACGGCAACCTTCATAAGGAAATGAACACCCAAGCAAAAAACAAACTTGAATATTTTATTCTAGCTTCAATAAAGAGGACAAGATAAGTTAAAGAGTATGAGGTACCTGCACCAAACTGGGGAAACTTAGCAAAGCCAGTTTTCTAGGATTCTTCATGGTGTTCCCTTGCCTCCAGAGATGGGGGTGCTTCCTTCCTTTGGGTGCTGGGGGAGCCCTTTCACTGGAGGGTTTTAAGCCTCTTTGGGGAAGAAAGGTGAAGGAGGAAGAGGTCAGGGTGACCTTCCAGTTTCTGTTGTTTGTTTGCGAACTCCTTTAGCTTAAAATATTCCAGAAGCCAAGGTGTCATCACAAAGTCTTTGACAGGCTAAACACAAAGATGCTTAACCACAGCTTCTCTGGAGGATGATAATAGTCTCTGTGTACTTATTTGTAGCTTCTGCCTTTCTAGAATTATCCACAGAATTGCTTTCATATGTTGCATGAAAGTGAAAGTGAAATTCACTCAGTCGTGTCTGACTCTTTGCGACCCCATGAATTGCAGCACGCCAGGCCTCCCTGTCCATCACCAACTCCCGGAGTTCACTCAGACTCACGTCCATCGAGTCAGTGATGCCATCCAGCCATCTCATCCTCCGTCATTCCCTTCTCCTCCTGCCCCTAATCCCTCCCAGCATCACAGTCTTTTCCAATGAGTCAACTCTTCACATGAGGTGGCCAAAGTACTGGAGTTTCAGCTTTAGCATCATTCCTTCCAAAGAAATCCCAGGGCTGATCTCCTTCAGAATGGACTGGTTGGATCTCCTTGAAGTCCAAGGGACTCTCAAGAGTCTTCTCCAACACCATAGTTCAAAAGCATCAATTCTTCAGTGCTCAGCCTTCTTCACATTCCAACTCTCACATCCATACATGACCATAGGAAAAACCATAGCCTTGACTAGACGGACCTTTGTTGGCAAAGTAATGTCTCTGCTTTTGAATATGCTATCTAGGTTGGTCATAACTTTTCTTCCAAGGAGTAAGCGTCTTTTAATTTCATGGCTGCAGTCACCATCTGCAGTGATTTTGGAGCCCAAAAAAATAAAGTCTGACACTGTTTCCACTGTTTCCCCATCTATTTCCCATGAAGTGATGGGACCGGATGCCATGATCTTCATTTTCTGAATGCTGAGCTTTAAGCCAACCTTTTCACTCCCCACTTTCACTTTCATCAAGAGGCTTTTTAGTTCCTATAAGTTTGTTTAAATTTTCTTTAAGAAGTTGTAATCTTTTTTGGCAAGTGTGTTAAAAACCTGGGGACATTTTTAGCACTGCTCTTTATTCAGCAAACGATGAAATGCTTGAAGGAAGGGACATTAGGATGAAGGGACACAATTTCCAAGTGACATTTAATTAGGGCCAAATAAGAAGATACCACACTGACAAATTTATTTTCAGTACGAAATCCACAGATAAAACAAATTTAAATCAGAACCAATTAAAAAATTCTAATCTTACACAGAGTGCACAAGAAAAGTCAGTTTATAAGTAACCTTTAACTTGTCACCACCAGCATTTCCACTCCCAGAGTGGCCTTTGGGGACCTGTTCTGGGTCTGTGCTTAGTCACTGAGTCATGTCTGACTCTGCGACCCCATAGACTGTAGCTCACCAGTCTCCTCTGTCCATGGGATTCTTCAGGCAAGAATGCTGGAGTGAATTGCCATTCCCTTCTCCAGGGGATCTTCCCAATCCAGGGATGGAACCCTGGTCTCCCTCACTGCAGGCAGATTCTTTATTGTCTTAGCTACCAGCGAAGCCCCCAAATGAAGGATCTGCCCTCCCTGAGGACCTAGGACACCTCAATATCTTGAGAGATTACGGGTCTGACATTCTTGTCTTGCATCTTAGAAGGCAGCTGAGAGAACTTGTTTCACTACTTCTGACCTTGCTATCACAACTCAAAGGTTAAGTTCACACATCCCCTCTTCACAGGCAAGAGTCTTTAATGAAAGAGAAATTAGTTTGGGAACTGCAGTGGTATCTACTTGGCATCCATGCCCCTTTTCATGGGTGGTAGGGTGCCTTCATCTTCCTTTGGAGAAGGGCCTTTTCCCAGCCTCAGTGGCCACAGATTCTGTGAGGCTGGAGGGCAGGTATCACCCTCCTCTCCAAGACAAACATGTGACCCAGGCCTGAGTGATTAGCGCATTCTCTCTCTCTCAGGCCAATGGCTTCAGGGATGCCCAAATGATCCATCCCATCAATGAGATTACAAAGGAATAGCTCTTGATGGAGATTTCTACACCGTGATTTCTTTATGGAAACCTGGAATCCTTGAACGATCCTGCAGAAGAGTGAATGCCAAAGAGCAGGGCAGATGGAAGAAGGCAGGGAGGGATCGGGGTAGGAAATCAAGTCCTAGGGCTTCAGTAGATCAGTGTGTGCTTGAACCAAAGTGGCCACTGTGTGTGGGAATTATTTGTTTTGTTTTTTCTTTGTTTAAGTCAGCTTGTATTAGAGCTATTTCACTTGCAGCCTATTGGATCCTCATTCATATACTACTGTGATAATAATAATACCTATTGACTGTGTGTGTGCTCAGTTGTGTCCGACTCTTTGCGACTCAATGGACTGTAGCCCACCAGTCTCTTCTGTCCATGGAATTTTCCAGGGAAGAATACTGGAGTGGGTTGCCATTTCCTACTCCAGGAGATCTTCCCAACGCAGGGATCGAACCCGTGTCTCTTGCATTGGCCAGCAGATTCTTTACCACTATGCCATCTGGGAAGCAATAATTCCTGTTGAGAACTCCCCAAAGAGCAGATCTTGTGTAAATCCTTTATATAGATTCTCCTATTTAATTCTTATGATAGATTTTTGTCTTTTTAAGAAAAGAAACTGAGGCTCAGAAAGGTTACGTAACTAGCACAAGATCGCTGAGCAAGTAGTAGAGGGACTCAAACCCAGATATGTCTAAAGCCTGGCATTCCTAACGAGCATACTCTGAACTTTGCAGGGATACTGGATGAAAGTTAGGCCTGCCAGCTAGTGTGCTGTTCATTTTTACAGAGGGAGGTACCGAGGAGAACAAATGAGTATTTAATCAGCATGGCCAGTTTTAGGGGGTTAAACTTTCTTCACCTTCAGTGGAGTGGTCGGTGCCCCCTTGTTATCACTTCGTTTTGTTTTCTGACTACCGAACAATATTTAATGGAAAGCTCTTAACTGTCTTCCGGTTTTAGTCAAAGAGTCTGGCAGAAACGAGCTGACCTGCAGGTGCACCTACAACAAGGGCTTTGGGGCTCCTTGGGCCACAGAGAAACAGACCTGGAGACAAAGTCCTTTAAGAGTCAAGGAGGAGCTACGGGCCACTTTGGCACTACGTTATTATAAACCAGAGCGGGCTTTCTTTTCAACGATGACATGAAAACAAGGAGATGGATCAGTTCTGTGCAGCCCCATTCCCCGGGTAGCGTTTTCTTACACTTTTACAGAACGGAAGAGTTTTCTCTTGAAGTTTGAAGAAAACAAGGGAAAACATGTGCCTGGGAAGTGCCGAGTATGGTTTTGACTCTGGCTGTGAGGTTCACGCTGTACTCATAACATCCTGTTCTTCTCTGCTGGCTGTGATGTGGTAGATAGCAGTCCCTCCCTGGGCTGTTAACAGCTGAGCTCATTTTTCATAAAGATGCTGCTCTGTGAGACTGAGGAAGTGGGCCATGGCCACCTCCTCCTTCGTTACTCTTACGGTTAAGGATGGGTTTTCCCAGTGGCCCTTGCCATCTTCTCTAAAATTAGGTCTTTAATGCCTCTGGGATATGTGGCAAACTTAAAATTTTACTGGAAGCCCACAGAGTATTAGTGAGTGGGAAATGTGCCTCAAAAAAGTCATTTGTTTAGCATAGGAGAAGTCTGCTCTGTCAAAACCTGCAGCTACGGAGTCAGAAGAGGAAGAGTGGCTGCTGGGGGAAGGTGTGATGCCACCTGATACTGAGAAAAAGCAGAGTAAGAGCGATCATCCTAGGGACTGGGATTTCTGCCTTTGGATCCATCCCTTCAGTAGGGGACTGGAGCGCTTAGAGCTGACTTTTTTACACAATATACTTATCAGTTTCCAAATGACCTTGGGCCTAAAAATCACATCTATTACAAAGGCACAAATGGAATAAGGAATAGAATCTCACTTCTGTGGTCAGGGAGCTGACCCAAAATTAATTCATTGTATTTGGAGATTCTGAAGGCATAACTAGAATAGAAATGACTTCTGCTAGTCAGTTACAAAGGAAATTGTTCCCCTTCTGTCTTCAGTGAGTTGCAGAGTCACTGCTTTGCCATCCAGGAGATGGACAACATAGTAGGTGTGTTTTTTGAATGGCTTTTATTAGAAAGCAAGATGGTACCTATTCTTGTGATTGTGCTTCTCATTGAGCAGTTCCAAAATTTGCCTCATCACTGGAATCAGGAAGATGCTTTAAAAAGGACAGAGAGATCTTTTGTCAAACTGAGACCTACTGAATAGCACCAGGTAAGAACAAAGCCATTCATAATTTCATCTGGGTGATTCTTTTAATCAGCTAGGGAGCCACCACTCTATTCTTCCCTCCTTGGGATAGATAAATTGATCAGATTAGTAACTTGCGATTTGAGATCTGTAGGCATCACCTATTGGACAGGCCAGCTTTCAGTTAGGGGTGGAAGGCAGGGTATGAAAAGTGAAGATTAGAGGGACATGGCAGAAGCAAAATTGGACTGATTGTTAGCAGCATGGTAGAATCATATATGAAGGCCCTAGATGGACATAGAGGATTCTTGAGATGGTTGGCTGTCTGGCTACCCACTCCAGTATCCTGGCCTGGAGAATTCCATGGACTGTATAGTCCACGGGGTCACAAAGAGTCAGACAAGACTGAGCGACTTTCACTTTCACAACTAAACAATAAAACGAAGGATACCACATGCCCATTTACTCATTCAGGCATTTAATTCAGCATCTTTTATTGAGCAGAACCCATGCTTGTTGGGTATGGGGGTAGGGGTTGGGGAACTTAATAAATAAAACACAGTCTCTTCTTCCCTCTAAATGGCCCCAGTTCTAAGGGCATGTAAGAAATTAAAAGGAAATAATCAGCTGTCCCTGGGCAGGAGAAAAGGGTATGCCAGAGAAATCTTAGAGAAGGAAGTGCCTGACCAAGGTGTTTAAGAATGAAAGGGAGATTCACCTGGAAAATAGATCCAGTCTTCTCAGGCAAAGGCAATAGCTTGAACAAAGGCAAAATGGCCTGTGGGTCTATAGAAGTCTATGAATCAATAACGTGCCATTATAGTGTGAGATGGAAAGTGGTGGGATATCTGGTGATTTGGCGGCATCCAAATCATGCGGGGTCTTCAGTGTCCACACTTCTGTTCTAAGGAAAGACCTTGGCACAACTCCAACACATGACCATATAAACACACAACAGAAGAGAACAGAGGCTGTTCAAAGACACAGGTGAGTATTCATGAACTCTTGCTTTTATTATGTATATACCTTGGAGTCAGGGTTGTTTAAGATTCTACTTCTCAGAGAAGCTGGATATATTAGTATAGCAACTTACAACTTTTAGAAAATTAGTATATTTTTTCCTTAGCTGCAGGATATGTTTTTTTAAAAAATGAAAACCACTTCTTGCTTCGATTTGAAAATACCTTAATTTGAGAGACTGTTAGTCATGAAGGTGTTTCCATAGCAAACATGTGTGGGACATCCTAGCTTTGTTGGCAGTGGTTCAGGGGAACTTATCTTATTAAATTGGGACAAGGCCTGGCTTGATGGAGGATAAGGTCATGGCACTTTTCCCATAGCATGAGGCCTCCATTTAAGGGCAAGATAAAGGAAAGGCAAAGAGCAAGAAGAGAAAGTGCTGGAATGAAAACAAGTAACAAAAGGAAGATAAAAATGGAAATCCCAGTTCAATGTGAATAATAGGCATGCAAATGGTGCTGCTAAAATAGGAAGGAACATTACTTTTCAAAAAGGCAAAGCAAAGGAAAATTGTAGTAGCAGAAGCATTTTGCATGGTAAAATTGTACACTGTGTATGCCTCTCAGAAGCAAAGCCACCTACTCTAATTTTTCCCAGCACGATGCTGTGAATCTGGTGAGTCATTTTTTAAAGGTTTACTACAAAGCTCCAAAAATCTGCATATATATATTTTTTAAGTATTTGGATTAAATCTTTTTTTCCAGCAGCTGGCCACTAATGCTCCTATTTTATAGCCAAATTTTTCACGTGGGCTACAAAATAACATACTTTTCAAAAATTAGTAAGCTTATGGAATGATCTCTACAATTATTGTTAATTAAAAAAATCATGGTGCAAGAAGTGTTTATGGTATGCTGCTCTGAGAATAAGGTAGTCTGAATATAAATTTGCTTATATTGAAAAAAAGACTCAGGAAGAAGATACTTTGAGGGAGTGAGAGAGGAAATGAGGTCAGAGGGGACAGGGTTAAAAGGTAAATGTGTGAATATATTTTTGTTTCTGATTTAAATTTAAAAAACACACAAGCATTTTACATAACTGTAAAGCAAAGCTAATCTCAAGACAAAGCAATCTTTAAAAATTGAAAGCAAAATGGCACAAATGAACACGAGTCTCAAATTAATACCATAAACTCAGAGAGAAAGTACTTCAAGTGGCTAACTCATCTGTAGAAATACCCTAAGGGAGCGGGGGTGGGGTGGGGGGAATGTCAAAAAAATTTTAAACTGCGTTTTCTAATTTTATTGTTGATGATAGTATTGTTACTGTTTTAGATTCTCTCTCTCCTTCTCTCCCTCCCTCTGTGTGTTAGTCGCTCAGCTGTGTCTGACTCTTTGTGACCCCATGGACGGCAGCCAACCAGGTTCCTCTGTCCATGGAATTTTCCAGCAAGGACACTGGAGTGGTTTGCCATTTCCTTCTTCAGGGGATCTTCCCGACTCAGGGATTGAACCCCAGTCTCTTGCACTGCAGACAGATTCTTTACCAACTGGGCTACCAGGGAATACTATGTGTATACTATGGAATAAAAAAATGAGAAATTATGTTGGTGTTGGGAATTAGATTTTTGGCACGGAAGAAGGTCGTTCAAATATAAGATCAAAGAGGTTAAGTAAAAACCCTGTGGGCTTGAATTTGTGTTGTAATTGTCAGTTGAAGTTGTGATGTATTTTAATACAAGAAAATGTAGATTCTCTATCTCTACTATCTTTTTTAGATGTGTAAGAGGTACTCACCTAGCTGCTGGTATAGGGGAGGACTTTGGGGGTCTGACTGCTCCTTATTTAGACTTTCTTTGAAGAGTCCTTTCTCTAGTTTTACCCTCTCATCCCTATCTTCAGAGATACTTGGAACCTTCAGTTCCTAAAGCATTCTGGGTTTCTTCTGCACAAATTGTCTTATTTCCTATTAGCATTCCTCTCTTCAGGCATAAAAATTAGCTTTATCTAATCTATCAAATATGTTACCACTTATTCAACTGTTTTCCTTTCCTCTCTTTGTTTCCCATACCTCATTTGCTATCATTTCCTCCTCAGTTCTTTGCTATTAGTATTATTGATTTAGAGTGTCAGTGTGTGCATGTATGCACTTAATTTCCTTTAAAGTTTTTAGAAGCATTTCAAAGGAAATAAAATAAATATGGGTATTTAATTCACTATGTTTAATCAGTAGATTTACCTTTAAATTTATTTATTTACTTATTTTTATTTTACTTTTCTGGCCATACCACGTGGCTGGTGGGATCCTAGTTCCCCAAGCAGGGACTGAAACTTGGCCCTTGGCAGTGAAAGCATAGAGTCCTAACCATTGGACTGCCAGTAAGTTTCCTAAATTCTTAAGAGATAGCTTTAAACATAATTAGTTTTGGATAACAAATAGAGCTCATCAGCATTATATGCTCCCAGAAAACAAAATAAGAATGTTAATACTGTTTCATTTCCTTGTGTTTCATCACTTCCCAATTGCGGATCATTTGAAATTTTAGTACAATTTTTTTTTCTATTAAGCATAACAATTTAAGTTCAACAATACACTTTTAATTCTTTTGTTCTTTTTACCATGCTTTCTTATATCCCACATCTTTCCTTATCTCAGCTTCTTAGTTTCATTGGTATATAAGATTGAATAACTTGTTCACATTTTAGTAGAAATTGGCTCAGATTATGGAGCTCATCCCAGCGACTGTGGAGACAGAAGAAGACATCCTGCAGGGAGGACATGTGAATATCTCTGGCTGCTTGTGACAATGAACTGCCCCAGCTCTCTGGTCTCAGAGCCCAGTCTTGTATTTTAGCCTGTGGGCAATCACTGCTCTGTCTAGCTCCATGTATTCAAGAGGTGGGGGGCTGGCTGACAAGCCTAGTTCCTTTGAATGCACTGCCCCAATTAATCACTGTGACAATTGCTCCCTGACCTCCTTCTGCCTGAAGTTCCCTGTAATCACTCTCATTCCACACTGCTTCTCTCCTGTGTGCTATTCTCTGGTCTTGTTTCCCTGAGAATTCAAACCTCTCTGCTCCGTATCTCTTACGATGATCTTCCTCTTTGGTGTTGACATTACTCTTTCTTGTTCTCCAGTGCTGTTATGAATATATTTCTTTGATCATATCACAGACAGAGTGGGAGAGAGTGTGTGTTCATTCCACTATTTTGTTCCTATTTCTGGATTACATACATAACATGTAATAATGCTGCTAACATATATATCGTATGCAACAATGTCCCTGCTAACCAGCTCCTCTACTCTTGCTGTGTTGTTTCAAAAAGAAATTTTAATTTTTTAATTTGTTCTTCCTTTCCCTTCGTCTTGTCTTTTTTTTTTTTTTCTTAGCTGTTTCTCCTTATTTTTGTTGAGTATAATTCAACATGATGGTAAAAGTCTGTCTTTTCAGCCAGCCACACATAAAAACCAAAAATAAAATCTTAACTCTGTTACTTATTTACTATGTGTACTCTGCCAAATGGCAAAGAAAGAATTTCCAGTATAGATTCCCCTACTGGTACTAAGAGCATCTGTAAAATCACAGTCTTGTGAAAGAAAGCCAAAAACGTACAATGGAGGTAATGTTGTCCAAAACGGTTTTCTTTAAATGTACTTATCTTAAAAGGACTCTGTATGTTCCTTCAGCGAAATGGATACTTTCTCTTCCCACATGTTCAATTGGCAATCACCTTATTTTCTGGAACTGCATTGTCAACTTTTCTTGTTTGCTACTGGAATCATGCAAAGAATATTAATATTTTATCAGAGAGTTACTGTTTTCTATAAAAAACTATTATAAAGTTTTTATTAAGCTAAAAAATATATATTTCTGTGCTTTTTAAGGTAAATTGTTCTCATTAAGAGAAATTGTTCTCATTTATTGGTTCCAGTTATTGCTTTTGCCCTGCAATTCTATCTCTGAAATTATAATGTAAAACCTTAGAATAGAAGTTAATTTATATTATTTCATCTTAGGCATTTTTGGCATGAGTATTAAGGTTAGTGATAATGTTATTATATTGTATGTGATAAATGGATACCAGGAAGTGTGGTTTACCTAAATTAATGCAATTCTCATAGAGCAAAGGAATGGTATTTTCCTTTCAAATTCTCCAAACATACTTGAAGTTCCAGTATTATTCATGTAAATTCAAGAAAACTGATCAGTACACAAACAACAGTAGTTTGTAAAAAAAAAAAAAAATCTGTAGATATTTAATGCTTTTAACATCTTGAAATCTGTATTTTGAGAGTACAGTTTTACCAGCATCTTGAGATATATTTAACTTCTGAGTGTCACTTTATCATTTCTCTCTCTTTTTATTGGAATGTAATTGTTTTACAATGCTGTGTTAGTTTCTGCTGAACAACTATGAAACAGCTGTAAGTATGCATATATCCCCTCCCTCTTGAGCCTCCCTTCCACCCACCCCATCCATACATCTGGGTCATCACAGAGTACAGAGCCTTTTTTCCCTAATACGTGTGATTCATGTGTACCTTTAGATTCTTACCTGAAGCCTCCTTTGCTTTCTGCTTTATTCTTATGCCAGTTCTCTCTGTTCCTGGGACATATGTTGAGTCTTATTTAGATTTTGGAGCAAATAATAAAAGTGAGAATTAAAAAGAACAGGCTATTCTGATGCTACAAGGAACTAACGAGGTAATTTATCCCACTCTTCATTGTTTCCATGAGAAAACTTAAGCCTAAAACAAAAAATGCTCGGTTAAATTTTCATGACAGGCTCACACTAATGAGAAAGGGTGTACACCCTCGGTGGGTAGATTAGGTTTTCTGGTATCTCTTACTCCTGTCCCTGCTTTTTGAGCAGATGATTCAAGTTAAGATGATGCCAAATTTCAGGAGATTTAAAAATGTCTTTAGCTCTAGAATGTGGATAATACATACTAAACTCCTACCTTGATTTTGAAGAAATCTACACTTAAATTTTGTGTTTTTGCATTGTCTTTTTTTTCTTAATCATCTAAGCTTATGCTATTTGAATATGTAAAATAAATTAAGTTGCTAAGACAAATTCTGAATAACCACAGTATGGAAAGTACATGAATGTCACCTTGGGAAAAAATTTTGCTTGTCAAAGGCTGAGTATAATAATATAATATTTTGAGTCTTTGGAAAAGTTCCCGTCTGTTCCACATGAGCTTTTATGTGGAACTAACTAAACCATTTTCTGTATAAAATCAAACAAACCACACGCAGACAGCAAAGAATCTGGGGTAATTGACTGGACTTTGTCTGAAAGCTTCATTTAGGGATTGAATTAACAAAGAATACATATTTTTTTTTTTTTTCTGTTTGTTGTGTAATTCTAGTAGTGGAAAGCTAGATTACTATTTAGTTGATAGCTTTTGCCTTAAGCATATTCTTTTATTTCTCTCTCTCTGTGTGTGTATGTGTGTGTGTGTGTGTGTGTGTAAGAGGGAGAGAGAGAGAGGGGGATTTTAAAAGCAAACTCTGACCTGTTGGGTAATTAACACCCTTACAAAAAAATAAGGGGTTTATTGTAACTTGGTTTGGAGGAAAGAACCCTGAATGAGGAAACCCAAGTTTCACTTCCAGCTCTTACACACATATATTTGTGTGATGTTGAGCAAGTCACTTGCTTTTTCTGGATCTTAGTTTCCTCATCTGTGAAACTATAAAGGGGGATAGGATTTACTTTCAAAACCTTTCCCCAACTTTAAAGTTTCATAATTCTCTGAAATAAAGTATTTGTACTTCACTGATCCTCACAAAATAAATAGATAACATTTAGTAGCCATAAATATCAGAATGATTTTTTACATCACTTTCTTCTTGGAAAGAAATATAGTACATGAGAAAATAGGCTTTCTTACTGGACAGGCTTAGACTTAAGAATAATTTTATCTTCATCAACCCAGCAAGCTCTATCTTTTGGGGAGTTATTAGTAGCTTTTTGGTTATTATAGACAGAATTTCAATTATACCTTTTTTGAAAAAAATTTGCTCATTATATATTTTTTAATTAATTATTTTCTTCAAGAGGAATATGATAGTTTGTTCAGTTCAGTTGCTGAGTCGTGTCTGACTCTTTAACCATCTCATCCTCTGTCATCCCCTTCTCCTCCTGCCTTCAATCTTTCCCCGCATCAGGGTCTTTTCAAATAAGTCAGCTCTTCACATCAGGTGGCCAAACTATTGATAGTTTGTACTCATATATATATTTCTGTGATTATTTGATTACCTGTCTTCATACTAGACTATATGGCCCAGGAGGGCAGATATATTTTTGTATAGTTAACAATTCAATCGTAGAGTTCCATGTAGTGCCTGGCATCTAGGGTGTGTTCAATGAAGGAAGAAGTATGGTTTTACAGGTCTGACCGAGATGGTTATCCTTGAATCCTCCAAGAACATTTCTGAAAGCAAGTACGAGACTCACCTTCCTTTCTGAGTTCTCTGGAATGTATTGTTGATTCTGGAAGCATTTTCTTAGGGTTTTTCTCTTTGGAGAGGCAAATAAAGATGGCGTTGATCTGGCCTGATAAATTTCCCACAGTTACTAGGTGTTAGACAGTTTGCTGCTGCTGCTAAGTCGCTTCAGTTGTGTCCGACTCTGCGCCCCCATAGACGGCAGCCCACCAGGCTCCCGAGTCCCTGGGACTCCCCAGGCAAGAACACTGGAGTGGGTTGCCATTTCCTTCTCCAATGCATGAAAGTGAAAAGTGAAAGTGAAGTCGCTCAGTCCTGTCCAACTCTTAGTGGCCCCATGGACTGCAGCCCACCAGGCTCCTCCGTCCATGGGATTTTCCAGGCAAGAGTACTGGAGTGGGGTGCCATTGCCTTCTCCGTTAAACAGTTTATCTATTTTTCCTGTGTCATCTGTGTAGAAAGGCTGCTTGTAAACCAGATGTGAACAGCCAATTGATGATGCCTCCTCCTCTACCTCCCCACAAACTTTTATGACTTTTGATATAGATGCTTAATCTCAGTTTGCTAAAGCACTTGACCATGCATTCTGATTCACCATCCTCCACAAGAATGAGGGGATCAACACCAGCAAGCCAGAGAGATCTCACCAGAGCCAGGATAAAGGTAACAGATTCAGAACACACCCATCAATGATGCTGTGGCAAGAAGAGTCAGTGTGGTTAGAGCTTCACGTTGGTTATGATACCCAAGCAATGTCACAGCTCAGTGAGATCAGGGATTTTGATCATTAATATAATATTCCTTCATAAACCATGACTGATAGGTGGAGCTGGGTCCTATATGGAAATTGATGCAGTGATGTTGGTTGAGGAATTTTGCAAGGATAAGGTTTAAGCAGATTTAAAAGAAAAATCCTCTCAATCTTGTTTCCTTTCTTCTTTCTTTATATCTCTTCTCCCCTCCCTCCTGTTTTCTCTTCCTTCCTTCCTCCTTCCCTCCCTCCCTTTCATTTCATAAACAGGCTGTATTCTACAGTGAAAGATCTTGGATTTTAGGGTGAAGCAGTTATTATTTAGCATCTTGACAATTCCATTTTCTATCAAGCCACTTTAACCTTTCTCGGGCTCTTTCCTCAAGTATTAAAAGGCAGATCATGAATGCTTACTTACATCATAAGGTTGTAGGGAAGTTTAAGTAATATAGCAACATCAGCTACTATTTATTAAACATCAAATATGTGCATTATCTAATTTAATACTCACAATAACTTTGCAAGTATAATGTCTGGTACATGGTAGGTGACATATAAGTAACAAGGTAATGGAAATATTGGGTGCTCTCTATACCATGTTTTTTTTTGAATAAGTGCTTCCTTAATTGTCAGGTGTCATTTTTCATGCATTAGGCTGCACAGTTCCTGCCACCAAAGTGAAACTGATCATTCATTCCTTCAAAATATGTTCTTTGAGTATCTGCTACATACCAGGTATTGTGTGTGTTACTTGGGAGAAAACAGAGAACAAGGAGCAAGACACGATTCCTAACTTCAAAGGGCTTATAACTGAGGAGAGGTTATAGACAAATAAAGAGACCGTTATGACCAAATGTGTTAAGTCCATTGATAGCAGGAAATACAAAATGGATGTTTTAGAAGGAGGGATACCGTGATTCCAATTTGGTGGGTTTCAGTGAGAGTTCCTGGGAGGATATCATACCTACGCTGAGACTAGAGAGATGAGTAAAATACAGATTAGAGGTTGCAATGTGCGCTAAAGAACTCCATATTCCAAGGCACTAAGAGGCAAGCTCCAGGAGTTAGTGATGGACAGGGAAGCCCGGTGTGCTGCAGTCCAAAGAATCGGCATGACTGAACCACTGAACTGAACTGAAGAAGAGAGTCACTGTGACGGACCTGAGAAACTGAAAGCAGTTCCTTCTGGAATTTGAGGGGATCCATGGTGAGAGTAGGAAGTCAAGAAACACCTGGAGTAACAGGCAAATTTGGCCTTGGAATACGGAATAAAGCAGGGCAAAGACTAATAGAGTTTTGCCAAGAAAATGCACTGGTCATAACAAACACCCTCTTCCAACAACACAAGAGAAGACTCTATACATGGACATCACCAGATGGTCAACACCGAAATCAGATTGATTATATTCTTTGCAGCCAAAGATGGAGAAGCTCTATACAGTCAGCAAAAACAAGACCAGGAGCTGACTGTGGCTCAGACCATGAACTCCTTATTGCCAAATTCAGACTGAAATTGAAGAAAGTAGGGAAAACCACTAGACCATTCAGGTATGCCCTAAATCAAATCCCTTATGCTTATACAGTGGAAATGAGAAATAGATTTAAGGGCCTAGATCTGATAGATAGAGTGCCTGATGAACTATGGAATGAGGTTCGTGACATTGTACAGGAGACAGGGATCAAGACCATCCCCATGGAAAAGAAATGCAAAAAAGCAAAATGGCTGTCTGGGGAGGCCTTACAAATAGCTGTGAAAAGAAGAGAAGCGAAAAGCAAAGGAGAAAAGGAAAGATATAAACATCTGAATGCAGAGTTCCAAAGAATAGCAAGAAGAGATAAGAAAGCCTTCTTCAGCAATCAATGCAAAGAAATAGAGGAAAACAACACAATGGGAAAGACTAGAGATCTCTTCAAGAAAAGTAGAGACCCCAAGGGAACATTTCATGCAAAGATGGGCTCAATAAAGGACAGAAATGGTATGGACCTAACAGAAGCAGAAGATATTAAGAAGAGATGGCAAGAATACACAGAAGAACTATACAAAAAAGATCTTCAAGACCCAGATATTCACGATGGTGTGATCACTGACCTAGAGCCAGACATCCTGGAAAGTGA
Organism: Bos taurus; assembly: GCF_002263795.3. Taxonomy (NCBI): domain Eukaryota; kingdom Metazoa; phylum Chordata; class Mammalia; order Artiodactyla; family Bovidae; genus Bos; species Bos taurus. The sequence continues at coordinate 21,900,013 of NC_037332.1, read as the reverse complement.
AGTCAAGTGGGCCTTAGAAAGCATCACTACAAACAAAGCTAGTGGAGGTGATGGCATTCCAGTTGAGCTACTCCAAATCCTGAAAGATGATGCTGTGAAAGTGCTGCACTCAATATGCCAGCAAATTTGGAAAACTCAGCAGTGGCCACAGGACTGGAAAAGGTCAGTTTTCATTCCAATCCCAAAGAAAGGCAACGCCAAAGAATGCTCAAACTACGGCACAATTGCACTCATCTCACACGCTATTAAAGTAATGCTCAAAATCCTCCAAGCCAGGCTTCAGCAATATGTGAACCGTGAACTTCCAATTGTTCAAGCTGGTTTTAGAAAAGGCAGAGGAACCAGAAATCAAATTGCCAACATCCACTGGATCATGGAAAAAGCAAGAGAGTTCCAGAAAAGCATCTATTTCTGCTTTATCGACTATGCCAAAGCCTTTGACTGTGTGGATCACAACTGTGGATCACAAACTGTGGAAAATTCTGAAAGAGATGGGAATACCAGACCACCTGATCTGCCTCTTGAGAAATTTATATGCAAGTCAGGAAGCAACAGTTAGAACTGGACATGGAACAACAGACTGGTTCCAAATAGGAAAAGGAGTACGTCAAGGCTGTATATTGTCACCCTGCTTATTTAACTTCTATGCAGAGTACATCATGAGAAACCCTAGGCTGGAAGAAACACAAGCTGGAATCAAGATTGCTGGGAGAAATATCAATAACCTCAGATATGCAGATAACACCACCCTTATGGCAGAAAGTGAAAGGAACTAAAAAGCTTCTTGATGAAGTGAAATAGGAGAGTGAAAAAGTTGGCTTAAAGCTCAACATTCAGAAAACAAAGATCATGGCATCTGGTCCCATCACTTCATGGGAAATAGATGGGGAAACAGTGGAAACAGTGGCAGACTTTATTTTGGGGGGCTCCAAAATCACTGCAGATGGTGACTGCAGCCATGAAATTGAAAGACGCTTACTCCTTGGAAGGAAAGTTATGACCAACCTAGATAGCATATTCAAAAGCAGAGACATTATTTTGACAACAAAGGTTCGTCTAGCCAAGGCTATGATTTTTCCTGTGGTCGTGTATTGATGTGAGAGTTGGACTGTGAAGAAGGCTGAGCATGGAAGAATTGATGCTTTTGAACTGTGGTATTGGAGAAGACTCTTGAGAGTCCCTTGGACTTCAAGGAGATCCAACCAGTCCATTCTGAAGGAGATCAGTCCTGGGATTTCTTTGGGAGGAATGATGCTAAAGCTGAAACTCCATTACTTTGGCCACCTCATGCGAAGAGTTGACTTATTGGAAAAGACTGTGATGCTGGGAGGGATTGGGGGCAGGAAAAGAAGGGGACGACAGAGGATGAGATGGCTGGATGGCATCACTGACTCGATGGACGTGAGTCTGAGTGAACTCCGGGAGTTGGTGTGGACAGGGAGGCCTGGCATACTGCGATTCATGGGGTTGCAAAGAGTCAGACACGACTGAGAGACTGATCTGATCTGATCTGATCTGTGGTGAGAGTTGCAACTGGAGGTAAGCAGGACTGCTGGTCCAGGAAATGTTGGGTACCCTCCTAGCAGACATTGTTGAATTCCCAGCTACCTTTTAGCTGTTCCCACGTTCTCAGTTCCTTCTTCCTCAAGGGACGCTGATCTGAGTGGGCTTACAGTTATGGTGCTAACTCCTGATTTGCATGTAACCTTTAAGCTGTGTTCTTGGTCCTGAAAAGGGAAGGCTTATCTTACTAGTAACATGCCAGGACATTCTCGGTCAGTTGGCTGTCTGTAAATATCAGCCCTCCTCTTATCTAAGGTGGGGTTGGGCTCCAGGGCAAGGAGGCTCTTATCAAGGGGCTCTTCTAGCCAGCACCTGGCAGTCTGGGGCCCTTTTAACAGGCCAAGGAATCTGAGGCCAAGGCTGGTGAGGGTCAAGTTTCACTGAACTTGGCCTTGGCTCTAAGTGCCTTCTGGGAATCCCGAGCAATCAGGATACAGGGACATGATCACTTAATTGCTAGACTCTGGGATGTGACCATCTAATTACCGTTTCACTTTTCCTGGGACTAGAGAGATAAGTGACATATAGGTCAATAAGCTGGGAGGACTGATTCATTTATTGACTCCCAGATAGTTGATCTTTGAGCTTGTGTTACAGAAAGTTCTCTTCCAGAAGCTAGGCTGCCAGGGTGCGGAGAAAAATCTGAGGTGTGGTCAGGATCCAGAGATAGGAAAACAGATGGCCAGTTCTCAGCATTGCCTTTCTTTTGTGACGAGTTAAATGTTCACTAACTCAGTGTAAATGTGAATCTATATGTCACATCCAGACCCAGACATTTTGAAGATGGGAGACGCTGCTCGTCATGAGTGTCCCGGGACAGCAGGGATCAACTGAGACTGCTTCAGGCAGACTCAGACGTGCATGCTCAGTTGCTTCATTGTGTCCGACTCTGTGACCCGATGGATTATAGCCTGTCGAGCTCCTCTGTCCATGGGATTCTCCAGGCAAGACTACTGGAGTGAGTTGCCATGCCCTCCTCCAGGGGATCTTCCTGACCCAGGGACAGACATAGGGGTGCCGTAACCATGAGCTCCCTGTTGGTCTAACACTGCTCCTCAGTTCATGGGGTGTATACTTAAGGGGGAAGAACCTGTGGCCAAGGCATTTTTGGGTCTTTTTATGGCATTATGTGTTTATGCTCCCCAAAGCAATTTTTGGAACAGTCCCCATTTTATGTAATCCTCATGTTTCTGTAAGGCCACTCAAGTAGCCATTTGAGTACAAGACAGTCGGTTTCTATTCAAAGTAAAGGAATGGGATGGTAAAACAGAAAATCTGAAGGGAGAGATCATCCTGGAAAGGAAAGCTTGAGCTGTATATTCTGACTTTTTATAATCTTTTATTAGTTAGAATGTGGAGGTGGAGACATCATTCTCTTTAAAGGGTTGGCTTTTAAATTCTGTCTCATCCGTGATTAACTTGGATGATACCTGACTAAGTGGGTAGGGATAATTATTTGTGTTATTATTGTTTATTCAGAGAGGTAACAAGGAAGAAAATACGTCACGTGCAACTAACAGATGAGAGACTAAGGAGGCGCTTTCTCGATTTATGAACTGTTTTCTCCTGAACAAGTTTTTTGGTAAAATAACTCAAATGACAGTGTGCTGCGAAACCAATACCCATCTCAGCAGCAGTATTTTTCTCCACCTCAAGTCAAACAGATTGTGGGAGAATTTGGTGACTGAGTGCTACTTTCATTTCTTATTCTTTAGCCCATTCTAACAGTGTTAATAATAATTCTAACAATATTAAAGAGTAGCACTTAAGGCACTGACTCCCAAAGCAGATGTTTTCATCTTGGAACTTTTGCCAGTCAAGAGGTATTTGGCAACGTCGGGCATATTTTGGCTTGTCTCAGCTGCGGTGGAGCGTGATTGGCATCTAATGATTAGAGGCCAGTGATGCTGCCAAACATCCCACAGAGCCTAGGACAGGCCCCCAAACTAATTATCTGGCTCCAAATATCAGCAGTGTTAAAGTTGAGAAACTGCTCTGCAACATCCCAATCATTCATTCATTTACTCATTCAGTAATTATTTATGGAGCATCTACGATGTGTAGGTACTGCACTGCTAAGGATATAGCAGTGGATAAAAATTCACACTCTGTGGTTTGTTGCATTCTAATAGGAGAAAAAGATAATACGCAAGATAAATAAAAAGTTGTAAATATTAATGGGGAAACAAAAAATAAGCTGGGAAAAGGTAGGGAATGCTGAGATGAAAGCGCTCACATGACTCATTGAGGTAGGGATGTTTGTCACCATTTATGATAAGGGAACTGTATCTTAGAGAGGTGAGACATGTCGTCAGGGGTAACACTGCTCTCAGGAGGTACAGCTGAGCTTTGATGGTGGATGTGTCTGATGCTTTAAGAGTCTAAACGGTTATTTCCACTTGTTCTCTGAGGTATATTATTCCCAGGGCTTTCCTTGCTTCTTTTGAGGAAATTGCCCTTTTTAATTCTCCCCTTTTAAATTACAGATAACCATCTCCTGCCCCACCCAAATTCTTCATTTTTAGCATCTGTATTTCTGTTGGTTCCCTGATTACATCCTTTCCCCAGACTCCTTACCCTTGTGACTTAAACAGGTTCCAAGCTCTCTGCCATTTAAAAACGAAAGTGAAAAATTCCCGCTTTCATTCTACAAATTCTTCCATCTGTAGCTGTAGCCCCTCCCTCTCCTTTTTTATAACTTAAATGTCTTTTAAAGACGCTCATTTATGCTGTCTCTTTCCCTTTACATTCCCTCGATTTACTTGTAAAATGACCTCTGTACTCTTTGCTCCACACACACTGTTTTTGTCGAGGTTCAGCAGTGACCCCATAGTCTCCGTTTTAATAGACTTTCCCCTGTTTGTGTGCATCTCTCACATGGCCTCCTCCCTGCACTCGGTGCTCATGACCCTTTTCCCCCTGTGTCTGACATCCTTCTTCTCTCTTGACTTCCGTTTTTTTAGCTCTGCAAATTCCTCCTTACTCTTTGGCTTTTCCTTCTAGGTTGCCCTCATGGGTGCCTCTTTTTCACCCCTTCTCAAATCGGCATGCTTTTGTCTCTCTAGCTTTACTTTCAACTATGGCTTCTATTGATTTGTTGCTTAGAGTAATTGCAAAGGTATATAACATGTTATGGAATCTGCTGAGATGCAAATGTGGCTTAATGTGATAAGCAGATGATGTGCGAGCATGAGGAACACCTCTGATGGTGGCCAACCCACCAAGAATCTACACTTGAACTAAACTGACTGAGCATCACAGCAGGGATCCCCCTGCAGCCCCCCAAGTGATGATGAGGACTCCCTAGCTGATCTCTCTATTCCCAGCTTTAGCTCCATTCTTTCCTCTCACCGTATTCAGCTTTTGAAAGGGCAAACCTGATCAGGATCTAGTTACTATCCCCTTGTATTAGTCTGTTCAGTCTGCTATAACAAAATAACACGGACTGGGTGGCTTATAAACAGCAGACTTTTATTTCTCACAGTCTGGAGGCTGGGGAATCCTAGATAAAGGTGCCGGCATGGCTGAATGAGGGCCTTCTTCCCAGCTCATCGATGTCTGTCTTCTCACTGTGTCCGTACATGATGAAAAGGGCAAGTGACTTATGTCTTTTGTCTTGATTTATGGCATCTAACTGGAAGCTGTACCTCTTCATCCTTTTCATTTATTTTGTCCACTCCCTAGCCTCCCCGACCCCTGGCAAGCCTAGTTTGTGTATATGAGTCTTTCTGTTACTGAAAGAGTGTGTGGTGGGGTTCAGCTGCTCTCGGCTCAAAAGTCAATAAACGGGCCAGGTTTGAGGAAAGGAACATTCGCTTTATTTCAGACGCTGGCAACTGGCGGGAAGGTATGGGGAGGGTGGCAGACATCTGTCCAAAAGTCGACTGCCTCGCCCTCCTCCCCCAATGACCCAACAAGCAGGGGATGCGAGCTTTTAAAAACAGAGTGTGTGTGTGTGTGTGTGTGTGTGTGTGTTGGGGGGGGCACTACATGCAGAAACAGCACAGTCATCTCTATCAGTCATCTTCAGATTGGCCTTTGGTGGTCTGAGTAGTGTCATCTTGAATAGTTAACCTTCAGTTCCATTTGTTCCCATTTCTCTGAGGCTAATTCTTGGAATTGTTGCAGCTCATGTCCTGGGTACAGTCTGGTCATCATGTAGTTAACTTCTCCATCAGGGCATTTTCGTATCTATAAGACAGATCACAGGGTATGGCTTAGAATATTATCCATAGCCCTTGAGAAAGGATGAATGGTCCTTGAGGATGCTTAATGACTACCTTATTACGTCGTCTGTGATTGTTTTCCTTTGTTTCAGCATTTCTCACTTCTCTGATTAAATTTATTCTTTGACTAAAGTTTTCCACAAACAAAAGGCAGGCAGCGGACATGGTGGTGTGGGGGGCGGGGGGAGCAAGGCCCATAGGGTCCTGCTCCGTTCTTGCTCTGTTTCATTTGTTTTGTTTGTTCTTTCAGCTTTTAGATTCTTTGTGTCAGTGAAGTCACACAGTATGTCTTTTTTTATTTGACTTATTTTACTTAGAATATGTCCTCTAGGTCCATCATGTTGCCCCAAACAAGATTTCATTCATTTTTATGACTCAGTAATATTTCACTGGACATATATACCACATCTCCTATATGGGCACAAATGATCTAATCACTCCCAAAGTCTCCACCTCCAAATATCATCATATTGGGGTTTAGGTTTCAATATATAAATTTGGGGGCCATAAACACTCTGTCTACAGGCCCCCTTCAACTTTCACAACACAGCTCATTTACACTCATGGTTTCATGCTCCTGCACAACTTTCCCATCTGCTTGGAACAAGCCTTCCCTCCCCACGCCTACTCCAGGCATGGACCATGGAGGTCTTCAGTCAGTTCAGTTCAGTTGCTCAGTCATTTCGGACTCTTTGCAACCCCATGAATCGCAGCACTCCAGGCCTCCCTGTCCATCACCAACTCCCAGAGTTCACTCAGACTCATGTCCATTGAGTCAGTGATGCCATCCAGCCATCTCATCCTCTGTCGTCCCCTTCTTCTCCTGCCCCCAATCCCTCCCATCATCACAGTCTTTTCCAATGAGTCAACTCTTCGCATGAGGTGGCCAAAGTACTGGAATTTCAGCTTTAGCATCATTCCTTCCAAAGAAATCCCAGGACTGATCTCCTTCAGAATGGACTGGTTGAATCTCCTTGCAGTCCAGGGGACTCTCAAGAGTCTTCTCCAACACCACAGTTCAAAAGCATCCATTCTTCGGCGCTCAGCCTTCTTCACAGTCCAACTGTCACATCCATACATGACCACAGGAAAAACCATAGCTTTGACTAGACAGACCTTTGTTGGCAAAGTAATGTCTCTGCTTTTCAATATGCTATCTAGGTTGGGCATAACTTTTCTTCCAAGGAGTGAGCGTCTTTTAATTTCATGGCTGCAGTCACCATCTGCAGTGATTTTGGAGCCCAGAAAAATAAAGTCTGACACTGTTTCCACTCTTTCCCCATCTATTTCCCACGAAGTGATGGGACCAAATGCCATGATCTTCATTTTCTGAATGTTGAGCTTTAAGCCAACTTTTTCACTCTCCTCTTTCACTTTCATCAAGAGGCTCTTGAGTTCCTCTTCACTTTCTGCCATAAGTGTGGTGTCATCTGCATATCTGAGGTTATTGCTATTTCTCCCAGCAATCTTGATTCCAGCTTGTGCTTCTTCCAGTCCAGCGTTTCTCATGATGTACTCTGCATAGAAGTTAAATAAGCAGGGTGACAACATACAGCCTTGACATACTCCTTTTCCTATTTGGAACCAGTCTGTTGTTCCATGTCCAGTTCTAACTGTTGCTTCCTGACCTGCATACAGGTTTCTCAAGAGGCAGGTCAGGTGGTCTGGTATTCCCATCTCTTTCAGAATTTTCTTTTTTATTTTATTTTATTTTTATTTTTTTCTTTTATTTAGAATTTTAAAAAAGCCAAATATCAAAATGAATCCACCACAGGTATACATGTGTTCCCCATCCTGAACCCTCCTCCCTCCTCCCTCCCCATACCATCCCTCTAGGTCGTCCCAGTGCACCAGCCCCAAGCATCCAGCATCGTGCATTGAACCTGGACTGGCATCTCGTTTCATAGTTTATTGTGATCCACCCAGTCAAAGGCTTTGACATAGTCAATAAAGCAGAAATAGTTGTTTGGAACTCTCTTCTTACTCTTCCATCAAAGCTCACCTTGTATGTTACTTTTGTACCCCTTGTCAGCTTTCCAGGCCAAGTACTATCTCACATATGCCGCATTGTGCACCCCCTTTCTGATGAGATTGTGCTTTCCTTTAGGGTATGGAGAGGAGGATTCAAGAGCAAAGTTTTTGTCCTCAAGCAAACAAAGTTTCTGTCCACAGCAACTTACCTCTGGTTTCTCACTGTGAAGTTTCTGTACTCTCTTAAGTATCAAAGTATCGAATTCCTGTCACTAATATGCTGTGTGACCCTGTGTATTTCACTTAGCCTCTCTGAATTGTCATTTTATCAACTTAAATTCTGTCAAATAATACTCTTGTTATACCTCAAGGACATATATCAAATTCTCTGAGTTCTCCAGAGGAAAAGATGTCATAAGTCAAAGATGACATAAGTTGTCATTCATTAAAATAATAATTTTTATCAAACACTTCATTCAGATCCCAACAAAGTGAAACTATTTCCAGCAAAAAATGTCCTCCTCCTTATATATCTTTAAAGCTTGAAACCACTTATAGCTGGGCTTTGCCATATAAGATTTTTCTTGCTCACAGGATTATCAATCATTTTTTTCTTCGAGTTCTCTTTAAATTTTTGAAAAACGAAAGATTCAACTTTTGCTATTTTACCCTCAAAAGGAGAGTTTCATGTCAGAGAAGTGAGCAGATAGAAGTTTAAGATTATATGTCCTTGATCTTGATCTGAAGCTTTCTTATATTATCAGTAGCACTTACTGTCACAACCTGGGGAGAAGAAGTAAAGAAACAAGAAAGGGAGAATTGGAAGAAAAGAAATGTCGAGATGAATGCCAAGTACCTTTATTCACTTTATTACTGTTAGTTTTAGAATTAAAATCATCTTTTAAAAATCTCATGTTGGTGAGATGGCTAAATGTGTGTGAAATGAATAATAGTAAGGGAAAATACTTCCCTGGTGGCTCAGATGGTAAAGCATCTGCCTGCAATGTGGGAGACCTGGGTTCAATTCCTGGGTTGGGAAGATCCCCTGGAGAAGGAAATGGCAATCCACTCCAGCATTTTGCCTGGAAAATCCCATGGACGGAAGAGCCTGATGGGCTACAGTCCATGGGGTCGCAAAGAGTCAGACACAACTGAGTGACTTCACTTCAAGGGAAAATAATGGAAGAAGAGTTTTAATCAGGACATCGTTCAGTCATAACACTTCTGTGTCCCATTGACATTTCCTTGGAATATCTCCATGCGTGGAAAACCGATACTTAGATAATAGGGGTGGGATAGTTATGAAGAGAGAGAAACAGAATGCATTGATTATGTCCCCTGTGCTATGCATTTATATAATTTATTTCATTTAACCTTTCCTATGTAGCATATTTACCTACTTTTGAGTTAAACCAACTGGAACTCACCATACAGTTAGTAGTACGTAGAGTCAAAATGGAAACCTCAGATTTTCTGACTCAAATGCCATATCACACTGATTCTACTGATTATAAAAGTAGAAATAAATGTCCTGACATCAATATTTATGGCTGAATATTATTCAGTCATAAAAAGGGATGAAATAGGGTCAGGACATTTAAACATTAAAATTGCTTTTAAAAAGCAATTAAAAAAATTGGAATGTAATTGCTTTACAAATTGTGTCAGCTTCTGCTGTAAGTGAAGGGCCTCAGCTATAGGTACTGGTTTATCCCCACCCTCTTGGACCTCCCTTCCACCTCTCCCCCAGTCCCACCCATCTAGGCCATCACAGAGCCCCGGGCTGACCCTCCTGTGCTTATAGCAGGTTCCCACTAGTTATCTATTTTACCCTTGGTAGTGTGTATATGTCAATGCTACCCTCTCAATGTCTTCTACCCTCCCTTCTGCCCCTGTGTCCACATGCCCATTCTCTACAGCCGCATCTCTATTCCTGAGCTAGACCTAGGTTCATCAGTACTATTTTCTAGGAAGATGTGGTACATATACACAATGGAATACTACTCAGCCATAAAAAGGGAAAAATTGGGTCATTTGTAGTGATATGGATGGATCCAGATCCTGTCATACAGAGTGAAGTCAGAAAGAGAAAAACAAATATTGCATATTAATGCCTCAAGTGGTTTACAATCCAGAAAAGACAATCAAATGTCTCTCTAAAAAGCAAAATTAGCAGACCACATATTTATCATATTTTAAGTACTATAAAAATAATTTCATCTGCAATGATGATGAAGGTTCAGCTTCACTGTCAAGAAAACCCATTTTGAATTGTTGTTTTTTCCTCTACAGTAATGCAGAAACATAGAAGTACTATTTTTGCTAATTTTTTCCAGCAAATAATGTTAACATGTCACATGAACTTTGGAGTTATCCAGATTTAACTTCACTTGCTATGCAAATTTGGTAAAGTAATCTCTATCAGACTCAGTTTCCAACTGTTAAATTGGGAAAATGGTATTAATAGAGTTGGTGCTAGTGGTAAAGAACCTGCCCGTCAATGCAGGAGAGGTAAGAGACACAGGTTCTATCCCTGATTCAGGAAGATCCCCTGGAAAAGGGAATGGCACCCCACTCCAATACTCTTGCCTGGGAAATCCCATGGACAGAGGAGCCTGGCGGGCTATAGTCCATGTGGTTGCAAAGAGTCGGACACAAACTGCTCAACTGAGCACAGAGCACAAAAAAATTAAAGAGCTGCCTGATTTATGCTTAGTTTTCAAAAGTGATGGTTGTGAGAATTTGCAGCAGCCTTTAATGTTGGCATGTGTTTTGATGCATTTTAATGTATTTTTAAGACCTTTAGTGGTAGGTGGAGGGAATGTGGTTCTAGATGAAGCCTCTGGACTCCTGACCAGTGGTTACAGTCAGTCTACTATTTGCACCAGAGTGCTAAGGAATTGGGTATGCAGAGGAGAGAGAGTCAGGGAGATATCCGAAAGATGGAATCAAGAGTTTCACTAAAAAGTACTTTTCAAAATTGAGTCAAGGAACTGGCATCTTCAGGGAGTCAGGGAGTCAGAGAGATATCCAAAAGATGGAATCAAGAGTTTCACTAAAAAGTATTTTTCAAAATTGAGTCAAGGAACTGGCAGCGATCTCAGGGAAGAAAGCAGGAAAGAGGCCGGAGTGGAAGATAAACATGAACATTTGTTTTTCCAAAACTGATCATAGCAGTTCTTGGGCCAATTATCACACAATTTTCCTCTCTTTTGAAGGACTAACCTTACAAAATACAAAATCACAAAATGATGTCATCCCATATTTTCCTCTCTCTTATTTCATTCTTTAATATCAGACATTGAAAGGAGAAGTTATTTCATGTAAACCTGAAGAAAGTCATAATGCATCCAAACCACTTAAATGAAGGGAAAGGAAATAATCAGGCTCCCATTATGCAAAATGGTGCTTAGTTAATTTATCGCACTGCACTGAATAATAAGCTGTTAGACTCCACATTATGTTTTTCACGTTAGATCAAATAGCCTACTGCTGCTGGAGCTTACTTCATATCGCATAAAATTTGGATATATTACAATGGAGTAGATATTAGTCCATTATAAGAGACAGACTTAAGTACTTCATTGATAGGATCTCTCCATTTGGAAAATGGCACGGGAGAAGAAGAGATGCAAACAAGGAAATGGACAGAGGGGGATTTATGTGCGTTGCCTATCAACCCGCTCTGCTGCGGGTGACTGCTGTTTGCCACACATGGGGCTGGTGCCTTGGAGAAAAGCAGCATTTCTAGTGGGAAGAAAATCCAAAGAGAGTTTATGTTCCTTTTCAGGGAAGTGTTGACATTTTAATTACTTTCTGTTTTCTTTGGAGCTAAACTTGAGAATTGGAAGCAAGTTAGAAAAATAAAAATTGGCTTTATTAGAAATCAGATGAATTGACATGCAGCCATGACCTGGAGAAAGTCCAGATTCAGCCCTTGACAAACTCAAGTCTCCAGCAGGACTTGGAGAGCCAAAAAATCCAGCCATTGAAAAACGAACCAGAAGAATTCCTGCTTGGGGCGTGTCATCTGTGAGAGCAGACTGCCTTTTTCTGAGCAGTTTCATCTTTTCTGCCCTGTGGGCCCCTGTTCTTCACTTTCATATACTTTTTCCTTTAAACTTTGGTCTCTCAGGGATTTGTGAGGATAAGTAGAACAGGGGTGCAAAGAGAATGATCTTGAGGAGTTGGAATGAGTTGTGAAAACTGGTGGGTGGGTTTAGCATTAGTAGTTTTTAAGATAATCAGATAACTTTTGGTATTTCATCAAACAAAAGTGCCTGTCTTGGTGTAGGTGGAGCTGGAGTAAATGGTTTAGGGAAATGTGGTTTATTTGCACCCTCTTCTTACAAGGGAATCAAACTAGTCGATCCTAAAAGAAATCAGTCCTGAGTATTGACTGGAAGGATTGATGCTGAAGCTGAGGGTCTAATACTTTGGGTACCTGATGCGATGAACTGACTCATTAGAAAAGACCCCAATGCTGGGAAAGACTGAAGGCCGGAGGAGAAAAGGATGACAGAGGATGAGTTGGTTGGATGGCATCACCGACTCAATGGACATGAGTTTGAGCAAGTTCTGGAGTTGGTGATGGACAGGGAAACCTAGCGTGCTGCAGTCCATGGGGTCGCAAAGAGTCAGACACACTGAGCGACTGAACTGAACTGAACTTGCATCTGCCTGCAATGCAGGAAATCAGGGTTTGATCCCTGGGTCAGAAAGATCCCCTGGAGAATGGAATGGCTAGCCACTCCAGTAGTCTTACCTGGAGAATCACATGGACAGAAGAGCCTGGTGGGCTATGGTCCATGAGGTTACAAAGCGTCAGACATGACTGAGTGATTAACACTTGCACCTGTGGTTGCTGAGAACTGAATAGATATTTAACAAAACAGGTGTACCTACATGGGCTCCAGGATCAGCAAGACTAAAAACTGTAACTTGGGACAAGATTGAAGCTGAAAAAAACAAAACAAACAAGTCCAACCAGCATGTTCATGGTTCCCAAAAGGGTGGCACATGAGGATATAAACTCTTGTTCCCTCCTAAGCCTTCCTGGAGAAGGCAATGGCAACCCACTCCAGTACTCTTGCCTGGAAAATCCCATGGACGGAGGAGCCTGGTAGGCTGCAGTCCATGGGGTTGCTAACAGTCAGACAGGACTGAGCGACTTCACTTTCACTTTTCACTTTCATGCATTGGAGAAGGAAATGGCAACCCACTCCACTGTTCTTGCCTGGAGAATCCCAGGGACGGGGGAACCTGGTGGGCTGCCATCTATGGGGTTGCACAGAGTCGGACACGACTGAAGTGACTTAGTAGTAGTAGTAAGCCTTCCCAGTCTTACTACACTTCAGAGACAGTGTGGAAACTCTGCTAAGCTTAGATCAGTTAATTCAGTAATAAGTGATAAATCTGAGCCCCTAAAAAATAATTTCTCAATTATCTACAGCATGCCAAGTGTTTAAATCCATATTTTAAATTTTTCAAAAATCCTGTAAGGAGATGTTATTCCTGCTCTAGATAATATTATTTCTGTTTTACAAATGAAAACTAAGGTTGGGCAGGTTAAGTAAATTTATAAGTTATACAAACCTGTATTATAAAACATTTCAAATACATGCAAAAAAAAAAAAAAAAAAGGAGAGAGAGAGATAAAATAGTAAAATGAACCTCTGGGCTTATTTTACTTGACCCACTCAGGACTGACACTTATCCCACCCCATTATTTTGAAACAAATCCTAAGCAAATATAGGTCATTTCTTCTATATATCTTCCAATAAGAGTCTTGAAGAGATATGGATTCTTTAAAATAAAATAACCATAATACTTTTATCACATCTAAAACATTAACGATAATACAACATATAGTAATATCAACAATTATGCAGTTAGCACTCACCTATCCCCAACTGTCTTACAATATATTTTTTTTTAAAGTTCATTTGAATCCAGATCCAAAACAGGTCCATGCACTGTGCTTGCTTGTGAGTCTCTTAGGTTTCGTTAAAATCTGTGGGTTCCTCGTTTAACTCTATTATTTTTTTCCTTAGGATTTTGGCTGAAAAAATGAGAGTGCTTTTTCCTGAAATTTTCTAATATTCTGAATTGTTTTTCCCTGAAATTTCCTAACAATCTGAATTTTCTTGATTCTGTTCCTTGAGGTTTTCTCAAATATATTTACTGCCTTGTATTTTGTACTTATACATTTATAGGTAAAGACAGAGTTTTTGTTAGATTCTGGTTCCATATTTTTAGCAAGGCTAAGTCATTAATTGTGGTATATATTTTCATCTGTAGAAATGTATTTGTGTGTGTGTGTGTGTAATCTTATCAATTATTGAGGCTTGTTGCTTGGTTCTATTATTTCATTAGCTAAAGTTGTGATGTCCTAATTTTATGATTTAAAAAGAATAGACTATTTTTTAGAGTAGTTTTTGATTCATGGGAAACCTGAGTGAAAAGTACACGTATATTCTTTCTTCCTCCACTCCCCTTCCCCTCGCCCCATCCTCTTTCACTTTCAGCATCCAACACCAAAGTGGTACGTGTGGCAAGGAGTGAGCCTGCGCTGACACCTCATTGTCACTCAAAGTCCGTAGTTAACATGACATCACTCCTTGTATTGTATGTTCTGTAGGTTTTGATAAATATATAATGGCATGTATCCATCAGTGATTTTATTTTATTAACCAGAGTCCTTTTACACTGAGAAACTTCCCTCTCATTACCTATTTGGTTTTATGAAGTAAAGTTCATATATATACATAAAACAGACTGGTTCCAAATAGGAAAAGGAATACGTCAAAGCTGTATATTGTCACCCTGCTTATTTAACTTATATGCAGAGTACATCATGAGAAACACTGGACTGGAAGAAACACAAGCTGGAATCAAGATTGCCGGGAGAAATATCAATAACCTCAGATATGCAGATGACACCACCCTTATGGCAGAAAGTGAAGAGGAACTAAAAAGCCTCTTGATGAAAGTGAAAGTGGAGAGTGAAAAAGTTGGCTTAAAGCTCAACATTCAGAAAACAAAAATCATGGCATCTGGTCCCATCACTTCATGGGAAATAGATGAGGAAACAGTGGAAACAGTGTCAGACTTTAATTTTTTGGGCTTCAAAATCACTGCAGATGGTGACTGCAGCCATGAAATTAAAAGATGCTTACTCCTCGGAAGAAAAAGTTATGACCAACCTAGATAGCATATTGAAAAGCAGAGACATTACTTTGCCAACAAAGGTCTGTCTAGTCAAGGCTATGGTTTTTCCAGTAGTCATGTATAGATGTGAGAGTTGGACTGTGAAGAAGGCTGA
Organism: Bos taurus; assembly: GCF_002263795.3. Taxonomy (NCBI): domain Eukaryota; kingdom Metazoa; phylum Chordata; class Mammalia; order Artiodactyla; family Bovidae; genus Bos; species Bos taurus. The sequence continues at coordinate 21,884,928 of NC_037332.1, read as the reverse complement.
GCGCTGAAGAATTGATGCTTTTGAACTGTGGTGTTGGAGAAGACTCTTGAGAGTCCCTTGGACTGCAAGAAGATCCAACCAGTCCATTCTGAAGGAGATCAGCCCTGGGATTTCTTTGGAAGGAATGATGCTAAAGCTGAAACTCCAGTACTTTGGCCACCTCATGCACAGAGTTGACTCATTGGAAAAGACTCTGATGCTGGGAGGGATTGGGGGCAGGAGGAGAAGGGGACAACAGAGGATGAGATGGCTGGATGGCATCACCGACTCAATGGACGTGAGTTTTAGTGAACTCTGGGAGTTGGTGATGGACAGGGAGGCCTGGAGTGCTGCGATTCATGGGGTCGCAAAGAGTCGAACACGACTGAGCAACTGAACTGAACTGATAAATGCATATAAATATGAACAGGACAAATGCTTTGTTCTTTGCTTTTAGCTACTAGTTTGTAGAATAAGGAGCTGCTTCTCTTTGGTACTCTCTGAAGTGAGCAAAGCTGTTGCTTTTGCTTTTACTGCTACTATCACTGTCACTAAGAGATGATACATTTAAGCATAGTTGATGTTTCAATACTGTATTCTATATGTGAATATACATATACATGACAACTTGTTGGTAAACTTCTAGGTTACCAGTGTCTATAAATCTACACTATTTTGGTGTTTTGATTTGGAGAAAATAATTCTTGTGGTGATTTTACATTTTATCTTACAATCCTTTTCCACTTACTGATTCTTAAAAAGATTCCTCTGAGTCTCTGAGGATGGTAGAAAACCTTCCTCTGTTGCTAGAAAAACAAAAGCAGCTGGGTTTATCGACAAAAGAGCAGGAAAGAAAGAAGGAAGGAAGGAGGAGGAAAGGAAGAAGAAATAAAAACCAGAGCAAGCAAATATGTATTAACATATAAGCCACTTTAGGGGCTTCCCTGATGGTACCGTGGATGGGAATCCACCTGCCAGTGCAGGGGACATGGGTTTGTTCCTGATCCGGGAAGATTCCACATGCTGAGAGCAACTAAGCCCATGTACCACCACTACTGAAGCCTGGGAGCTCCAGGGCCAATGAGCTGCATCTACTAAGCTCAGACACCTAGAGCACATGCTCTGCGCCAAGAGAAAGTCCACACACAGCAGTGAAAACCCAGTGCAATCGAAAATAAATACATTGTAAAAGATATAAGCTGATTAATTAACAGGCTACTGCATAGTCTGGGGAAATTATTGCAGTTAATTTATTTACATAGGGTCATGTGACATTACAGTGACGTGGTTAAGCTCGAAGCCTTGATATTCAGACACTTGGGCCAAATCTCTAGTTTTGGTTCTTCCTAGTTTTGTCAACTCACCCACTGTTACTTCTCTGCGGCTCGGTTTCCCTGCCAGTGAAATAGGAATAAAATAGCACAGACATGTAAGGATAAAGTAAACACTAGTTGGTTTTCTTGTCGTAGTGATGCTGATGCTGATGTGTAAATATGTGAATATTTACAAAGTAGGGTCTCTCTTTCGATGCAGAAGAGAAGAATAGTAGAAACCGATACTTGTTGAATAACTACTAGAGGCAGGTACCGAACTAGCATCTGTCTTATATTATGCAATTTATTATCAACTTTAATGTTTTTAAAATCTATGACCATCACTCATTATTTATCCTAGCACATATCTGGCATAGAGAGGAGATACAATAAACCTTTTCTGTCAGTTGAGCAATTAGATGTATTTGACCCATATTAGGTTTTGCAAACATCTGTGAAGAACTTTTACAAAACAAGGGAGGATATGATATTAGCAAAGAACAGAACTTGAAAAATCTGTTAAAAAACCTTAACGGTGAGTCCCAGTAAAGATGCTGAAGCACTAAAGTGAGCAGTGAGAGCCTAGTGAACCACACAATTCTAGTGTTGTCCAAGGCAAATCGATATCAGCATTCACCAGAGTTTTATCTTGCACAGGAAAAGAGAGAAAGCAAAGAGGCACAATTTTGGAATCACTCCTCCAACCACGGAAATGATTTTAATTACCAGTTCATCTGTTGGCAGACTCTTCTGGCAGATGTACCTGCAACTTGGAAAGATAACAAATGAACCAGTTCCTTGCTCCGGAGTTGACGCTGGTAGTGCTTGCTGAATTTGTTCTCAGAAAAGAATCCCAGGCAACAATACATCTGGCACTCTGTTCGAAGAATTTGTCATGTCATTGACATGTTCAGCCTCCATTGTCCACACCACCCTGACAGCAGGTCCTTTATATTTCAAAGAAATTGCAGTCTGAATTAATATAATTAGAATGTAACTGCTATTCACTGCACAAACTCCTCGTTTTCAGGACTACAGATCTGATAGCATGTCTGTGTTCAGAATCTTTCCAGTGATGGCTGGAGGGGAGCAAGCAGATGATAAAATGATAGAATATACCCTCTTTCACCAGCCTCTTTAAGTACCAGCTAATAGAAATACAAGAGGAGCAGAAAACGGCTCTGTCTCTGGCATATCTAAGTAGAAGTACTTCTCAGTTTACCAGCCGGTATAACACTTTTATAAAATCAGTAGTATAGAGTGTCTGACATAAGAGAAAAAAATGGAAGAGGAAAGACAGTTTTATGAAGTAGAATGGATAATTTATGGATAGAATTAAAGAATTAAAAGGTGGTTAGATAACTACAGTCGTTCTTTACTACTTCATTTTGAACAGTCAGTGCCACCAGCCAAGCAATCATCACCAAGTAGACAACTAGATTCTTGAATTTCATTCTTTGTTATCCTTGTTTCCACAAATGATTGCCTATCAATGTAGTAAAAACTGAATACCAGCATCTTTTTTGGGGGGGTGGGTATAAGATTGATTTACATTCTCTCAAGTATGTTAACTTTCTCACCTCAAAGAACTCATTTGAAGGGAGCAAAGACTGACACATCGATGTGATGCTCACAGCCTCTCCTCTGAAGAGCGTAAAGTTTATCCTTGTGTACGCTAGGGACTGAATGTTTGTGCTCCTCCAAAATTCACATGTTAAAGTCCTAACCCCCAGTGTTCTGATAGTTAGAGGTGGGGAGGTGAGGCCTTTGGGAAGTGATAGCTCCAGAAGCAGTCATGAGGTTGGGGCCCCCATAATAAGATTAGTGACTTTATAAGAAGAGGAAGAGATGCCAGAGTTCTCTCGACCCCTACCGCTTCACTGTCCTCCCTGGCTCTGTCTCTTTCTCTCCCTCCCTCTTTCTCTCTCCCTCTCTGCCATGTAAGGACATAGTGAGAAGGCAGCTATCTGCAAGCCAGGAAGAGAGTCCAGGAACCGCATGGGCTGGTGGCTTGATCTTGAACCGCCCAGCCTCCAGAACTGTGACCCATGCTTATGGTAGGTCCAGCTGACTGACAGTGCACAGGAGTCATTTGTTAATGAGTGTTAAGAACAGATAATGGTTTTCATGTTCTTGTTTTTCTTAGAGGTGTCTCTTGATCTTCACCGGTGAAATTCTGTATCAGAAATTGCAGGGACTTCCCTGGGAGTCCAAGGTTAGGTTAAGACTCTGCACTCCCACCTCAGTGGGCATGGTTCCATTCCTGGTTGGGGAACTAAAAAAAAAAAAGAATTGCAATATTAGAAATATGGAGAATGGGTAAGGTAGTTCAAAAATAAGGCCAAGGTTTGTTATGAGAGAAGGTTTCAACAGAAGAATACCTATTTCCCTTTTACTTTTAAACCAAATATATGCTATAAATAAAAAACATTATGTTACAGATCTATGTAGCCTGGTGGATGGATCCAGGGGAACGACTTGTTCTGGATTGAATCTGGATCCCGTCAGATTCACTGAATCAAAATTTTCAGCTGTGGGCTCAGATGGCACAAGTTGAAGACTACTCCAAGTGCTTCGGATGGATGCCAAACCTGAAATCCACAGATCCATCTTCTCTTTCACTGATACAAATACTCAAATTTACTACCGAGGTGCATCTTCCTGTAGATGATACGTGTGATTCTACAAATGGTACAAATGGATACATTTAATTTCTGTGTGTGTGTGTGTGTTAGTCGCTCAGCTGTGTCTGACTCTTTGCGACCCCATGGACTGTAGCCCACCAGGCTTCTCTGTCCGTGGAATTCTCCACGCAAGAATACTGGAGTGGATTGCCATTCCCTTCGCCAGAGAATCTTCCCAACCCAGGGATCAAACCCCGGCCTCCTGCATTGCAGGCAGATTCTTTACCATTTGAGCTACAGGGAAAAATGAAATCTAGTTAGGATGTTTGGGGCTGGTTATTTTTAGGGGGACTTCTCAGAACACCTGTCTGTCTACACCCCTCTTCCCCTTTGCCATAGTTGCCTTGGTTTATGCTCTCAGTCTGTGTGTTCTGTCTTGGTTTAGGAAAAGAAATCTGGCACCTCAGAGTTTCAGGCAATTTACTTTGCAAAGAATGCAATAGGGATTTATAATTTCATGTGAAAATGCTTTAATAGAGTAAATAAACACCCCTCCCTCCAATGCATTTGTCTTATTTCTCTAGATGTTTAATAATAGGATTGTATGTTATAAATACATGTTTAGATATCCAAATATATGCACAGATGGAAAATATCAAGCTTGCAAGAAAGCCCAGCCTCTGAACACGAGCATTCAGTGGAACTCATCTCTCCTTTCTCTATGGAATACGAATGTCAGACTTCAGTTCAGGGGGCTTAGGGAATTCTTGTCACTAGTCTCCTGATTTCTACCAGCTGTTGACTCTGACATCGTCTTGTTGATTTTTAGTGGTCTTAAGGGAACTCTCAAGGGGGTGGGTAGGAAGTGGATTGGGAGTGGGCGGTTCCTGTTCCTTGTTTGACTGTGGATGTGGATTGCGGGATAGACTTGTCACGTGGAAAAAGCTTGATTTATCTAAGAGAGGTAATAGTGACTCCCAGGACCTAGCCTGCCACATCACATCCCACAGGACTTTATTCTGAGGTTTACAAAGACACTTGGTAATTATGAATTTGATCGGAACAAACTGATGGGGTGATCAACTAAGTGTAATATATGTATTATACAACAATTATTTTCCAAAAGGGAATTTTTTTTTAACTGTAAAAGAAGTACATATCCATGAAAGATTATGGGGGAAAATAAAAAGAGTAAAAAGGGGGGAAGTTTAGTTTAAGATGCCGATTTTATAAAAAATTATATGGGGATTAGAATCCACCCTTATTGGTTGTGTACTTAAGTTAATACTATTATTATCAAGAAATAGATTTGTAATGTCTGTTTTCATAATTTATAAGCTGAAATTCCCTAATTTTTGCCTTAAGCCTAAAAGCATTCTTCCTAGTATGTAAGAATTCTGAAAAAAATTTATCCTTGGAAACAATGTTCACAGGAAAGTAAGAAGTCTTTGTGGTGATGTTTCATTTTATTATCGTATTTTTCTCTTTCCTAAAAAATCAATGAAGAATGGCAGTTTTATATGTAAAACAGTAGTTAGCCTTTATATGGATGACATTTTCCTAAAAGCCTAGAAGTATTTCACATTTATAGAGAAGCACTGTGTTCCCAAGTTGGATCTGATTAAAATTCAAATCTATATTAACATCTCGTTACATCTTGAAAAAAGTGCATGCCATGCTTAATGGAAAATGCCTGGTGTCTGCCAGCTCTGTTTTTGTGGGTTCCTTAACAAGGCTGTCTGGGGACCCAGGAGGGCTGGGTCACAGCTACATCCTTGTTAAAACAGTCTGCCGGCGTGAATGCTGGCCCTTAGTTTTTCCTTCCCTTCCCCTCTCCCATCCCTACATTGTTTGGGCTGCCAACCCCTCATTTTTCTCCGAGGCAAGGGAAAGGGAAGGGCAAAAATGAGTTTGAAAGAATAACATTTCTTTCTATGGACTTAAATAGAATGCTCAACACAAAACATCCTGCCTGTGTTTTCTTTTAATTGATGACACTCTGACTATAATAACGGGCGAACTAAAACCTGAGGCTTGCTATTGGCATAGGTATTGTTTTTGTGGCATCCTATCTGATCAAGGGACAGTTGCTTGCTACTTAAAATGACAGCCTGGCCTCTGCCCCCAGGTCTTCCTTGTCTCCTTCTCTGCGGTTTCTTCTCTCCACTGTACTTATTCCAGCCTTCTAACATATGTTTATTTTATTTTTGTTTATTCTCTGACTCCTCTGGCCATAACGGAAACCCATGATAGCAAGAATCTGTGTATTTTGCTCATTTTGGATTCTTTGTTCTAAAAACATTACACAAAGTAGGCACTTAATAAATATTGACAGTATGAATGAATATACTCCTTTCTTCCTTGGTGTCCTTTCCCATACAACTATGGGGAAAATAGCTGATAAAAATAAGTTATAAAAATCCTGTAAGTATAATGTGTTTACATCTAGTAGGTGTACTTGAAATTATAGATCTCTTTGGAGTTTACGTATCTAATTTGGTAAAGAAAAGATACAAGAGTTAGATAAAAGAGAAACATCTTCTTGTTACTCTCTGCCCTCTTATTTTGCTTTTTTTTTCTTCCAAGCCTGACTTCCTTACATGATATCCCTACATGATATATATTTCTTTACATGTTTATTGCCTGAGTGACTGAACAACAAAAATAACCCCTTACTAGAATGTAAAGGGTAGGGACTTGTATATTTCATTCACTGTTATGGCCCCATTGTTGAGAATGGTGTCTGGCACAGAGGAAACTCTCAACATATATTTGGTGAGTACTTAAGTGTTTCGATGAGCGTGGAGACTGTCCAGGCCTGGCCCTGATGCTGTAGGGACTCTACAGGCTGATTGAACACTAAGACATTGGTTGTTGTTGTTGTTCAGTTGCTAAATCATGTCCAATCCTTTGTGACGCCATGGACTGCAGCACGCCAGGCTTCCCTATCCATCCTCATCTCCTGGTGTTTGCTCAAACTCATGTCCTTTGAGTCAATGATGTCATCCAACCGTCTCATCCTCTATCGCCCCGTTCTCCTCCTGCCCTCAATCTCTCCCAGCATCAGGGTCTTTTCCAGTAAGTCGGCTCTTTGCATCAGGTGGCCTGAGTATTGGAGCTTCAGCATCAGTCCTTCAGTGAATATTCAGGGTTGATTTCCTTTAGGGTTGACTGGTTTGCTCTCCTAGCAGTCCAAGAGACTCTCAAGAGTGTTCTCCAGCATCATAGTTGGAAAGCATTAATTCTTTGGTGCTCAGCCTTCTTTATGGTCCAACCCTCACATCTGTACATGGCCATTGGAAAAACCATAGCTTTGACTAGATGGACCTTTATTTTTATTTACTTATTTGTTTACATTTGTCTGTGCTGGGTCTTTGTTGCTATGCGTGGGCTTTTTCTAGCTGTAGCTATCAGGATGCTTTTCCTTGTGTTCCTTGGGCTTCTCATTGTGGTGGCTTCTCTTGTTGCCAAGCACAGGCTCTAGGTGCATGGGCTTTAGTACTTGGCTTTGGCACATGGGCTTAGTCGTTCCACAGCATGTGAAATCTTCCAAGACCAGGGATTGAACCCATGTCCCCTGCATTGGCAGCTGTATTCTGATTCACTGTACCACCAGGGAATTCCAAGACCTTGTTACTGTTTGAGGTGGATTGTGGGTAGGGAGATGAAAAAAGGGAAAAAGATGATCAAGATGATACTAATATTTCAAGTTTTCCATCCATAGTGAAAAAGACATACCACTCATTGTGCATATGTGGTATATAGTATGAGCCTAGGGACTGTGATTTGGATCCTGAAACAGCCACCTATTTTCAGAATAAGCTGAAATAAGTTCTTCATTTATTAATACCACAGTTTCATTGTTTGTAAAATTAAAACAATGTTACATAATTCATGGCTATGGTGGGAAGATAGAAAAGGTTGACACCTAAGAGTTGCCTAGTAAATGTATGTTATCATTGTCATCATTCGGGGGTTGGCAGACTACAGAAAGTGGGCCAAACCCAGCCTGTGACTGGCTTTTGTGAATACAGTTTTCTTGGAATACTGCCATGCCCATTCATTTTCTTTTGTCCATGGCTGCCCCCACTCACTATAACAGCAGAATCGAGGAGTTAGGGAGTCTGTGCAGGCTTCAAAGCCTACAATTTTACTCTCTGGCCCTTTACATAAAAGTTGGTGAACTTTTATCTAAAAGATGGTCTGTCAGCAATATAACAAAGCCCACAATCCAGCAAAGTGTGGTCCAGGGGCCAGTGTGATTCACAAACCATCTGTTACTGATCTGTGAGAAGCAAAGTGCAGAAGCTAAAAGCAGCTTTTGCACAGTAGCAGTATCATAACCAATGAGGTTTATTCTAAGCATGGTTATTGCTAATTGAAAACTTTCTGCAGAAACGAACAGTCTTTAGAAACATCTATAACAATCTGATGTGCGGCTGACATCCAAGTGCACGATTTTGGTATATATAAAAGCCTTAGTTTATGACAGATTGGGAAAAAAAAAAAAAATCCTTGGCCTTTCCCACCAGGAGAGAGTTTGGTGTTTTGTAGGGGGATTTAGTTGTATTGATAACTTTGTAAGACACATTCATGCGGTTTTACATGAGAACATCTGGGGGCCCATCAGGTGGGAGTGAAGAACGGGTTCTGGGATTGCAACTGACCTGGAAAGGTTGATGAGTGAGCCCATTAATAACGTCATGCAAATGGGTTTCATATGCAGATGCATGGGCAGCCGTAGTTCACTTACCTGCTAATATAGTCGTAATGTGTTGCTTCATCTCTGAGACAAGGAGACCACCTCAGGATATTATGTGTGACTCATGCACATATACAAACGAATTCCTTTTGAGGTAAATGAATTTTAAGTTGACAATTCATCTTCTCTGAATAGTGGTAGGCCAACAACTTTCCTGGAAATCTAGCAAAACAACAGTTCTGTGACCAGCCCTATGCTTTGTTGCCTATGCACTTAAAAAAAGCAGACTGACTTTTCCTTTTTCTGTTTTAGAATCGGTTCCAAATGGTAAAGTCTGCCAGAAAAAACAGACACACTCTCAGGAACAACAATGCCCATTATGTGTGGGGTGGAAGCTGCCAGACTTTGATTTCTGTTCAGACATTAACCCCTTTGGTGTCTTAGCGGGGAAGTGACAAGTCTGCATCCAGACGCTTCCAGGATTTTACAGTCACTAGGTGTGAGACCAGGCGATTTGTAATGACTTGTGCAAAAAAGGACGATTGCGAGAAGGAAGTGCAAGTTCAAGGCTGCATCTCCGTGTTTCTTGAATTATGCCATGACTCATTCTAGCAAGTGGACACCGAGTTGACTCCTGTGCGTCTCCCTTTGCAGCTCTGCTGCTGGTAAGAGGCACGGTGCTCTTACCACCTGCTCCACCTGTGTTTTCAGCTGGATGTCACAGGGGCCAATTCAGCACTTTCAGAGAAAAATATGTGCATTCCTTGAGGTCACCATTTACAGTAAAGCTGCTAGAAAAGAGAATTCCTGCAAACTCTTTTGTGATCCTTTCTTTCCCTAGTCACATACCCCATAGGTCAACATCCCATTTTGAGAGCTCAGACAAGCAGAGAACAATGCAATTTATACTAGGTGGATGATGGTTTGTATGTACATTCTGTGTATATATGTGTGTGTTTCATTTGTTCCTTTACTCTTTAATAAATATTTATTGATAGTCTACTATGGGATGACTGGGGATACTAAGTTAATTGCACTCATAATAATAGCTACCATTTATCTAGAGCTTATTGCCTGTCGGTATTATGTTAAACATCTTACATACATGTACTTTAATTCACTTAATTCTTTAGCAACAACTTTATGAAACAGCCCCATCTGACATTTTAGTAAAATGAGTTCAGAAAAGTCAAGGACACGTGGCTGATTGTTAACAGAGCTAGGATTCACATCCAGACCTACTTGGTGTAAAACCATTTCCCCATTCATTTGCCTAAGTTGCCTTCCTGAAAATGAGTACAAATATAAAA